>NC_141284.1:9178257-9923257 GCF_037954325.1 Fistularia commersonii
AGCCACGCCAGGAGCAAGGGGGCCCCGCCCCCCCCCGACCTGGGCAGGAAGGGGGGGAAGAGGGCACAGTGGGCACTGAGTCCACAGCCCCGGGTAGCGGCGAGGTGCAGGTCGCTGTAAAGTACCCAGTGCAGAGGGCCGCGTGCTACCTTCATCCTGAGCCCTCCCAAGCCAACCCAGAGCCGGTCACAGCGCACCAGCCACGGAGGAAATGCACCTGGCATGGGCCGGCACCACCCAGGTCCCGCAAGGGGATCCCCACACACCAAGCTGCTGACCCTGGCCCACCAAGTTGAATCCCCCGGGCGGACTGCGCTGACCCCACCTGTTTACCTCTCAACGGCTTCACGCCCTCTTGAACTCTCTCTTCAAAGTTCTTTTCAACTTTCCCTTAAGGTACTTGTCAACTATCAGTAACTATCTTCTCTCGGGGCTGCGGGCACGTGTCCTCGGCTCTTGTGACCGCGCTGCTGCTTCGTGCAGGGGCGAGGGGACTGCCAGTAATGATCCTTCCGAAGGTTCACCTACGCAAACCTTGTTACGACTTTTACTTCGTCTAGATAGTCAAGTTTGATGGTCTTCTCGGTGCTCTGCCAGGACCTCACTAAACCATCCAGCTGGTAGTAGCAATGGGCGGTGCGTACAAAGGGCAGGGACTTAATCAACACGAGCTTATGACCTGCACTTACTGGGAATTCCTTGTTGATGGGAAGTAATTACAATCCCCAATCCCTATCACGAGGGGGGTTCAGCAGGTTACCCACGCCTCTCAGCAAAGGCACACGATGATCCGCTCAGAATGGCTCGCGTGCAGCCCCGGACATGTAAGGGCATCACAGACCTGTTATTGCTCAATCTCATGTGGCTGAACACCACTCCTCCCTCGAAGAAGTTGCTCGCCGATGGCCAAGGGGCCGCGGCACTAGTTAACATGCCGGAGTCTCGTTCGTTATCGGAATTAACCGGACAAATTGCTCCACCAACTAAGAACAGCCATGCACCACCACCCACAGAATCGAGAAAGAGCTATCAATCCTTTCCATGTCTGGGCAAGCATTCCTGTGTTCAGTCAAATTAAGCCGCAGGCTCCACTCCTGGTGGTGCCCTTCCATCAATTCCTTTAAGTTTCAGCTTTGCAACCATACTCCCCCCGGAACCCAAAGACTTCGTTTTCCCGGACGCTGCCCAGCAGGTCATGGGAATAATGCCGCCGGATCGCTAGTTGGCATCATTTATGGTCGGAACTATGACAGTATCTGATCGTCTTCGAACCTCCGACTTTCATTCTTGATTAATGAAAACATTCTTGGCAAATGCTTTCGCTCTCATCCGTCTTGCGCCGGTCCAAGAATTTCACCTCTAGCGGCACAATACGAATGCCCCTGGCTGTCCCTCTTAGTCATGGCCCCAGTTCAGGAGAGAACCCACAAAATAGAACCGGGATCCTATTCCATTATTCCTAGCTGCAGTATTCAGGCGACAGGGGCCTGCTTTGAACACTCTAATTTTTTCAAAGTAAACACTTTGGACCCCTGGCGGGACACTCAGCTAAGAGCATCCCGGGGGCGCCGAGAGGCAGGGGCTGGGACAGACAGTGGCTCGCCTTGCGGCGGACCGTCAGCTCGATCCAACTACGAGCTTTTTAACTGCAGCAACTTTAAGATATGCTATTGGAGCTGGAATTACCAGAGCTGCTGGCACAAGACTTGCCCTCCAATGGTTCCTCGCCAGATCTAAGGTGTACTCATTCCAATTACAGGGCCTCAAGAGTCCTGTGTTGCTATTTTTCGTCACTACCCCCCCGCGTGGGGAGTGGGTAATATACGCGACTGCTGCCTTCTTTGGATGTGGTAGCCGTTTCTCAGGCTCCCTCTCCAAAATCAAACCCTGATTCCCCATTACCCGTGGTCGGCACACAAAGTACCATCGAAAGTTGATAGGGCAGACATTCGAATGAGACATCACCGCCACGGAGGGCCAGCAATCGTCTCGAGGTTATCCAGAGTCACCAAGGCGGCTGTGGAACCCCCGCGAATGGGGAATGCCCCACATGGGTTTTGGGTCTGATAAATGCACGCATCCCCGCGAGGGTCAGCGCTCGTCGGCATGTATTAGCTATAGAATTGCCACAGTTATCCAAGTAACGTGAGGAGCGGTGAAAGGAACCATAACTGATTTAATGAGCCAGTCGCAGTTTCACTGTACCGGTCGTGCGTACTTAGAATTGCATGGCTTAATCTTTGAGATAAACATATGCTACTGGCAGGATCAACCAGGTAGCATTGTTTTCAGAGCCCACAGGCTCCTGTGCGGCGCCAGTGGCGGCAAGGAGGGGATAGCGGCCTTCTCTTCGCATACCTCCTGCCGCAGCTCGGCTCGGCTCCGCCCCTACCTGCACGCGGAGGGCTCCGGCGCAGGCGGGGAGCCTGCGTTTGCATGTGCCATCGGGGACTGCCGTTGGGCAGCCACCCCCACCCTTGCTTCTCTCTCGCTGGGGTTCGAGAAATTCTGTGTTTGCCAGAAGCGCTGCCGCAGCTGTGGCTACACACTCGACCGCCGCACGGCGACCGAGAGAGCACATGAGGCGGGATCCGTGGGAGTAAGCCCGGGAGAGAGGGGGCGTTTCAGTCTCGCCGCCAACGAGTCCCGCACGGGGGGCAGCCTGCCCCCCCTAGTCGAGGCAGACCCGTGAGAGCGGAGGAGCAGTCCACCCGAACACCGGCGCAAGGCCGGCCAGCGGGGGTCCTCCTACAGCGGGTCACGTGTGCCGACTCGACTTAGAGACATTCAACCACTAAGCGTCGGGGGAGAAAATCAAACCGCCCTCGCAGACGGTCAATCCAACGCTATTCCGCAAGAGGTCCCCTCGAAAACCGGGCCTTGCAGCCCGGACGAGGGCCAAGCCCGTAGGCTTTACCGTGGGCTTTACCTTCTCTCCCATTAGGAGTGCATTGAGAAACCTCAGAAATAACCGAAGAAAGCTTCTTGGACAATTGCTGTCACCCTCACACTGTCTTAAAACAAGACTGATTTGCTTTCGACTTGGATTTTAGGCCGGGGATCCCTGTTTAATAATAATAATAATACATAAGATTTGTGTAGCGCTTTTCAAGGTACACAAAGATGCTTTACAAGTTGACGACAGAAGACATAGAACATACACATAGTTAATGGGAAGAGCTGTAGGTGTTGTAGGTGGTTTGGAAGAGGTGGGTCTTGAGGTTGTGTTTAAAGGAAGACAGTGAGTTTGACTCTCGGATGGCTGGGGGGAGGGAGTTCCAGAGGGTGGGGGTAGCGATGGCAAAGGCTCTGTCTCCCAGGGTACGGTACTTGGACTTAGAGATTGGGGTGAGGTTTGCATCCGAGGAGCGAAGACGACGCGCTGGAGAGTGGCGACGTAGAAGGTCAGTGAGATATGGGGGGGCGAGGTTGTTGAGAGCTTTGTAGGAGGGTCTTGAAGTGGATGCGTTGTTTGATGGGCAGCCAGTGAAGTTGACGGAGGATGGGGGTGATGTGTTCTCTGGAAGGGGAGCGGGTAAGTAGTCGGGCAGCAGAGTTTTCGACATATTGCAGTTTTTGAAGGGCATTAGAGGGGAGGCCATATAGGATACTATTGCAGTAGTCGAGTCTGGAGGTGATAAATTCATGGATTAGTGTTTCAGCAGCAGAGGGTGGAAGAGTGGGTCGGAGGCGTGCTATGTTTCGGAGGTGGAAAAAAGATGTTTTGGTGATGTGGTTTATGTGTGGCCTAAAAGAGAGTGCAGGGTCCATGTAGATTTCAAGATTTCTTACCGGGGGGAGGGGGTAACAGAGTGACCATAAATGGAGAGTGCGAGATTGTGACAGGAATTGAGCATGGATTTTGGGCCGAATATGATAATTTCTGTTTTGTTGCTGTTGATTTTGAGGAAATTTTGGCTCATCCAGGTTTTTATGTCTGTGATGCAGTCGGTGAGGGTGGAAAGGATTTCGGGAGTAATTGTTTTGGTGTTTATGTAGAGCTGAGTGTCATCAGCATAGCAGCGGAAATGGAGTCCATGGCGGCAGATGATGTGTCCAAGTGGCAGTATGTAGAGGGTGAAAAGTACGGGGCCAAGAACTGAACCTTGTGGAACTCCGTGTCGGACGGGGGTGGTGGAAGATGTATGGTTGTTTATGTTGATGTAGTGAGATCTGCCAGAGAGGTATGAGTGGAACCAGGAGAGGGCGGTGTCGGTGATGCCTAATGATTCCAGACGGTTGAGGAGGATTGGATGTTTGACTGTATCGAAGGCAGCGCTGAGATCAAGGAGGATGGTGAGGGATCCGGAGTCAGAGGAGAGAAGGAGGTCATTTGTTACTTTTATGAGAGCTGTTTCGGTGCTGTGGTGGGTTCTGAGGCCAGATCGGAAAGTTTCATACAGGTCATGTGTGAAGAGGTGTTGATTTAATTGTGCTGTGACAGCTCTTTCCAGTGCTTTTGAGAGGAATGTGAGGTTGGAGATGGGTCAGAAGTTGTTGGGGTCGTCAGGGTCGAGGCCAGGTTTTTTAAGGAGAGGGGTGATGGCAGCAAGCTTAAGTAGTGTGGGGACTGTTCCAGAGGTGAGGGAGGAGTTAATGGTATCGGTGATGAGTGGGGCAAGGGGAGTGAGGCAGGCTATGACAAGATTTGAAGGCATGGGATCCAGGGGGGAGGTGGATGGCTTCATGGTGGTGAGTATTTTGGTGAGATCTGCTGTAGTTATTGGAGAGAAGTGTGTGAGTCGGTGGATATAAGGGGATGTCCTTGTATTTCTTTACACCAAAACAGAGGAAAGACATGATATTTTGGTTATTTATTGTTGAGTATTCGATTATTTTAATGGTCCAGCCCACTTGACATCCACCAAGGCCGTATGTGGCCCGCGATGAGAAATTAGTTTGACACCCCTGCTATAGAGCGATTAGACTTTGGTTAGTTGGCTGGAGAACCGTAACTATAAAGCGATTTGTCTTTGGTTGGTTAGTTGGTTGGTTTGAGAGCGGGAAGCAGCAGCCAAGCGCGCCAGTGTCCTCACGTCCTCACGTCCTCACGTCCTCACGTGTTTGACAGAAGTACGTTGTCGCTGGGCTGGGGGAGGGAGCCCCCCCCATCCACACACAAATGCAATACGCCTCGAAACGCATCGCTCGCACCGACGCGGGAATCCTTTACCCTAATTCCACGACAACGGCGAGAATCGCGTCTCGTCAGCCGCCGTGAGGAAGAAGAGGGGGGCATTAAGGGGGGGAGAGAGAGAGAGAGACAAGGAAGTTCTCTCAGCCTCTTATTCTTTTTTTTTTTTCTTTAATTGAACATAAATAGTACACACAATTATACAAATGTACAAATAAACATGTTATCATAAACGGTTTGTGAGAAATTTATAATGCTAGACAAAAAAAAAGAAATTAAAAGGAAATAATTAAATAAATAGATGGACAAATAAAATTAAAAAAAATAAAAAAATTAAAAAAAAAACTCGCAAGGGGAAAACACATGTCATTAAGTTGGCGGTTAATGCAGCCACAGGGCGGCACTGGCCTATGTCTCTCCAAGCCTGCCTTGGGGGGGCACGGAGCAGTGTCTCCCTGTGCCGGCCCCAAGCCCGGATAAATGCAGAGGGTTGCGTCAGGAAGGGCATCCGGGGTAAAAGTTTGGCCAAAACCAAACATGCGAGTCAACCAAAACTATACCATACCGGATCGGTCGCGGACCGGGTTAACAACGACCATCATTGATACTGATGACCTACAGGATACTAATGGAAATTGGGCTACTGTGGGTCGAAGAACAAGAACAAGAAGAAGAAGAGGAGTGCGTGTTCGGAAGCAGAGAAAGAGGAGTAAAGGAAAGAGTCTGGGACTGAGAGTAGGGACTTTGAATATTGGTACTATGACAGGAAAAGGTAGAGAGTTGGTCGACATGATGCAGAGAAGGAAGGTGGATATACTGTGTGTCCAGGAAACCAGGTGGAAAGGTAGTAAGGCTAGAAGCTTAGGAGCTGGCTTTAAGTTGTACTATTATGGTACTGACAAGAAAAGAAATTGAGTAGGAGTTATCTTGATGGAGGAGTTTGTTAGGAACGTCCTAGAGGTGAAAAGAATGTCAGATAGACTTATGAGTCTGAAACTGGAAATTGAAGGTGTGATGCTCAATGTTGTTAGTGGCTATGCCCGCAGGTGGGATGTGAATCTGAAGAGAAGGAGAAGTTCTGGAATGAGTTAGATGAAGTGATGCAGAATATTCCCAGAAATGAGAGAGTGATAATTGGTGCAGACTTCAATGGACATGTTGGTGAAGGCAATAGAGGGGATGAAGAAGTGATCTGCAGATTTGGTATCCAGGATGGGAATGCAGAGGGACAGATGGTTGTAGATTTTGCAGAAAGGATGGAAATGGCTGTAGTGAATACCTTTTTCCAGAAAAAACAGAAACATAGGGTAATAAGAGCGGAGGTAGGAGCACGCAGGTAGACTACATCTTGTATAGGCGAGGTAACCTCAAAGAGATCAGTGACTGCAAAGTAGTTCTAGGTGAGAGTGTAGCCAGGCCGCATAGGATGCTGGTTTGTAGGATGACTATGGTGACAAGGAAGATGAAGAGGACAAAGGCAGAGCAGAGGACAAAATGGTGGAAGCTGAAAAGGGAGGAGTGTTGCATGGTTTTCAGGGAGGAGTTGAGAAAGGGTCTGGGTGGTCAGGGTGAGCTTCCAGATGATTGGACAACTACAGCTAGTGTTATCAGGGAACTGGTAGAAGTGTACTTGGTGTGTCATCTGGAAGGAAAGTTGATAAGGAGACTTGGTGGTAGAATGAGGAAGTGCAGGAGTATATACAGAGAAAGAGGTTAGCGAAGAGGAAGTGGGATACTGAGAGGACCGATGAGAACCGA
Source organism: Fistularia commersonii (assembly GCF_037954325.1). Classification (NCBI taxonomy): domain Eukaryota; kingdom Metazoa; phylum Chordata; class Actinopteri; order Syngnathiformes; family Fistulariidae; genus Fistularia; species Fistularia commersonii. Next base: position 9,185,150 of record NC_141284.1, read on the forward strand.
TGAGACAGGAGTTCAGGGAGATGCAGCGAATGGTAAAGATAGAGAAAGCAAAGGCAAAACAAAGGGCTTATGATGACTTGTATGCTCGGTTGAATAGTAAGGAGGGTGAGAATGATCTATACAGGTTGGCGAAACAGAGAGATGAAGATGGAAAGGATGTCCAACAGGTCCGGGTGATTAAGGACAGAGAGGGGAATGTATTGACAGATGCTAGAAGAGTGATGGGAAGATGGAAAGAGTACTTTGAAGAGCTGATGAATGTGGAAAATGAAAGAGAGGCAAGGGTAGAAGAGGTGACTATTGTAGACCACAAAGTTGCAAAAATAAGTAAAAGTGAAATGAGGAGGGCATTGAAGAGGATGAAGAGTGGAAAGGCAGTTGGTCCTGATGATATACCTGTGGAGGTGTGGAAGTGTCTAGGAGAGCCAGCAGTAGATTTTCTGACTAGATTATTCAACAGGATCTTAGAGAGTGAGAAGATGCCTGAAGAATGGAGACAAAGTGTGATGGTGCCTATTTTTAAGAATAAAGGGGATGTGCAGAATTGTGGCAACTATAGAGGGATAAAGTTGATGAGCCATACAATGAAGTTATGGGAAAGAGTAGTGGAAACTAGACCAAGAGCAGAAGTCAGCATCTGTGAACAGCAGTATGGCTTTATGCCTAGAAAGAGTACTACAGATGCAGTATTTGCGTTGAGAATGCTAATAGAAAAGTACAGAGAAGGCCAGAGGGAGCTGCATTGTGTTTTTGTAGACCTAGAAAAGGCATATGACAGGGTGCCAAGAGAGGAGCTCTGGTATTGTATGAGGAAGTCTGGAGTGGCAGAGAAGTATGTTAGACTGGTGCAGGACATGTATGCTAGCTGTGAGACACTGGTACGGTGTGCTGTAGGGGTAACAGAGAAGTTCAAGGTGGAGGTGGGACTCCATCGGGGATCAGCTCTGAGTCCCTTCTTGTTCGCAATGGTGATGGATAGGCTGACATTTGAAGTTAGACAGGAATCCCCATGGACCATGATGTTTGCAGATGACATTGTGATCTATAGTGAGAGCAGACAACAGGTAGAGGAAAATCTAGAGAGGTGGAGGTATGCTCTGAAAAGGAGAGGAATGAAAGTTAGTCGCAGCAAGACAGAATATATGTGTGTGAATGAGGGGAACTCGGGTGGAACGATGAGGCTACAGGGAGTGGAGATCAAGAAGCTGGAGGATTTCAGGTACTTAGGGTCAACAGTCCAGAGCAACGGAGAGTGTGGAAAAGAGGTGAAGAGACGGGTCCAAGCAGGTTGGAATGGGTGGAGAAAAGTGTCAGGGGTACTATGTGATAGAAGACTTTCAGCCAGAATAAAAGGAAAGGTGTACAAGACAGTGGTGAGACCAGCAATGATGTAAGGCCTTGAAACTGTTACAATGACCAAAGACAGCAGGCACAACTAGAGGTTGCAGAGATGAAGATGTTGAGGTTCTCTTTGGGAGTGACCAGGATGGATAGGATCAGGAATGAGTCTATCAGAGGGACGGCACATGTTCGATGTTTTGGAGAGAAGGTCAGAGAAGCCAGACTGAGATGGTTCGGTCATGTACAGAGGAGGGATAGAGAATATATTGGTAGACGGATGCTGGAATTGGAGCTGCCAGGCAAGAGGTCTCGAGGAAGACCAAAGAGAAGATTTATGGACGTAGTGAGAGAGGATATGAAGGTAGTTGGTGTGAGAGAGGAGGATACAGAGAATAGGGTTAGATGGAGAAAGTTGACTCGCTGTGGCGACCCCTGACGAGAAAAGCCGAAAGAAGAAGAAGATTAAGTTGGCGGTTCACAAGGAATCTCAGACATCAAACTTTATATTTTTTGGTTTTGGGATTTTTCCACAAGTTTTAAGGATTTTTTTATATAATTCAAAATCGTTTATGAAGAAATTAAAATTTGGGGAACATTTTTGCATTCTGTTTTTGTGAATGACGAACTTGGCCAGGCCTAAAATAACATTGACACAGAGTTCATCTCTTTTGTTGCTTAAAAGTAGTCCAAATGTTATATCATCTCTTGAGAAGGAAACTGGTGACGATGGAAAATTATCTTTAACCCATTTTTGAGTTTTAGCCCAAAAGCCCTGTACTTTTTCGCATGAGAAAAATATATGGTCAGTGGTTTCAATGTTGTCTTCACAAAATGTACAAATATTATCTTCAAAATTAAAGCGTACCCTCAATAATTCCTTAGATGGGTAGATGTCATTCATAATTTTGAAGTGGGTCTCTTTTGCCTTGGGGGGTATGGGTAGAGTCAGATACATAGTTCGCAGCGTGGCAATCCATTCCTTATCAAATTTATTTAAAACATTTTGTTAGTTTTGACGTCCAGGGGATAAGTTTTCTGTGAAACATTTCCCAATAAAGGAGTTGCTGCACTTTCTGTCCAGAATTGAGATTCCCTGGAGTGATAGTCGGGGTGAATGTGGTTGTACGGTTTGGTGCGTCATTATATTGTTGGTCAGGAATTCAAATTGTCCAGGCAGTGCGTTTCGTAACTTTATGAACTCCAATATGGGAGGGTCAAATCTGTGTTTAGTACAGAATTGTTCATAGTCTAGAAGACTGCCATTGTCATCAGTCAAGTCAATCATTGACCATATACCTTTCTCAAACCGTTCCTTTTAAGACAGAGATTTGTTGCGATGCAGTACATGTCTATTGGTCCAAATTATTGTACAGTGTGGTGAGAAATTGTGTACATATATCATTTTCCAGTATAATAATATTTGTTTATGGAACTCTGAAAATTTGACTGGAATCTTGTTGATATCAAAGTCAGAGATAAGCAGAAGACTTAGGCCACCGACTTTGTCGAATAAGTAGTTTGGAGTACAATACCAGAAAGAATGATGATGTTTGATCCAGGATTTCAACCAGTTCACCTTCAATGTCCCATTCAGGCAGTCCAAATCTATCACTTTCAGCCCTCCTTCACTTGTTTCTTTCACCATATGTGATTTTTTTAGATGGTGTGGTCTGTTCCTCCAGATAAAGTTGACATTTATTTGGTTGATAGATTTTATGAGTTGATTTGGAGCAGCACTGGAATGCAGCCTCAGGGCGGCACTGGCCCGTGTCTCTCCAAGCCTGTCTTGGGGGGGGGCAACGTCCTCACGTCCTCACGTCCTCACGTGTTTGACAGAAGTACGTTGTCGCTGGGCTGGGGGAGGGAGCCCCCCCCATCCACACACAAATGCAATACGCCTCGAAACGCATCGCTCGCACCGACGCGGGAATCCTTTACCCTAATTCCACGACAACGGCGAGAATCGCGTCTCGTCAGCCGCCGTGAGGAAGAAGAGGGGGGCATTAAGGGGGGGAGAGAGAGAGAGAGACAAGGAAGTTCTCTCAGCCTCTTATTCTTTTTTTTTTTTCTTTAATTGAACATAAATAGTACACACAATTATACAAATGTACAAATAAACATGTTATCATAAACGGTTTGTGAGAAATTTATAATGCTAGACAAAAAAAAAGAAATTAAAAGGAAATAATTAAATAAATAGATGGACAAATAAGATTAAAAAAAATAAAAAAATTTTAAAAAAAACTCGCAAGGGGAAAACACATGTCATTAAGTTGGCGGTTAATGCAGCCACAGGGCGGCACTGGCCTATGTCTCTCCAAGCCTGCCTTGGGGGGGCACGGAGCAGTGTCTCCCTGTGCCGGCCCCAAGCCCGGATAAATGCAGAGGGTTGCGTCAGGAAGGGCATCCGGGCGTAAAAGTTTTGCCAAAACCAAACATGCGAGTGAACCAAAACTATACCATACCAGATCGGTCGCGGACCGGATTAACAACGACCGCCATTGGTACTGATGACCTACAGGGTATTAATGGAAATTGGGCTACTGTGGGTCGAAGAACAAGAAAGAAGAAGAGGAGGAGTGCGTGTTCGGAAGCAGAGAGAGAGGAGGAAAGGAAAGAGCCTGGGATTGAGAGTAGGTACTTTGAATATTGGGACTATGACAGGAAAAGGTAAAGTGTCAGGATCTCCTCTCGTCAGCCGAGAGGAGACATGGCTGGGTCCAATTGAGAATCAGCGCCAACTGCAGCAGCGGCCAGCTGCCACTAATCAACATCCCCCATAAAGAGCAGCGGCACGCACTACCTGGCGCCAGAGAATTGTAACCCTGCCCGCCCGCCCACCCAACATGGACTTGGGGAGCCCACCACCGGGGCCCGGTCTCAGCCCCGAGGTGAATCTGCAAGCAGCCCTGACCATGCAAGGCCAAATGCTTGGACAACATGAAAGGAATCCAAGGGAGCTAGCAGATGCTGGACGTCAATTCCATGGCCAGTTGGAATCCATCTCCAACCAATGCCCATAGCGAGCCACCACCTCCAGCAAGATTTGCTTCTCATGGACCCCAGCCACCCGCAACGCATTCCTGACCATCAAAACGCCCCAATCCTCACTCAACCCGACACCTAACGTCAGTTTATCGTGGAGGTCGACGCCTCGGATACCGGAGTGGGGGCGGTGCTGTCTCAGTGCTCCGGTGGGGATAGCAAGCTCCATCCCTGTGCCTTTTTCAAAAAGGCTGTCGCCGGCCGAGTGGAACTATGACGAACTATGGGAAACAGGGAGCTGCTGGCCGTCAAGCTGGCGCTGGAGGAGTGGAGACACTGGCTGGAGGGGGCGGAGATGCCGTTCCTGGTCTGGACCAACCACCGGAACCTGGAGTACCTGCGGCCCGCCAAAAGATTGAACCCCAGACAGGCCAGGTGGGCACTCTTCTTCAATCGTTTTAGTTTCTCTTTGTCATACCGACCTGGTAATCGAAACATTAAGCCTGATGCCCTGTCCCGCCTCTCCTCTGAAGAGGAGGGTTACGAGCCCCCCGAGCCCATCCTGTCTCCATGCCACCTGGCCTGCTTGGTCTGGGATGTAGAAACCGCGGTCCGACAGGCACAACAGAACCAGGTGTTTCCAGAGGCCGGTCCCCTGGGGACGACATTCGTCCTGGAGGCCGCCCGCGCCAACGTCCGCCGGTGGGCCTACTCCAGCCAGCTATCATACCACCTAGGGAGGTATAGAACTCTGAAGGTGGCGCAGCGGAGATTCTGGTGGCCCCCCATGTCCCGGAACTGCCGCCGGTACGTTTCACTCTGTGCTCAGAATAAGTCCTCTACTCAACCTACCTCGGGGTGGCTACTGCCCCTCCCGATTCCCCGGCAACCTTGGTCCCATATTGCCTTAGGTTTCGTTACTGGTTTACCCCTCTCTAAGGGGCACGCAGTTATCCTGTCCATCATTGATCGTTTTTCTAAATTTGCGCACTTTATTCCACTTCCCTCCACACTAGACACGGCTAAATTATTAGTTTCTCATGTTTTTCGTGCTCATGGCATCCCCGTAGACAGTTTCCAATAGAGGTCCCCAGCGTTTGGAAGGCCTTTTGTTTAGCAATTGGGGCCAAGGTCAGCCTGTCGTACGGGTTCCACCCCCAAAGTAACGGCCAGATGGAGCGGCTGAACCAGGAGATGGGGGCGGCCCTCCACTCCAGGAGCTGGGGTTTCTAGAAGTGACAGCGATCACCTTCCCTGGGTGGAGTGCGCGCACAACACTCTCCCCAGCGCCGCGACCCAGCTCTCGCCTTTCCATTGCGCGTACGGCTACCAGCCTCCCTTGTTTCCCGAACACAAACGAGAGATTGTGGTTCCCTCGGTCGGCGTCCATCTCCGCCGGTACGGTCGGACCTGGCGTCAGGCCCGCGCCGCCCTCCTCCGTGCTTCCCGGCGAACTCAGATAAAGGATAACCGCCGCCGATCCGAGGCGTCGATCTACGCCCCCAGTCACAAAGTCTGGCTCTCCACCCGGGACCTTCCTCTGAAGGCATCCCCCAAAAAACTCTCCCCACGAGTCATTGGCCCATTTGAAATCACCGCATCATCTATCCGACTCCCGCCCTCACTAAAGATCCACCCGAAGTTTCACGTTTCCCAGGTCAAACCGGTCCGCGAAGATCCGCTGGCCCCTCCCATTTCCACTCCCCCTCCTCCCCGCGCTGTAGAGGGCGATCCCATTTACACCGTCTCCAGCCTCCTGGATGTTCGCCGCCAGGGTAGGGGGCTGCAATATCTGGTGGACGGGGAGGGCTATGGTCCGGAGGAAAGATCCTGGGTTCTGGCTCAGCGGATTCTGGACCCCTCGTTAATCCGGCAATTCCACTGCGACCACCCAGGCCAGCTCCGCGGGGCACCAGGAGGCACCCGTTGAGGGGGGTGTACTGTCAGGATCTCGGCTGCCGAGAGGAGACGCAGCTGGCTCCCAATTGAGAAGCAGCGCCAGCTGCAGCAGCGGCCAGCTGCCGCTAATCAACATCCCCCATAAAGAGCAGTGGCACGCACTGCCTGGCGCCAGAGAATTGTATCTCTACTGTGATTCTGCCTTTGAGACCCTGCATAAATAAAAAGATCTGATCGGCTTCCAGCCCTGTTGGTGTGGTTCCCTGCCCGAGTCCGCCCCTGGCCTATGACAAAGCTATGCCCGCGATTTGCCTCAGTCCCACGGATTTGGAGGACGGGGGCCCGGAACGGAGGAGAGCAGAAGCCCGGCCCGCAATTCATCTCAGTGCGGGCCCAGGTCCTCCTGATTTGCAGGAGCGGAGATGAGGAGGCGAACGGAAGCCCGGCCGGCGATTCTTCTCAGTTCTGCAGATCTGGAGGACTGTTCCTGGAGCGGAGGAGAGCAGATGCCTGGCCCTGCAATTCGCTTCAGTCCTGCGAATCGGGAGGACCGGGGCCTGGAGCGGGACAGTGGAGGAGCGCAGAAGCTCGTCCCACAACGTCTTACTCCTGCGGATCGGGAGGACCGGGGCCCTGAAGAGTGGTCACCCAGTGCCCAAGAAGAAGCATCCCAGCATACACAGCGACTACAGACCAGTGGCCCTGACATCACACATCATGAAGTCGCTGGAGAGGCTCGTCCTGAGGCAACTTCGTGATGTCGGACCTTCGCTGGACCCCATGCGGTTCGCTTACCAGCCCCAGATAGGAGTGGAAGACGCCATCTTCCTGCTGCAGAGTATACACACACCTTGAGGAGGCAGGAAGCATTGTGAGAGTCATGTTCTTTGACTTCTCCAGTGCTTTCAACACCATTCGACCTGCCCTGCTGAACAGGAAGCTCCTGGACATGCAGGTGGATACTCCACTCGCGGCCTTGATCAACAACTACCTCACAGGTCGGCCGCAGTACGTGAGGCTGGGGAACATCACGTTGGACACCATTGTGAGCAGCACGGGGGCGCCACAGGGGACAGTCCTGTCTCCCTTCCTGTTCACGCTCTACACCTCAGACTTCAGGTTCTCCTCGCAGTCCTGCCACCTGCAGAAATTCTCAGATGACTCTGTTAGAGTTTTCTCTCTATATTTATAGCTGTTATTTTGACTACTCACATGAAGACAGCCAGGCGTGCGAGCACAAATGGCCTTTGTCCTCAAACAGGAACCTACCCCCATGATTGTATATTCAAGTAAGCATAAAGGTGTTGCAGCTCAGTGGTAGAGCGCATGCATGAGGTCCTGGGTTCAATCCCCAGCACTTCCACTGTATGTCGCGTTGGATGGAAGCGCCTGCCAAATGACTGCAAAGCAAATGGCAACCTACCCCCTGATAAGGAACTTACCCCCCTGAATGTAAACAGGAATTACCCTCTCCCTGTATATGATCTTGTCAACACCACCAATACACATTCACACAATCAAAGGCCGAGCAAGGAGGAACTCGGTGGGATTCCCTGGATCTTGCCTCCAAAGAGCGCGCTGAGTCTCCCCCTTTGCAGAGCTCAAAAGAATAGTCACTTGTCTGTGTTATTTCTTGTGATAACCTCGGTCTCCTCTTTACAGGCTTCAACTTAGACCAGCATGAATTGGGATCACTCTCTAACACTGCCATCGTGGGCTGCATCAACGGAGGCCAGGAGGAGGAGTACAGGAGCGTGGTGGACAGGTTTGTGGAGTGGTGTGGACCTAACCACCGACAGCTAAATGTGTCTAAGACAAAGGAGCTAGTGGTGGATTTCAGGAAACAAAGGACCCACCTGAATCCGGTCACCATCAGGGGTACTGAAGTGGACATTGTGGACACCTATAAATACCTGGGTGTCCACTTGGACAATAAACTGGACTGGACCTTGAACACAAATGCCATCATCAAGAAGGGTCAGAGCCGTCTGTTCTTCCTCAGGAGGCTCAGATCTTTCAACGTCTGCAGGGCCATGCTTCAGATGTTTTACCACTCGGTGGTGTCCAGCGCCATCTTCTACGCTGTTGTGTGTTGGGGCAGCAGGCTCAAGACAGCGGACACCAATAGACTCAACAAGCTCATCAGGAGGGCTGGGTCTGTCCTGGGAGTAGAGCTGGAGTCTGTTGTGCAGGTGTCAGAGAGAGGGATGCTGAGGAAGCGCCTCAGCATCATGGACAACGTCCATCACCCCCTGCATGCCACATTGACATCCTGTCAGAGCTCTTTCAGTCTTAGACTGATACCACCAAGGAGCTTCACTGAACGCCACAGGAGGTCTTTCCTACCTGAGCGACAAGTTGGAGGAGTTAACCGCACTCACACGGAGCGACGGTGTGTTTCGTGAGGCCTCGGTGCTGTGCTTCACTGAGACTTGGCTAAACAACAACAAACCGGACTCTGTGGTGAGTTTACCCGGCTTTCAGTTGGTGCGAGGGGACCGGAGTTGTGCCCGCAGCGGCAAGAAGAAAGGAGGAGGTGTCGCTGTGTTTGTAAACAAGTGGTGCAACCCCGGACACGTCACGGTGAAGGAGCGTGTTTGCTGCCCGGACATCGAACTGTTGGCGGTGAGTCTCCGGCCATACTATCTGCCCAGAGAGTTTTCCCACGCAATCATGATCACTGTTTACATCCCACCGTCTGCTGATGCACCGCGGGCTAATGACGTCATCAGCTCCGCGGTCGCAAGACTCCAGACCCGGCACCCCAGTGCCTTCATAGCCATCTCTGGGGATTTCAACCACGCCACCCTGTCTCTGCCCACTCTGCCCTGTCTCTGCCCACTTTCAAACAGTTTGTGGACTGCAAGACAAGAGACAATAAAACTCTGGACCTGCTGTATGCCAATGCCAAGGACGCATACAACTGCACAGCTCTCCCTGCTCTGGGCAGGGCAGACCACAACCTGGTCCACTTGAAGCCTCGCTATGTTCCACCAGCTATGTTCCTGAAGTCCAGCGGCAACCTGTGATCACCAGAACTGTCCGGAGGTGGTCACAGGAGGCAGAACTGACTCTTCAGGGATGCTTCGAGACGACTGACTGGGATGTGCTCTGCGAAGACCAGGGAGACGACATCAGAAAACTCTCCGACTGTATAACTGACTGTCAACTTCTGCACGGACAACATCATCCCCACCAAGACTGTGTGTTGTTTCTCAAACAACAAACCCTGGGTGACTAAGGACATTAACCCTCTCAGGCTCAAATTAAGTTGTGGCATAATTAGCTAAGTAGCATTCAGCTGTCGCAAATCTGCAACATCTGCCTGGAGAAGGTTAAGGACACGCTGAACAGGAAGAAGGCGGCATTCAGGCGTGGAGACAAAGAGGAACTGAAGGAGGTGCAGACTGAGCTGAAGGAGAAGATCGCAGAGGGAAAGGACAGTTACAGGAGGAAGCTGGAGAGCAAACTCCAGCAGAACAACATGAGGGAGGTGTGGAGTGGGTTGAAAACCATCACTGGCCATGGAAAACAAGCAAGCCAGATGATGGAAGGAGACCTGCAGGAGGCAAACGAACTAAACCTGTTTTTTAACAGATTTGATGAAGGTGCCTCCGCCCACCCTCCCAGCTCCTCTCAGGACTTTCCTTCCCCTTTGCCCTCACCCCTCACTTTAAGGAGTTTTCCCCCTCCCCCACGCACCTCGTCTGCTTCCCTGGACGACGTCTCGTTAACACCTCAGCCCTCCTGCCTCCCAATTGGACTCTCTAGACCCCCTCCTGTCGCCTTCACCGCTGAGGAGGTGAGAAGAGAGTTCAGCCGCCTTCGTCCCAGGAAAGCTGCTGGCCCTGACGGCCTTAGCCCCAGACTGCTGAAAGGATGTGCCTCTCAGCTGTGTGGGATCTTCTCACATCTCTTCAACCTGAGCCTGACCCAGATGGTTGTCCCCGACCGGTGGAAAACCTCATGCCTGGTTCCAGTGCCCAAGGTGAAGCATCCCAGCACACACAGCGACTACAGACCAGTGGCCCTGACATCACACGTCATGAAGTCGCTGGAGAGGCTCCTTACCTCACTTGTTACTAAGACACTTATAGTTTTATCACTGCTTACTAAGACACTTTATAGTTTCACTGAGACAGTTTATAGTTTATTTTTATTTCTAATTCTGCCTTTCTTTTATTATTTATTACATTTATATTTCCTGTAACTCTGGCACAGCAATTTCCTTCGGGATTAATAAAGTTGTTCTTATTCTTATTCTGAGGCTATCAGACTTTTAATTCCTCTTCCCTCAGCCGCAGGGAATCTTCAAATCTTTGTAGTTAACAGTTAACAGTTAAGACAATTTATATTTCATTGTATTTCTTATTCTTCCTCCTTTCTACTATTATCTATTACTGTTATGTTTTTACTTGAAACTCTGGCACAACAATTTCCTTCGGGATAAATAAAGTTGTTGTCATCTCATTCTCTGTCATCTCACTGAGTCGATGAGCGGAGGAGAGCAGAAGCCCGGCCCGCGATTCGCCTCAGTCCGGTGGATCGGGAGAACGAGGCCTGAAGCGGAGGAGCGGAGGAGAGCAGAAGCCCGGCCTGGGCTATAGTCATGGTTGACTCACATGTTTGGTTTTGGCAAAAGTCTTACGCCGGATACCCTTCCTGACGCCACCCTCTGCATTTATCCGGGCTTGAGACCGGCGCAGGGAGACACTGCCCTGTGCCCCCCCAAGGCAGGCATCTGCTTGTTGCTGCTGAAATATGTTGAATGGGACATGATTCTGCACAATATATGTCAAAGCAAATAAAATCTACCCACAGGTTTTTAAAGGTATAGCCATGTGGTCGAAAAGTGCTGATCTCACCGAGTTGAAGCATTTAGGTTACAAATTGTAAAAAACTTACAAATTCCTTCAAGCTGCTTATTGCTGCTGAAATATGTTGAATGGGACATGATTCTGCACAACATATGTCAAAATCACTGAAATCCACCCACGGGTTTAGAATATATAGCCATGTGGTCAAAAAATGCTTATCTCACCGAGTTGAAGCATTTATGTTACAAATTGTAAAAAACTTATGAATTCGTTCAAGCTGCTTGTTGCTGCTGAAAAATGTTTAACGGGACATGATTTTGCACAATATATGTCAAAGCCACGCAAATCCACCAACAGGTTTAAAAGATATAGCCATGTGGGAAAAGTGCTTAGAATCAGAATCAGAATCATTTATTTAGGCCACGCAACAGTGTTGGTGGAATTTGTTTCCGGTACAACACATAATGCTCACATCTCTCCTGTGTCAGTTCCATCGTCAACAATACACTACAGACAGAAAATCAAGCCAAGCAGACGGGACACAACACACATCAAGACAGTGATTTGTTCAAAGTCCGTATAGCTGTTGGAAAAAAGCTGTTTTTAAATCTGACAGATTTGGTTCTGAGAGACCTGTAGCGCCTCCCAGAGGGCATGAGTGTAAACAGGTGGTGTGCAGGGTGTGTGTGGTCTGAAGAGATTTTGATTGAACGTTTATGATGCGTCTTTGATACAGAGTGTCTATGGGAGGAGTGTGAGCCATGATTCTGGATGCTTGATTGATAATGCGTTGAAGTTTTGAGCGTGATTGACTGTCCAAGTTACCATACCAGACTATTATTGATGAGGTCAGGATACTTTCAATTATGGCTGTGTAGAACTGGAGGAGAATATTGTGTCTTACATTGAATTTTTTTAGTTGTCTGAGGAAAAACAGTCTTTTGTTGGCTTTTTTATATACTTCTGCTGAATGCTGTTTGAATTTTAGTGTGTTAGTGATGTGTGACCCAAGAAATGTGAATGAGTCCGTGATGGCTATGGGATCATAGTTGATGGAGATGGGTGTTTTGGGTGTGAGCGAGCGTGAAAAATCAATGATTAGTTCTTTTGTTTTTGAAGCGTTTAGCTGCAGGTTGTTGTTCTGGCACCAGGTGACTGCCTGGGCGACCTGCTCTCGATAGTGATCCTCATTATTGTCAGTGATGAGTCCAATTATTGTGGTGTCGTCTGCATATTTGAGGATGGATACTGAACTTTGTGAGGATGTGAGTGTGTTTGTGTACAAAGAAAACAACCAGGGTGATAGGACACAACCCTGGGGGGCGCCGGTGCTGAGGGTCAGAGGTCGGGATGAGAGGCCATTCCTCCTGACTCTTTGTGTCCTTCCTGTGAGGAAGCTCCTGATCCAGTGACACAAGGAGATACCAATGTCCATGTCCATGAGTTTGCTGAAGAGATTGTCGGGGTCGATGGTGTTAAAAGCAGAACTGAAGTCAATGAATAGCACCCGGGCGTAGGTGTGGGGGGTTTCAAGATGGTGTAGAATCCTGTGGAGAGCCATATTGACTGCATCTTCCACAGATCTGTTGGCCCGGTATGCGAACTGGAAGCTGTCCATGAGGGGTGTGGTGAGCTCTTTCAGGTGTGAGAGAATAATCCGTTAAAATGATTTCATGATGACAGAAGTGAGGGCAATTGGTCTATAGTCATTCAGGGATGTTATTTTACTATTTTTTGGAACCGGGATGATGATAGAGTCCTTAAAACATCTGGAAACTGTGCACTGATCGAGGGAGCAGTTGAAGATGTTAGCGTATATTGGGGCTAGCTGGTGTGCACAGTGTTTCAGGACTGTAGAACTGACACCATCAGGACCAGCAGCTTTCCCTTTTTTCGTCCTCAAGAAGCATGCCCTCACCTCCTCCTCCTGGATGGTAAAAGGAGGTGATGGAGGGGGCAGCAGAGGGGAGTAGATGGGAGTGGGTAGCTGTTCAAACCTCCCATAAAAGGTGTTGAGCTGATCTGGAAGGCCCTTGTCAGTAGCGGTGATGGGAGCAGTTCTGCTTTTATAGTTAGTCATCATTCTCAATTTTTTCCAGACGCCCCTGTTGTCATTTGAGGCGATCTGCTTCTCTAGTTAATGTGCATATTACGATTTGGCTTTTCTTATTACAGCCCTGAGTTTGTATTTAGCTGCCCTGTATTGTCCTATGTCTCCCTCAGTAAAGGCACAGCATCTTTTCTTGCGTAAAGCCTGAATGTCCTTTGTAAACCACGGCTTGTTATTGCCATGGATTTTAACAGTTTTGTTGGGAATACACGCCCCGACACAAAAGTTGACGTATGACGTTGACGTCACTTGTCCAAACTTGTCAGCTTGTCCAAACCGTCCGCAGCTGCGCGAAATATGTCCCAATCGGTACACTTGAGGCAGCCTCTCAGCGTATCGATAGCCGCACTCGACCAGCACTGGACAACTTTAGATTGTACACAGTTGGATTTAAGTTTTTGCCTGTACTTTGGGACAAGCAGCAGCTTGGCATGGTACGCATCGCTTATAGGAACGTAGCAGTGGTCGAGGATGTTGGCACCTCTGCTTGGACAGGTAACTTGCTGGATGTAGTTTGGGAGCTCTTTCGACAGATTGGCATGGTTGAAGTCGCCCAACACAATGATAGCGGCGTCGGGATTGGTGTTTTCCACTGAGGAGATGTAGGTTGCCAGCTCTGTTTTAGCTATGTTAGCATTTGCCGATGGCGAGATGTAAACACCAATCAGAACAACAGAAGCAAACTCTCTGGGAAGATAGTGAGGTCTGCATTTCACGGCGATGTATTCCAAATTCGGACTGCAGAAGCTGTTAAGCACTGCGGTGTTACTGCACCATCTGCCATTGATCATAAAGCAGATTCCACCACCTTTGGTTTTCTTAAATAGCTTCACTGACCTGTTAGCATGGTGTAGAGAGAAGCCGGGTGTGGTGATAGCCTGGTCCAGAACTGTGTGGTCCAGCCAGGTCTCAGTAAGGCAGATGGTGGAGCAGTCTCTGTAGTCCTTGTGGGTTTGAAGCAGGAGGAGCAGTTCTTCTATTTTGTTTATTATTGATCGGATGTTTGTGAGAAGTAGTGCTGGTAGCGGTGGCCGGAATGGTCGTTTCCTGAACGTGCAGAGAACACCGGCATGGTGTTTTTTCCTAGCCGGCTTGCTGTCACAGAGCTGTCTTGTTGGTGCAGGTACAGCTAGTATCTCCGCAGGAACACTTGAGATCCACGCTTCATCAGCGGGGTAGGAATGATCTCTTAGGGAAAGCAATACCCAGCGGCTGTATGAGTGGCATTTGCCTTCCTGACATGTAAAGCCAACCATAGTAGCAGACACAACAGCAGAGCTCGTACCGTGGCAAGTCTGACAGCCGCATATTGGGAATATTATCTCACCGAGTTGAAGCATTTATGTTACTGTTACAAATTGTAAAAAACGTATGAATTCCTCTCAGCTCCTGGTTGCTGCTGAAATATGTTGAATGGGACATAATTCTGCACAACATATGTCAAAGCCACTCAAATCCTCCAATAGGTATAAAACGATATAGACATGTGGTCAAAAAATGCTTATCTCGCCGAGATGAAGCATTTATGTTACAAATTGTGAAAAACGTATGAATTCCTTCAAGCTCCTGGTTGCTGCTGAAATATGTTGAATGGGACATGATTCTTCACAATATATGTCAAAATCACTCATATCCACCCACAGGTTTAAAAGATATAGCCTTGTGGTCAAAAAATGCTTATCTCACCGAGTTGAAGAACTTATGTCAAAAATTGTAAAAAACTTATGAATTCATTCACGCTGCTTGTTGCTGCTGAAATATGCTGCTGAAAATTTTTGATCACATGGCTATACCTTTTAAACCTGTGGGTGGATTTGAGTGGCTTTGACATATATTGTGTGGAATCATGTCCCATTCAACATATTTCAGCAGGTAAAATCCAGGTTGAAGGAATTCATAAGTTTGGGAGGACCGGGGCCCAGAGCGGAGGAGCGGAGGCGAGCAGAAGCTCAGCCCACAATTTGCCTCAGTCCAACGGATTGGGAAGACCTGGGCCCAGGGCAGAGGAGCAGAGGAGAGCAAAAGAGAGGCCAACGATTTGCCTCAGTCCCGCGGATAGGGATGACCAGTGCCCGGAGCACAGGAGCAGATGAGAGCAGAAATCCGGACCGCGATTCGCCTCAGCCCCACGGATCGAAAAGAACGGGGCCCGGAGCGGAAGAGCGGAGGAGAGCAGAAACCTGTCACACGATTCTCCCTAATCCCGCGGATCGGGAGGACCAGGGCCCAGAGCAGAGGAGCGGAGGTGCGGAGGAGAGCAGAAGTCTGGCCTGCGATTCGCCTCATACCCGCAGATTTGGAGGACCAGGGCCTGGAGCGAAATAGCAGGGGAGAGCAGAAGCCTGGCCCGCCATTCGCCTCAGTTGTGCCATCGGGGCGACTGGGTCCCGGAGCGGAGGAGAGCAGAAGCCTTGCCCGCGATTCGCCTCACCCCGCGGATCGGGAGGACCGGAGCCCAGAGCAGAGGAGCGGAGGAGCGCAGAAGCTCTGCCTGCGATTCGCCTCAGTCAAGCGGATCGGGAGGACTGGGGCCCGGAGCGAAGGAGCGCAGAAGCCATGCCCGCAATACACCTCAGTCCCGCGGATCAGGAGTACCAGGGCCTGGTGCGGAGCAGCGGAGGAGAGCAGAAGCCCGGCCCGCAATTCGCCTCAGTCCCGCGGATCCGGAGGACCGGGACCCGGAGCGGAGGAGCGCAGGCGCCATGCCCGCGATACGCCTCAGTCCTGCGGATCGGGAGTACTCGGGCCCGGAGCAGAGGAGCGGAGGAGCGGAGGAGAGCAGAAGCCCGGCCCGCAATTCACCTCAGTCCCGCGGATCCAGAGGACCGGGACCCGGAGCGGAGGAGCGCAGGCGCCATGCCCGCGATACGCCTCAGTCCTGCGGATCGGGAGTACTCGGGCCCGGAGCGGAGGAGCGAGGAGAGCAGAAGCCCCCCCCCCCGGACCTTCGGACCCCGACCCTGCAAAATCCTGATCTTAAAATAAAGAGACTCTATCAAACTCCAGTTCTGGTGGTGTGGTCTCCTGTCCGAGTCCTTCCGTGCCGTGACAGAATTCTCCGGCCAATATGGACCCGGGGAGCCCACCACCGGGGCCCGATCCCAGTCCCGAGGACAATCTGGTAGCGGCCCTGACCATGCGAGACCAGAGGCTGGGACAACACGAGAGGACAATATGTGACTTAGCCACCTCTCTACAACAAAATCAAAACCAGATCCAGAACATCAACGCTCAGTTGGGCCGGATCTCCTAGATTCTAGCCCAGCTGTCGCAACAGCAGAATCCACCCGCTCCACCGGCCCCTGTTTTGGAACCAGCCCCTCGACATCCTCCCGCGACGGAACCTCATGTGCCAGATCCCCCGCGATACTCCGGAGACCAAGGTGAGTGTGGTGATTTTTTTGTTACAGGTCTCACTGGTGTTTGGTCTACAGCCAATGACCTACCAAACGGACAAACAAAAAATCGCCTACACCATCAGCCTACTCACCGGAGCTGCACTACGCTGGGGGTCGGCGGTGTGGCGGAAGAACGGACCGCCGTGCCGATCCTATGCCGCCTTCACCACTGAGATGAGGGAGGTCTTCGACCACCCTCTCCAGGGAGACGATGCGGCGAGACGCCTGGGTGACCTCACCCAAGGGGGACAGAGCGTGGCCGAATATGCTGTCGCGTTCCGGACCCTTGAGGGGGCATGTAGCTGGAACGACTCGGCGCTGCGATACGCCTTCCAGAGGGGACTAAACGAGGAGCTGAAGGACCAGCTGCCAGCGAGGGATGAACCACCGGACCTGCATGCCCTGGTCAACCTCGCCATCCGAATAGACAATCGTCTCCGCGAGCGAAGGCGGGAGAGGAGGACCCAGGGCTCCCCTCCGGACCGTGCCCGTCCTTTGCCCTTGGCCCCGAGTCCCGCCGCATCGAGGGAGGAGCCCATGCAGCTGGGCCGAGCGCGCCTCACCGCTGAGGAGAAGACTGCCGGCGGCACCGGAACACCTGCCTCTACTGCGGTGAGGTGGGCCAC
Organism: Fistularia commersonii; assembly: GCF_037954325.1. NCBI lineage: Eukaryota > Metazoa > Chordata > Actinopteri > Syngnathiformes > Fistulariidae > Fistularia > Fistularia commersonii. Next base: position 9,202,326 of record NC_141284.1, read on the forward strand.
TACGCCTCCACCTGCCCGGCAAAGAATGGAAAAGCCGGGGGCCGCCAGGGACGGGGGGGGGGTCCTGGTGAGCCGTACGGTGATGCCCTCCTCGCTGACTCATCTACGGGTGCCGGCCTCGCTCGAGTAGGGCATATACCAGCGCTCCGTCCCGGCACTGGTAGACTCTGGAGCAGAAGGCAACTTCATAGACGAGGCCCTGCTTAAAGAGCTCCTCATCCCCACCACAGCCATTCAACCACCCCACTGCGCCATGTCCCTGAACAACCGCCGGCTGGCTCCGATTCAGCGCCAGACCGTCCCCGTCCGCATCTGGATTTCGGGTAACCATTCAGAGTCAATCTCATTCGCCATCCTGTCGGGACTTCACTCCCCCCTGGTGCCCGGGTTCCCCTGGCTGCAGATACACAATCCCCACATCGACTGGGCTGCCAGTAAGATCCGAACCTGGAGCACATCATGTCATGTAACCTGTCTGACCTTGCCCCGGTCTTCGACAAAGACCAAGCCCTGACCCTCCACCCTCACCGGCCTTATGACTGCGCCATAGTCCTACATCCGGACGCAGTTCTACCCAGAGGTCGACTATACAACCTGTCAAAACCAGACAGGACCGCCATGGAAGAGTATATTAGAGATTCCCTGGCGGCAAGCTTGATCCGACCATCCTCCTCCCCGGCCGGGGCGGGGTTCTTCTTTGTGGGGAAGAAGGATGGGGGCCTCAGACCCTGCGTGGACTACCAGGGTCTGAACAGGATCACCATTCGGAACAGGTACCCACTTCCCCTTATGGATTCGGCCTTTACCCCCCTCCATGGGGCCCAGATCGTCACTAAATTGGATCTAAGAAACGCATATCACTTAGTTAGAATCAGGGAGGGAGATGAATGGAAGACGGCCTTTAATACGCCCCTGGGGCATTTTGAATATCTAGTAATGCCCTTTGGCTTAACCAACGCCCCCGCCGTCTTCCAGCATCTTGTCAATGACCTCCTGCGGGACTTCTTGGGCCGATTTGTCTTTGTTTACCTGGACGACATCCTGACCTTCTCCCGTGGCGAGAAGGAGCACCGGCGACACGTGAGACAGGTGTTGGAGCGCCTTCTAGAGAACCGCCTTTTCGCAAAGGCGGAGAAGTGTGTGTTCCACGTGCCGTCGGTGTCCTTCTTAGGTTATATCATCGCTGCGGGGGAGATCGGGATGGACCCCTCCAAGATAGCGGCGGTGGAGGGTTGGCCGGAGCCCGAGGACCGCAAGCAGCTGCAGCGGTTCCCGGGCTTCGCCAATTTCTACCGCCACTTCATTCAGAACTACAGCCAAATTGCCGCACCCCTCACCGCACTCACCTCCAGCAATATTCGCTTCTCATGGACCCCGGCTGCCCGCAACGCATTCCTGACCCTCAAGACCCAGTTCACCACCGCCCCAATTCTCACTCAACCCGACGCCTCACGTCAGTTTATCATGGAGGTCGACGCCTCGGATACCGGAGTGGGGGCGGTGTTGTCTCAGCGCTCCGGCGGGGTCAACAAGCTCCATCCCTGTGCCTTTTTTTTTTCAAAAAAACTGTCGCCGGCCGAGCGGAACTATGACATGGGAAACAGGGAGCTGCTGGCCGTCAAGCTGGCGCTGGAGGAGTGGAGACACTGGCTGGAGGGGGCGGAGGTGCCATTCCTGGTCTGGACCGACCACCGGAACCTGGAGTACCTGCGGACCGCCAAAAGATTGAACCCCAGACAGGCCAGGTGGGCACTCTTTTTCGATCGCTTCAATTTTTCCCTGTCATACCAACCAGGTGATCGAAATATTAAGCCTGATGCCTTGTCCCGTGTCCACTCTAAAGAAGAGGGTTATGAGTCACCCGAGCCCATCTTGTTTCCGTGCCACCTGGCCGGCCTAGTCTGGGATGTAGAAGCCGCGGTCCGACAGGCCGAAAGGAACCAGGTATTTCCGGAGGCCGGACCGCCAGGGACGACGTTCGTACCGGAGACAGCCAGGGCCGACGTTCTCCGGTGGGCCCACTCCAGCCAGCTATCGTGCCACCCACGGAGGTACAGAACTCTGAGGGTGGCGCAGCGGAGATTCTGGTGGCCCTCCATGTCCCGTGACTGCTGCCAGTACGTTTCAGCCTGCTCCGTCTGTTCCCAGAACAAGTCCTCCACCCAACCTACCTCAGGGTGGTTACTGCCCCTCCCGATTCCCCGGCGACCTTGGTCCCACATTGCTTTAGATTTTGTTACTGGTTTACCCCCCTCTAAGGGACACACTGTTATCTTGTCCATTATTGATCGTTTTTCTAAATTCGCGCACCTCATTCCACTTCCCAAACTTCCCTCCGCACTAGACACGGCTAAGTTATTAGTCTCGTTTTTCGCGCTCATGGTATCCCCGTTGACATTGTTTCTGATAGAGGTCCTCAGTTCACGTCCCATGTTTGGAAGGCTTTTTGTTTAGCAATTGAGGCCAAGGTCAGCCTGTCATCCACCTCCAAAGTAACGGCCAGACGGAGCGGCTGAACCAGGAGGTGGAGGCGGCCCTCCGCTGCGTAACCTCGAGAAACCCCAGCTCCTGGAGTGGTCACCTTCCCTGGGTGGAGTACGCGCACAACACCCCCCCCAGCGCCGCTACCCAGCTCTCGCCGTTTCATTGCGCGTATGGCTTCCAGTCTCCCTTGTTTCCCGAGCATGAACGAGAGATCGCGGTCCCCTCGATCGGCGTCCATCTCCACAGGTGCGTTCGGACCTGGCGTCAGGCACGCGCCACCCTCCTCCGTGCTTCCCGGGGAACTCAGACCCAGGCTAACCACCGCCGATCCGAGGCGCCAATCTACGCCCCCGGTCACAAGGTTTGGCTATCAACCCGGGACCTTCCTCTGAAGGCATCCCCCCAAAAACTTTCCCCACGATTCATTGGTCCATTCAAAATCACCGCAATTATCAATCCGTCCGCTATCCGTCTCAGACTCCCGCCTTTACTAAAGATCCACCCCACGTTTCACGTTTCCCAGGTCAAACCGGTCCGCGAAGATCCGCTGGCCCCTCCCGTCCCCAATCCCCCTCCTCCCCGTTTTCTGGATGGTGATCCTGTGTACACAGTCTCCAGCCTCCTGGACGTTCGCCGACGAGGTAGGGGGCTGCAATATCTGGTGGACTGGAAGGGCTATGGCCCGGAGGAGAGGTCCTGGGTTCCTGCTCGGCGGATTCTGGACCCCTCACTAATCCGGCAGTTCCACCGCGACCACCCTCCACGGGGCGCCGGGAGGCGCCCGTTGAGGGGGGGGTACTGTCAGGATCTCCTTTTGGCAGCCGAGAGGAGACACCTGATCACAATTAATAATCAACGCCAGCGGCCAGCTGCCGCTCATCAAGATCTCTTTAAAGAGCAGTGGCACGCTCCATCTGGCGCCGGGGAATTGCTATTCTCCACCCGACCTTGTGAGACTACCCTGGACCTTGAACCTGCGAGAGCCTTGGCCTGGAGCAGAGAAGCAGAGGAGAGCAGAGGCCCGGGCCGCGATTTGCCTCATTCCCGCAAATTGGAAGGACCGAGGCCGGGGACCATATTTGCTTAAGTCCTGTTGTTCGGGAGGGCCCAGAGCGAATGGGCGGAGGAGAGCAGAAGCCCAGCCTGCAGTTTGCCTCAGTCCCCCAGATCAGGAGGACCGGGGCACAGAGCCAGGGAGTTGAGGAGTGGAGGAGGGCAGAAGCCCGGCTTGCGATTCGGCCCAGTCCCACGGATCGGGCGGACAGGGGACCGGAGCTGGGGAGAGCTGAAGCACGGCCTGCAATAAGCCTCAGTCCCGTGGATCTAAAGTACCAGGACATTAACGGAGGAGCGGAGGAGAGCAGAAGTCCGGCCCCTGATTCGACTCAGTCCTGCGGATCGGGAGGACCCGTAGCAGAGGAGAGCAGAAGCCCAGGCCGGGATAAACCTGAGTCCCGCGGGTCTGGAGTAACTGGACCTTAATGGAGGAGCGGAGGAGAGCAGAAGCCCGGCCCCCGATTAGCCTCTTATCGCAGATCGGGAGGACCGGGGCCTGGAGGGAAGGAGCGAAGAATAGCAGATCCTGATATGATCTAAGGCGATACGCCTTAGTCCCGTGGATCGGTAGGTTTGGGGCACGGACTAGACGACCCGAGGAGAGCAGCAGCCCGGCCCGCAGTTTGCCTCAGTCCTGTGGATCGGGAGGACCGGGGCACATAGCGGAGGAGAACGGAAGCCTGGCCCGCGATTCGCCTCAGTCCCTCGGATCGGGAGGCCCGGGGCCCGGAGTGGAGGAGAGCAGAAGCCAGGCCTGCGATTCGAATCAGTCCTGTGAATTGGGCGGACTGTGTCCGGGGACTAATTTCCCCTGGGTCCCGCGGCTTGGGAGTACCTGGGACTGGAACGGAGGAGAGCAAAAGCCCGACCCGAAATTTGCCTCAGTCCCGTGGATCGGGAGGACCGGGGCCCCGAGCAGATGGGCGGAGGATATCAGATGCCTGAACCGCGATTCGCCTCAGTCCTGCAGATCGAAGGACCGGGGCCCGGAGCAGAGGAGTGGAGGAGAGCAGAAGCCTGGCCCACAGTTCGCCTCAGTCCTGCACGTAGTGGCTAAAGTTCCCTCTAAGTATTTGCCAAAGTATTCACTCATTTAACCACTCTAAGATGGAAAGAACGAATATAGTTCCGCATATAGTCCCGCCTCAGTCCCGTGGCCCAGAGAGGTGGGGGGCCGGGGGAAAGTGCTCTCAGTCTCTCATTCGGTTTGCATGCATGTCTGGTCAGTGTCTGACAAAACTGCATCATCTCTGGGCTGGGGGGGGGGAGCGAGCGCCCCCCACACACACACACACACACACACTCCCACCCCCACCCTTCACACACAGGCACCACGGCTCCAAACTCATCGCTCGCTGCTACCGGGGAATGCTGGATGATTTTTTTTCCTCTGCCTTCTTATATTTTATGCCCGCTAAATGGGGACATCCAAAAGCTCCAGCCCAAGTCTCGGGATCCATGCCCGAAGAAACTGGGTCACAGCCGGGCTAAGAAAACTGGCTTAAATGCTCCCGACACCAGACAAACAATCACACCACTCATTCACATGTCCACGTCCGGAGTTCCAGGAGCTCCAGCCAAAGGCAGAGTCCGTGTCCGAGGAAGGTGTGCATTGGAAAACGCGGGTAGTTTGCGGAAAGAGAAAGACAAGGAAGTCAAGGGGGGGGTACAAGGAAGTGCTCTCAGCCTCTCATTCACATGACTTCGACATATATTGTGCAGATTCTAGTCCCATTCAACATATCTCAGCAGCAATCACCACCTTGAAGGAATTCATAAGTTTTTCACAATTTGTAACTAAAACGCTTCAACTTGGTGGGATAATCACTTTTTGACCACATGGCTCTATCTTCTGAACCTGTAGCTGGATTTTTGTGATTTTGACATATATTGTGCAGAATCATGTCCTATTCAACATCTTTCAGCACCAGACTCAAGCTTGAAAGAATTCATAAGTTATTTTCAATTTGTATCATAAACACTTCAACACTGTTACGCTTGGCTCCCAGGAGGACAGACACAGGTCCGTTGACTTGCAGGTTTGTTTATTCAAGCGTTCAAACCGAGACCGGACCGACTGAAACCATGGGTTGGCCTTGAATACTCTCAGGCTGATGAGCTAATTCCCCTCAGGTGCGGCGTGGCCTCCAGGTGCAGAGGATCACCACAGTGATCACTGTGCCGCTGGTCCAGGGACCAATGGAATCGTGACAGTACCCCCCCTCCAGCCGCCTCCTCCATGGACAAGGGGGGCGACCATGAGGACTAACACAGGGACGCGGAGCAGGCTGACCAAGGGATCTGGCGGACTGCGTAGATGGGGCCCTTGTCCTGGAGGAGAGGCGATACAACTGCTGCTGGGGGGCTTCAGGTGCTGGCCCAGCACCTGGGTGAAGGTGGAGGGTTGCTCCACACCAGCAGAGGTGGGCTGAGCCTGTGAGGCAGGAGGGGGCTGTTGCGTCATCATCGCCGCCATTTTCAACTTGAAGCCACTTGGCCGCAGCAGTGAAAGAGGCTGCTGCAGCGGTGCTGACGGCCAGCGTGGAGGTTGTGGCGGAGCTGGCCAGAGGCGGGCTCTTCATTTTGACAGCCTCCAGCAGCAGGTTGGGGGTTGCGGGTGTCATCACACTGGAACGGGGAAGTGTCGCGGGAAGGCGTCCGCACTCTGCTGGAACGGGGAAGTGTCGCGGGAAGGCGGCGGTCCTCTGCGACCAGGGGCCAGGCAGCGGCCCACCAGGGGTAGGCAGTTAGGTCCGGTCTTCTGTTACGCTTGGCTCCCAGGAGGACAGACACAGTTGTACTCACTCACTCACTCACTCACTCACTCACTCACTCACTCACTCACTCACTCACTCACTCACTCACTCACTCACTCACTCACTCACTCACTCACTCACTCACTCACTCACTCACTCACTCACTCAAAACGAGACCGGACGCCGACTGAAACCATGGATCGGCCCTAAATACTCTCAGGCTGATAAGCTAATTCCCCTCAGGTGCGGCGTGGCCTCCAGGTGCGGAGGATCTCCGCAGTGATCACTGTACCGCTGGTCCAGGGATCCGTGGAATCGTGACAAAAATGGTGAGATAAGCACTTTTTGACCGCATGGCCATATCTTTCAAAGCTGTGGCTGGATGTTAGTTATTTTGACATAAATTGTGCAGAATCATGTCCAATTCAACATATTACAGCAGCGAACACCAGCTTGAAAGAAGTCATAAGTTATTTACAATTTCAATCATAGACACTTCAAATCAGTGAGATAAGCACGTTTTGACCACACGGCTATATCTTTTGTACATGGTGCTGGATTTGAGTGATTTTGAAAGATATTGTGCAGAATCATGTCCTATTCAACACATTTCAGCACCAGAAACAAGCTTGAAAGAATTCAATTCAAAAATCCAAAAACCAAAAAATATAAAGTTTGATGTCTGAGATTCCTTGTGAACCGCCAACTTAATCTTCTTCTTCTTCTTTCGGCTTTTCCCGTCAGGGGTCGCCACAGCGAGTCAACTTTCTCCATCTAACCCTATTCTCTGTATCCTCCTCTCTCACACCAACTACCTTCATATCCTCTCTCACTACGTCCACAAATCTTCTCTTTGGTCCTCCTCGAGACCTATTGCCTGGCAGCTCCAATTCCAGCATCCGTCTACCAATATATTCTCTATCCCTCCTTTGTACATGACCGAACCAGTTCAGCCTGACTTCTCTGACCTTCTCTTCAAAACGTCTAACATGTGCTGTTCCTCTGATAGACTCATTCCTGATCCTATCCGTCCTGGTCACTCCCAAAGAGAACCTCAACATCTTCATCTCTGCAACCTCTAGTTGTGCCTGCTGTCTTTGGTCATTGTAACAGTTTCAAGGCCTTACATCATTGCTGGTCTCACCACTGTCTTGTACACCTTTCCTTTTATTCTGGCTGAAAGTCTTCTATCACATAGTACCCCTGACACTTTTCTCCACCCATTCCAGCCTGCTTGGACCCGTCTCTTCACCTCTTTTCCTCACTTTCCATTGCTCTGGACTGTTGACGCCAGGTACCTGAAATCCTCCGGCTTCTTGATCTCCACTCCCTGTAGCCTCACCGTTCCACTCAAGTTCCTCTCATTCACACACATATATTCTGTCTTGCTGCGACTAACTTTCATTCTTCTCCTTTCCAGAGCATACCTCCACCTCTAGATTTTCCTCTACCTGTTTACTGCTCTCACTACAGATCACAATGTCACCACAAACATCATGGTCCATGGGGATTCCTGTCTAACCACACCATTGCGAACAAGAAGGGGCTCAGAGCTGATCCCTGATGGAGTCCCTCCTCCACCTCGAGCTTCTCTTTTACCCCTACATCACACCGTACCAATGTCTCACAGCTAGCATACATGTCCTGCACCAGTTTAACATACTTCTCTGCCACTCCAGACTTCCTCATACAATACCAGAGCTCCTCTCTTGGCACCCTGTCATATGCTTTTTCTAGGTCTACAAAAACACAATGCAGCTCCCTCTGGCCTTCTCTGTACTTTTCTATTAGCATTCTCAACGCAAATACTGCATCTCTAGTACTCTTTTTAGGCACGAAGCCATACTGCTGTTTACAAATGCTGACTTCTGCTCTTGGTCTAGTTTCCACTACTCTTTCCCATAACTTCATTGTATGGCTCATCAACTTTATCCCTCTATAGTTGCCACAATTCTGCACATCCCCTTTATTCTTAAAAATAGGCACCAACTGCTTTTCCACTCTTCATTCTCTTCAATGCCTTCCTCACTTCACTTTTACTAATTTGTGCTATTTTGTGGTCAACAATAGTCCCCTCTTCTACCCTTGCCCCTCTTTCATTTTCCACATTCATCAGCTCTTCAAAGTATTCTTTCCATCTTCCCATCACTCTTGTAGTGTCTGTCAATACATTTCTCTCTCTGTCCTTAATCACCCGGACCTGTTGTACATCCTTTCCATCTTTAGCTCTCTGTTTCGCCAACCTGTATAGATCATTCTCACCCTCCTTACTATCCAACCAAGCATACAAGTCATCGTATGCCCTTTGTTTTGCCTTTGCTATCTTTACCTTTGGCCGCATCTCCCTGAACTCCTGTCTGTTCTCTTCAGTGCTCTCAGCATCCCACTTCTTCTTGACCAACCCTTTTCTCTGTATATACTCCTGCACTTCCTTATTCCACCACCAAGTCTCCTTACTTTCTCTCCAGATGACACACCAAGTACTCTTCTACCTGTCTCTCTGATAACACTAGCTGTTGCTGTCCAATCATCTTATAGCTCACCCTGACCACCCAGACCCTTTCTCAACTCCTCCCTGACAACCATGCAACACTCCTCTCTTTTCAGCTTCCACCACTTTGTCCTCTGCTCTGCCTTTGTCCTCTTCGTCTTCCTTGTCACCAGAGTCATCCCACAAATCACCATCCTATGCTGCCTGGCTACACTCTCACCTACAACTACTTTGCAGTCACTGATCTCTTTCAGGTTACCTCGTCTATACAAGATGTAGTCTACCTGCGTGCTCCTACCTCCGCTCTTATAAGTTACCCTATGTTCCTGTTTTTTCTGGAAAAAGGTGTTCACTACAGCCATTTCCATCCTTTCTGCAAAATCTACCACCATCTGTCCCTCTGCGTTCCTATCCTGTATGCCAAATCTGCCCATCACCTCTTCATCCCTTCTATTGCCTTTACCTACACGTCCATTGAAGTCTGCACCAATTACTACTCTCTCATTTCTGGGAATATTCTGTATCACTTCATCCAACTAATTTCAGAACTTCTTCTCTTAAAATTCATTTTCCACGTGCAGGGCATAGCCACTAACAACATTGAGCATCACACCTTCATTTTCCAGTTTCAGACTCGTAAGTCTATCCGACATTCTTTTCACCTCGAGGACGTTCCTAACAAACTCCTCCTTCAAGATAACTCCTACTCCATTTCTCTTCCTGTCAGTAGCATAATTGTACAACTTAAAGCCTGCTCCTAAGCTCCTAGTCTTACTATCTTTCCACCTGGTCTCCTGGACACACAGTATATCCACCTTCCTTCTCTGCATCATGTCGACCAACTCTCTACCTTTTCCTGTCATAGTCCCAATATTCAAAGTCCCTACTCTCAGTCCCAGGCTCTTTCCTTTCCTCCTCTCTCTGCTTCCAAACACGCACTCCTCCTCCTCTTCTTGTTCTTGTTCTCTTTTCTTCGACCCACAGTATCCCAGTTTCCATTAGCACCCTGTAGGTCGTCAGTACCAATGGCGGTCTTTGTTAACCCGGTCAACGACCGATCTGGTATGATATGGTTGGTCTGATATGATATGGATAACTCTCAAGTTTGGTTTTGGCAAAAGTTTTACGCCGGATGCCCCTCCTGACGCAACCCTCTGCATTTATCCAGACTTGGGACCGGCATTTGAATGATTATGATATATATTGTGCAGAATCATGTCCTATTCAACATATTTCAGCACCAGATACAAACTTGAAAGAATTCATAAGTTATTTACAGTTTTTACCTTAAAAGTTCAACTCGCTGAGATAAGCACTTTTTCACCGCAAGGCTATATCTTTTGAAGATGCGAATGATTTGAGTGATTTTTGACAAATATTTTGCAGAATCCTGTCCTATTCAACAGATTTCACCACCAGACAAAAATTGTAAATAACTTATGAATTCTTTAAAGCTTTTACCATAAAGCTTAAACTCGGTAAAATAAGCACTTTTTGACCACATAGCTATATCTTTTAAACCTGCAGCTGGATTTGAGAGATTATGACATATATTGTGCAGAATCATGTCCTATTCAACTTATATCTGAACCAGACACAAGCTTTAAAATATTCATAAGGTATTGTGGCGGACACAAAGGGGTGTGGTCTCTCACCCCACGGGACTAGGGATCGAGGGGCGTGGTTAAGCCAGGTATATATAGACGGTCCCAGATGTTCAAGTTTCAGTGTTATTTGTTGGTTTTGTTACGTCCACTAGGAATGTTTGCTAGAAGCAATGTCTGTTGTGTTCTCCCTGTTCCTCCCTCTCCCTTCTCTGATTCTAGGTGGGCATGTGACGTTGTGTGGCGGTGAGGCAGACAGGTGGAAGCAATTGACAATCAGCAAACAAGGCGCAGCTGATTGGCCACACCCATTCTGTGCAGCTTAAAAGCAGCACACACTGGATGTCTAATCGCCGGAATGTCACATTCCACAATGACGGCCACTGGGGTCACACATGCGATTACCTGGTTTTGCTAGGCCCCCCCCCCCCCCCCCCCCCCCCCCCCCCCCCCCTCGCCAGTTCAGCGTCTGTCTGTCAGAACCCCTGGATCATTCCACCGGTTTGCCACACTGTCATCCAACTCCACCACCACACACCGTGCTCTGCCTGCCTGGAACCCCCTGCTTGACTCCCTGCCTTCCCACCAGTTGAGTACCGTAGGATCGTTTAGATTAGGAATCCTTGCCTTACTGAATTTGCTGGTTCATTCGTTCGCCTGTTTGTTTGTAGCCTGTTCAATAATTGATAACGTTAGTTTGTATCGCCACTTAGGTTTGTTGACTAGTGTTAAAGCTAGCCGCCTTCAGTTTGTTAACCTGTTCACTAGATTTTCTAGTCTCCTTTAGTTGACCTGTTCACTAGTGTTGCTCGTCGTCCTTTGTCCCTTATTCAGTTTTTGTTTGGCTCCATTTCTGTTTGTATTTTGGCTATCATTGAATATTTATTACTAAATTCTGAGTCCTGCTCGTGTCTTGTTGCTCCGCACTGGAGTCTTTGACTCACCTGTAACAGGTTTTTCAATAAAGATCCAAACGCCAAACTCCTGATGTTTAGCCACCGGCGACTACCGCAGTTTGGTGGAGGAGGCTAACAGCATCTTGCTAGCTTCCAGAACATTTGTTGTCCAGTGTGTGACTCCGGAGCCCTTGAGGACAGCGCTGGATGAGGAGGACGCAGCCATCATAGCTGAAGTTTCCGCGCCGAGGAGACTTAGGACGGGCCTCTGTTTTTTCCACCAGTGATTTGGTAACAGGGCACGGCGGTCGCCCACAGCTGTTGTTCGTCAAGGACTTGAGGTCCGGGCTCAGGTTCCTGGTTGACTCTGGATCACAGAAGAGCCTGCCTCCACCGACAAGGGAGGACATGCGGGCCAGAGGCAGCGTCTGATGTGGCTGTGGTCGAACAGTGGGTGGCGGATACCTGGCAGCCGCTTGCCTTCTTTAGCCACAAACTGAGGGACAGCAAATGGAAATACAGTGTTTTCGACAGGGAGTTGTAGGCCCTGCATCTGGCTACGCGGCACTTCTGTTTTCTTCTGGAGGGTCGTTCCTTCACCGCGCATGTGGATCACAAGCCGTTGACTTTCACCATGGCGAGGGTTGCCGAGCGGTGGTCTGCCCGCCAGCAGCGACACCTTGCAGCTATTTCCGAGTTCACTACGGACATTAGGCATGTGGCGGGGAAGTGCAACCCTGTAGCAGATTGCTTGTCGCAGGTTCTCGTCTGTCCTGTGCACGTCGGGATTGATTGTCAGCGGCCATAGCTGCAAACAGATGTCCTTGCACTGCGGTTGTCAAGTACGGGTCTCGTGCTGGAGGACGTGGCTGTTCAGGACGGTAGCCCTGCACTTCTCTGCGATGTCTCTACTGGCAGGCCCAGTGGTCCCAAGGTTTGGCGGCGTCGGGTTTTCGACTCTGTGCACTCGCTCTCACACCGGGAGTCCACGCGTCGGTGAAACTTGTGTGCGCCAAGTTTGTCTGGCCTGGCATTCGTAGGGATGTGAAGGAGTGGGCTGCCACGTGTGTGGCGTGCCAAGGTTCATTGGCACGTAAGAGCACTCCGTGCGCCGTTCCCGGTTCCGGCCAGGCATTTTGACCATGTCCATGTTGACCTGATAGGCCCTTTACCCCCTTCGCAGGGTTTTACCCACCTACTCACCATCGTGGATAGGACTACTAGGTGGTCCCGTTGTCCTCTACGGCTGCTACGGACGTGGCTTGAGCATTTCTGTCTTCTTGGGTTGCCCATTTTGGTACCCCATCAGATATTACTTCGGATAGGGGTCCACAGTTCTTGTCGTCGCTCTGGTCGGCGTTAGCTGGGTCTTTGGGGACGACGGTGCACCGTACAACGGCGTACCACCCTCAGGCTAACTGCTTGTGCAAGCGGTTTCACTGGTCCCTGAAGGTGGCGTTGCGGGCTGGGCTCTCGGGTGACAATCGGGTGGGTCGTTTACTGTGGGTCTTGCTGGGGTTACACTCTGCTCCTAAGGATGACCTTGATGCCTCCCTCGCTGAGCTGGTGCTTGGTCAGTCACTGCGTGTGCCAGGGGAGTTTTTGCCTGAGAGGTCTGCTCCACCTGTCCGGCCGTTTGCGCCCTTGGGTTCGCGTTTTCTGGATCCGGCCCAACACTGTTTCCCGTGGTCTTTTGTGCCAGCGGAGCTCATGTCTGCTCGTTTCGTGTTTGTTAGGCATGACGCTCACCGCTCACCACAGCAACCCCCATATGATGGGCCGTTCCGGGTGCTGGAGGCAGGCACCAAGAGTTTGTTTTAAACATTGGTCGGCGTAGGGAGCGCGTCACGCTGGATAGGTTGAAACCAGTGCAAAGAGGGGCAGGTAAAGATGTATCCCCTTTCCAGGTACCCCACTGGGGCCGCCCACCGTCCAAGCCTGCTGTGCCGCCCGAGCAAACCCAGCGTCCGGCCCCTCCTGTTGTCATACCCGAGAGACATCAGGGCCGTTTCGACAGATTCATCAGGACTCCCGTGCGGGGCTTGTGATGTTTCCTGAGTCCCTTCTGGGTGATCGGGGGGGGCTGTGTGGCGGACACAAAGGGGTGTGGTCTCACCCCAACGGACTAAGGGTCGAGGGGCGTGGTTAAGCCAGGTATATAAAGACGGTCCGGGATGTTCAAGTTTCAGTGTTATTTGTTGGTGTTTCAATAAAGATTAAAACTCCTAACGCCTTAGCCATCATTCATCGCCTGACACACCACAGCTTTTACAAATTTTAAGTGTCAACTCAGTGAGATTAGCTCTTTTTGACCACATAGCTATATCTTTTAAACAGGCCACAGGATTTGACGAGCTTCGACACATATTGTGTGGAATTATCACCTATTAAACATATTTTAGCACCAGACACAAGCTTTAAAGAATTCATAAGTTTTTTTTACAATAAAGCCTCAACTCGGTGGTTTAAGCACGTTTTGACCGCATAGCTATAGCTTTTAATCCTGTGGCTGGATTTGAGTGATTTTTGACTTATATTTTGCAGAATTATGTCTGATTCAACAGGTCTCTGAACCAGAAACAAGCTTTAAAGGATTCAAAAGTTATTTACAATTTTAACCAGAGAGCTTCAACTTGGTGAAATAAGCACTTTTTGACCACATAGCTATATCTTTTAAACCTACTGCAGCATTTCAGTGACTTCAACACATGAAGTGCAGAATTTACACCTATTAAACATATTTCAGCACCTGACACAAGCTTTAAAGAAGTCAAGTTATTTACAGTTTTTACCATAAAGCCTCAACTCGGTGGTTTAAGCACGTTTTGACCACATGTCTGTCTCTTAAACCTGCGGCTGGATTTAGTGATTTTGACATATATTGTGCAGAATCAAACCCTATTCAACATATTTCTGCACTAGACACAAGCTTTAAAGAAGTCAAGTTATTTACAGTTTTTACCATAAAGCGTCAACTCGTTGATATTAGCACTTTTTGACCATATAGCTATATCTTTTGAATCTGTGGCTGGATGTGAGTGATTTTGACATATATTGTTCAGAAATCACGTCCTATTCAACATATTCCAGCACCAGACAAAAGCTTTCATGAATTCATAAGTTATTTACAATTTTTACCATAAAGCTTTAACTATGAAATAAGGACTTTTTTTTTACTACATAGCTATATCTTTTAAACCTGTGGCTGGATTTGAGTGATTTTGACATATATTGTGCAGAATCATGTCCTATTCAACATTTTTCAGCACCAGACACAAATTTTGAAGTATTCATTACTTTTTTAAAATTTCAACAATAAAGCATCAAATCGTTGAGATAAGCAATGTTTGACCACATGGCTATATCTTTTAATAATGCGGCTGGATTTGAGGGATTTTGACATATATTGTGCAGAATCATGTCCTATTCAACAATTTCAGCACCAGACCCAAGCTTTAAAGCATTTTTAAGTTATTTACTATTTTTACCGGAAAGCTTCAACTCAGTGAGATAAGCACTTTTTGACCACATAGCTATATCTTTTAATCATGCGGCTGGATTTGAGGGATTTTGACATATATTGTGCAGAATCATGTCCCATTCAACATATTTCAGCACCAGATACAAGCTTGAAAGAAATCATAAGTTATGTACAATTTCTACCACAAACGCTTCAACTCAGTGAGATTAGCACTTTTTGACCACATGGCTATATCTTTTAAACCTGCGCCTCAATTTCAGTGATTTTGACATATATTGTGCAGAATCATGTCCTATTTAACAAATTACTGCACTAGACACAAGCTTGAAAGAATTCACTACTTTTTTACAGTTTTAACAATAAAGCTTCAAATAGTTGAGATGAGCTCTTTTTGACCACATGGCTATAGCTTTTAAACCTGAGGAAGGATTTGAGTGGTCTTGACATATATTGTGCAGAATCATGTCCTATTTAACATATATCAGCACCAGACCCAAGCATTAAAGCATTCTTTAGTTATTTATAATTTTTACCATAAAGCATGAGGCATGCTCGACAACTCCCTCACTTCCACTTCCTCCTCTCTATCTAGAACCGATGTGTGGTGGTGTAATGTGTTATAAATGATGTGATGTGATTCAACACTGTGTCAAACCTACTGTAATCCAACCAATACTAGGGGAAGATAAAGTGATCGTTTTCAAAAAGTGGTCATCTCACTGAAATGAAGCGCTTTTGAATAGTTGTTAGTTGATAACTGTTCACTGTCAACTGTTGGGAACTAGTGTGTGCCGCTGAAATATGTTATATAGGATTTGATTCTACACAAAACTGACCACAGACCCTCTGCTGGACCCCTTGCAGTTTGCCTACGGAGCCAACAGGTACGTGGTCGATGCAGTGAACTTGGTCCTCCACTTGATCCCATGGCAGCTTGTCACAGCAGGAGCCTACAGCAGAATCCTGTTTGTGGATTTCAGCTCTGCTACGGTACAAGCTCTCCAAGCTGAACATGCCGGACTCCATCTGTAGGTGAATCACAGGTCTGACAGGAGGTAGCACCTGAAGGTGGGAAAACATCCCTCTGACTCCCAGACCATCAGCACTGGTTAAACCAAAGATTATGTAGTACACCAACAGGCTCACCTCTATCATCTCACCTGTCTAGCTCCTAGAGTTCATGGACGACACCGCCCTCATTGGTCTCATCTCTGGTGGGGATGAGGTACAGGTGGGAGATTGACTAGCCGGGGACCTGATGCAGTCCAAACAACTTGGAGCTCAACACTTTGAAGTCAGTGGAGATGGTAGTCGGTTTCGGAGAGAATCAAGCTCTGTCCATCACTATCATCCTGAGAGACTCCCCAATTAGAGTGGTGGAGTCCTACTCCTGCCATGGAACTATCATCTCCCAGGACCTCAAGTGTGAGCTGAACATCAGCTCCATCACAGGATGTTCTTCCTGAGGAATTTGAAGTTCAACATGCTAAAGACAATGATGGTGAACATCCACCTTCCCCATCACCATCTGGTACACTGCAGCAACCGCCACGGACAAGGGCAGACTGCAGACTATCATCCCATCTGTAGAGAGGTGATTGGGTGCAATCCCCCATCATTCCAGGACCTGTACGCATGGCATGCAGGCATGCAGGTAAGATTGTGACTGACCCCTCTCACCCTGGAAACCACTTTAATAGAATGGAGTGAATAGGTATACTGCAGCAATTGTTTTGACATTATGTGAGAGAACACCTACAGTCCCTAAAATTGGAACATTAAGGAGGTGTCGGAATCTGATCCACGCAACTAGCCATTAGTCACAATATAAGAATACTTCTACAAGGAGAACGGTTTGCTTTTACAATGGCTTCAAAAAATATTGGCATCATGGGAAATTAAAGGAGTAAGACTAGTAAGAGGGAGTTAAAAGGCGGTAGAGATTATATCATTATTAGTATATATTCAAGTCAGAAGGACAGCTGTAGCACTGGTATAAGTATATTTTATTCAGGACTATTTACTGCGCTGATGCTTGAGCTGCCCCAGATCAGGTTAGGCATCAAGTTAGGCTATACAGTATGTGTGTGTGTATGTGCACGTTTGTGTACGTTTGTCAAACAAAAAAAAACTCACTAACCCAAGCTTACTGTTCTGTATATTTCCTGTGCATCTTGTATTTGCAAGTGTTATTTGCAGTCCTTATGTCCTCTATTGTAAGTCGCTTTGGATAAAAGCGTCTGCCAAATGTAATGTAATGTATATCATAAGTAGCAAAGGAGAATAGCATTTTTTTTACATTCAGAGAACAGTAAGAATTAAGAAAAGCAGAGAAAAATTATTGATGAACAGACAAAGATTAGGGAGAGTATTCTCAAGTCCCCGAACACATTTAAGAGATTATTGTAAATCCAGTCAGATAAAGTCAAACCAGACCCTGTCACTCTAACATCATCCTACAGCCAGTATAATTACCTACTGGGTTAAAACAGTCCAGTGTTTTTATCCACATTCTGATCCATCTGATTTAAAAACACAAAAATCAGTGAAATTGTAAATATATTCCAAAGCTGATTGAAATCAGATGAGAAGGCTAAGAAGCTGTGCTAATTTTTAGACATCATGCACAAGACACAGTACAACCAGAAAGGATCCCTTGGACCTCCAGTCCCAAGACCGCTACTGATCCGCGGATCATTTTATACCAGTCCGCAGAGAAAATCTTTCTTGAACTGTAGTTTTTTCAGACCTTCCAGATCTTATTTTGAAAAACTACTGTTAACGGCCGCAATCTATATTGTAATTGCCTAATACAAAGGGTGATTGTCACACTCAATATTATTACTGTGAACTGTTAACTGTTATTATTTGAACCCCTGCACCTCTCTAACAGGTCCGTGGGAACATTTTCATGCTTGAAAGTGGTCCCTAGTCCAAAAAAAGGTTGGGGATCACTGCGTTAGACCATGACAAAAAACTGCATGCTTAAGGGACGAAACAGAAATTTATTCCAAAACATTGAGTTGCCTTTAACAGCACTACAGACAAAATATTTCACCAGCCCGCTATACATTAAAAACACCAAAGTAGATCCAATAACATGTTTCCAGAAGTATGCAAAATTGTTTCAGATAGCTTTAATTCCATTGTGTCTTTAATTATGTTATTCAGAGGTAAATGTTTGTGGAGAGTATAATAAGGATTATCAGTTCCTTCAGCAAAAACTAAATGAGGCTCATGAAAACATCAAACAAATGTGAGAGTCCAGTATGTTTTAATATATAGTGAATCCTTCATGCTTAAAACACTGTCATGAAAGTACTTCTCTAATTCAGCTTTGTTTCATTTTCATTTTTTTACAATACCAGTTCCATAGAAAAGCATTAGGAGCTTGCAATCCTGGCTCTTTTATATTCTTATTATAGTACTGTTAAAAGCACGCTTTGTGTGAAAATATTTGCCTGTTACAGGGTACAAAACATGACTAGAAAATAAGAAATGCTACTGCTTGATAAATGTAAATCTTGAAAATGTGAAGTAGAAAAAAACAGCATCTTCTGACAATTAGGTGGGCCCCATAACCCAGCATCTACTGAGAAAGTAAGGGTCCCGCCCATGTTCACACATTTTTAGTGAAAGGTACAGACATAATTAATATACATGTATTTGGAACTTAGAACTGGAATGACCACTCAAGCACTCAGCAGAAAACAGAGAAATACTTTTCTTTTCAGAACAGTTAATGGTCAGCAAATAAAGATGTCAAAACTGAATTTTTCGCTTGTTACAAATATGCCAAGAAGTGAAAATAAAAAAAAAATAAGAAGAAATAGAGGGCCATTTGCAACTGAAGAATTATGTTTAACCCTCACCATTTCTTTGAGAGTAATGTGCATGGGATGAATAAAACTGTTAGCAGGGATTAATAGGGCAGTAGTTTGATAAAAAAGTTATTCTATATTTTCAGACACTGGCAGAAGTTACATTTCACTTGTAGGATTTACAGGACAGTGATAGGGAAACTGTTTTACAGTTAATCTGGAGAAACAACTTTCAGTTCATGCACTCATGTCTAGCAGGTAGTTAATGTATAAGCTACCTTTGGACAGTATGCTGGAACTTAAAAGTCACTCAGCCTCATTTCATTCAGGGTATATCCCCAATTTTAACACCTACTAATGGGTACAAGAACTTCAGCCTTGCATTTCCTGGACTGAAACTGGCCAGAGATTTTCAAACATTTGAGAATATATGGAATTATACTTCTTCAGTAAGTAGTAGCAAAGAATGCTGGATGTAAGAATTAACTTTTTAAACAACATGGGCCTGAGAAGACTTCGTGGGTATCTCTAAACTGCTCTCTCGGCAACAGCAGGCTGGTACTTCAAACAGACAGGACTCAACATGAGCTGGAAGGACCTGGGAACACACCTGCTGCACACGTTGCCTGGATGGGACAATACGCGTACATTAAATCTGTACAAGTGCAAGATACAAATCCTTATGTGAATCCTTTGATGAAGACTACTCACCACGCAGGGCGGGACATGACATAATGTATGTCTGGTTTTTGGAAGCCATTGAATGTTGAGGAAGCTGCTACAGTATAGGCACCCATGTTCTCAAATACCAGCCAGTCGCCTACATGCAGGTCTGGCAAGTAACACTGCTCCACAATACGATCAAGGCCATCACATGTTGGGCCCCAAATACTGCAGCGATACATGACCTCGTCTGGCTTTAGTTTCTATAAATGAGGAAGAGATGTATGACAACACAGACAAGAGATTAAACTGGTTTCAACTGACCTTAACCTTGTCTGAATCTATCAATACAATCTTTAAGTTCAGCTTACCTTATGCAACACTGGCAAACAACGAGCATGGTCATAAAGTATACAGTTGAAGGACCCATAAACGCCATCATTCACATAGTACATCAGGGTTCTGTCACTCATCTTTTCATCTTCCTCTGTCGGTGCGAACATTACAAATTTCAGGATTCAGAAACGCAAATGTTTTTACAGGCCAGCATATCATGGATAAGGCTCTTACCATCAGAGACCAACTCCTCTTCCATTAGCACCTTCTTGGCTATAATGTTAACAACAAGTGTATAAGCAGAAGCCACATAAAAGCGCCCCGGCTCAGCGATGACTCTGACACCACTGTCAGCAGGGAAATACTTATCCAGGGCAGCATTGATTATTGCTGTTATCTGAGAAAAACAAAGTGGTCACAAGTGGACACTATGAATTTACAGCTAAATGGACCATAACTGCATGGCCTTATTCTTTTTAAAAAGGTATGAAGGGGATTTTTGCAGATAAAACATGAGAAGAGAAAAGAAAGCTACCTCTTCAAATTTAAGCCCAGAATCATCTGAACCAGGGAAACCTCCTCCAATGTCCAAAAGGTCCATGTTGAAGCCCAGGTCACCCTAATTGTAGGAGTGGAAGGTCATTTCATTGTTAACCTTGTAAAATTAAAATTGTCATGCACAAGAAGGCATAACTCACCCCAATATCAAAAACACAACGGGCATCAGCAATCGCCTGCATGTACGTCTCTGCATCAGTACAACCACTGCCAACATGAAAGCTAACACCAATCACATCCAGCCCCAGTTCCTTGGCCCGCTCAAGGAGACCACGACAAGATTTGAGTTGAGCTCCAAACTTAACACTCAGCCGACAGATTGCCTTTGAGTCATCTGTGGCAATACGCAACACCAACCTGGCAATGAAGTGAAAAATAAATGTGCCAAAACGGTCATGCGGTAAAAGAAGAAATAGACTGAGTCATAATAGTATGCTCTAAAGAATTGTTTCCTTGTAAAAGTGCCTCACTTGGCATTGTCATGAGAGCGAGCCACTTTCATCAGTTCAACCTCGCTATCAAATGTCATCATTGTGACCCCATGGGCAGATGCATATTTTATTTGAGACACCTGCTTGCAGGGGTTGGCATAGATTATTCTGCTTGGATCCACTCCAAGAGATTGAACCAACTGAATCTCCATCTAAAGGCACAAAACAAGAAAGTCAGAAATGTCACCAAATCACAGAGTTCTTTGAAACTTTAGCAATTTAGATGCAATTTATCAATACATACTTTGCTTGCGCAGTCAAAGCCAGTTCCTAGTGATGCAAGTGTCAGAACTACAGCCCTGCTGTCATTGCATTTGACAGCATAGAAGGGACAGACACGAGGCAGAGCTCTCACCCAGCGCATGTGTTTCTTTAGGACATCACCCAAGTCACAAACAAAGAAGGCATCCTTTTCATCCTACGAAAGAAGAATGAAATCATTTATATTCTGCATACTTTGTACGAGAAAAGCACTTCATGTTTTGCTCGCTAGAAGAGAACTGCGGTGATCATTTCAGTCTCTCACGGCAACAAAGACACAATGCAATATTGGAAATTTAACTAATGATCTTGAGTTCAGGTACAGGTCACTGTTTGCATTTGTCAACTAACAAACTGTGATCAGTCTTCCCCAAATAATGACAAAGGAAACTTACAGTCAGTGATGATTCATTGATCCTCTGCTCAACAATGTCCCTTGCAGAAAAACCCTCCTCCAGGAATGAGAATTCAAACTCGGGAATGGAAGTGTTCATTGTCAAAATAGGTCCTTTTGACTGATCAATAGTAAACTGGAAGAAGAAGAGGGAGTCTCCTCTGAAATTGCATTCATCCTTTAGAAAATCTTTTCATGTGTTTACTCGTTAACTGCTGGGAGAGTGCCAGACTTCAATGACATTGAGCTAGCCCATGATGCAGTATTCAAGGAAATTGCAGAATACAATCAGAAACTTACCTAGAAACGAAATAGACGAAACGTTTGAAGCTTCTCAGAGGCGGTAAAGCGAGACTGAAGGCCAGGGTCTGCTTTGCAGGCAATGTGTGTTCTCTTTAAATGGTGATTCTATACAATAAACACTTCACAGTATTGGTAGCCTATCGTGAAATAAAACAATTTGATGAAAAAGACAAAAAAAAAAGAAAATTCAGTGACGTGTACGTTAAGTCTAAGTTGATATTCAGTGAAAACGGTTATGTTCTCAGAGTACATTTAGACTGAATTAACGCGGTGCTACTTTAAATTCTGAATATGAACTTGCTTAAAATTTCAACTTAAATCCACTTTAAACGAAGTACCTATGGGTTCGCTGATGTTTGCCGAGACAGCACGACACAGTCTACAGAAAGGTTAGGAGGGCAAACAACAATTTTTAGTCCCGCCCAGGGACATTCTTTGCCCAATTAAAAGGAAGATATTCGTTGAAACGCAATGAGTGGCTTGAAAATAATCCAATCATCAGCTAACAAAGTATGCCACGTCAGTGTGCCGGTTCCGCTTACAGCTCCACATGCCATGATCCGACTTAGCGTTACGAAATGTCTACCGAAGTGATTTACCAAATTGAAAACACAAAATTCCAACTATTTCAAAACGATAACACACCAACACCTTCGTATTCTTTCAGTTATACTAATAAAATACTCAATAGGTGCTGGACGCGCATAGATACCTCTAACTATCTGGTCACCTCTCGTTAACGTATAACTAGTTCTCAATGTACGGTAACAATTAATTGCGTTAATATTTTAAAACAACCATTTGTTGTTTTTGCTAGTTTATTTTGTTGTTTTCAAAGCAGGGTTACGTCTTACGGTCGGTCTTAGCTTCTTGGAGTTGCAACTAAATCGACCCGCTAGCTAACATGAACTGGCATGCATTATTGATGTATAATTTGTTGTGACCCGAAATCGGAAAATCTAAATTTACCTTAATAAGCAATTGCATTGAGTTTATCCATTAGACGCGAATAGTATTTGAAGGTGAGTTTGCCGTCACAATCGAGTTCGCTGCTTTGAAAGTAAACCGGGCCGCCACCAGGACTACAACGGGAGTAGGAGCGCATAAAAGATCCTGAGAATATTTATAGAGCGCTGGTTTCCACGGCAACGCAAACCAGCTGAAACCGGCCTTCACTCTACGTACGAACCAGTTTAGTTACGATACGTTAGATCGTCTTCCGGCATGGCAGCTGAAAATTATACAGAAAAGAATACATTAAAAACGACTCCAGCAAACCATTGTCGAGGGAGCTAAAACCAGCCACTAAATATATGTTTTCTTTTTTGAATAAACACTTTAAAATTTCAGCCATAAACTACAGCTAGCTCAATACTAACAATAAGCTCCGAGTCAATAAGATAAGAAGCTCAAAGAGTCAGTCTTGGAGCTTAACTAGAGGTATTATGCTACCTCTAGTTTATGCCTGAAATGTAAACGCCGTTGATGTATTTGTAAAATACATCTATTGTTTTGGAACCAACAAAAAAGCATCTTATAAGTAAGTTTGATTGGTTTGATTGGCAGAAATGGCCTGGAAATGTAGAGTGGTACAGTAGGATTGGATTATCTAGCCAACTAGAGTGATTAGAATGGCTTGAATTAAGATGTAAACTGATAATTTATGTCAAATCTGTATTCGACACAGTCAATATATGTCTTGTACTTTTTACTTTTTTCAAGTACAGTAAATAAAGTTCAAATCAACTGACTGACTGTGTGTTTTTTTTTTTCATTACGTGCATAGCATGTGCATGAGGATTGACGCAAATTACATGGACGGAAAATCATTGAATAGTGTATGCCTACAAAGTTCACTCTCAAAATGGCAGGGAAAAAATGCACAGTAAAACAAAATTATGGAGACGAACACAGGACATTTTTAACAGAGTGGGGGAGTTTTTTTTATTGAACCTCACTAGCATATTTCAAGGCTTCGAATCTTCAGCAGCACTTCAGTTCACTCCATGCTAATGTCGACCAGGAATTTCCAGAGGGGACAGAACTTCACAACCACAAGTTTGTCACTTTGAAAGGTCAGGCAGAAAAGCTGACAGTAGTTCCAAAAATTACATAACGATTACGTTCCGTGTCGACCCGTTTAATGATGAGACGGGCTGTTTGCAACCTCCGCCGGTCATAGATGAGGCTGCAGCTGAGTTGGAGATGATTGATCTTTGTAAGAGGACCAACTGAAACCTGCTGTGAGAGAAGGGTCCATCGAATTCTCGAAGTTTGCCATTGAAAAAGTACCCAAATGTCAAACGTATTGCGCTTAAGATACTGTCAATGTTTGGGTCAACATACAACTGCAAGTTTCTTTTTTTTTTCTACCCTGAAACCTGTAAAATCAACCATCCATCTGTTTTGACAGGCACATGTGAAGAGATTGCTTCCAGTGGCAATAACTGACTATAAACCAGATTTGAACGGTGTTGTTGAGGGAAAGGAATGTCAGAGGTCCCACGAAGCGACATGCATGGTAAGAAAAAAATGCTATTGTAAATTATATTTTCGTTTGTAGACATTAACTGAACATTGAACTGAGAGTTTTTTTGTAAGACAGTGCACATAGTGTTCATTGTTGAAAATGACTGGCCTGTGGTCTTAGCTCTGTGGGAGTCAGTTTTGGGCATTATCATGTTGATGTGTGACATTTACAGAAGGATCACCCAAGACAAACAGGTACCATGTGAAGGACCAGAAAAAGCACAGTTCAGAAGATGCAATTGGATCCATATTTCCCCTGCCCGGACACAGGTCACCGGGCCCCCCCCCATAGCTAGCCCCAGGGGCAGGGCTTGGTGGTGAGCGCCTGGTGGCCAGGCCTGCACCTGTGTTCCACTGGGAGACTTCAACACTCACATGGGCAATGACAGTGCCACTTGGAAGAGTATGATTTGGAGGAACGCCCCCCCCCAGATCTGATCCCGACTCCTGTGCTTGTTCCTGGACTTCTGTGCTTGTTCCGGATTGTTCATAACAAACACCATGTTCACACATAAAGGTGTCCATATGTGCACTTGGCACCAACACACCTTAGGCCGCAGTTTTTTGATCGACCCTGTGGTCGTGTCATCAGACTTGCAGCCGCATGTCCTGGACACTTGGGTGAAGAGAGGGGTGAGGCTGTCAACTGATCACCACCAGGTGGTGAGCTATCTCCGATGGTGGGGAAGGATGCTGGTCAGACCTGGCAAACTCAAATGTAACACAAGGGTCTTCTGGGAACATCTGGCAGAATCCCCTGTCAGAAGGAGTTTTAGCTTTCACCTGCAACAGAATTACAACCACATCCTGAGGGAGGCAGGAGAAAATGAGTCCTAATGGGCCATGTTCTGTGCTACTATTGTCAAGGAGGCAGACTGGAGCATAAGGAGGTCGGCGGCAACCCTCAAACCTACTGGTGGACCCCAGCGGTGAGGGATGCCATCAAAATGAGGAACAAGTCCTATTGGGCCTTTCTGGCCTGTGGGGCTCCAGGGGCAGCTGACAAGTACCAGCAGGCCAAGCGGCTGTGGTGGTCTCTGAGGCAAAAACTGGGGCATGGGAGGAATATGGTGAGACCATGGAGAATGACTTCAGAAGGGCTTTGAGTAGATTTTGGTCCACCATCCGGCGGCTCAGGAGGAGGAAGCAGTACTTGGTCAAGTGAGAGCAGGGCGCTCCAGACCTCAACTCGAGACATTGTAGATCAGTGAAATGAATAGTTCAGAAACTGCCTTAATCCCATTGAAATGTCTTACAATGAGGAAGCAGAGCCGGGAGGAGCAGTGTGGGTTTTGTCTTGGTTGTGCAACAGGGACCAGCTCTACACCCTCACCAGGCTCCTCTAGGGGCCGTGGAAGCTTGCCCAACCAGTCTACATGTGTTTTGTGGATGTGGAGAAGACAATCGACTGTGTCCCACAGGCAATCCTGTTAGGGTGCTCCAGGCGTATGGGGTACCGAACCCCGTTATACAGGCTGTTAGGTCCCTGTATGATTGGTGTCAGAACTTGGTCCTCATTGCAGGTTGTAAGTCAGATTAATTTCTGGTGAGAGTTGACTGCCAGGGCTGCCCTTTGTCACCAATTCTGTTCCTAACTTATGGACAGAATTTCTAGGCGCAGTCATTGTGTTGAGACGATCCGGTTTGGTGGCCACAGGATCAAGTCACTGCTTTTTGCTGATGAGGTGGTTCTGTTGGCTTCAGTCCATGAACTTTAGCTGTCACTGGAGTAGTTCACAGCTGAATGTGAAGCAGCCAGGGTGAGGATCAGCACCTCAAAATCCGAGACCATGGTGCTCAACCAGAAACAGGTGCCACCTCTGGGTTGGGGAAGAGGTCTTGCCCCAAGTGGAGGAGTTCAAGTATCTCAGGGTTTGGTTTAAGAGAGAGGGAAGGATGGAGTGGGAGATCAATAGGGTGAGAAGTTCAGCCATCCGGGACGGGCTCAGAATAGAGTCAGGTGGATCGAGCATCTGGTCAGGATGCCTGCTCAACACCTCCCAAGGGAGGTATTCCAGGCATGTCTATCTGGGGGGAGGCCACAACCCGGGACATGCCAGAAAGACTATGTTTCTAGGCTCGCCTGGGAACACCTTGGGACCCCCCCTCCAGAAGAGCTGGACCATGGGCTTGGGGAGAGGGAAGTCTGGGCCTCTCGCCTCTGCCTGCTGCCTCTGCAACCTGACTTTGGATAAGCTGTGGAATATGAATGATCTTTTTTTTTTTTTTTAAACTGAAGGAGAAGGATTATTTTCAGTCAAATTTTGTCAACAAGACCTTGTCATTATGTAAAATGTAACAAATGTCCAGTTATGGACAAGCTGCTCCACCTCCCACTTGTGGTTGATGATGTGAGCAAGCCACTGGACCATGCAGTCGCACCAAGAGACATACAACTTATTTACGCTTATATACACTTGGTTCATTCTGGTTAACTTATTTTCACTTGTCATGTGCTCATGTGCTCATGTCCTTGTTCCTGTCAGATTCAGAATTAAATTTCTTTTGCCAGGAGTTATGTATTTGGGTTCACCTCTCTTGCCTTTGTCAAGTCATTCAGTGTTTAGTTTTCCCTGATATAGCATACCAACCCACAATGAATTCAGCCAACATGGATGTGCTGGTGGCAGCCATTTAAGAATTACTTTATTGATACCAGAGGAAACTGAGTATTGAGTATTGTGAATTTGCACCCCGGACGTATGTCTGGTCAGGGGGGAAAGGACTGGATATTGCTCCTTAGACAGCTACATGGAGAAGGAGGAGTAGCTCATAGGGAAACCAAGGTAGCCATGACCACTCAGATGGAATTTCTGGGGGCCCAGAATCAGAAATTGGCAGCATATTTTGCTCATCCCCAGCCTTCTGCAGTTCCCCAGCATTGGGCAGCAGCCCTCTGCTGAGTACCTGTGACCACCTGGCTATATGAGTATTCTGTTTATCTGATATATTATCATTTATATACAATGTTCTTCCTACATAATATTTGTGACCAGTGAAAATATCAACAAAAGCAGTGGTTAAATATGTCAATCTTACAAAAGATTCGAAAACAACAGTTTATTTGAGTAAATTTGACAATTATTTCTAAATGTAAACTTTCATCAGAATATCAACATCAACTTATATTCACTTATATGAATTCCCATGCTGACTCATCATTCCTTCTTCTTTCAAGGTTGAGTTGCCAAGTACTTGTTCACCCAAAGTGTGGTGTCTGAAGCAGAAAACGATTGCATATTCACTGAAACATTTTTTGGTCTCCTGGGTTTACATGAAGTGTTGTTGATGGGCTGCATCAGCACATTTTATTCCTTTGATCCTATTGAGGATTGAAATCATAGATTGACTTGAATCCTTTCTGATTTGCACTTTAAGGAATGTAGATGATAAATATAGACAAAAAAGTAAAAAAATACATGAAATCTACAGACCTCTACAAAATTATAAATTGCTGATATGCAAAGTAATGCCATGGTGTCCTCAACTGACATGAGCCTGGTGACCTTTGGATAGACCATGTACTTTGATGTGACGAATCACTTGACCATTTGCATAAATACTGTAAAGCGAAGCATTAGCTAAGCATTTGTGGTTTACACCAGATAAATAATAAATCCTTTCAACAGGGCCTCCAGCCATCACTGTCCCAATTCATTGTGCATGCAATCTTGGGGACTGTCATATAACTAGTAGAAAATCAGTGTTTTTGGATACATTTTTGTTCAAAATGTCAATAATCTAAAGTGATTTCCAAACATGAGCCAGCTCCATTATGTGAATGGGTTGTCAATATGTTTATATATACTGTTCTTCTTCTTCTTCTTCTTCTTTCGGCTTTTCCCGTCAGGGGTCGCCACAACAAGTCAGCTTTCTTCATCTAACCCTATTCTCTGTATCCTCCTCTCTCACACCAACTACCTTCATATCCTCTCTCACTACGTCCATAAATCTTCTCTTTGGTCTTCCTCGAGACCTCTTGCCTGGCAGCTCCAATTCCAGCATCCGTCTACCAATATATTCTCTATCCCTCCTCTGTACATGACCGAACCATCTCAGTCTGGTTTCTCTGACCTTCTCTCCAAAACATCTAACGTGCTGTTCCTCTGATGGACTCATTCCTGATCCTATCCATCCTGGTCACTCCCAAAGAGAACCTCAACATCTTCATCTTTGCAACCTCTAGTTGTGCCTGCTGTCTTTTGGTCATTGTAACAGTTTCTAGTCCATACATCATCGCTGGTCTCAAAACTGTCTTGTACACCTTTCCTTTTATTCTGGTCGATAGTCTTCTATCACATAGTACCCCTGACACTTTTGTCCACCCATTCCAACCTGCTTGGACCCGTCTCTTCACCTCTTTTCCACACTCTCCGTTGCTCTGGACTGTTGACCCTAAGTACCTGAAATCCTCCAGCTTCTTGATCTCTACTCCCTATAGCCTCACCATTCCACCCAAGTTCCTCTCATTCACACACATATATTCTGTCTTGCTGCGACTAACTTTCATTCCTCTCCTTTCTAGAGCATACCTCCACCTCTCTAGATTTTCCTCTACCTGTTGTCTGCTCTCACTACAGATCACAATGTCATCCGCAAACATCATGGTCCATGGGGATTCCTGTCTAACCTCATCAGTCAGCCTGTCCATCACCATTGCAAACAAGAAGGGGCTTAGAGCTGATCCCTGAAGGAGTCCCACCATCACCTTGAACTTCTCTGTTACCCCTAGAGCACACCGTACAAGTGTCTCACAGCTAGCATAAATGTCATGCACCAGTTTAACATGCTTCTCTGCCACTCCAGACGTCCTCATACAATATAAGAGCTCCTCTCTTGGCGCCCTATCATATGCTTTTTCTACAAAAACACAATGCAGCTCCCTCTGACCTTCTCTGTATTTCTCTATTAGCATTCTCAAAGCAATAATGCATCTGTAGAACTCTTTTTAGGCATGAAGCCATACTGCTGTTCACAAATGCTGACTTCTGCTCTCAGTCTAGTTTCCACTACTCTTTCCCATAACTTCATTGTATGGCTCATCAACTTTATCCCTCTATAGTTGCCGCAATTCAGCACATCCCCCTTATTCTTAAAAATAGGCATCGTCACACTTTGTCTCCATTCTTCAGGCATCTTCTCACTCTCTAATATCCTGTTGAATAATTGCTTGTCCACTCTTCATCCTCTTCAGTGCCTTCCTCACTTCACTTTCATTTGTCTATACTTTCTATACTTCTATGTCTATACTTCACTTTCAACTAATTTGGGTTGCTTTGTGGTCTACAATAGTCACGTCTTCTACCCTTGCCTCTCTTTCATTTTCCACAATTATCAGCTCCTCAAAGTACTCTTTCCATCTTCCCATCACTCTTCTAGCATTTGTCAATACATTTCCCTCTCTATCCTTAATCACCAGGACCTGTTGCACATCCTTTCCATCAGTATCTCTCTGTTTTGCCAACCTGTATAGATCATTCTCACCCTCCTTACTATCCAATCGAGCATACAAGTCATCATATGCCCTTTGTTTTGCCGTTGCTACCTCTATCTTTACCTTACGTTGTATCTCCCTGTACTCCTGTGTGTTCTCTTCCGTCCTCTCAGTATCCCACTTCTTCTTTGCTAAATGCTTTCTCTGTATATACTACTGCACTTCCTCATTCCACCACCAAGTCCCCTTATCCACTTTCCTACCAGATGACACACCAATTACTCTCCTACTTTCTCCCTGATAACACTGGCTGCTGTTGACCAATCATCTGGAAGCTCACCCTGACCACCCAGACCCTTTCTCAACTCCTCCCTGAAAACCATGCAACACTCCTCCCTTTTCAGCTTCCACCACTTTGTCCTCTGCTCTGCCTTTGTCCTCTTCATCTTCCTTGTCACCAGTCAACCTACAAACCACCATCCTATGCTGTCTGGCTACACTCTCACCTACAACTACTTTGAAGTTACTGATCTCTTTCAGGTTACCTCCTCAATACAAGATGTAGTCTACCTGCACTCTCCTACCTCAGCTCTTATAAGTTACCCTATGTTCCTGTTTTTTCTGGAAAAAGGTGTTCACTACAGCCATTTCCATCCTTTTTGCAAAATCTACCACCATCTGTCCCTCTGCATTCCTATCCTGTATACCAAATCTGCCCATCACATCCGCATCCCCTCTACTGCCTTCCCCAACATGTCCATTGAAGTCTGCACCAATTACAGCTCTCTCATTTCTGGGGATATTCTGCACACTTCATCTAAGTCATTCCAGAACTTCTCCTTCTCTTCAAATTCACATCCCACCTGCGGGGCATGGCCACTAACAACATTGAGCATCACACCTCCAATTTCCAGTTTCAGGCTCATCAGTCTATCCGACATTCTTTTCACCTCTAGGACGCTCCTAACAAATTCCTCCTTCAAGATAACTCCTACTCCATTTCTCTTCCTGTCAGTAGCATGATAGTACAACTTAAAGCCTGGTCCTAAGCTTCTAGTCTTACTATCTTTCCACCTGGTCTCCTGGACACACAGTATATCCACCTTCCTTCTCTGCATCATGTCGACCAACTCTAGTCCCAATATTCAAAGTCCCTACTCTCAGTCCCAGGCTCTTTCCTTTCCTCCTCTCTCTCTGCTTCTGAACACGCACTCCTCCTCTTGTTCTTCGACCCACAGTAGCCCAATTTCCACTGGTACCCTGTACCAATGGCGGTCGTTGTTAATCCAGGCCTTAACCGGGATGATCTGACTATTATGGTTGACTCGCATGTTTGGTTTTGACAAAAGTTTTATGCTGGATGCCCTTCCTGATGCAACCCTCTGCATTTATCCAGGCTTGGGACTGGCTCAGGGAGACACTGCTCCATGCCCCCTCAAGGTAGGCTTGGGGAGACACGGGCCAGTGCCACCCAGAGGCTGCATTCCTTATCCTCATAAACCTATTTACAGTTTACTCTCATACCTACTAGCAGCAGTTTGTTTCCAGCATAGGTTCTTGATAATTCTAGGATCTTTTCCATCTGTGTTCAAAGCTTTCAGTAAAATGATCAGACACTAATGCTTGATGGTGTCAAAGGCTTTGGTACAATCTATGAAACAGATGTAAAGGTCTTGAATCTTTCAGTGTGTGTGATCTCTATGTAGATAGCATTCCTTATAACTTTACCCTTAGCAAAGCAACATTCTTCCTATGCTACTTATGGAAAGATCTTGTTCCTGTTTCTCATCATGATGATTCTGAGTTGGAGCTTTCTTGCAGGACTCATGAAGCTTATTGTTGGATGTTGACCATACACAGTAGTTCCTAGTGTCCATCCATCCAGTTATCGTCTAACGCTCATCTTGCACTCGGGGTTGTGGGAGATGCTGGAGCCTTACCAAGCTGTCATCGGGAGAGTGGCAGGGTACACCCTGGAATGGTCGTCAGTCCATTACAGGGCCACATATACAGACACTTACTCATTCAGGTCAATTTTCCCTGCTGCTCGTTTTTGGACTACAGGAGGAAACCCACACAGACACGGGGAGAGCATGCAAACTCCACACAGAAGTTCCCCTTGTTGGACTCAAACCAGGGTCCTTTGTGCTGTGAGGCCGAAACGCTAACCATTCTTCTTTCTTTCATAATGCAATTAATATTAATTTACACGTGTCTTCAAGGAATTCTGTGTTGTAGATTTTATTCAACCTCCTTGTAACATGTTCCCAGCCAAGATCTTATGAATAACCACTGTTGCCACTCCATCTGTCCAAGTTGCTTTCCCAGACCTCATCTTCATTTCACACTGGACTTCACAAGCAATGATACTGAGGCCTTCACCGTTGTCAATTTTAAAGTAACATCTCTGTTACTGTTGTACAGATCCTGAATGACCATCTCTCCCTGCTCTTATCCTTCTCCATTATGATTTCTACATCTTTTGATTTGAGGCCCCCTAATCGTTGACTTGTTCTTACCAAGCAGTTTTCCTTTGCATGCAGTCTCTCCAGGTTGATGCATTCTTCATTGAACCGCTCTTCTTTTTCTTGCATTCGCATCTTTGTCATCACTCTGTCCAGTTCAATGTGGCAATAGTGATATTTTTCAGTTTTACTGTTTAGTTGCTGGTTGATGGTCAGGTGTCAGCTCTGATGCTTGACGATCCCTACCAGATGAGGCTTCCTGACAATCTTTCTTGGGAACTGTAAGGCAGTGGTTTCCCGTTGCCTTCTGCCAGGGTGCTTTTTAACAACATGAACAAGTCTCTGGTTAAAAAAGCCCATTCCTTGGAAGGACATTACGTTTCATCAAAGTGCACAGCAACATTTATGTTTGAAAAGCTAATGTAATGGATTTCTTAGCAGTGGAGGCTTATTCATAACCACAAACTGAGTCATGTTCCAAAAACATGACGAAATCAAGTGTGCCTCAAATACTGTAACCCTCTTTTAAATAGGCCAATGCTGAACTACAGGGTTGAGGTCCTGCAGCACATTGGGCTATGGGAAAACCACTCTCATAGCTCCTTTATTTCAAAGCATTGGATTTGTTTTTAAGAGAAGGGGAAAAAAATCCTCATTTGCATCATGCTCCTCCTCTCGTTCCATTACTACTGCAAGAACATGCTTACTTGAAGCAAAGAAAGTAGGTCCGATATTCTCTATCAAGAGGACTTTCTGGCATACACTACATTCTGACTTTCAGAATCTTGCACACATGCACACAAGTTAATGCAAATCATGTCAAGTCTTTCATATTTTATTCCTCCAAGACTCACACATATTAAAAAAACATGCATTCAAACAGAAAATGTATGTTGATAATTATATAGGCATCGAGCCAACAGCAGAGCTAGATGTTTTAATAGTATCCAAGGC
The DNA here is from genome assembly GCF_037954325.1 of Fistularia commersonii. NCBI lineage: Eukaryota > Metazoa > Chordata > Actinopteri > Syngnathiformes > Fistulariidae > Fistularia > Fistularia commersonii. Next base: position 9,235,303 of record NC_141284.1, read on the forward strand.
AGGTGAGGCTGGTCTGTTCTGTCAGTTTTTGCCTTCATCAGTCAGTGAATTATGTGTCCAAAATATCTCTTGAATTTTAAAATCACCATGTTCCCATACAACGACGTCTGTAAGAGAGGAGCGACAGTGACTGTTCCCCTCAGTGGCGACCCCTTCTTCTGCCATGCCAGTCCCTCCCATGGCCATTGCTCAGGTGCCCAGCAGAGCGCCTCAGCTTCTTTCTCTCCTCATGATGCTCAAGCTCTGCCTGGTGCTGCTGCTTCTGCTGGTCTGACTAAAGAAGAGTAAGGAAAAGGCATGTTTAATAATGTTATATTATGTGTTCCTACCTGGTCTACCAGGGAAAATTATGATAAATCACCAGAAAGAGAACAAGGGCAATTAACTTATATAGTATGTGCCTTATCCCACTCTGCAATTTTGCAAGCTTTTGTGAAATCATCAAAATTTACTGTACTTTACTGGTGCTTGAGATTCAGGGGTCACCACAGTGAATGTACTCATTCCTGATCCAAACCACCCATGTTCACTCCAAAAGAGAACCTCTACATTTTACTATCTGCTACATCCTCCCTGCTTTGCCTCCCGTCTTTTCCTCAGTGTCACTGTTTCTGATACATACAACATTGCTCATCTCACCACTATATTGTATACCTCTTTTTATTTCCATTCTTGCTGATGTACAGTACTTATCCCACATCACACCTGACACTTTTCTCCACCTGTTTCAATCTGTCTGCACACATTTATTCACCCTTTTTTCTTCTCTCTCTTGCTCAGTACTGTTCATTCCATAAGTACTTAAAATCCTCCACCTTCTCTGTCTCGGTTTCCTATATTCTAACCATTCAACTTGGGCCCTTCTCATTCCCACATGTGATCTGTATGGCTGCCGCTAAACTTAATTTCTAGTCTTTCCAGGACAAACCTCAACCTCTCTAGATTTTCTTTCAGCTTTTCCCTGCTCTCTTTACAGACCATAATGTCATTTGCCAACATCATAGCCTATTGAGATTCATGTTGCACCTCTCTCAGCCTGTCCATCAAAATTGTAAATAACAAGGGACCCAGAATGGATCCTTGATGCAGCCCAACTCCATGTAGAACGAAATAAATTAGTCTATCCTTCTATACTGTCCATACAAGCTTAAGTCATTGTAAGCACTTTCTTTGGCCTTTTCCACCTCCACTTTGACCTTGCTCTGTATTCCCTGTACCCAAATACCACTCCCAATATTGCTTGCAGGTCGCTGGTCTTCCCACCTTTCGCGACACTGCTCGAGGCGTTCACTGAAGCGACAGTGGTGGTAGGAGAAGCAGCTGTTGTGCTGATGACGGGAGTAGTTGCTTTGCTGGGCCCAGCAGAAAAAATCCACCAGTCAACTGGCGCCTGCCTGACTATGAAGATCTGATTGCATATACAATTTAACCATGTTGATGCCCATTGTGCAAAGTTTAAAAGTTTTTTGCACATGCTACAATATGCCACACCTGTTTTTCTGCTGATGGGATTTAACTAGCCTCAAAGCATCACCTTTTCATCGTCATCTGGGTCAGCTTTTGCTGAAAAATTACCTTCCCGTTTTCCAGAAACGACACCCCTCTCATTTGCTCTGCTCAGTATTGGGCATTGTACCTCTGTGCACCGTCAGAACACGGTCGATAAACAAAAGCCAATTAAATCATCACACTATTCCAACAGAAAACATTTAATGTTTATATAGCCTCATCAAAATAAATTGCGAATAACGAATAATGTTTTTATCAATCAAATGTATTTAAACTTTTAATGCATCCGGACTTTGCCTTTCATGTTTTTTTAATGCTATTTAAGGCCTTAATTTTTGCAAAATCTATTCAATGATTCCATGGTTTTCAAACGACCTGCAGAAACTCTGTATATTATTTCTACCCTCCCAAGAAGAGGTAGAAAGGGTTACACATTCTTGTCTTGATTGACTTAGCCCTAAGGGGAATACCAGACCGTCACTGGAAGAGAATCATCTTTAGTAAGACCTCTCTGTACCATCTTACCTTTTTGAGAGTAAAGGTTAACTGTTTACTGCCCACAGCCTTGAGAGCCTGGTTCATGGTTCTAGAATTCTCCAACTTGAGACGGTCCTCGAGAGACACCCTGGGACAAGGACAAAGACACACAACTGTTAGGAAAAAAAGATGAGCTGTCAAGTGTACTAATATAAACCACGAGTATACTTTTTTTTAAAGATACTTTAAAAATAATTGGGGAAACTTCTATACATTTAGCAGATCATGAATTAACCATGTACTGCCTATGTAACAGCAGTTAGGGGTTCAGTGTCTTTGCTCAGCAACACTTCGGCAGGTTAGGCTCTCGAGCACTGAACCAGGATTTTTCGGTTGCAAGACAACTGATCCTACTATAAGTTAGATTCGCTTAGAATTGGAAACCATTAAGCCGTTATGTTTTTATAATGTTATCTTGGCATAAGTACCATGGCATAAAATACAAAAATCAATACCTTGAGAATTTTTCATAAAAAAGTGTTCAAGATGTTATTTTATATGTTAACATTTGAACCGAATTTTAGAATCTGTTAACTGATGAGTTTCAAATTCTCAGACCTACTTTTGCAGTGTGTGCTTGTGGGCCATGTCGTTAAAACTGTGAAACTCCTCCCCACTTTGAATCTGATAAAACTGAGGCTGACTTGTCTTGTTGGTATTAGCCACAACAGGCTTTCTTGCTCTTCTACTTTGGTTAGTTTCCGGTCCAATGGTGTTGTGCTTTTCATCCTCTTTCTTTTGCTGCCAATGGTCTTGATTTTCTTGTAGCATCATCCTGCCTTTATTCCTCATCTCATTCACCAAGCTCCTGTCATCATCAGAGCTTTCCTGTTCAGAGGTATCTGTCCCCTCCTCTTCCTCCTCCTTTTCCACCTTGTGGACAGACAGATGTGTGAACAAGTGAGCAATAAGTGATATTGTCTTCGCTATAATCAAAAACATAAATGTCATCCAAAACAATGTAGATAGATTTTGAATATGACCATAGACAACTTAGGTTATAGAGGCCATTGAGCAAGGGATATAAAATAAATAAATAAACACATACATACATTAAAAAAGTAATAATAAATAAATATGGGAGTCCCATAAACTGACTCTGGATTATAAATTGTTTATTTATGCTTGTTATTGATATGCTAATCTAGTTTTTCTCCCCCTGCATTCCACATTAATTGTACACAATTGTATTTCCAGAAAAGGACTAGCAACTTAAGTCAAAAGCAGAAACCAAACCTATTGACAATGGTAATTCCGGCGGCAGTATTACCTGATAAGAGGGAGCAGCTCTCTCAGCTAGCAGAAGCAGCTTCTTCTTCCTCTTCTCTCCAACCTTGGAAATGATGGGATTGAGCAGGCGGAACTCCTCACTCTGCTCATCCACCTCAAAATCTGGGTTTTCAAACATCTCCTTAAAACGGTGATCACCCAGAATGGAAGAGATGGTCTGCAGTTTTGAAAAGATGAGATCTGTCAATTCACAAATACAGTTCGAACCTTTGACAAAATGAAGCTGCACGAAGGGATGTCGCATCTGTGCACTCTCCTAGACTGAAATAAAACACACAAACAAATCCAATGAGAGAGCAGCAGAGCACCAGGGTCCTCTTAAATTGCTTGTCCAAATACTCACTGCATGTTAAATTCCCAACTTGTGGATAACACAGTGACCTGTTTTTATTTTAATATTCTTAATGGCAACAGAGCCTTACCCCTGACTGCCCTTAGACAGTCAGACCCCATTATTACCCCATTGTTCTCATTCTCATCTCATCTCATCTCATTAGCAGCAAGCCGCAACAGAAACGATTAAAACTTAGCCAGATGGTGCAACCTCACAACTGTAGAACTAAATCAGAAAGCACAGACCTGGGTTTACTTTAAAACCAGTACCTAGAAGGGTACACAAGTGTCTTCCACATCTCTTCAAATCGGAAACCATGAATACTAAGGAAGTTCAGTGTCTTCTGAAGGAGTGGGACTTGGCTCCCCAGAAGGTGATAAAAACTGCCTTCCGTATTTTCACGACCATAAGGCGCACCGCACTAAAAGGTGCAGTCTCAGTTATGTGTGGCATTACTGTATTTAACACACACATACAGCGCACCTGATTATAGGGTGCGGGTTTTATATACGATCCACGCCCACACTTCCCCCTTTAACGTTTTCATGGTGTCCTCTACTACGTCCGCCTTACAACAACAAACACACAAGCATACAAGTTTCCGTCTCTAAAAATAAAGCAGGAGCTAAACTGAGTTTGGTATTCACATTTTTTAACGGTAATCGTCATCAATCAAACCCATTGAAGTCCTCATCCTTTGTTTCTGACTTAAACAGCTGCGCTAAATCTCCCTCCATGCCAGGTTCACTTTCTTCACTGTCAGGGTCACTTTCCGTGCCATGCGGCTCCTTGGAAATGATGCCGGCTTATGTGAAAGCTCAAACAGTGCCAGCAGACACGTTAGCCCAAGCATCGGACATCCATTCGCAAATTGTGGCGTAACTTGCCTGGCACTGCCTTCCACTCTGTGAAACTATAGTCTCCAAGAAGACTTTTTGTACCCTGTTGTGCATATTGCTACCGAGCTGGTCCCTTTCTCAAAACTGTGACTCACCGGGATGTCAAAAGTGAGCGGCACCTCGTCAATGTTGGTGATGTGTCTGGGCTGCGGTGTTTGTCGGCGATGTTTTCAGGGATATTAAAACAACGATGTTCTGCATAACGCACATGCCCGTTCTTTTATATACAATCAACGCCCACACTTCCCCCTTTAACATTCACATGGTGGTCTCTACTACGCAGTACACTATAGGGCGTGCCCCACATTTATGTGCGCCTTATAGTCGTGAAAACACGGTAGTGTCATCAGTCACCCCCTGCACCCACTGGTGGACATTTGCCATCCCAGATGTCACAGTGGAACCCATAACATTTTCAAGCACATCACACATCCTTTTTAACACATGTTCAATCTGGTACGTGGAAAATTGTACAGGTCAATTACGACACACAATGCCTGACTCTGGAACAGATTTTATCCAACATCCATTCCTGAACCATTTCTCCTCTGCCTGTACCCCTGCGACATAAGTCGTTGTCAATATAAACTGAATGCTGAATAAGTCACTCTGTATTTAACTGGGTACGTGGGTGCTTGTGGGTTGGTTTGGAGAGGGTGGGAGGGAGTGTAAAAGTGTGAATTTTTGCATCTCTTTTAAAGGAGAGACACTAATTCAATTTTATGTGGCACATGCAATAACAATAAATCAGCATTTGGATTCTGCGGTTCTTCTGACTTTAATTTTACTATGAATGACTTCCTACCTTGCCTTTCTTTTTCCTCGAAACCAGCTCTTCATCATCATCCGCCATCAGCTTCAGGGCAAAATCCGTGTTTACCTTGGGCAGCTTCTGTTTCAATCAAAATATGTACAAATCTCATAGTTGTTACTAAATCAATAAGGCAATTAATCACACTCCACTGAAAAATACATTTAAAACCACCTCCTTAAATTGCCACCTAACTATAGTGGAGGAGTTGTCTCTCATCCAAGGGGCTTGAACTTAAGAAGACCCTCTGATGAGAGGAAAAAAAATCTATCTTCAAGAGACTAAACAAGTGTAGTTACTACAAGTGTGGAGGAGACTCATCCATTAATGCTGAAGGCATTTGACATTGTGGACTCTTCTGGGCCTAACTCCTATCTTCAATATCCAACAGTGGTCAGGGGTGGCACCTAGGGCAGCGGCAGTGTTGGTTCCCATATTGTGGAAGATGCTAGAAAAAGGATCCTGTCTCAGGGTAACTGTTATGAGCCATCCAGTCACACTATAACCTCCAGGAGAACAGTGTTTATTTTTCCCCACAATCTCAACTTGTTTCCTATGACTTTTGGGCTTTGCCAGGGCTACGCATTGTCAAAGATTCTACTTACAATCTATATTGATGGGATCTATAGGTGCAGTATGCAGAGTGTGGAGACCTAATCTGTTTTCTGCAGACCAAGTTGTCCAATAGGTCTCCACTGACTTAATGCCACAGTGCATTGTAGGTCATTTGTGCATACAAGTCACCAGTGACCACTGACTTTGCATGTGGCATTGTTTTTTGTGAAATGGGTTGCTCATGACATGAGAAAAGCAGTTATACAAAAGAAAAGCATTAGATTTTCTCGGTTTCCCACTGTACAGCAGGTAGAGATGATAAAGTAGCTTCAGATGGCCTTAGCTGCTGTGGTGAGCTAAAAAGACACAGAACTCTGAAAAGAACTCTGATGTTATGTGAGTGTTATTTTGGAAAGGAAAACTAAGAATTCGTTGAACTCAACTGGGTCAGAACTTGAGTAGGAATGATCTCATTCAACACAATTGGTGCATAACAACACACTGAATGACATAATGAAACCAACTCAACTTGGAGCAGTGCCTAACCACAACCCTAGCAGTTATATCCTCTTCCTTCAGCTGCAGGGAATCTTCAAATCTTTGCACTTAAGACCTTAAAACACTTTATAGCCTTGACTTTGACACTTTATAGTTTTATTAGTATTTCTTATCCCCCCCCCTTTTTTTTTACTGTTTAGACAATTTCCTACTATCATTTATTATTGTTATGTTTTACTTGAAACTCTGGCACAACAATTTCCTTTGGGATGAATAAAGTTGTTCTTATTCTTATATACCAGCAATGCCCAATAGTCTGTTAGAACTAAGGAAGACACTCATAGGATAGATGTCTTTCAGGCTTTTCCAAAAGCAACTGCCACAAAACAGTACCATATTTTCCACACTATAAGGCGCATTGGATTATAAGGCGCACCTTCAATGAATGGCCTTATAGTTTTAAATCTGTTTTCATATAAAGGGGGCACCACATTATAAGGCGCATAGAATAGAAACTACTGTAGGAGCTGGGGTTGCATTATGCATCCACTAGATGAAGTTGCGCTAAAGGGAATATCAACAAAACAGTCAGATAAGTCAGTCAGTCAAACTTCATTAATAGAATGCAAACCAACGTTCTGACAACTCTGTTCACTCCCAAAACACGTTAGTGCATTCACAATAAGGTACCGTACGTACCGGTTGCTCTTACCAGTATTTGCGCCACTTTCATTGAAAACAATATTTTTCCAACTCTATTTGTCACAGTTCAAAGCTTTTCATAAAACAAAAGCACTAAGAAGGACTGCCTCTAAATTAATTTATGTTCATGTTGCTAGCTAGCGCTGTTTCCTTCATTTGAATAGTGACTTTAGTGATGCTTCTACTTGCTGCTCTCTTTTCAACAACCCACTGTTCGAGTTTGTCCTCCTGGCCATCTGGCTTTGTTTCCTCCAAAACTCTGTGTAGTCTTCTTTACTTAGTGCAGGTCATCTCGTTGCTTCCTCCACTTCCATTCCATTGATTCACTAATGTTGAATTCTGTCGCTGCTGCACTATTCCCGTGTTCTACTGAGTGACTGACCCCCCCTTGAGTTTAAACTGAGTCGTAAGAGTGTCTCTTGAAAGGTGCCATTTTGGTGTCTTAATACATACACAAGTGGTGTGGAACTGGAATTCCCCTTTACAGGTTTTACCGCTGCTACTTCGGCGACATCCCCTGACGACAGTAGCCATAATTAACCAATATTGATCCATATATAAGGCGCATCTGATTATAAGGCACACTGTTGGTTTTTGAGAAAATTAAAGGCTTTTAGGTGCTTCTTATAGTGCAGAAAATACATTAAAACCCTACACATCTCTAATGTGCATGGCCAGTTTCATTTTTGTCCTGTGACACAGTTGGTTTGAAATAATGTACAGTAACATCAAAAGTAGGATTGCTTTCCTTGGTCTGGTAAGAACATACATGCTGTAAATGAGAGAAGTTTTACTCCATATAGTATTTTCTCACTCTTCTCCATATTGGCAACTGAGTTAACTTTCAAGTCATGTGCCAAAATTTCATGAACCATGATCAATTGCTTCTGTTCTCTGGTTTGTTTACATCCACAACGCTCTCAAATGGCACTTCAGGCCATATCACTTAAGTAACTGATAAAAACCAATTAGCGTCATTGCCATATGGCCTCCAGCAAAAAAGCAAGCATGAATTTCAGCACCTGCAAATCAGAAGTAAGGGTTCTATCCAGCAAACCATGGCTGTTTAAGCTTATTCAATAAATGATGACTGCTAACAGTATTAAGAGGTTCTTTTTACTCTCTAAAATCAGTTACCTTAATACGAACTCTCTGGGTCCTGGAATCCTCTATTTTCTTTTGAATCTTATCCTTGCGATAGTCTTCATACGCAAAAGGATTTGCCATGCTTTTGACCTGAGAATAGATTAAACAGCAAAGTTGTCAAATATAAACATTCCTCTATGAAACTGTGCCAGTCTGAATGGACCCTCTGAGCTTTAAAAGACCTGAAATTATGATGAAATGTGATGTTATGATACTGATGAATCAGTGAGGTGCAGTACCTTATGATAAAGCCTGATATCCATGAAAAACCCATGCATATATGCTCTCAAAAGGGTTGATCCCACCAAGTGAGACAAGCCTGACCATGAAAGGGAAAAAGATTCATTAAGGATTACAATTACATTGGATATTTATAGAAATAAGTGACATTCCAAATCCCTATTAGCAGTTTCCACCGTTAAAAATCAGACCATCAGGGTTCTCTACTTCAGTCCTCACCCAACTCACACTGCACCCAACCCATTTGTCCATGACTTTGGAAGGTGAGCCTACAGAAAGTGGGACAAATGCTGTCTCCTTAGGCTGAGCCTGGCCAGGCAGAATGGGTGCAGGCCCGGCCACCAGGCTTGCCATCGAGCCCCAACCCTGGCTCCAGAGAGCCCCCCGGTGATCTCTGTCTGAGCAAGGGAAAACGAATTAATTTCACTGCGGTTTTTCTTCATTGAGTCCCTTGAGTCGGTCTGGACCCTCGCCTAGGACCAAACCTGTTTGCCTTGGGTGATTGTGCCTGGGAAATAAAGCCACGACAACTTAGCTCCCAGGATCACTGGGACGTGCCACCCCCTCCAACATGATGAGGTGGTGGCCGAAATGAATTTTCTATGGCAGCGCCTATATTGTTAACATAACATCAACTGCACCATGTGCTAGTAGCTTAGCCATCATCAGAGTAGAGCCACTGCTCCTCCGCTTTGAGAGGAGCCAGATGAGGTGGCTCAGCATCTAGTCAGGATGCCTCCTGGAGGTGTCCCTTGTGAGGTGCTCTGGGCATGTCCCACCTGGGGGAAGGTGGCCCACTGGGAGGGTCGAGGACACATTGGACGAACTATGTCTCTCAGTTGGCCTGAGAACACCCTGGGATTCCCACAGAGAACATGGACTACATGGTCAGAAAGTGGAAGTCTGGATCTCACAGCTTTGGCGGCTGAGCCAGCAACCCCACGCCAGATAAGCGTCACTTACAGGATCGATGGATTTATACCTTGAACTGATTGGATTTATCATTAGAAATACTCCATCTTCTTTCCCTTTCACTGCTCCATTCAGGGGTTGTCACATCTAGTCATCCACCTCAATCTAACCCTATTCTCTGTATCCTCTTCTCTTACAACAACTAACTTAATATCCTCTTTCACTACATCAATAAATCTCCCCTAACGGTATTCCTTGAGTCCTCCTGCCTCGCAGTTCCAGCCCAAGTCCTTCTACCAATATATTCACTTTCCCCACTTTGTATGTCCAAGCCAGTTCAGTGTGGCCTCTCTGACTATATCTCCATAATATTTAATATGTGATCTCCCTTGTGATGTACCGCATTTTCCGCACTATAAGGTGCAACGGATTATAAGGCGCACCTTCAATGAATGGCCAATTTAAAAAAAAAAATTAATATAGAAGGTGCACCGCCTTATGAGGCGCGTAGAATAAACGCTACAGTAGTGGCTGGGATTTTGTTATGCATCCACTAAATGGAGCTGCACTAAAGGGAGTGTCAACAAAACAGTCGGATAAGTCAGTCAAACTTTATTAATAGAATACCAACCAACGTTCTGACAACTCTGTTCACTCCCAAAACAAGTTAATTAATTCATGAAATGGTACCGTACGTACTGGTTGATCTTACCGGTATTTGCGCCACCTTCGTTTAAAACAATGTATTTCCAACTCCATTTGTCACAGTTCAAAGCACTTCATAAAAGGAAGGCACCAAGATGTTCATGTCACTAGCTAGCGCTGTTGCCTTCATTCAAATAGTGACTGTGGTGACACTTTTACTTGCTGCTCTCTGTTCAACAACCCACTATTCAAGTTTGTCCTCTTAACTGTAGCCATCTCGCTTTGTTTCCTCAGAAACTGTGTTTAGTCTTCTTCACTTGGCGCAGGTCATCTTGTTGCTTCCTCCACTTCCACACCATTGATTCATTAATGTTGAATTCTGTCGCTGTTGGTCTATTCCCATGTTCTACTGCGTGACTGATAGCTACGTCTTCACGCACGCATGTGGCGTAGTCAGCCTCTAGCCTCACAGGCGGGTTCAAGTGTACTAAGGTTGGATTGGAAATGACACAATCTCAGTCAAAGGATCTAGGGCAGGTGTCACAAACTTGCAGCCCCTGGCCAACTGCGGCCCGCGGGACGATAGTTTAAGACCCCCGCCTTGATATGAAAATTTAATGTTAGTGCGGCCAACGCGAGTTTGATATGGATGCTGAATGTGTTTGCACTACCTCCGTGCTAAATAGTTAGGTCCGTTCTGGAATGAGTTAGATGCAGAATATTCCCAGAAATGAGAGAGCTGTAATTGGTGCAGACTTCAATGAACATGTTGGTGACAGGTATACAGGTATACAGGATAGGAATGCAGAGGGACAGATGGTGGTAGATTTTGCAAAAAGGATGGAAATGGCTGTAGTGAACACCTTTTTCCAGAAAAAACAGGAACATAGGGTAACTTATAAGACCGGAGGCAGGAGTACACAGGTAGACTACATCTTGTATAGACGAGGTAAGCTGAAAGAGATCAGTGACTGCAAAGTAGTTGTAGGTGAGAGTGTAGCCTGACAGCATAGGATGGTAGTTTGTAGGATTACTCTGGTGACAAGGAAGATGAAGAGGACAAAGGCAAAGCAGAGGAAAAAGTGGTGGAAGCTGAAAAGGGAGGAGTGTTGTATGGTTTTCAGGGAGGAGTTGAGACAGGGTCTAGCTGGTCAGGATGAGCTTCCAGATGATTGGTCAACAGCAGCCAGTGTTATCATGGAGAAAGGTAGGAGAGTAATTGGTGTGTCATCTGGTAGGAAAGTGGATAAGGAGACTTGGTGGTGGAATGAGGAAGTGCAGTAGTATATACAGAGAAAGCATTTAGCAAAGAAGAAGTGGGATACTGAGAGGACGGAAGAGAACACACAGGAGTACAGGGAGATACAACGTAAGGTAAAGATAGAGGTAGCAACGGCAAAACAAAGGGCGTATGATGACTTGTATGCTCGATTGGATAGTAAGGAGGGTGAGAATGATCTATACAGGTTGGCGAAACAGAGAGATAAAGATGGAAAGGATGTGCAAAAGGTCCGGGTGATTAAGGATAGAGAGGGAAATGTATTGACAAATGCTAGAAGAGTGATGGGAAGATGGAAAGAGTACCTTGAAGAGCTGATGAATGGGGAAAATGAAAGAGAGGCAAGGGTAGAAGAGGTGACTATTGTAGACCACAAAGTAGCACAAATTAGTAAAAGTGAAGTGAGGAAGGCATTGAAGAGGATGAAGAGAAGAAAAGCAGTTGGTCCTGATGATATACCTGCGGAGGTGTGGAAGTGTCTAGGAGAGGCAGCGGTAGATTTTCTGACTAGATTATTCAACAGGATCTTAGAGAGTGAGAAGATGGCTGAAGAATGGAGACAAAGTGTGATGGTGCCTATTTTCAAGAATAAGGGGGATGTGCAGAATCACGGCAACTATAGAGGGATAAAGTTGATGAGCCATACAATGAAGTTATGGGAAAGAGTAGTGGAAACTAGACTGAGAACAGAAGTCAGCATTTGTGAACAGCAGTATGGCTTCATGTCTTGAAAGAGTACTACAGATGCAGTATTTGCTTTGAGAATACTAATAGAGAAGTACAGAGAAGACGAGACAAAGCTGCATTGTGTTTTTGTAGACCGAGATAAAGCATATGACAGGGTGCCAAGAGAGGAGCTCTGGTATTGTATGAGGAAGTCTGGAGTGGCAGAGAAGCATGTTAAACTGGTGCAGGACATATATGCTAGCTGTGAGACAGTGGTACGGTGTGCCGTAGGGGTAACATAGAAGTTCAAGGTGGAGGTGGAACTCCATCAGGGATCAGCTCTGAGACCCTTCTTGTTCGCAATGGTGATGGACAGGCTGACAGATGAGGTTAGACAAGAATCTCCATGGACCATGATGTTTAGGATGACATTTTGATCTGTAGGGAGAGCAGAAAACAGGTAGAGGAAAATCTAGAGAGGTGGAGGTATGCTCTGAAAAGGAGAGGAATGAAAGTTAGTCGCAGCAAGACAGAATATATGTGTGGGAATGAGAGGAACTTGAGTGGAACGGTGAGGCTAAGGAGTGTATATCAAGAAGCTGGGGGATTTCAGGTACTTGGGGTCAACTGTCCAGAACAACAGAGAGTGTGGAAAAGAGGTGAAGAGGCGGGTCCAAGCAAGTTGGAATGGGTGGAGAAAAGTGTCTGGGGTACTAGGTGATAGAAGACTATTAGCCAGAATGAAAGGAAAGGTGTACAAGAGAGAGGTGAGACCAGTGATGCCTTATGGCCTTGAAACTGTTACAATGACCAAGAGACAGGAGGCAGAACTAAAGGTTGCAGTGATGAAGATGTTGAGGTTCTCTTTGGGAGTGACCAGGATGGATAGGATCAGGAATGAGTCCATCAGAGGAACAGCACATGTTAGATGTTTTGGAAAGGTCAGAGAAGCCAGACTGAGATGGTTCGGTTATGTAAGAGGTCTCCAGGAACACCAAAGAGAAGATTTATGGACGTAGTGAGAGAGGATATGAAGGTAGTTGGTGTGAGAGAGGTGGATACAGAATACAGAAAGCCAGACTGAGATGGTTCGCTCATGTACAGAGGAGGGATAGAGAATATATTGGTAGACGGATGCTGGAATTAGAGCTGCCAGGCAAGAGGTCTCGAGGAAGACCAAAGAGAAGATTTATGGACGTAGTGAGAGAGGATACAAAGGTAGTTGGTGTGAGAGGAGGATACAGAGAGTAGGGTTAGATGGAGAAAGTTGTTTCGCTGTGGCGACCCCTGAAGGGAAAAGACGAAAGAAGAAGTCTCATTCCGGGGTCGCATGCTTTGGAGCACCACAGACAATACCAGGAACGGACTATACCGGCAACATGACTGCCCACGGTGCCCAGCACCAGCCTGAACACATGTGTCAACCACAGACGCAAACAACCCGCAGCTGCTGCTGCTGCCGCCTTCGCCAGTGCTGCCGAATACACATTTAAATGGATAAACAACACGCCGGTATGGCTGTCCCCGGAGCCAGGTGCTCGAAGCACCAGACCTGACGTTTCACTCTCACAAGAACGGGGAAAATGAGGGCTAGGACACTAACACCACTACATACATGCGAGTTATATGTGTGTGTTTCCTTGTTAGCGTTAGCTCCATCCTAGCCACAAGCTGAACTTTTCAAACTTTTTAAACTTTTTATTTATTTAATTCAATGTTTAACAGGCACCACAAACACTTCCTGTTTCCATGGTTTCTGACCTTCAACCAATCACTTACTCTGCCGTACTCAACGTCATATGCGTGCGCAGGCGCAGGACCCTGGGCCGATCTGGTACCAGCGGAAATTACGTTCTCTGTGTGTCAGCTAAACCATGAAACTGAAACTTCAAAGCGACAGTGACACCTAGTGGAATTATATATATTACAAGCACTGCCAGACCTCTAGCAAGAAGTAGGCAAAATAAGCCATGTTCAGAACAGTTCATGTTCAAAGTTCCATTCATGTTCAAGTAAAAGGTTAAAGAACTGTTAACACTCTTAATTGAATCTGAATAATAATAGATTTCTCTATTCACCAACTATATGTAGTTGCTTAAGTCTTTCTTATTTGCTGTATTATTATTGTTTTATTTATTACAGATTGATTGATTTATTTTCTTAATTCTTGATTTGTTTGTTTATTTTTTCAACTCAATTTGTGTAGAGAAATTAAAATTAAGATATTTGAGAACACTGGAATGTTTTATCAGAGCTTTTGTTGTGGAAAACGTGATGCGGCCCAGCAGCCCCAATGTAAATTGAGTTTGAGACCCCTGATCTAAGGGTTGGGAGTGTAGCACCCATAGTTAAGAGAGGGAGCAAGTTGAACCCAAAGAGGCAGTGTAGCAAGCACAGGCAGTCCTTGGACATGAAGATACCATAGGCCAGGTGCAGCACAGGCATGGAGGCTTAGGGTTGAGAATAGGAAAATCTGTGTGGAACAGGGCATCAGTAGTAGAAAAGAGGAAGATGGTATCTGAAGGAGTACATAGATAAGGCAAGGTCAAATGCAAGGAAGGACAGTGGGTGACTGGGAGAATGTAGAGAAAGCTGAAGTAGAGCATGGAGGCTAACAGAATTAGGTTATTAATTGGGCTTACTAATGATGTGTCACCATCTCCCCAGAACCTCAATCGATGGTTGGGAAAAGATGCTGCTTGCCTATTGTGTTCTGGTATATGCACACCTGGGCATATATTGTCAAGGTGTAAGGTTAGTTTTTCCCAAGAGCGATATAGTTGGCATCGTAACCAGGAGTTGACATGTTTGACAGTAGCAGTTGAGGAAAAACATTTAGAGGTAAATTCTGCAGTTGATAGTAAAGAGGCTAGACAGATTAAATTGGTACGTGAGGCAGAAAAGGTTAGACCATTTAGGTACAGGCACAACTCATGGCAGCTAGTGTAAGTCAAGCTTAGGAGATGATGTTGAGGTAAATTTCTCCTGTAATCCTCTAGTCAAAAACCCTCTGTTATGAAAGAAAAAACCACAATGGTCACTGAAATAACTTGAAACTAACGAAAGTGGTAAGAAACAATAATAATGTAATGACAATTAACCAATGAGAATCAGACATTGCTTTTGGCTCAACAGAATCATTAAAAAACTACTTATGAAACCGGTCTGGACGAAAATGATGGTACCCCTAGAAAAGACTGAAAATAATTTGACCACAGGAACATGTTAAACTAAGGTGTATCCTCTTATTTGCATCACAGATGTTTTCAAATTCGAAGTCAGTCTGTCAGCTTATTTTAAGGGTCACAAGTAACTGTGCTGTTTGGTGACATGGTGTGTACCGCACTGAAGACGGACAACAGAAAGTTGTCCGAAAGGAGTTCTCCGAAAGGAGACTTGTCTCAGTGATTAGAAAGAAAATTATTGACAAGACTGTCAAAGGTAAAGGCTATAAGACCATCTCAAAGCAGCTTGACGTTCCCGTGACTACAGTTGCATATGTTATTCAGAAGTTTAAGGTCAATGAAATTGTAACCAAACTCCCTGGATGTGGCTAATAGAGGAAAATTGATGACAGATTGAAGAGATGGATAATACCAAAGGTAACCAAAGAGCCCAGACCAACCTCAAGTGAAATTAAAGGTGAACTCCAAGGTCAAGATAAATCTGTGTCAGATTGGACCATCCATTGCTGTTTGAGCCAAAGTTGAAAACCAAGATGAACACCACCGTTGAAAACAAATCATAAAAAAGCAAGACTGAACTTTGCCACAATGCTTCTGATAGAATGTTCTTTGGACAGATAAGGCAAAACTGGAGCTATTTGGCAATGCACATCAGCTCTATGTTCACAGACAAAAAAAAAAAAAGAAGAATACCAACAAAAGTACACTGTTCCTACTGTGAATCATAGAAGAGGCTAGAAGAGGCTGATGCATCTTGGGACAGGTTGTCTTGAATCTATGCAGGGTGCAATAACATTTCAAGACTATCAAGGCCTTCTGGAATGAAATGTGCTGCCTAGTATCAAAAAGCTTGGTCTCGGTTCCAGGTCATGTGTCTTCCAACAAGATAATGACCCAAAACACACAGCTAAAAACATCCAGGAATGTCCAAGGGCAAAATACTGGACTATTCTGAACTGGCCTTCTATGAGCCCTAATCTAAATCTTATGAACCATCTGTGGAAGGAGCTGAAACATGACGTCAGTAGCATGCCCCCTTCAAAACCTGAGACACCTGAAACAAGTAAAGCAGCTCATGAGGAGTGGGCCAAAACACCTGACAAATATCGAATTTTCCGCTCTATAAGATGTACCTAAAAGCCTTCAATTTTCTCAAAAACCGACAGTGCGCCTTATAATTCGGCGTGCCTTATATATGGATCAATATTGAGCCGCAAGACGTCAAACAACTACGGGAAGCAGCCACCGACTACAAACTCTCTTGAAGAGGAAGTAGCGCAGTGCATGCTGGGATATATGACTGTGCAAAGCATGCATTTTCATTTCTGTGTGTGTGGGTGCGTGTGTGTGTGTGTGTGTGTGTGTGAGAGAAACAAAACAACCCCAAAACAGCTCCTTTCCAGAGACATGCTTACGAGGCAGAGTTTAAACTCACTCAATCATGCAGTAAAACACGGGAATAGAGCAGCGGCGACAGAATTCAACATTAATGAATCAATGGTACGGAAGTGGAGGAAGCAACAATATGACCTGCGCCAAATAAAGTAGACTAGATAGAGTTTCCGAGGGAACAAAGCGAGATGGATACAGTTAAGAGGAAAAACTTGAACAGTGAGTTGTTGAACAGAGAGCAGCAAGTAGAAGTGTCACCACAGTCACTATTCGAATGAAGGCAACAGCGCTAGCCAGTGACATGAACATCAATTAATATTGAGGCAGTCTTTCTTGGTGTTTTCATTTTATGAAAAGCTTTGAACTGTGACAAATGGAGTTGTAAATACATTGTTTTCAACGAAGGCGCCGCAAATACCAGTATTCAATGTCTACTGTGCCATCCCCAAGTCCTCCTCCTCACAATCCTGAACCAGATGTCTTACCTTCGTACCCAAAGCATCTGTCATTATTCAGGCCTCTGACTAGGCCTGCAAGTCAACCTCAGATGACAGTGCTAAGATTAATTCAGTTCAAAGATTTACTAATGAGGCAAAAAAAAGGGTTGACAGTTGTCTCCTCTATGAAACAAGTTGCCACATGCAGTGAGATTTATGAATTAACAACAGCAAAAAGCTCTTACCCAGGTTTTCCAGATCTTTGTGGGTGACAAACTTGTAGTCATCATATACTGTGCACTCAGGGGTCTCCTCTAACTCTTCTGTCAGATTGTCAAGGAAGGAGCACCACTGAGGTGCAGGGCCCAAAGACTAAATAAAAGGCAGACACAGATATAGACACAATAATTTTTTTAAAAAAAACAAAGGACTCGCAGAGTACTTAAAAGTATAAAACTAACTGAACTGACAAACTTAACAGCTAAGCAGATTGGGGAATTGGAAATCAAGCATGTGATTTCATCACTAAAGAGTAACAAAAGTCCACATCCAAATGGATACGTCAACTAATTATACAAATCCTTTAAAGACCTAGCACCCATTACTAAACACATACAGATATTTCAGAAATTGCATTCAAACACTTAACTCATCCCCAAAAGCAGCTGTTAAGGTTAATTGATATAGATGAGACAGATTAACATTAGAATGAGGATACAGACAAAGTTAGTTTTTTAACCCTCGCGGTTTGCTATTAGCATTGAGAGCCAGTGACTCCCTGAGCCGGAGCCAAGCCCGGATAAATGTAGAGGGTTGCGTCAGGAAGGGCATCCTGCGTAAAACAGGGAATGGAATTGGAGCTGCCAGGCAAGAGGTCTCCAGGAAGACCAAAGAGAAGATTTATGGACGTAGTGAGAGGATATGAAGGCAGTTGGTGTGAGAGAGGAGGATACGGAGAAAGGGTTGGATGGAGAAAGTTGATTCGCTATGGCGACCCCTGAAGGGAAAAGCCGAAAGAAGAAGATTGAGGAGGTTGAAGTGTGGAAAGGCAGTTGGTCTTGATGATATACCTGTGGAGGTATGGAAGTGTCTATGAGAGGCAGCGGTAGTTTCTGACAAGTTTATTTAACAGAATCTTAGAGTGAGAAGATGCCTGAAGAATGGAGACAAAGTGTGATGGTGCCCATTTTTTAGAATTAGGGGGATGTAAAGAATTGCGGCAACTATAGAGGGATAAAGTTGATAAGCCATACAATGAAGTTATGGGAAAGAGTAGTGGAAACTAGACTGAGAATTCAGATGCAGAAGTCAGCATTTGTGAACAGCAGTATGGTTTCATGCGCACATAAAAGTCTTAAATTTTCTTCAAAATGTGCGGCGCACCCTATAGTGCACTGCGCCCTGTGTGTGTTGTTGTTGTAAGGCAGACGTAATAGAAAACACCATGAGAACGTTAAAGGGGGAAGTTTTGGCGTTGATTGTATATAAACGAATGGGTACGTAGCACGGTAGCACAATGGGGTACAAAAAGTCTTCTTGGAGACCACAGTTTCACTAACAGTGGAAGGCAGCGCCGGGCGAGTTACGGCACAATTTGCGAATGGATTGTAGATGCTCGGGCTAACGTGTCTGCCAGCACTGTTGTTCGAGCTTTCGCAAAAGCCGGCGTCATTTCCGAGGAGCTGCATGGCACGGAAAGTGACTCTGACAGTGATGAAAGTGAACCTGGCATGTTTGGAGATTTAGCGCAGCTGTTCAAATCAGAAACAGAGGATGAGGACTTCGATGGGTTTGATTGATGACGATTACCAGTAAAAAAATGTGAATACCAAAATCAGTTTTGCTCCCGCTCTATTCTTAAATACGCACACTTATATGCTTGTGTGTGTTGTTGTTGTAAGGCTGACGTAGTAGAGGACACCATGAGAGCGTTAAAAGGGGAAGTGTGGGCGTGGATTGTATATAAAACCCGCGCCCTATAATCAGGTGCGCCTTATGTATGTGTTTAATACAATAATGGCACACATAACTGAGACTGCGCCTTTTAGTACGGTGCGGCTTATGGTCATGAAAATACGGTACTACAGATGAAGTATTTGCTTTGAGAATGGTAGCACAGATGCACAAAGAAGGCCAGAGGGAGCTGCATTTTGTTTTTGTAGACCTAGAAAAAGCATATGACATGGTGCCAAGAGAGGAGCTCTGGCATTGTATGAGGAAGTCTGGAGTGGCAGAGAAGTATGTTAAACTGGTGCAGGACATGTATGCTAGCTGTAAGACATTGGTACGGTGTGCTGTAGGGGTAACAGAGAAGTTCAAGCTGGAGGTGGGACTCCATCAGGGATCAGCTCTGAGACCCTTCTTGTTCGCAATGGTGATGGACAGGCTGACAGATGAGGTTGGACAGGAATCCCCATGGACCATGATGTTTAGGATGACATTATGATCTGTAGTGAGAGCAGACAACAGGTAGAGGAAAATCTAGAGAGGTGGAGGTATGCTCTAAAAGGAGAGGAATGAAAGTTAGTCGCAGCAAGACAGAATATATACTGCTCAAAAGAATGAAGGGAACACTTGAACAACACAATGTAACTCCAAGTCAATCACACTTCTGTGAAATCATAGTGTCCACTCAGGAAGCAACACAGATTCATTTTGACTTGTTTTAAGGACATTACATCAAAGTTGGATCAGCCTGGAGTTTGTTTTTACACTTTAATTTTGAGTGTGATTCTTATCCAGACCTCCATGGGTTGATACAATTGATTTCCATTGATCATTTTTGTGTGATTTTGTTGTCAGCACATTCAACTGTGTAAAGAGCAAAGTATTTCATAAGAATATTTCATTCATTTAGCTCTAGGATGTGTTTTTTAAGTGTTCCCTTTATTTTTTTGAGCAGTGTATGTGTGTGAATGAGAGGAACTCAGGTTGAACGGTGAGGCTACAGGGAATGGTGATCAAGAAGCTGGAGGATTTCAGGAGAGTGTGGAAAAGAGGTGAAGAGACGGGTCCAAGCAGGTTGGAATGGGTGGAGATAAGTGTCGGGGGTACTATGTGATAGTAGACTATCAGCCAGAATGAAAAGAAAGGTGTACAAGACAGTGGATTAGCAATGAGTCTATCAGAAGAACAGCACATGTTATATGTTTTGGACAGGTGGTCAGAGGAGCAAGACTGAGATGGTTTCGTCATGTACAGAGAAGGGAGAGTGAATATATGGGTAGACGGATGCGGGAATTGGAGCTGCCAGGCAGGATGTTTCAGGGAAGACCAAAGAAACTGAATCTACTCAATGAACTAAATCAACCGAACCTGTCTCATTCAGCATTTCTGCTTTTACAGTTGAACCTTGGTAATTGCTACAGCATTCAACTTAGTACAGCAACTCCCATTCTTGTCATTGTAATGAGTGTTACAATAGACCTAGATTTTATAAAAGCACAGGTTTTTAAAAGTAAGGTTGGCATTAGTTACAACTGCCCCTGAGCTCTCCAAGTTTGGGGCGGCATGGTGTAGGAGGTAGAGCAACTGTCTTTGGAGATGAACATTACCGGTTCAGTTCCTGGTTACTCATAGTGTGTTGGACAATAAACTGGACTGGACTATTAACACCAACGCCAGCTTCAAGAAGGGTCAGAGCCACCTGTTCTTCCTCAGGAGGCTCAGATCTTTCAATGTCTGCAGGACCATGCTGCAGATGTTCTACCACTCGGTGGTGTCCAGCGTCATCTTCTACGCTGTTGTGTGCTGGGGCAGCAGGCTCAAGACAGCTGACGCTAACAGACTCAACAAGCTCATCAGGAGAGCTGGATCTGTCCTGGGCGTGGAGCTGGAGTCTGTGGTGCAGGTGTCAGAGAGGAGGATGCTGAAGAAGCTCCTCAGCATCATGGACAACATCCATCACCCCCTGCATGCCACACTGACGTCCTGTCAGAGCTCTTTCAGCCGTAGACTGATACCACTGAGGAGCTCCACTGAACGCCACAGGAGGTCTTTCCTCCCTGAGGCAATCAGACTTTTTAATTCCTCTCCATTCAGCCGCCGGCAACCATAACAATCTATCTTTAACTTAAAAACAAACAAAAATATGCAATATCTCATTTCTGTGCAATATTCAGAAACTGTGCAATATTTCATCTCATAACAGCCACACTGTGCAATATTTCATCTCATCTCATAACAGCTACACTGTGCAATATTTCATCTCATCTCATAACAGCTACACTACAACGTTCCCTTCTATCATACTATTGTGCACTCCTTACCTCACTTGTTACTAAGACACTTATAGTTTTATCACTGCTTACTAAGACACTATAGTTTCACTGAGACACTTTATAGTTTATAGTTTATTTTTATTTCTAATTCTGCCTTTCTTTTATTATTTATTACTGTTATATTTTCTGTAACTCTGGCACTGCAATTTCCTTCGGGATTAATAAAGTTGTTCTTATTCTTATTCTTATTCGAAGTGCTGTTGAGCAAAATGCTGAACATCTAACTGCTTCCTTGGTGCTGATGGATGCTAGCCTCCCACTCATGGTTAATCCATGATGGGTTAATTGCAGAGAACAAATTTCCTCATGCGGAATTAATAAAGTATAAATGATTATTATCATTATTATTATTATTATTATTATTATTATTATTATTAATTTGAGGCTGTTTCACATTACTGTTTCACAATAAAATAAATTGTTTGCAGAAAATAATGACTTTATCATTTTCGTTACGAGATAGTCATCCAGACTAAGAGATGTTTTATCCATGCTAGGAAATGGAGAGGACACAAAAAACAAGCTTCTTACCTTCTGATTGATAAAATGTTACCCTAACAACCATTTCCAAGATAGGTAACGTTTAGCATGATGCAACTTCTCATCATATCCATATGGCTCAATAGACAGGAAAGTGAAAAAACAATCTCAATTTTGATATACTGTTCTCTGAAAATAATGGGATCAAACCCCATAATACTTTTCTCTTAAAAAAAAAAATCAACAAATGAGCTAATCAATCCTGTTCTATAAAAAAAAAAAAAAAACCAACACCACACATTTCTTATCATTCATTCTAATGACAAGGACTCAATCTCGCACTGTGAGCTGAGTGAGATGTGAAAGGCCCTGGACCAAAACAGAATTGATCTCACTCCAAAGTTCTTTCATCTCATCGTCTTTCATTTCAGAGACAGTAAGTATGTCCAATAGCACTACATCTAGATTTAACATATTCACACAAATCAAATACAATACCCATGATAACCTATAAATTACCACTGGCTGCTGAGTCTGTGTGCTCCTTAAACAATTCCTCTGAAGATATTAATTGATGCTCACATTGTTGTTGTGTGTACAACTCCATATGTCATCACTCACCTGAATCATTATTCATCAAATACACACTGAGAAACTGGTGGGATGGTTGATATTTTTTCTGCATATTTCCAGTTACATTACAACAAAAGCATGTACATGTTTCTGTACTCACAGGAATGTAGAATATGTTCATCTTGGGATCCTCATTGGCAGTAAAGAGCATGCCTGTCAATGATAAACAATATACCAGTACTCATTTTGAGTCCTCAATAATGGACTGTGTGTTATGGGATTTTGGTTAGAAAAAACAAAAAACCTGGTGAAAGATATAGAGATAACATGCAACACAAAAAGACCCCAATCAGAATCAACATAGGAACCTTCCTGGCTCTGCTGTTGACGTAGTGACTACTGCACTTCTGTGCCAAACTTAAATTGAGCTAAATTGAACTTAAATTTTCTGTAACCCTTTAAACAGTAAAATGAAAAAAACAGATGCATGTGAAAATAAGATGTCCTTAATAGAGAAAAATTAGCACATTAGTAAATAACATATAGTATATACCTTTTCAGTTCCCAAAAGCTACTGGGTTAAGTGCATGAGACCAGCAGCTGGCGAAGGACAACAAAATGTTTGTGTTTCTCTTGTTAACCACCACCCTTGGCAGAGGTTTTACTTCTCATTGTTACTTGTAGCCACTGCAAATGTAAGTGCTATAATTTAAACTTTTTTTATACATTTTTGAGTATCCCACTAAATGATTTAAAACATGAAATTTTATTATATTGTTTATGT
This sequence comes from Fistularia commersonii, assembly GCF_037954325.1. Taxonomy (NCBI): domain Eukaryota; kingdom Metazoa; phylum Chordata; class Actinopteri; order Syngnathiformes; family Fistulariidae; genus Fistularia; species Fistularia commersonii. The sequence goes on from NC_141284.1 coordinate 9,258,457, forward strand.
GGAAGAAAAGGGGACGCCTTGGGGCAGATTAAAGAAACTTCCACTAAACATAACTAAAAAAACATATTGAGCTTGATGCACTTGTGTTTACTGCTTTCATCATATAGCGTTCTGGGTCTTATACAACTTAACTGAGATGTATGTCATTCTCACCTGAATCAGGATACATACAAACATCATTTATATTGGTTGAAGGCTGTATTGACGAGAACACTTTGCCCTAGGGAAAAGAGAACAATGAATTACTGACATTTGTACTCATCACAAATCCCAAATGTATGAGACCCTACTACATAAATGCAGTATGGTGAGATATTCAGCAAGTCAATGCTTTTGATCATCTATGGAAAGAACCTTACACTGTCTTTGTTCCACAGTTTTATTATCTTGGAGTCTGCAGATATGACCAAATCCATTTGGTCATGGAAGATAAGGGATTTTATTGGCAGATTGTAGAAATGATCTTTAACCAGCAGTGGCTGGTTGGAGCGTAGGTCAAACAACAACACCTGAAAGAAAAAGCATGTATTAAAGAATTTAGTTAAGCAAAATGGTGGGGTGGGGTTAATATTCAAATACCCTTGATCATCATCTTCTTTCGGCTTTTCCTTTCAGGGGTTGCCACAGCGAATCAACTTTCTCCATCTAACCCTATTCTCTGTATCCTCCTCTCTCACTACATCCATAGATCTTCTCTTTGGTCTTCCTCGAGACCTCCTGCCTGGCGACTCCAATTTCAGCATCAGTCTATTATTATAGTCTCTATCCCTCCTCTGTACATGACCGAGTCAGAAACTGATAATTGAGTCAGAAACTCTACCGCTGCCTCTCCTAGAGACTTCCACACTTCCACAGGTACTGTATATCATCAGGACCAACTGCCTTTCCACTCTTCATCTTCCTTAATGCCTTCCTCACTTCACTTTTACTAATTTGTGTTACTTTGTGGTCTACAATAGTCACATCCTGTACCCTTGCTTCTCTTTCATTTTCCCCATTCATCAGCTCTTCAAAGTATTCTTTCCATCTTCCCATCACTCTTCTAGCATCTGTCAATACATTTCCCTCTCTATCCTTAATCACCCGGCGCTATCATCATGTCAACCTGTATAGATCATTCTCTCCCTCCTTACTATCCAATCGAGCATGCAAGTCTTCTTCTTTGCTAACTCTCTGTATATACTCCTGCACTTCCTCATTCCACCACCACGTCTCCTTATCTACTTTCCTTACTGATGACACACCAAGCACTCTCCTACCTGTCTCCCTGATAACATTGGCTGTTGTTGTTCAATCAACTGGAAGCTCACTCATGATCTGGAGCACTCTTCCCTTTTCAATTTCCACCACTTTGTCTACTGGTCTGCCTTTGTCCTCTTGTTCTTCCTTGTCACCAGAGTCATCCTACAAACCACCATCCTATGCGGTCAGGCTACAATCTCACCAACAACTACTTTGCAGTCACTGATCTCTTTCAGGTTACCTCGTCTATACAAGATGTAGTCTACCTGTGTGCTCCTACCTCCGCTCTTATAAGTTACCCTATGTCCAACAATTTTTATCACCACTGGAGGAGGAAGAAACTATTCAAACAGAAAAACAATAAACAGTAACTAAGCAGCCATTGCAGATTCAGACTAGTGTTTGGATTAAAGATGAAAATTGAATGAAAGAGTTTTTACCGCAATTAGATGGCTGTCACTCACCTGTCCTGAGCTGGTGCCTACAACCAAGTCAAGGGAGCCATTAAACTTCAGCGCGGTAATTGAAGGGAGCCCTTTTACTCTGTCAGTAGCAAAATGAAAACATTTTGGTTTCAACACAATAACTACTTGTATATAAAAATAAACAAAGAAAAACAAAGAAAGGAGGAAAAACTAAGAGGTTAAACCATAAATACCAATGCGAAAGATGCACCACTGGTGCTTCACAAATTTGTGCCATAATAATGTACAGCTTGTAGTAACAATGCAAACTAAAAAGAAGTACCTTGTGACCATGTTTAGAATTCAGGACTGAAATCATGCAGAATAATTTGACATTTCTCTGCAACCTATTGGTACATACTGTGTATCATTCATGAGACTGCTCAAGGCGCAGTCTAGAATGCCCACCCGCGTTCGAACACGAGGGTCCCAGCATTCGACCTTTCCCTGGTGATCAAAGACAGACAAATTTCAACAAGCCAGAAAAATATAGGAAAACATTTCAGCACATTTACAGCTACACGTTTTTAGCAACAACATTGACGTATTTTTGAATAGTGAAAATTGCTAATATGGAAAATTTATCATTAGTGACTTAAACTGTAAATGAGAGGCAACGATTTAAAGAACACTTGAACTTTAGTGGCCAGAAATCATGTGCCAAGCTTATAAATCCCAAGTTTTGTGAAGCTTCATATGAAACAATTTTAGGAAAATAAATGAAGGAGGGATGAATTCAACAATGAAAATGCAAACACACTGCGGTTTATTTTCCATTCTGTAATATCTTCAAATACTTGACTTGAACCTGTTGTAAGAAATTAAATATGATTAACTAATTCAAATATGAAAATGTACTGTTTATTATCAAGTCCTGACACAAACACATGAGTTCCCTGGTAATTAACTTTTTATAAATTAAATCTAGTTTCTACTGGACGCTTTTAAGTTCCAAAATTTGAGTTCAAAATGTTTTTTGGCCGAATGTCTTAACAAATGATAACTATCATCCCTGACCTTGTCTTGTCTGGTAATAACTAACAATCCTTTTTAACATGCAGCATTTACCTCAGTGGTTCCTGTGGCAAACATGTGATGGACAGGGTTGATGTCACAAACATTGTGCCCCCTGGTTTAAATGGTAAAAAAGAAGATGAGCTCGGAGCAATGACTAAGAGTTGTAGTTTGACAGTTCTTATTTTGTTTTTTTGTTATTTTTACACACAAGTGAGTGACTCTAGATCAATAAAATCTTAAAACTTCTTTGTAATACTCACACTGCATCAGTCTGAAAAGAGCTGAGGAAGCGGCCTTGTTCCAAATTCAATCTATAAACTTCAGAGCTAATAATCAAAGGGAAAACACTAAATTATATATTTTGAGAAAGGAATGGCAGTAAGCAAAATCTTTTGAATATTTCCTCACCTTGTCCCCACAATGAAGAGGTCACAGGATGGAGAGTGGTAAGAAAAATCCCTTCCAAATTTTGGAATGCGCGTTTTGTAGTAGTGACCATGCTGTGAATGGAACTCTATGTAACGGTCACAGTGCAAAAACACCAGCTGCAAAAATCCCAATGAGAACATGATTTAAAATGACAAAGAGGACAACCAAAGTAAAAAGCAATAAATGCAGCTCATAAAAATCTGGTATTATGATACCTGAGAGTCACCAACCATCTCAATGCAATTTCTGAACCACTGCTGTTCTAAATATTTACGGAGTGTAGGTTTGTGCTTGAATTCAGGATACCGTATTTTCCACACTATGAGGCACACCTTTCAATGAATGGCTTGTTTTAAAACTTTTTTCATGTAAAAGGCACACCACATTACAAGGCGCATATAACCTTAAGTAGTGGCTGGGGTTGTGATCAGGGGTGTCAAACTCATTTTGGTCCGGGGGCCATATACGGCCTAATTTGATGTCAAGGGGGCCGGACCAGTAAAATCACTACCTAGAAGTGACACTAAGTCCAAATTATTCCTTTGTTTTAATGTAAAGAACGTAAACAGGTAAATTATAAAAATCTTTATATGTAGTGACCTGTTCTTCTAACTAACACATGACGAATTACTATTAAAAATGAGTATTACAAAAGAATTGATGAAATAACACCTGAAAGATACTGTTGAGTTAAAAAACAAATTCTCATCACTGTGGGAAAATTTGCCACTACAATTTATAAGAAAATTATAGCACACACGGACGGACGGAAATTAACCTTTTGCGCAGTCATACATCCCTGCATGCACCGCATGCTACTTCTTCTACGGGAGAAAATGGAGTTGGTGGCTGCTTTCCATAGTTGCTGCTCAATACTGATCCATGTATAAGGCACACCAGACTGTACCTGTCAGTTTTTGAGAAGATTAAAGGCTTTAAGGTGCGCCTTTTAGTGCGGAAAATACAGAATATTCCTGCGCCTCAAAATACAAAATATAACTTTTACCACTTTGTCACTTCCTTGTTTTTATTTTTATTGCTTCTTTATAATCCTTATATGAGTATATGTATATGTCTGTACAGTGTCCTTGAAGGTCAAGTAAGGTGGCATAAATAAAATGTATTACTATGATTGAAGTCAAATGAAAACACTGCTCTGAGGGGGTATGCAAATGGCTGGTAGTGTCACACAGCATGTTGTGCTGGCTAGGACCAGAGAACCATTGTGGGTCAATGTTGCCCAGTGAAGAAAGCTTGACAACAAACATGCATGTGCATAATTTTTAAATCTTCATAAGGAAAAGAGCATCAGAGGGAGGTGAAATAATTTTCCAGGAAAACTTCAGCTTTTCTAAGATCTTTGCATTTTTAATTGCATTTAACACATTTACCAACACTGGAAATTGTCAATCATTTTCCAGGTTTTCAAGGACACATGAAAACCCTGAGAGTTGATGTTTTAAATATTGCCAATTTGGGACAAGGATCTTGCAAAACTGTATCTTGCAAAACTGCTAATAGAATGGTGAAGAAGGGCAGACATGAACAGCGTAAAATTTATTCCTGCTAGTTAATATATTTACAACATGTTCTCTTTGGGCACACATTTTTATCTAATTTCCAAATTTTAGGGCAAGATTAAGTTATTATTCTGGAGCAAGGAACATGCTCCATATGAGAAATTCAAAGACTGCTGGTGACTTGAAAATGAGATACCTTGTGATTTCAATGCTACGTGTTACATCACAGTAGAGGTCAGAAAAAAACTTCTTTCATCTATTGCCTCTATTCATAAATGTATCAATTCTAAAGACCAACACCTTCAATTCACAATACAGTCAGACACCAAACAGATGCACTTCTTGGATGTCATGGTTAACAAGGAAATGGATGGTCTGAGAACAGATCTATACCACAAATCCACACTTCAAAACTCTCTCCTGCAAGGTGAATCCTACCATCCAACATACCTAAAAAGGAACCTCACTATCTCCCTGTTCCACAGAATCAGACACATCTTTAGCTCAGACGAGGAATACGAAAAACAAACGGCAGACCTCAAAAACAATTCCTTAATAGGGGCTATAAGCAAAATTGGATTGACAATGTGACTTCACATTTTACTTCAATGTCTCAGGATGGCAGCCTTTCCACCACCAGAGGCAGGGAATCCAAGAGGGGAATGGTGTGTGCCATTCAGTACTCATTGGTATCAAAAGCTATTGAAAGGATTATTAATAAACAATGGCATATCATCAACTCTGATCCTGCACTGAAGGACTGCTTTTCAGATCCACCCAGAGACCCCCAATCTGCAGAACATACTGGTAAGGGCTGATCTCCCTCCAATATCACCCCCTCATTTTCTTAGTGCTATCCCCCATGTGAACTATCTCTGCGGACGTTGCCAACGATGCAATTTCACACAAAACAAACATCTTCGATCATCCTCACACAAGGAAGAAATAATATTAGAAGAGGGATTTCAAGTTCCACTATGCATGTCATCAATATGTTTGAATGCCCCTGTGGGTTAGCATATGTAGGACAAACAAATAGACAACTAAGAACCTGCATCACCAAACATCATAATACCATAAGAAATCAGGTGACCTCCACCCCTGTAGCTGTACATTTCAAGGAAGTGAAACATAATGTTTCAACAACCTTGAAATACCTAGGGATAGAGGCTGTAAAAATGTCCTTCCGGGGGGAGGGGGCTAAACTCCATCCTTTTAGAATGGGAAACCCAAGCAAACCTTTCCGGTCTATCAACAGATATCAAAGTTAACTAGTTTATGATGCAAATGCAATGTTGCTTTGTTAAATAGACTAGCTTACAAAAAACAATTACCTCATAAAGTTAACCAGACATTATACTGTGTACGCAACAAAAGTATGTGAGCAATCTGTCCAACCATGACCACTGATATAAAACATAAACCAACTTCAATGCTGCACTTTTCTTACATGAGGTCCTTGTATATGGAACACTTCCATGTTAAATATGGATGTTTATGTTAAAACACCCAAAATTCTGGGACACTTAGAAGAATTTTAAAAATCAACTTCATCAACAAAAATGGGAAAAAAAAAACTTTTGAGGCATAAACAGCTCTGATAAAAATGTAATAACAGATTTATGAAAATAAATGTATCCAAATATACTGAACTGAACTTACCTTGGAGTAATCATCAGACAAGATGTCAAAGGCCACAACTGTTATGTAAAGAAGAGTAAGTATTCCAATTTTTACAACTGTACCTGAAAACAGCGCAATGAGTCGGTATGTATGCCAGCTTACCATCTGAATCTAGGCAGCGCTCAAATTTGAGGGAAAGCTGGTAGGTGTCAAAGCAGCGGATCCTGGGTTTATAAGTTCCTGACATGACAGAAATACATCACATATAAAAAGAAAAGGCTGGGCAGCCTTTCAAATTAGAAACATTGGACTGACAATAATTAGTGCCACTTTAAGAATGGTTGATTACCATCAGCTTATTTTACCTGTTGCCAGGATGAACTGTCCATCATCTGTCACTTTCAATGAGTTGCACACCGTAGGCATCTCAAAGTCCTGGATGAGTTCAATCCTGCGTTGGATGTCTTAATAAAGGGACAAAAACAGCAAGCATTAGGGAAAAAGATACACTAAAATGGCTCTTTGGTATACAAAAATATGTTTGGTTACTCACCAATATCTTTCTTTTGCAGCTGTCTCTTCTTACGGTCTGAGAGCCACTTTGCGGAAAGGAGAGTTGGAATTGATCATTAAGTTAATTTGAACCAAAATCAGCTCTGATGGTTAAGTAGGTTTACACATTTAAGGAATGTGACTACATTCCACATTGTTTTTAGTTAGACCTTATACTAACATACAAGGCCAACAACAACAGAGTTGTTCAACTAATTGAATACAAATATCTGAGTAAAGCATGTATCTATAGTTATACAGATATATGTGTTATTTGCAACAGGGATATATATCCCAGAACAAAGCAACGCAGACAATATTAGATCAATTAAATTACTATTCAAGTGTAACTTAAAAGTATAAAATATAAATGACAGCAAGTAGAGAATTTTTGACGAGTATGAATCAAGGACTTCAACAAGACAAACACGCAAAACAGCGTAATCCAGCTAGGAACATCCGAGGCAAGCAATAACGTTTTAGATGATTACAAGTAACGTTGGTAGACCCTTCGCGCTTCATACCTCTGGAAGGGACTTTCCGTGACTAAAATTGTAAATCTTCACATCATTCACACTAGATATCTGCATTTTGTCGACAAATCTGTGCTTCACCAGACGAACTGCTACACATGCGTTAGATTATTAAGCACGTTGCTGGCTCAACCCTAACACAGGAAGTGGTTGCCGGCTGTCCACGGAAATAAATCCGTGTAGAAACATCGAAGAAAGAAATTTATGTCTGTTAACATTTATGTGAATTTACAGTAATCATTTGAAAGACTATGTACAAAATCCTTTTTTGCATACATTTTATGGTACATTTTGCATACATTTTATGGTATTACGGAATAGCATATAGTATGCTATTCCATAATAGCATATATTATGCTATTCCATAATAGCATGATACATGTAAAATTAGTGTTTAATTTTCTTTACTGATGTTATTCCTGCAAAGAATAAAAATATATTGTAACGTGCTCAACAAGGACGATTTGGCAATTCGCAAACTTTACCTTTATTTTTGCAATTAAGTAATAGCAGTTTCACTCATCTTCCGACTCCGCGCGCACACACTCCACCACGCCCCCTCGTTCCCTCCACTCCAAACACCTTTATAGCCAGTCGGAAAACACAGAAGTCAGAACTTCAATTGACAATACCCCATGGTTTTTATAATATTTATATATACATTTAAATCATATTTATGAATAAACCTACAACTGTGGAGGACCACCCGTCTTCCCCTGGGGGGAAGCTGGACCCTATTTACCACCTGCCCCAGCCTCTCCAATACTTCACAAGGCCCCACCCATTGACTGTCTCAGCTTAGGGCTCTGACCTTTCCTCTTTACACCCTCGCCAGGTCCCAGGCCATAAAGTCCCCCCCGCCCTCATATCATTTTCTACAGCTGGTCATGGGGAATAAGAATAAGAATAAGAATAAGAATAAGAATAAGAATAAGAATAAGAATAACTTTATTGATCCTGAAGGAAATTGTTGTGCCAGTTTCAAGTAAAACATAACAATAATAAATAATAGTAGGAAGGAGGGAGAATAAGAAATACAAATAAAAATATTAAGTGTCAAAGTCAAGGCTATAAAGTGTTTTAAGGTCTTAAAAAGACCACACAACTGTTCTGGGAGACCTTGTGTGCTGGGCAGAGGTCAAAGCAGTGACCGAAGTCTTTAGCATTTTGAGTTTTTGTGACCCCAGAGAGACACTTAACACTGTCCCTCTCAGTGCTCTGGGAACCACCACCTGCCACATCTCTTGCCCTGTAGCTGGCTTCGTCCAAGCCCTCTGGAGTGCTCCATCCTTTACCCAGAGAGCCTTAAAACTTTGTGACCAGACTTTTAGTTGCCGTAACATACCAAGCAACCTCATTCCACTGTGGCCTCTGCCCTGACTCCACCCACTGCAGCACTGATCTCAGGTCAGGATCCTATCCCTGCTGAGCTCTCCAGACTGGCGTGTCCACAACCTGCATCTCTCTGCAGACAGGTCCTTTTCAAACCCTCATGGGGCCTAGCTCTCCTTCATTTAGCTCTTTCTCGCAAGTCTCTCTCTTGTTGCAGCGCAGACAGCCATTGGCAGCATAGGGGCACCCAGACAAAGCATAATCATTGGCATGTCGATTTCCAGCCCTGTGCTCCACTTGGAAGACATAGGGCACCAGTTCTTCCAGCCAGCGTGCATCTGTCCCTCTGGCTCTTTGAAGGACATTAACAACTGGAGGGCAGCATGGTCAGTTCAGACAGTGAAAGGCAGGGCACACAGATAGTATCTGAAGTGGCTTACTGCTTTCACAATGGCAAAGAGTTCTCTGCGGGTCACACAGTAACGCTGTTCTGTCTTGTTGAAAGTTATGCTTAAAATAAGCCACCACGTTCTCTCCCTGTGCCCCCACCTGGCTAAACACCGCCCCCATCCCATCCTCACTGGCATTAGTGTCCAGGATAAGCCAAAGGCTTGCTCACACTCAGGCATATGGGAAAAATTTGTGTCTTTTCGCTGCAGGCGGAACCGGAGCGGGGCAATGCAAGAAATCCCATGCTTGTAGTAGGACGCCAGCCCAATGACGCTTTTAAGTTCTCGGAGATTGGTGGGGACCAGCCAATCTCACTACTCGAAACTGCCACAAATCTTTGCCGGCACAGAAAGCAGTCTTCTGCCTGGCTTCAGGGCTGAGGGGCACTTGCCAATACCCACTGTGCAGGTCAAATGAGGAGAACCAGGATGAGCCGGATACTAAGTCCAAAGACTCATCAATGCGGGGCAGTGGGTTTGCGTCTTTCTTCGTCACAATGTTTATCTGCCTGTAGTCCACACGGAACCTAATTTTATTACTCTCCTTTTTGTTCACCATCACAATGCCTGAGGCCCATGGGTTGTCAGATGGCTCGACTATTCCAGTCTTCTGCAACTCCTCAATAGCACTATCAGCAGCATGGTCACCTCAACATCTTCATTTCTGCAACCTCTAGCTCTGCCTGCTGTCTTTTGGTAATTTGAACAGTTTCTAGGCCATACAGCATCGCTGGGCTCACCACTGTCTTGTACACCTTTCCTTTTATTCTGGCCGATAGTCTTCTATCACATAGTACCCCAGACACTTTTGTCCACCCATTCCAACCTGCTTGGACCCGCCTTTTCACCTCTTTTCCACAGTCTCCGTTGGTCTGGACCATTGACGCCAAGTACCTGATTTCCTCCAGCTTCTTGATCTCCACTCCCTGTAGCCTCACCGTTCCACCCGAGTTCCTCTCATTCACACACATATATCCTGTCTTGCTGCGACTAACATTCATTCCTCTCCTTTCCAGAGCATACCTCCACCTCTCTAGATTTTCCTCTACCTGTTGTCTGCTCTCACGACAGATCACAATGTCATCCTAAACATCATGGTCCATGGGGATTCCTGTCTAACCTCATCTGTCAGCCTGTACGTCACCATTGCGAACAAGGGGCTCAGAGCTGATCCCTGATGGAGTCCCAACTCCAGCTTGAACTTCTCTGTTACCCCTACAGCACACCGTACCAATGTCTTACAGCTAGCATACATGTCCTACACCAGTTTAACATACTTCTCTGCCACTCCAGACTTCCTCATACAATACCAGAGCTCCTCTCTTGGCACCCTGTCATATGCTTTATCTTGGTCTACAAAAACACAATGCAGCTCCCTCTGGCCTTCTCTGTACTTTTCTATTAGCATTCTCAATGCAAATACTTCATCTGTAGTACTCCTCCTAGGCATGCAGCCATACTGCTGTTCACAAATGCTGACTTCTGCTCTCAGTCTAGTTTCCACTACTCTTTCCCATAACTTCATTGTATGGCTCATCAACTTTATCCCTCTATAGTTGCCGCAATTCTGCACATCCCCTTTATTCTAAAAAATAGGCACCATCACACTTTGTCTCCATTCTTCGGGCATCTTCTCACTCTCTAGGATCCTGTTGAATAATCTAGTCAGAAAATCTACTGCTGCCTCTCCTAGACACTTCCACACCTCCACAGGTATATCATCAGGACCAACTGCTTTTCCACTTCCTCTTCAATGCCTTCCTCACTTCACTTTTGCGAATTTGTGCTACTTTGTGGTCTACAATAGTCCCCTCTTCTACCCTTGCCTCTCTTTCATTTTCCCCATTCATCAGCTCTTCAAAGTACTCTTTCCATCTTCCCATCACTCTTCAAGCATCTGTCAATACATTTCCCTCTGTTCTTAATCACCCGGACCTGTTGTACATCCTTTCCATCTTTATCTCTCTGTTTCGCCAACCTGTATAGATCATTCTCACCCTCCTTACTATCCAACCAAGCATACAAGTCATCATACGCCCTTTGTTATGCCTTTGCTACCTCTATCTTTACCTTTGGCCGCATCTCCCTGAACTCCTGTCTGTTCTCTTCAGTCCTCTCAGTATCCCACTTCTTCTTCGCTAACCGCTTTCTCTGTATGTACTCCTGCACTTCCTCATTCCACCACCAAGTCTCCTTATCTACTTTCCTTCCAGATGACACACCAAGTACTCTTCTACCTGTCTCCCTGATAACACTAGCTGTAGTTGTCAAATCATCTGGAAGCTCACCCTGACCACCCAGACCCTTTCTCAACTCCTCCCTGAAAACCATGCAACACTCCTCCCTTTTCAGTTTCCACCACTTTGTCCTCTTCTCTGCCTTTGTCCTCTTCATCTTCCTTGTCATCAGAGTCATCCTACAAACCACCATCCTATGCTGTCTGGCTACACTCTCACCTACAACTACTTTGCAGTCACTGATCTCTTTCAGGTTACCTCGTCTATACAAGATGTAGTCTACCTGCGTACTCCTGCCTCCGCTCTTATAAGTTACCCTATGTTCCTGTTTTTTCTGGAAAAAGGTGTTCACTACAGCCATTTCCATCCTTTTTGCAAAATCTACCACCATCTGTCCCTCCACATTCTTATCCTGGATACCAAATCTGCCCATCACTTCTTCTTCCCCTCTATTGCCTTCCCCAACATGTCCATTGAAGTCTGCACCAATTACCACTTACTCATTTCTGGGGATATTTTGCATCACTTCATCTGGCTCATTCCAGAACTTCTCCTTCTCTTTAGATTCACATCCCACCTGCGGGGCATAGCCATTAACAACATTGAGCATCACACCTTGTATTTCCATTTTCAGACTCATAAGTCTATCCGACATTCTTTTCACCTCTAGGACGTTCCTAACAAACTCCTCCATCAAGATAACTCCTACTCAATTTCTCTTCTTGTCAGTACCATAATAGTACAACTTAAAGCCTGCTCCTAAGCTTCTAGCCTTACTACCTTTCCACCTGGTCCCTTGGACACACAGTATATCCACCTTCCTTCTCTGCATCATGTCGACCAACTCTCTACCTTTTCCTGTCATAGTCCCGATATTCAAAGTCCCTACTCTCAGTCCCAGGCTCTTTCCTTTCCTCCTCTGTCTCTGCTTCCGAACACGCACTCCTCCTCTTCTTCTTGTTCTTGTTCTTCGACCCACAGTACCCCAATTTCCATTAGTACCCTGTAGGTCATCAATACCAATGGCAGTCGTTGTTAACCCACAACCTATCCGGTATGATATGGTTATGGTTGACTCACATGTCTGGTTTTGGCAAAAGTATTACGCCGGATGCCCTTCCTGACGCAACCCTCTGCATTCATCCGAGCTTGGGACCAGCACAGGGAGACACTGCTCCATGCCTCCCCAAGGCAGGCCTGGAGAGACACGGGCCACTGCCGCCCTGAGGCTGCATTATTTATACAGCTTCATTGTGGGGTTCTATTTCCTGTCTTAAAATGTGATTTGTTAATTTCACATCACTTTTTAGAACAGTTTGAGGAACAAACTGATTTTGCAGTGCCAGTTTATCCTCTATCCAAGTGGGTGATTGTGATGTTTTCTGTTGAATGAAGATGGAGGATTTGTACCTCATGACTGTCATGTGACTGTGTTCAGTCTTGTGACTTGATTTGAAATTTCCAGACACCCCAGACCGTGACCACTCCTGGGCCTTGACCTGATCCAGAAAAGCTGTAGAAAATGAATGAAAGAGTGTTTACAACTAAGTGCCCATATTTGTATAATATAGTTAATAATGATAATGATAATCATAATAATATATTTTTATTTGTAAGTGCCTTTTTAACACACACACACACACAGACACTTTACAATTTAGAACCGTGGATAAAAACAACATACATGATAAACAACATGCTCCTAAGTTTCTGCACATATGGATAGAAATTTAAGAATGCTTGACGGAAAAAGGTCATTAACCTGTTTGATCTTTCTTGCGCCGGTAATACATGAAAACGCTGCATTTTCGACATCGTCGCTTAAGACTACATTGCCCAGACCGTAGCAGTTTTTGCGTAATATGGCACGTGAACGATGCATGATAGGCTAACGTTACCCCGCCCACCAGCTGCTGACTGCTGGCTGTCACAGAACAACTCGCTGTTGAACAAGACATAAAACCATTATGGCTTCAGTAGCAAGCGTCTGCAGCCGTTTGCTTGACAGGCGTGTGAATACAACGCATTTCATCACACTTTTTACTCAACGGTTTCACGGTAATGGCCGGCTTTACTGTGTATCGCAGAAGGAAAATGAGCTTGATCTCGAAGAGTCGAGGTTAGCTTCACCGAACTTCGCGGCATCTCCTAGAACCAGGAAAAGACAGGTAATATTAACTAAAAACTCAGTTTTTACTGCTCGGCAGAGTAACATTCAATCAGGCCCCATTCTATTGCCAAGGGTAAGTATTATATTTTAATGAACTGTACTGCAGCGTGTTTTTGTCCGAGTAAGAAACCGTTGAGTTATGGAGCCCACTCTGAGGATTGTTACTATCAAGTAATTGAAAGGGTTCTGTTGAACATTAAAAAACTCCAACTACTTTACTTTTGAAATACGATTTGCATGTTTTTCCTTAACAAGAACATCCCTGTAAAAATGTATAAAAGTCATAGAATGTGAGCTCTTTTGCTTCCTTGATCTACTCAACAGTCGACTAAAGAGAAAGGGGTATTACATAGTATAAGGGAAAATTTTTGTTTTGTATTTAGGAGGCACCATGACTGCATGGGCCAGAATTTTTATGGATAACTCCTTGATGTCCCCAGTGTGCTCTGCATGGCTTTACATTTTCATTTTTACAACAGTTTTTTTTATTCACAAATAATGAGAAAAGGGAAGCTTCACTTTGCGATGCATGCACAACAAGCAATTATATGTTGCTGTTATGTTATTTTCTTTTTTCTGAAATTTGCTGAGGTTAAGAGTAAACTCATACTATCTTATCTGGGAATTTTTGTTGTTGTTGATGATTTAGTTATTTAAAAACCTGGGCATTGTCGCTGTTTCTTTTTAACATCTGTTTCTGTTTGTGGATGCAGTACAGCTATTGTTTTTTTCTGATTCATTTGCTGTCTTTGGTAGATACCACAGGGACAAAAGATATCTTTCTCATCATTTTTGACTGATACCTTTGGCAGAAGGCACAACTACCTGCGCATATCCCTGACTGAGAAATGTAATCTGCGCTGTGAGTAGCTCTTCCCTACTGTAACTTTTGAAAAGTTTTTGAACTATGGATATATTTTGCTGAGGTTTGTAACCAGTGTTGGCATAATCAATGTGTTACTTTGATGTACTAAAATACCCACATTCCTGTTTAGGGCCCTTATCTATGATACTTCAACCATGAATTAATTGCTGACAGAGGCACCAAAACCAAAACTTTCAACTATAAATTCACTCTTTGAAATGAACTGTCTGCGTGAAAAAGTGAGGAGGAATATTATGGAGAGGTGTTATGATGCTGCAGAGGTTATCATTCATATCATAGTAAAAAGGTTCCTGGTTCAATTGCAGTTTCCTCCTACAGTCCACAATCATAAAATTGGTTGAATTAAGACTAATTTTCCAGAGGTGATTATAATAGTAAAAGGTTGTATGTTTCTAGAGTTGGTTTTGTGAAGGGTTTTTTTTTATGTTATCCTGATTAAAAGGAGTCCATCAGTTTGTGAAAATATCCTCTGGTAAAGAAGTATATACAACTCGTTCTTTCCCTGATCATATCTGTCGGGCCTCTCTACAGAATATAACACCTATGTTGTTGCCTTGTTTGTTGTTGTAGAAATTTTTTATATAAGATTTTCTAGCAATTTCAGTGATTTTATGTAAATATAAAGGAAAAGCTGCCTTTTTAAACTTTGCATAATGTTTCACGTTTTTGCAGTTTTTGTGCCACTGAATTTGAGCAACTGCAGGTCAAAACATGTTTTATCAGTAAAGTTCATGTATTTGATTACCTTTTTGTTGGTTTACACCTTTAATCTCCATTACAGGTCAATACTGCATGCCAGTAGAGGGGGTGAAGCTAACGCCACAAGGCCAGCTACTTTCCACCTCAGAGGTCCTTACCCTGGCACGCCTCTTTGTCAAGCAGGGAGTGGATAAAATCCGCTTCACAGGGGGAGAGCCACTCATCCGACCTGATATTTTGGATATTATTGGTAAGAAGAAGGCTTGACATTTTTGTCTAGTCACAGTATTAAATAATTTTACTACGAGAAATTTCCAATACTTAAAAGTTAAAGTTGTTAATGCAAACATCTTCAGTTGGCCATATGAAATCGTGACAATATTCAACCCAATTACCTGTGATTTGCTGATTGGGTTTTATGCAATTATCTATATATTTATATATGACAGTTAACAATTACATTTCATTATGGTCATGAATATTTAATCCAAAATTGACAAACTGGCAGCAACACCAAAATGTATTCAAATTAAGATGAAGGGATCAACACAAATGAATGCAAAGGGAAATTTAAGTAAGACACTATTAAACCAGACAAAAACAACTTGAGTGGTCTTACAAAATTAAGAATGACTGTTATCTGCCTCTCACCTGATAGCAGCTTGGATTATCTCAAGGATCCCCTGTGTCCCTAAGATGGTTTTATTCTGTAAGTCTTGAGTACTTAAAGAAAACTCCAAACATGCAGTTATGAAATAACTGTTAAATCTGAATCAGTCAGAATCTTTCTTAGTCACCAAATGTACTATATACATAGGAATTTTACATGATATGTCAGCAACTTATAGCATGAAATTAAAGATAAGAGTTATAAGTTAAGAGAAAAGAAACATTAACTAAGCAACAAAAAACAGTTTGGGCTTTGGACATATGTTCAACATCAATAAGGTATTTACACAGTGAGAAAGGGCCAAGTGTATTTGGGAATGGCGTGAGGGTGAGGAATAAGAAGGATTTGTTAAGTACATGGTTATTTTGAATATTTCAGTTTTGTTTGACGTGGTTTCATTGTTTATATGGGGGTATGAGATGATGAGATGAGATGAGAACAACTTTATTTATCCCATATAACATAACAATAATAGATAATAGTAGGAAGGAGGGAGACTAAGAAATACAATAAAATATAAATTGTCAAGGTTAAAGCTATCAGTGTATTAAGGTCTTAAGTACAAAGATTTGAAGATTCCCTGCGGCTGAGGGAAGAGGAATTAAAAAGTCTGATAGCCTCAGGTAGGAAAGACCTCCTGTGGCGTTCAGTGGAGCTCCTTAGTGGTATCAATCTATGACTGAAAGAGCTCTGACAGGATGTCAGTGTGGCATGCAGGGGGTGATGGATGTTGTCCTTGATGCTGAGGAGCTTCCTCAGCATCCTTCTCTCTGACACCTGCAACACCGACTCCAGCTCCACTCCCAAGACCAAGACCGTTAGTACATTACTAACGTAATTGTTATGTGGCAATGACATGTTTTGTGGTTATCCTTTATATTTCAGTGACGAAAAAAAAGCAAAGCAAAACAAAACAAAACAAGGGGTGGTAGATTAGGTAGTAGATTGCTTATATTTCAACTGGAAAGATCATTGTTCATGAGCTCCTTCTTGCCTGGTCAATTTGTTATTGAGCGGGACACGGAACTCCTGACTGCCCCCTTGGCGCTGTCTACTACTCCTGGTTCATACATGATAGGTTACATGCAAATTTTTTAACGACTTCCTGAAAGGGATTGATAAAATACAGGGTGAAAAAAAGAATTGCCAGAAATAAAATTAATTGCTAGAACTGGGGTAATGAGAACATCCTTAGCTGTAATGTAGGCGAGAAATTAAACATTAGTTTATAAAAGCTGTTTATCTTGTCATACTGGATTTATACCTGAAGATTGTTAAAAGATTTATAGTCTCACACCTGTTCACATGTGAAGACTAGCTTTTAGTTTAAAGTCTCAGCCTAGTCTCAACCTAGTCTCGACATAGTCTGAGACTAAAGACTGGAGTTTATATCTTAAGACTTTTCAAAGATTTTGAAAATACTTGTTGAAAACTACAACTAGATTCTTATCCCATCATGCAATGTTTTCCCATCATGCTGGTGCCAGGTTTCCTGTCTCCGGTTTTTGTGGAAGCTCATCTATTGGTTATTATTATGGTGACATAACACAATGACTTGTGATAACATCAAACACATTCATATTGTCGTTACCTCAAAGACTAGGCAAAGACTGAGCTGTGACTGCACTAAGGCTGCAAGACTACAAGAATCAAGAATCAAGATTTTTTTTAATTTGTCATTGTGCAAACAAAGTGACATTTTGCGGTTTGGTACACGTACTGTAGATTGTTTATATTGAGACTATTAGAATAAATGTGAATCCACTGTCTGGATCCACATTTTCCCCTTCTAAAAGAAACTTTCTGTCTGACGTCTGTTTTTTACTCATTTTGCTAGCTTGTTGGTTACATTTTTGGCGCTCAAGTGAACAAGATGTATCCAAGAGATTTCGGTAATTTTTCAAAATAAAAGATTTTTCAAAATAAAGATTATTCAGACTCAGACTAACGGAAATAATTGATTATTTTTTGTGGGGTCTGGTACCAGTTGATCCACGGACCGATACTGGTCCGCGGCCCGGGGGTTGGGGACCACTGCTGTACCGCTTTCTTGATGGGAGTGGCACAAGCAGGCTGTCGCCCAGGTGGGTGGAATCCATTGCAATGTTCTTAGCCTTCATCTGCATCTGGGCATTGTAGATAGAGCCCAGATGCAGAAGAAGAGCCCACAATGCTTGTTCTGTTCTCACCACCCGGCCAACTCCTTTCTGTCTCATGCCGTGCAGCCGCCATATCACACTGTAGTGCTGAGACAGAGGAGGCTTTCTTTTGTCGATCTGTAGAAGTTGATGAGTAGCTGAGAGGAGAGCCCAGCTCGTTTCAGCTACCTAAGGAAGGAGATTCATTTCTGGGCTTTCTTTAACAAGCATGAGTTGTTAACGGTCCAGGTCAGGTCGGATGAGATGTTGCTGTCAACGCACTTTACTTGATCCACATTTATATCGAGAGCAGCGTGTGCCGTTCTCCTGGACCTCAGGTAATACACAATAATCTATCTCGTCTTGCTTGTGTTTAGGTTGAGATCATTGTTTGAGAACCATTGAGTTAAGTGCTGGATCTCTTCTCTGTAGAGGGTCTCATCGTTGTCTGATATAAGATCCATCACAGTAGTGTCATCTGCAAACTTGATGATTGTGTTGTTTGTGGGGTGTGTGAGGAGTACTAGGCTGAGTATGCAGCCCTGCAGCGTCCCAGTGTTCCAGATCTGAGGAAGATGAGAAGTTCCCAGCCTTACTACCTGAGGTGAGGAAGTCATAGATCCACAAACACAGGGAGGCAGACAGGCCTAGGTTTCGGAGCTTCAGGGCCAACTTGTCTGGGAGTACAGTGTTGAAGGCTGAACTGAAGTCCACGAACAGCATCCTGACGTAGGTGTTGGGGCGTTGTAGGTCAGGGCCGTGTGAAGTGCTTGCGTGACAGCAGCTTTCGTGTAACGTTCTCCTGGAGGCAAACTGTAGGCTGTCTACCCCAGCAGGGGTAGTGTCCTTGATGGATCTGAGGAAGATCCCCCCGAAGCAATTCATGATTACTTGTATTTGGGCAACAGGACAGTAATCGTTAAAGCAGGTGACGGTTGAACTCTTTGGCACAGGCACAAGTGAGGACTTGTGGCAGACAGGGATCATGGACAGTTGCAAGGACAGATATCCAGAAAGACACTTGCCAGTTGCTCTGTGCATGACTTCAGGCTCCGGCCCGACACCCTGTCTGATCCTGGGACCTTGTTGGTGTTGATCTCACTCAGGGTAGAACTCGCCAGATGCAGCGTCAGGACAACAGGCTGGTAATGCACTTCTGGCTGAGGAAGATTTGGAGCCTCTCAGCAGCTTGATGAGTCAAAGCAAGCAAAGAAGCTGTTCAGAATGTCAGGCCGGGTGGGGTTGCGGCTGATCTGCGGGGCACTGCCTTTACAGTCAGTGATAGCCCTGATGCCTTTCCACATGTTGGTCGTTGTTGTTGAAGTGGTCCTCAATGCATTGTTTGTGCCTGTTTTTGGCTGGCTGTATGCCCTTTCTCAGATCCCTTCAGTCCCTGCTGTAGAACAGCCTATCGCCGGCCCTATTGGCGGCACCCTGAATTTTGAAAAGGGGCCTCACTGTGCTGTCCATCCACGACTTTTGGTGAGGAAAGACAGTGATTGTCTTTGTGGGTAGGACAGCGTTGGTGCAGAAATGAACATTCGTCAAGACAGCCGATTTGTATTCCTCAAGATCAGCGCTCTCATTTGAATACTCCCCAATCTGTGTGTTCGAAGCAGTCTTGTAGGGCCGAAAAGGCTTCCTCAGTCCAGACCTGGATTGTTCTGATCATGAGTTTGGACCAGCAGATGAGAGGTTTATTGGCAGGGATCAATTCTACAGAGATGTGATCTGACATTCCAAGGTGGGGGCAGCTGCAGCCTTGTAAGCACCTGGATTGTTGCAGTATACCAGATCCAGTATTCAAGTATATTACTATCCCTCGTTGAAAACTTTATGTATTTATAGAAATTGGGGAGCACTGTCTTTAGCCCCACGTGATTCAAGTCAACGGCTATGATCACAGCGACCTCTGGACTTGCATCCATCTGGCCACTAATCAGGCAGTACATTACATTACAGTATTTGGGAGACGGTTTTATCCAAAGCGACTTACAAGAAGTGCAGTTCAGTCACAGGAGATCCGAAGCACCAGTAGCATAAGTCAGAAGTGACCACTGAACCAAATAGCCATCTTTAGAACCATTTACATACATTCATTAATTTCATCCTTATTTTACTTATTTATTTATTTTGGCAGGGGGGTGGGGGCTAAGTGCGATTGGGAGGGCAGTGCTTGGTGAAGAGGTATGATTTCAGCTCACCGCGAAAGATGGGCAGTGACCCCGCTGTTCTGACCTTTTTTCGGCAGTTCGTTCCACCACTGAGGAGCCAAGACCGAGAAGAGCCGCGACCGGTTTGATCGGCAGCCAGGGGCTCTGAGTGATGGGGTTGACAGTCGCCCAGAGGTGGCAGATTGGAGGGGACGGGTAGGGACATGTGACTTCACCTTATCCTGGAGATAAGACGAGGCTGTCCCATTCACTGCCCAGTAGGCAAGCACCAGGGACTTGAACTTGATACGGGTGGCTACCAGGAGCCAATGTAGGGACCGAAGAAGGAGAGTAGTAGAGCTCCTCCAGTGCTAACTTAGCGTTAGCTCATGACGATATGTAGGCTGCTACAATAATAATGGAGCTGAATTCTCTGAACATTTTAAATGGTCTGCATTTCACTGCGAGGTATTCTGATTCAGGGTTCTGAGAAGGAGACTGGGCAGAGCCGCTGTGTGTGGGTTAGTATGTACCCTAGCCAGAAACCCGCTCCGCTTGCCCTGTTTTTGTTTACGGTGCCTCCTTCATCTCCTAGGCCACAGCGGGGGAATGGTGAGGGGTGGGATGAAGTCCGATCTTGGAAATATGCGAAGTCTGGAGTTAGTTCCTAACTCCAACAGTTCAGTTCTTCTGCACTGGACTAGTGCATCCAAGACAGAAATCGAACGGAGAAAGAACGCAAAAAATGCAATAACAAACCTCTGTAGTTGGGAGCCTTAGGCCTCTGCAAGTGTCCGCGCTGCCATCTTGGAAGTCCACTACCACGTTACACTTAGTGACCAAGATGATGGGAGTATGCTGTTACTCTGGTAAGACTCAGCTACAGCTGTTAAGATTTCCTTCCAAGTTCAAGTTTAGTGTGAACAAAGTGAAAGATCTTACAGAAGTAGGGTCTGAAAAAAATGCATCACAACTGCTGGTAAACACTCAAGAAAAATTACTTTTTCAAACTAATTAGAAAGAAAATGTAGGCCCTGGGATTCACAGTTTTGCATCAGTTTCCCCCTACATTACTCAACATTTATTTTATGTAATTTTCCAAGGTCTCTTAATTCCTTAATACTTTCTTTTATTTTTCTTCCTCAAGTGGAAATGAGGAAGATTGAGGGTCTGAAGACTATTGCTGTGACAACAAATGGCATGAATCTTGCAAAGCTCCTGCCTAAGCTGAAGGATGCTGGTCTGGACCTCGTTAACATCAGTCTGGACTCACTGATCCTCTCAAAATTCGAGTTCATTGTCAGAAGGAAAGGTATTAATCACAGTGTAATAGGAACACAAGTCAAGATATTCAATGTTTTTGTAATGCTGTCAAAGCACTTCAGAGCAGTAATAGTAATGATGATTTGAATTGCAAATTTTGAATTCATTTTACATTAAAACATTTTATGATTATCTCCATCTTTCTTTCATCCACAGGATTCCACAAAGTGATGGAGGGCATTGAAAAGGCAATTGAAATGGGCTACAACCCAGTCAAGGTAATCTAAGTTTTGCACATAAGTTATAATTCTTAAAAGACTCAAACTAACAGTATGTGGATTCCCTGAATTGATAGTTATAATCTATCGAAGTGCCCCTCTAAATAAATAGGGCGCTTAAATCTATGCTGTTGGAATGTCTTTCCAAGTTCATATTAACAAATAGAAGTTATATTTGTCAATTATCATGATTAGTGACAATTACATTACTGTTTCTTATGGTCTCACAAGTAATTTTCTTTGTGGCCGATGAACTTAAACAATTAATAAGCTGCTAAAATCAAGATAAGTATCGTATTTTCCGCACTATAAGGCGTACCTAAAAGCCTTTAATTTTCTCAAAAACTGACAGTGCGCCTTATAATATGGTACCCCTAATATTGAGCCGCAAGAGGTCTTACAACTACGGGAAGCAACAGCTGACTCAATTTTCTCCTGTAGAAGCGTGCATTTTCATTTGTGTGTGTGTGTGTGTGTGTGTGTGTGTGTGTGTGTGTGTGTGTGTGTGTGTGTGTGTGTGTGTGTGTGTGTGTGTGTGTGTGTGTGTGTGTGTGTGTGCGTGTGTGCGTGCGTGCGTGCGTGCGTGCGTGCGTGCGTGCGTGCGTGCGTGCGTGCGTGCGTGCGTGCGTGCGTGCGTGTGGACCCCAAAACGGCTCCTTTCAAGAGACACGCTTATGACGCAGAGTTTAAACTCAAGGCTATCAGTCACGCAGTAGAACATGGTCATAGAGCAGCAGGGACAGAATTCAACATTAACAAATCAATGATGCGGAAGTAGAGGAAGCAACAAGATGATCTGCGCCAAATAAAGAAAGACTAAACAGAGTTTCCGAGGGAACAAAGCGAGCTGGCAACAGTTAAAGGACAAACTTGAACAGTGCGTTGTTGAACAGAGAGCAGCAAGTAGAAGTGTCACCACGGTCACTATTCAAAGGAACCAGCGCTAGCTAGCGAACTTAACATCAATGAATTTAGAGGCGATCCTTCTTGGTGCTTTCATTTTATGAAACGCTTGGAACTGTGACAAATGGAGTTGGAAATACATTGTTTTCAATGAAGAGTGTGCTAATACTGGTAAGAGCTACCTGTACGTACCATACTGTATCGTGAATGCACTAACTTGTTTTGGGAGTGAATGGAGTTGTCAGAACGTTGGTTTGTATTCTATTAATAAAGTTTGACTGACTGACTTATCTGACTGTTTTGTTGACAATCCCTTTAGCACAGCTCCATTTAGTGGATGCATAACGCAACCCCAACCACTACTGTAGCGTTTATTCGATGCGCATTATAATGTAATATATATATATATATACATATGCATATATATATATATATATATATTTCTTTTTTGAATACGCCATTCATCGAAGGTGTGCCTTATAATCCAGATCCAGTGTGCCTTATAGTGCGGAAAATTCGGTACTTCATCAATTGAAGAGCTGGATACATGCAAATGCTGAATGTCTCAATAAGCTATCAAAAAGTTTATGCACTGCATATTTTCTTGTACAATATTGATATATAAAGCATATACTGTATGTGTTTGTGTATATACATGCTTTTACTGCATGCACATACTGTAAAATGTGGGAAATTCAGTTGAGCATTTATTTCATACTGTGTCCTATATCCTAGATCAACTGTGTGATCATGCGAGGTATCAATGAAGATGAGCTGCTTGATTTTGTGAAGCTTACAAAAAACAAGCCTCTGGAGGTGCGCTTTATTGAATACATGCCCTTTGACGGTGAGTACTCTATACCAGCTAAATATCACTGCAGAGATAATTTGAATGGCTGAAGAAGATACTTTATTATTATCATATACTAAATAATAAAACACACAAAAGCTAGCAAACTCAGTCGGGTGAGTTAGAGGAATCAGTTTCTTTTGACCACTGCTCAATTAATATTTTGAATTCTACAGTACATGAAGAATGAATTCACATTAATAGTCAAAAGTCACATTTTATTTATATATTGTAAAATCACTACAGAACTGTCTAATGACAGTCTAATGACAGCTACTGTGTTCCAGGCCTGGAACACAGTAGCTGTGATTTAAACTGGAATATGGTTCTTCAAAAGAGAAACTTAGTAACTAAATGCCCTTGGCCCCGTTCTGCTTTTAGAGATCCTAGGGACCACAAGTAGCCCTGAGTCCTTGGAGTGTAGAGCTCTGACTTGGTGGCAAGGTTCTAAGAGTGCAGAGACCACTACATCATGCCCTTAACTTGTTCTTGTTAAATCATGTGCATTCTGAATGAGCAGTAGTCTATATAGCTATATCATTCAGTTTGGTGTTCCTATGATGATTGGGGCCTACAGTTTGACTTCTATTTAGTCAAGAGTTCTTCTCTTTCCCACTGTTCCATTCAAGGGTCACCACAGCGAATCAACCATCTCCATCTAGCCCTATTCTTTATATCCTCTTCTCTCACACCAACTAACTACATGTCATCTTTCACTATGTCCATAAATCTTCTCTTTGGTCTTCCTCTAGACCTCCTGCCTTCTGGCTCCAATCGCAGCATCCTTCTAATAATATATTCACTATCCCTCCTCTGTACAGTATCGAACCATCTTAGTCTGAGTTCTCTGATCTTATCTCCAAAACATCGCTCGGAATCATTTTGTTGGGGCAACTGGACTTGAATTTCTTCACTTGAACACATTTTCATCCCTCATCTGAGAGGCTTCTTCAGTTCTAATGACCTTTTGGGGTTCCAGGATATAACTGCCAGGTTTTGGGCAGGTCTACGTTATTGTGGCTTGTTACGCAAAGGAAGAGTTGATTGGCAGAAATGAGGTGTAAGGGGGTTGTTATGCTAGTGGGGATGTCGTTCGTTGAGGACAAAGGAGCAACTTAGTGGGATTACCTGGATTGAAATGTGAAAAAGTTGAGCTCGATAACATGTCTGTGGAGGTTTTCAGTCATCCAGGTCATGGTGAATCCTTGTCAAAATCTTGTGCCAACGACTTCAAGTTCTTCACTGGAAGATGTTTCACCCCTTTTCAGAAGAAGCCTCTCGGATTGGGGTGAAATGTCTTCAAGTGAAGAAATTCAAGTTCAGCTGCCACAACAAGAAGATTTCGACAAGAGTTAAAGCCAGGACCACCTTGTGTACAAATCCGTCTTGGTATTGATTTATACAGAATACAGACATTGCTTTCTTCAAAAGAATGGCCCTTATCCTTCAAGTGTAGGTGGACAGTGGACACAGGAGACTGTTCTGGGCCTGTCTGAAGACTACCACAGGACAGGCCCAGCACAGTCTCCTGTGTTGGGACACCGTTTGTGCAGAGGCCAGTTGGTCTCTCCAATGTAGACGTCATCACAATGCAAATGATAGCATCACCATACCACATTTTTGATCTAATGTCTGGGTGTTTTGTCCTTGGGGTGCATCATTTTTTGTCTCAGTGTGTTGTAGGGCTTCAAATGTACCAGTAATATGGTGTTTGTTTCACACCTTTTCTTAGTTTCTCGGATACACCGGCAAATATGTTATGATGATGTTCTTTCGTTTGTTGTTGTCTTCCTCCTGTTCTATGTTCCTGCGCCTGGTGGTTCCCGAAAACCAATTGGGGTAGCCACAGGATCTCAAGGCTTTTTTAATATGTTGTGGGCCTTGCTGCCTTTGGCAGTTAATGGGATGTTCTTGGCCCAGTGGTGTAGAGTTATGATTACCCCCAACGAGGTTGGTGTCCTGTGTAAGGGTGTAAATTTTGCAGACACCCCAGATTGGATCTCCAAGAGTAGATCTCATCATGGCAACGGAAACAGCCATACACAAAGACCACATCCCCACTACAGAGGCTGAGCAAATCTGACTCAAGGTCTCAGCAGCAATCTCCAGCACTAAACCACCCCTGCCTTTGCCAAATCTTCACCCCTGCAACTTCCAGCTCTGCTTCTGGTCTTTTCTTTAGTGCCACTTTCTCAGAATCACACAGCACTGCTGGTCTCACAACTTTCTTGTGCACCTGCAACTATTTTTGTATTGCATAGCTCCACTGAAGATTTTCTCCACCCATTCCAACCTGTTTCCTACCTGTTTCTTTACGTCTTTTCCACAATTTCCAATGCTCTGGACTGTTGACCATTAGTACTTAAAATCCTCCCGTTCCATTCCCTACAGCCTCATGGTTAGTGGATACTCTGGATACTCATCCAGATTTGTATGTCCTTAAGAAATTTCCCCCTTTTAATAGCTGGCTATCATCTGCATAGAAGTTACAAATTATGTATTTCTCCCAAAAATATTACCTAGAAGAAGTATAGAAAAGTAAGGATACGTAATTTAGCAATTTTATAGCACTGCTACCAATTCTAAATTGGTAGCAGTGCTATAAAATTTGGTCCATTGCCC
Organism: Fistularia commersonii; assembly: GCF_037954325.1. Taxonomy (NCBI): domain Eukaryota; kingdom Metazoa; phylum Chordata; class Actinopteri; order Syngnathiformes; family Fistulariidae; genus Fistularia; species Fistularia commersonii. The sequence goes on from NC_141284.1 coordinate 9,284,487, forward strand.
TTCTCTTTCTATCTCATATACCAGGGGTGGGCAAACTTTTTGGCACTTCGTCTCCATTCTTCAGGCATCTTCTCACTCTCAAAGATCCTGTTGAATAATCTAGTCAGAAACTCTACTGCTGCCTCTCCTAGACACTTCCACACCTCCACAGGTATATCATCAGGACCAACTGCTTTTCCACTCTTCATCCTCTTCAATGCCTTCCTCACTTCACTTTTACTAATTTGTGTTACTTTGTGGTCTACAATAGTCCCCTCTTCTACCCTTGCCTCTCTTTCATTTTCCCCATTCATCAGCTCTTCAAAGTACTCTTTCCACCTTCCCATCACTCTTCTAGCATTTGTCAATACATTTCCCTCTCTGTCCTTAATCACCCGGACCTGTTGTACATCCTTTCCATCTTTATCTCTCTGTTTCGCCAACCTGTATAGATCATTCTCACCCTCCTTACTATCCAACCGAGCATACAAGTCATCGTATGCTCTTTGTTTTGCCTTTGCTATCTCTATCTTTACCTTTGGCCGCATCTCCCTGAACTCCTGTCTGTTCTCTTCAGTCCTCTCAGTATCCCACTTCTTCTTCACTAACCGCTTTCTCTGTATGTACTCCTGCACTTCCTCATTCCACCACCAAGTCTCCTTATCTACTTTCCTTCCAGATGACACACCAAGTACTCTTCTACTTGTCTCCCTGATAACACTAGTTGTAGTTGTCCAATCATCTGGAAGCTCACCCTGACCACCCAGACCCTTTCTCAACTCCTCCCTGAAAACCATGCAACACTCCTCCCTTTTCAGTTTCCACCACTTTGTCCTCTTCTCTGCCTTTGTCCTCTTCATCTTCCTTGTCACCAGAGTCATCCTACAAACCACCATCCTATGCTGTCTGGCTACACTCTCACCTACAACTACTTTGCAGTCACTGATCTCTTTCAGGTTACCTCGTCTATACAAGATGTAGTCTACCTGCGTGCTCCTACCCCCGCTCCTATAAGTTACCCTATGTTCCTGTTTTTTCTGGAAAAAGGTGTTCACTACAGCCATTTCCATCCTTTTTGCAAAATCTACCACCATCTGTCCCTCCACATTCTTATCCTGGATACCAAATCTGCCCATCACTTCTTCCCCTCTATTGCCTTCCCCAACATGTCCATTGAAGTCTGCACCAATTACCACTTACTCATTTCTGGGGATATTCTGCATCACTTCATCTGGCTCATTCCAGAACTTCTCCTCTTTAGATTCACATCCCACCTGCGGGGCATAGCCATTAACAACATTCTTTTCACCTCTAGGACGTTCCTAACAAACTCCTCCTTCAAGATAACTCCTACTCAATTTCTCTTCTTGTCAGTACCATAATTGTACAACTTAAAGCCTGCTCCTAAGCTTCTAGCCTTACTACCTTTCCACCTGGTCCCCTGGACACACAGTATATCCACCTTCCTTCTCTGCATCATGTCGACCAACTCTCTACCTTTTCCTGTCATAGTCCCGATATTCAAAGTCCCTACTCTCAGTCCCAGGCTCTTTCCTTTCCTCCTCTGTCTCTGCTTCCGAACACGCACTCCTCCTCTTCTTCTTGTTCTTGTTCTTCGCCCCAGATACAATACAATATACGATACATATATAAAAAAAAAAAACGCATTTGTAAATGGTACATATCAGACTAATCTGACATTTGCTTTGAAAATAAAACCAGCTTGGTTTTGAAACCTCTGGTCTTTGCTTGCATTTCATGGTCAAACCAGTTTTTCCCTTGTAGCTTCGTGCCCAGCTCATGTGTGTAAGTATGTTCACAGTAAAGGCTATTTTCAACATTTTTGAGCCGCTGCACTTTTTTTACATTTACAAAATGCTGTCACACCACCAACCAAAATGACACAAAATGACACTCTAACACAGTACATATAATACATATAGTAAATAATTCAGTTTTTAACGTATTTATACTCTCTTAGTGTGAAAACTGGGTCTGTTTCGATTAACTCACAATGAATATCCTGGCAGGAATGGTAGAAAGACACACACGAACTCTTGCTCAAGCTTTACAAGCTGGCAGTATTAATGTTTTTGCCAAAGTGTGGGACTTCTTTGATTTAGCTACGAGTTCAGCAACAAGGTCGCTAGCTTTGAGGGCTCTCTTGTTTACCTTTGTGGTTTTTCACCCAAAATTTGCCCGTTTCTCATTAATTGTATGTAAGCGTACAAATTAGTCCATTGGCTTGTTTTGAACGGAAGGGTGTTAAAGCTTGGAGATGGTGTTTGAGCTTGGTAAGTACCATGGCGCTATTGGATAGCTTCTCACTACACACCAAGCGCAGCGGAGCCGGCGCTGTTGCATCCTCAGCACTGTTCCCTCTAAGCAGCGCGTTTGCGCAATAGCGCACTGCTCCAGCGTCCTCCCTGCACAGCAAATCTATGCTGCGTACAAAATAAAATCCGACCTGAACTGTAAATAAAATAAATGTGTTTAATTCATTTAAAGTTCAGCTTTGATGTGCGCGAAGAATGCTGGAGCAGTGTGTGATTGCACCGCGGCTTAGAGGGAACAGTGATCCCCGATAAAAGTGATTCCAAATGAAAGTTAGCTTTCGCTGTATTGCCTCAAGCTCACTGCCTTTTTTTTTTGTCCATCTCCATCACTGTCACTCGCTTTTCTTTCTGTGATCCCAAACTGCCACCATCATGCTGCACTAACTCTAAAATTAACCTCTACGTCATCGCGTCACAGACGCGACACTCAATGACCTCTCACGGCACACTGGTTGAAAATCACCGTGCTAAATGACAAACCCAATCTGTTTCATTCAGCTCAGGAAAATTCTTAAGTATCTTCAAAAATTAAATGATATTCTGTTTGAGCTCCAATATTCATTGATCCACTGTTTCAATCATTCACATCAAGTAGTGATACACTCACATGGACCAAAACTCTTATCATCTTTGTTTGATAGGCAACAAATGGAACTTTAAAAAGATGGTGAGCTACAAGGAAATGCTGGATAGTGTCAAGCAACAGTGGCCAAACCTGGAGATGATTCAGACTGGACACACAGACACAGCAAAGGTCAGTTATTTAGATATTAATGTCTGGGTGTGTTTTAGGGCTTGCATCTGTCATCATATATCTAGAAATTCCTCTTCAAATGTTGAATTAATTTTAAAGGTGATCTCTAATTGGTAATCTTTCCTCAACAATTCATATCCGTATGATAAATGATGATCCTGATCTTCTTTTTCTGTCGGATACTCCCTTCCCAGGTCGCGGAAGAGAATCAACCTCTTCTTTCTAACCAATCATTCCTTTTCCCTCACACCAGCTAACATCATGTCCTCCTTCACTAAATCCATAAATCTTCTCTCTGGTCTTTCTCTAGGCCAGGGGTGTCAAACTCATTTCTCATCGCCGGCCACATAAAACCTAGGTAGATGTCAAGTGGGCCGGACCACTAAAATAATAGCATACTGAGCAATAAATAACCAAAATATCATGTCTTTCCTCTGTTTTGGTGTAAAGAAGTACAAGGACATTAGGAAAATCTTGTAATTTAATGAACAATCCTTTTACAAAACATTTCATGAAACACCTCATATTTCCTTAGACAAAAGTGTAATTTACTTCTATCATTCACATGTATACATTGCAATCAGGTGATCATGCGATCCCACTGATCGTACAAAGGCACAAAACTTTAACAAGTAATTGGTTTTGAAAAATATAGTAATGCACTTTAAGATTAAATGAGATGTCTAAAGAAAGGGATTTTTACCATTTACACATGTGCATATAAAATCTAAATTGAATCCCTGCCTACACCCTCCAAACTAAAAAGGGTGCTATTAAATGTGTAAGGATGAGAGTTTTCACCTGTCTTGTAAATGTGTAAACTTCATCTATGAAACATGCATACACATACGATACATACTGAAAATGTATGGAGTTGCATGAACAGTAGAATTCCATCATACTCGTTTGTAGTGAAGCTGGTGACTAACATTAAATTGCACTTGTTTGCAAGCAATTAGGCAGCCGGCTTTTACCGCTGCTTCACTGATTTCTCAGTTATGGGTGAAAGTGGACTGCTGTTTCCTCAGACCCACCAGCAATTCGTTGATCTTATCTCATCTCAGTTGTCTTTGCAAGCTGTCATATTTTTCGCTTTGATGAGTCGTCGTGGCGCTGTATATTATATTCCTTTAATACCGAAACTTGTAGCAAACACGCCAAGCACAAAGGTTTCCAGTAGTCAATTTTTCTTTGAAAATTCTACACTCTTTAACTACTTTTCTCTGTTTTGATAACGACATTTTGGCTAGGGAGGGAATAGCAGGGAGGTAGAGAACAAGGTAGAAAAAAACGTCATAACAAGTAGCAGGTGGTACATTGATAACGTCTGCTGATTGGTCCATCTCAATGATGCGGATTGTCGTCTATTCTGACCAAAATAGTGCGCCCCTAGCGGGAATTTCTTGAATTGCATTTAATTAAAAAAAATAAATCCTTGTCTTTGAGTGGAGTGGCACAGAAGTATGTTAGACTGGTGCAGGACATGTATGCTAGCTGTGAGACATTGATACGGTGTGCTGTAGGGTAACAGAGAAGTTCAAGGTGGAGGTGGGACTCCATCAGGGATCAGCTCTGAGCCCCTTCTTGTTCGCAATGGTGATGGACAGGCTGACAGATGAGGTTAGACAAGAATCTCCATGGACCATGATGTTTAGGATAACATTGTGATCTGTAGGGAGAGCAGAAAACAGGTAGAGGAAAATCTAGAGAGGTGGAGGTATGCTCTGAAAAGGAGAGGAATGAAAGTTAGTCGCAGCAAGACAGAATATATGTGTGGGAATGAGAGGAACTAGAGTGGAACGGTGAGGCTAGGGAGTGTATATCAAGAAGCTGGGGGATTTCAGGTACTTGGGGTCAACAGTCCAGAACAACGGAGAGTGTGGAAAAGAGGTGAAGAGACGGGTCCAAGCAGGTTGGAATGGGTGGACAAAAGTGTCTGGGGTACTATGTGATAGAAGACTATCAGCCAGAATAAAATGAAAGGTGTACAAGATAGTGGTGACACCAGCGATGATGTATGGACTAGAAACTGTTACAATGACCAAAAGACAGCTAGCAGAACTAGAGGTTGCAGAGATGAAGATGTTGAGGTTCTCTTTGGGAGTGACCAGGATGGATAGGATCCACCTGCCTATCGATCAGAGGAACAGCACATGTTAGATGTTTTGGAAAGAAGGTCAGAGAAGCCAGACTGAGGTGGTTTGGTCATGTACAAAGCAGGAATAGAGAATATATTGGCAGATGGATGCTGGAATTGGAGCTGCCAGGCAAGAGGTCTCGAGGGAGACCAAAGAGAAGATTTATGGACGTAGTGAGGGAGGATATGAAGGTAGTTGGTGTGAGAGAGGAGGATACAGAGAATAGGGTTAGATGTTCTGCATAACGCACATACCTGTACTTTTGTATATAATCAACGCCCACACTCTTGCCTTTAACATTCTCAGGGTTTTTTCTACTATGCACACAGGGCGCACTGCACTATAGGGCGCGCCGCACATTTTAAAGAAATCTAAGACTTTTTATGTGCACCTTATAGTCGTGAAAATACGCTATTGACATTTTGATCTTTAAAAGAGCACAAATTTATGCAAGATATAGAAAGATGTTGAAAAGAAATACCCTATGCTTGGAAAAAAAAACCTGACTGCCAAGGCATGGACTCCTAGAACTATGTGGGTGTGACGTAGTTGCTGGTACCACCTAGTTAGCAGCAGGGGAGGGGGGCTTTTGCCAGTCAGAGCTGTTTGCAAACTTCTGAAGAGAGATAAGGCGGCTCCCCAGAATTATCATTATGGTTGTTGAACATTTAAGATCTGGAATGAGTCTATTAGAGGAACGGCACATGTGCGATGTGTTGGAGAGAAGGTCAGAGAAGCCAGACTGAGATGGTTGGGTCATGCACAGAGGAATGAGAGTGAATATATTGGTAGACGGATGCTGGAATTGGAGCTGCCAGGCAGGAGGTCTCGACGAAGACGAAAGGGAAGATTTATGGACGTAGTGAGAGAGGATACGAAGGTAGTTGGTGTGAGAGAGGAGGATACAAAGAATAGGGTTAGATGGAGAAGGTTGATTCGCTGTGGCGACTCCTGAAGGGAAAAGTGAAAGGAGAAGAAGAAATCCTTGTCTTTTATTGCTTTTTTTCCACTTTCAAATTATTCTGCGGGCCTGGTCGAACCCCCTTGCGGGCCATATGTTTGACACCCCTGCTCTAGGCCCTAGAGAAAGACCAGAGAGAATATTCAGGAGGCCAAGAGTCTAGGCCTCCTGTCTGGAAGGTCAACTTCAGCACCTTCTACCCATTTATTCACTATCCCTCCTCTGCACAGTATCAAACCATCTCAATCTGGCTTTTTTGTGCTGATCTCCAAAATATCTAACATGTGCTGTTCCACTGATGGACTCATTCCAGATCCTTCTCATCTTTGTCATTCCCAAAGAGAATCTCAACATTTTCATCTCTGCTATCTCCTGCTCTGCTAGTCTTTTTCTCAGTGCCACTGTCTCTAAACCATACAGTATTGCTGGTCTCACCACTGTCTTGTACGCTTTTCCCTTCATTCTGGCCGATACTCTTTTATCAACACTTTTCTTCACCTGCTCCTGCCTACTGGAGCACATTTATTCACCTCTTTTCCACATTTTCCATTGCTCTGGACTATTGACCTGAGGCACTCAAAATCCTCCACCTTATTTATTTTCATTCCCTACTGCCCCATGGTTCCACTTGGCTCCTCCAATTCACAAACCTGTATTATGTCTTACTGCAATTACCCTCATTTCTCTTCTCACCAGAGAATACCTCCCCTCTCTAGATGTCGCTCTGCCTGCTCCGTACACTCACTACAGAGCACCATGTCATCTGCAAACATCATGGTCCATGGAGATTTCTGCCTAGCCTCATCTGTTAGCTTGCCAATCCCCAATGCAAACTTTTTCCTTCTTGTCTAAGTCTAGCCCCACATGTGGGGCATAGCCCCAAACAACAAGTAACATTGCCCCTCCAATTTCCAGCCTCCGACTCATCAGTCTTTCTGACACTCCAGAACATTCCTAACCTACACCTCCTTCAAGCTAACTCTTACTTAATTTCTCTTCCTATCAATACCACTTAAAATCTGCTCCTAAGCTTCTAGCCTTGCTACCTTTCCACCTGGTGTCCTGGACACTCAGTACATCCACCTTTCCTCTCTGTATCATGTTAACTAACTCTTTAGCTTTTTCTTTCATCGTCTCAATATTCAAAGGCAATACTCTCAGTCCCAGACTCTTGCGTTTCTTCTACTCCTTTTGCTTCCAGACATACCTTCCTACTCTCCTTCTTCAGCCATAAGTAGCCCAATTTCCACTGGTATCCTGTAGGTCATTGGTACCAGTTGTGGTCGTTGTTAACCCAGGACTCGGTTGATCTGGTATGAGGGTCATAGGTTCCATTCGCATTTTTGGTTTTGGACAAGTTGTACACCCTTTATGGTGCAACTCTTTGCATTTATCCGGGCTTGGGACTGGCTCAAAAAGACATTGACCTTTTGTCCCTCTGAGTCTGCATTAGCACTTACATCCCACAAGTATCTACTGTCAATTTTCAATTTTCTGTCTTTTGTCATTCAGGCATTCAAAGTGCCAGGCTTTAAAGGCCAGGTGGGATTCATCAGCTCTATGTCTGACCATTTTTGTGGCGCATGCAATCGATTACGAATCACAGCAGATGGCAACCTTAAGGTGAGGGGGCAGTTACTTTTTTGGATCTTTTGTATTTTGTAGTGTGTGTTTGTGTGTGTTGCGTGCATGCGTGCATGTTCGTGCGTGCGTGTGTGTGTGTGTGTGTGTGTTATTTATTTTGTCCCTTGCAGGTGTGTCTGTTTGGAAATTCTGAGGTGTCCCTCCGGGACATGTTGCGATCTGGGGCAACAGATGAAGAGCTGTTGCAAATCATTGGGGCAGCCATAGGAAGGAAAAAAAAACAACATGCAGGTAGACTTGTGCCTCTCCATGCTGTGGATCATGCTGTGTGTCCCTGCATTTGTTCAACTACAGCATTTAGATAAAGCAATAACTGTTTTATTCTGCCCTGTTCTTCTCAGGCATGATCAATATCTCCAAAATGAAGAACAGACCTATGATCCTCATTGGTGGGTGACATGGTTGTCATACGATTGTCTCATACATGCATGTCTGCTGTGATTTGACTGCTAACTTGTGATATTCATGAGTTATCTATATTACATTCAGAGACACAAATTTTGATTTTTATCACTCAACTGGCACTCACTACAATACAGTAAAAAAAACAATTATCAGGCCAGGCATGCATAATTCAGAACACATTTTTAGACATTAGATTAAGTTCATCCATAATCACTGGTGCTGATTATAACCTTTTTCAATTATTTTAAGTTTGAACTAAGAAGATTTCACAAAAAATGTTTGAACTAAATGTCTATATGAATGTAGTGCCTTCAATAATGTTCAATCCAACAGGCAGAACATCATCACAGCCTTTGATTCTATCTCAAGCCGGCCAGATTTCTTCACCGGTAGCGTTCTGGTTTACAACGCTTCATATTTGTGCAGACAGACTGAGATTTTTTGAAAGACAAAGTATAACATGCCTTCAGGACTGCACTATATTAGCCTATTTCTGCTCTTTGACCTCATTCAGTGGACAAGCTCATTTTTGGTTATGTATAAAGAAAGGTATTGGTCAAGACATGGACAGCCACTGCAATTTAGTACACAGTCTTTTGTTAGCATGGGTTGATGGTCAGGCCCTTCTTATTTGTCATAATAACAATGTAAGTTTTAATCTAAAAACTAAAATCACAAGCCATGCTCATGTAGTCAATCACAATTATGCACAAACCAGAGATCTCAATGCCTTTACCAGTTATTTTCTCAGGATCCCAGGAATGCCTCCTTTTTGCACACTGTTAATGAGGAGTAGATTAAGCTTTTATCTCCAAACTTTGAGATTTTGTCACGATAAAACATCTAGAAAAGTATCCAGTCTCAAACTCAGACAATATTCAGGGTCTCAGACCATGTTCCTTTCAGACACTTGCAGTTCCCACTTGTATTACCCCACTGAAATCCAGCTGTCACACATAGACAGCCAAGGCCGAGCAACCATGGTGGATGTTGGTGGTAAAAATTGTACACGCAGAAGGGCCAAGGCCTGTGCCACTGTCATTTTGGGCCCCATTGCATTTCAGCTGCTGCAGGATAACCAACTGGGGAAGGGGGATGCCTTGGTGGTGGCCCAGTTGGCTGGCATTATGGCTTCGAAACAGACTTCAGTCCTTATCCCACTCTGTCATTCCATTCCTTTAGATTACACCTCTGTTACCTTTGAACTCATCAAACCTCATAATGCTGTAGTCATCACAGCAACTTGCCACACAACTAGCAGGACAGGAGTCGAGATGGAGGCTTTGACTGCCGCCTCTGTAGCAGCTCTTACCCTTTATGATATGTGCAAGGCTGTCAGCCATGACATCATCATTAAAGAAATAAAGCTCCTGAGCAAGACTGGGGGTAAGAGGGACTATGACAGTGGTCATGCAATAAATCCAACAAACCAATAGAGAGTATGAAACTTTTGGCAGGTTGCATTTGTAATTTGACTTTAAGCCTTTCAAAAGGAGTGTGAAATATTTTGGAATTGTAATTTTTTTTTAATTTCCAATCAGCGAGTATATAGTTGCCTCAATCATAAGGATTTTGAGGATGAATTGTTAGAAACTTGCTCTCAGATTGGTAGATTTATTTTCATTCAATGCTTTCTGCCTTATGTACGTGGCACATTCCGGTTTTGTTAAATTATGCACTGTGATCTTTTTCCCCACTGTGTTGTATCAAATGCATCACTATGAAAACAACTTAATTTAAATAGTAAAATTTGCATCGTGTCATGTGGATTTTGCAAGAAATACTGGGGATACACTTCAGTGCTGTGGAAATAGATATTTTCAATTTATTGTAGTTACTTCTACAGCTGCCCTTAAAATGGGCAAGTTAGTTCAAGCTTTGTTTGTTGCACTGATCTCTCTCAAGTTGATGAGCATGCAATCTGTCTACACAATTTAGAAAAATTGTTTTGTAATATTGCATTATGTCATACCACATTGCATAGTAACTTCATAAAATGCTATAAAACTTTAATCCATTCAATCCATGTAACACAACTGGCATTTTATAATACCCCCCTACATAATGAAATAAATCAATCCACTTATTTTCCAACGCTTATCTAGGGTTGGGTTGGGGGTGGTGCAGGTGTGCAGACCAGAGCAGAGAGACCCAGATCTCGCTACTCTTTCAGGGGAATCCCAATGCATTCACAATTCCAGCTGAGATACATGGTGTCTCCAGCTTGCCCTTTCCTCCTGATGGGACAGCCCTGGAACACCTCACCAGCGAGGCGTTCAGGAGGCATTCTGACCAGATGGCCAAGCCACCTCATCTTGCTCCTTTTGACGCAGAGGGCAAGGAGGAAACTCATTTCATCTGTATATCAGACAATTTAGGTTGCCAAGAGTAAGCCCTTTGGCCCTCTGCACTATACTGGCCCCAGTGTTAGAGGGAGAAGGGATGGGAGAAGTCGAGCCTTGTCAGTGCCCTTGCAAGTCCTCCCCATGCTTGGGTTCCCAGCACCAGAAGCCTTTTAGGGAGGTGCTGCTGACAGATTGGGCCTTCTACACCCAGAGATGACTGATGTATAACACTGCTAATGTGGAGCAATTTTTTAAATAAATTCTTTTAAAGTGACTTTGCTGTCAAACCATTTTTTCAATATTTTAATGGGTGTGATGTTCTAGGAGAGTCAAGGTTTTGTCCTTTGGCAGGATTATGATTAGACAGGATTATTTGAACACAGTGAACATAGGGCGAAGACCATCTTCTTCTCCTTTTGGCTTTTCCCTTCAGGGGTCGCAACAGCGAATCAACCTTCTCCATCTAACCCTATTCTCTGTATCCTCTCACGCTAACTACCTTCATATCCTCTACTCCTGCCTTTCCTCTTCCCTCTCTGCTTCCAAACACAGCTTCCACCTATCCTTCTTTGACCTTCAGTAGCCCAATTTCCATTGGTTCCCTGCAGGTCATAAGTACCAATGGCAGTCGTTGTTAACCCGGGCCTTGACCGATCCGGTTTGATCTGGTTATGATTGATTTGCATGTTTGGTTTTGGCAAAAGTTTTACGCTGGATGCCCTTCCTGACACAACCCTCTGCATTTATCCGGACATGGGACCGGCTCAGGGAGACACTGGCCCGTGCCACCCTGGGGCTGAACTGAACATAGGACAAAGACCGAAATGCGTTAAAGTGGCAACCAACTTCGTTCGCAGCTTCACTTCTTGGTTGGCCAATCACATCCCAGGGGAAACTTCTGGGGTTCCAGATTGCCCCCACCTAGGAGGATTAGCTGTACCCAGTAGTCCTTGCACCAACCAAAAAGTTCTGAAGCATCTGGGGTAGATGTTGTCCTGTTGGCTCCCAGCTGTAAGGCAGGTTGAGGTGCAACCAGGTTTGGGGTATGGAAGGAGAGACGAGGAGGAGCAGGAGGGCGGCACGTACGACTCTGCGACAGATGCACGTAGAGGACTTTCTGGATTGGAAAATGTTGTGTTTTGCGTAAAAAGGCGACCGGAGATATTAGAGTAGCACTTAGTTATTTTACTGAAGAGCAGAGCACAGGTGATGACAGCAATTCGTACCAATAGACATGAGCCCGCCTACAGAGAGTCTGCACATGTGCAGATTGCAAGTAAACATATATGGTTAACTGTTCAATATTACTGTGTCCACAGTCAATATTCTACAGAAAAGTTCGGGTTCTTCTTGATGTTAAGTGCCGAGGGTCAAACACTGTACCTGCTATAGTGACTGGACTGCGGCACAACACGGAAAGAACTGTGAAGACTTGGCCGTCGTGTTAGTTAGCTAGCTAAGCTAACTGGCTCGCTACCCGCAGACGACAATACACGGCGGCCCTGATAGCGCTCCAGGTGACCCGGAAAAGCCTGGTAGCTCCTCTGGCCACGAGGGGAACGGCGACCAGCCCGTCCCGCCTGCCGCCTCAGCCGACTCCTCCAGTTTATACTGTCAGGAGCTGGACTAAAGAACACTGACATTGATTCTCTGCCGTGCGTGAGTACGTAGCTTCTTTGGCGAACGGACTCTGTTTAAAGAGGGAGTTCGCCCCTCATTTTTTTTGTCCTCCTACCAACCGAAGTAACGGGCCTGTACGTTTTTTTTTCGTCCCCCACGTTCTTCAGCGTCGATCAGGCCTGCAACTGGGGGTTTATTTTTCTTTAATGTTTCTTTATGAGCACCAGCTGGTGTGTAGGTGTGGGCCCACAAGTTAACTTGTTACACAAAGGTTCATAATTTCATTTTTATTTTCTTCTGACGCATTCTCATTTCTGTAAATAAATTACAAGTTATTTTTGTAAAGTGCTTCGGTGATTGGTTTCTATAAGTGGTATTTTTTTCGATTTCTGAAGAAGGGAAGAATACATTTTACCACACACGTGAATAATTCTCGACCCAGGGCCTCTGAACCGGGTTAGAGAAGCGCTAAACATCGTCATATGGTCTGAAGGTGAAAGCATGCCACATATCTACACTAATTTGAACATTACTTAAAGGGATGAGACGGGGTGGTCAAAGTGGCAAACATTCTGTAGTTGTGATATCAAGCTATTAAGGTATTGTAAAATTTTGGCTAATTTGCTGTGGTTGTTTGGTTTCTGGGATAGATAAAGCCAAGTAACATCACATCTTAATCTTCACCCACATACACTTTATCTTGGGTTTGGTCGCAGTGGCAGCAGACTCAGCAGATTTCCAGATATGTGTCTCAAGCTCCTTCTGGGGATCCCAAGGCAATTCCAAGCCAGACAGATGTAATACCTCGATTGGTGTAAAAATTTACATTTTTGTATAATTTGACCAAGATAAACCAGATGTATGGAGAAGAGGATGGAACCTAACGGGACCCCACAAAAGAAACTAGAGAGTTGAGGTAGATTTTGCTAGTGTCAGCAGAAAGGGCTTTATTTTTGTAGAGTAGGACATAAACCACTTAAGGGTAGTGTCATCAATTACAACACAGTGATGGAGGTGGTTTATTAATGTCATGGCAATATGTGAACAGCAGCAATATGACCTGATAGTGTGAACAAAATCTGAAAATACAACTGCCATTAAATTAAAGGGCATATCTTGGCTGGGGTTGATACAAGACTCTTAGCCAAATTAATGAATTTGTCTATGGTCCATGGCCAGCAATTTTTATTTTTTTTTTAAATTTAATCATGCATCAAGTGATAAATAATAATAGACCAAAAGGAAACAGAATGAACATCAATAGCATCAATATTACATATATGTAGGTGTGTAATGGAATTCAACTCAAATTTGTAAAATTAAACTTAGCTGTAATGACCAACAGACCGTAAACAAGGACCAACACCACACCTGATGAGGATCAGAGGATCAAGACTAAAACAACAAAATGACAACAGAAACACAAAAAAATAACAATCACTTGTCAGGGAAAAATATTTATTGAACCCATATGAAACCAGGGCAAGGAAAATAAACTGAAAAAAAAAGAATTCAATTATTGTACAAGTCCAACAAATATTAATTAGTTGAAAGTGAATTATTAATATAACATTTTCATAAAATGCTGTGTGTAGATAAAAAAATGAGCAAACTAAATACGGCAAATAAATATCTGTAAAATTTACAGGAAGTGAGCAATCCTTGTTATATATATATAAATATGTGTATATATATATACACACACACACACACACACACTGACATATACAAAGATATACATATATGTGTGTGCATTTATATATATATGTATATATATATATATATATATATATATATATAAACATATACACCTACACATTGAAATACAATTATTTTTATATTGTGTTTGTTTTAAGAATAAGAATAAGAATAAGAACAACTTTATTTTTTATTTCAAACATGGTGAAAAAATACCTTTTCTCAAATGTACATGTTTTGGTTGCAGATATCATTTTAAAAATAGTGCCTCCTAACTATTATACGACCTGCTAATGGGGGCACAATGTCTCTTGCGGGTAGAACACTTGAGAAAAAATTCCAAGTGTTTTTTTTTCTTCAAATACACCACATAAAACTCTGTGCACCCAACTTTGGGCATGCAGGTTTGATGCCAAGTGCATGTTTTGAGAGAAAGGTTGTGTTGTCTCTCATTGAGCATTGTGTTTTCAGCCACCCTGTTGAGTCCCATCCTCATTTGACCCGTCTCTTTTTTCAATAGTCTTTTTAGTGCCTTCCTCAGTTCAAAGAACCCACAGCCATCAAAATGTCAAGATAAAACTGTCCCATTATAAAACTGCACCAAACAAGCTAACAACAACATATAGATGTCACAACACAAACATGTAATAATACTTATGTGTTGCAACACTTCTTAGTAAATAGTTGGCTCTGAAATATGGCTTAAATTCTAGTTTCATTGTTTAAAAGGATTGGGCTGGGTCTGATTACTATTTGATTAACAAGAAAGACAAAGGACACGAGCGTAGAAAATAGAACAGTTCAAGTATACATAAGATGCTGCTCGTTCTTTTATATTTCCAAAGTATCCAGAGCACCGATTTTGCTTTTATTTGTAATCTAATTCTGTATTTCTCTGACATCTGGGCTTACTTAAACCTTAATACAAATACAAATACTTGAATACAAAAAGGTGGCGTTAACAAATCAGTTATGATTTATGATCATGAATACATCAATGCTGTAGGAATGCTATTCACATTTAATAACACTCTCTGGACTTATTTTGGGACATAGTGAGTCACTGTGCCCTGAGGTGGAGACAAGGTCTACATTGAGTCAAACATTCACAGAGCTGCCCTTGTCTGGCACTTGTGCCCTGAAATTTAACCATGTAACGCCAAAAGACAGTGCAACTGGGTGTTATCCCAGTAGTTAGCTGCATTTTACTAATACTTACATTCACACAGAAACATGAGAGATATTTGTATGAAACAAATCTGAGAATTTGTTTGAAAAAAGGAGGGAGCCATCATTTGTTAAATGGTGGTCTTGTATTAGTTTTTTAGATAAAAAACAAAGGATATTGATTCCACCTAATTTACTTTGGATCAAGTACGTTTCGTGCTGAATACGCTCGTAACACTATGAAAGTCTGGACATAGAGACACTATTTATCAGTATTATTCATTATATTATTATTATTAATATTAACTACAAAAAATTGGTACGTTCGACAAAACTGAAGAAACATTCTCTATTGAGAGGTTGGCCTCCTCTGATTATTGAATGTGTGCGGGGATATATAGGAGTATCCATCATGAATATCTCAGTCATTCGAAATCAAAAAGTAATTCCTGCTACAACTACACTCAAATGTGGAGTGCATGACAGCTATGATATGCAATGCAGTGGACATCTCTTAAAATATATGTCAAAATCCCGCCAGTGTCAGGGAATAGACAGAAATAAATCTGATGTAAAATACCAGAAATGTTTTAATCCTTGCATACATTGTGCCAAAGTGAAATTCTTAACTCGTCATTTGAGCCATCTTCGAGGATGCTTCATAATCATAAGCTATTGTGCAACAAGATCTAAATATTGCACCGTTATATCTTTGGTCTTTTCAACTTGCTAAGATTTTAAACAAGCAGAAAAACTCCTTCTTTGAACATTTCTGAATCTGTCCCAGTTAGACTTCAATGACTTTTCGTTTGCTCATCAATATAGGCTTTCAGAATGTAAAGATATTAAGGAGACGATAGGATAATTTTTATGTTCGACAGCGATACAGTACACGTCATGTCATACTCTGACTTTGCAATGAAAATCTGACTTGGCAGAATCTTTGTAACTGGTTAATGCCTGCCTGAACTCAGGACTCAGGCATGCAATGAAATGTTTAGCACCAGTAGCAAGCAAAAGTACTGTATATCTATAGTATATAGTACTTTTTCCAGACCTCTGTTCAGTTGACATGATCATTATTTCATTTTTAAAGTCCAAAGTCGAACATGAACCTTGCAACCTGACAGTTGAGTGAGAAAAGCTATAGAGAATTAATAGTTTGTGTCTTTATGTTTTAGACAGTGCCCCGCTAAACCATAAATGTGATTCTTTGTCTCTGTTGTACCAATAATTTAGGTTTAAAGTGGAATTTTTAAATAACTGTGAAATCAAGTGTGAAGAAAAGTTACAGTGCAAACAAGTTACACAGGTGTGAAAAAATGCCATTTAAACATGAAGTGCAAAATTTGTAGACATTTACATCAATAGCATTGTGAACGGCAGAATTGTTTGTACCCAGAATGCAATGAAATTATTTAAAAAACAACAAAAATGGTATCTGTACATTTACCTTGCCCGCATTAACATATAAAAATAATGCAAAATTACTGTATGTTTGTCTTCATTATACATTTATAGTTTGCCTTGCACTGGTTAATGCCAGAATAATGTTGAATCAACTCAAAAATGTAAGAACTGAAAAGTTGATGCCTGGCACCTTGTGGCACTGTCTTCAGTTTGTCAGGTGGATCAAGCTGTTACCTTGAAAAGAGCTATGGGAGGCTATTGTGAAAACTGATATGCTCCATCATGTGACTTTTCACTCCTGAAATCTTTTTGCTGTGGAAATTTGAAGCAAACCACCCTGCCTAACAGTGGGGATAATCCTAGTTCAATACCCCCTGCTTATTAAAATAGCCCTTGAGTAGCTTCAGTCATTTCTCTTGGCCGTGTGTCTATGTACAGTTTAACTGGTTGTTGGTGTTGCCCTGCTTGTTTTAGTGGAAGACATTATCCTGAGAAGCTTAGAAGGAATGGTAGAGGAAGATTGGTAGGAAAAAAGGAGATGTTGAAGCTGATGCTCAAATGACAAGGGAGAATTTGTCACAGTGATCTGTCTATCCATCTATCAATTCCAACTGCTCTGCATTCAGACTGAGATCACAGTATCCAGGACAAACAGGTTTGAAATATGGCCACAGTTTGAGAACCTGGACTGTAGAGATTTACAACATGGCAGAATTGAGTTTTTTTACTGACCTAGTAGTATACCTTGGTAACAACCCATTCATGCCCACCACCTTCCACTAGCTAATTGACAGAGCGTTTGCGACTACGCTTAAATTTGTTCAGGTCCTTGTCAAAAACCTCCCCAGAGCGCAATGAAGATACAAGGTCATCAAATTCCCCTCCAAGCTCATCTGAAGCCCTGCTCTTCTTTGCCCTCCGTTCCCGCTCCTTCTGCTCCTTAAGCTGAAAAGAGAAAGTAAAATGAACAAATGAACAAATTAAAAGCAATACATTTTAGTTTGAAGCATTAAACTGAGAAATGAAGAAATATTTCCTTGCAAGCTCCAAATTCCCAGTTGTATTACTTAATAACCCAATGTATATGTAGCCTATTTAAAGATGTTCATGTCCCCAACATGCTAACAATCGTCTGCAACCCAAGAGCATAGAAATGAGCAAAACAAATATCTTTAGATTTCTTTTCTAGCTTTTCATTACACCAAGCAGATTTCCCTGCTGATTCTATCTTTACATCTTTATAAAAAACACTCCCTTGATAAGAGCTCACCAATTTTTTTGTCTTTATTTTCTCTCTGTCAAGAAAGACAGTGCCAATTATTTTTGAACAGCATCTGGGACAGAAATAATAATTAATATATTATATTTAAATAATAACTACAGAGAATTAAAATGAATATATATTTTGATATATGTTTGATTTACTTAAACGTAGTCTAGAAATCAAAAACCAGAGTAGAAGATGTATTAGTACATGGCTATCTTCATTTGTTCATTGAATATACCGCGAATGATGCATACAGGGTTGCTGTAGGCCAGGAGAAAATTCCAGCTCACATTGGTAGAGGTGAGGTACTCCTAGGGCATTTAACAGTTGATCATGGGGCCACATAGAGAAATGAAACCATTCATTCTGTTACTCCCAACTGAAGATGAATTTGAGACCTTGATTACGTACTGCATGTTTTTGGACAAAGGGGGGAATCTGGACAAAAAAAACATGCAGACACAGGGGCTACAGTCCAAATACCTAGAGCAGGTTAATTGGAAAAAATGGGAAAATTGTTACATAGTTGTAAGGACTATGTCTCTCAGCTGGCCTTGGGACATGTTGGAATTCCCTTGGAAGAGCTGGACCAAGTGGCCAGGGAAAGGAAAGTCTGAACCCCTCTACTTTGGCTACTGCTCACATGACCCAACCCCAGCTAAGCGGTGGAAAATGGATGGTTATTTCTAAATGGGCTATCATGAAAACATTATTGAATTTTGGAAAATATTATTGAACCAAAATTAATTTTAGATTATTGACACAACCTTTGTCTTTGCATTTGCATATTTGGTTTTATTTATTTATGGACACAGTAAAGGAGGAGACAAAGTTTTATACAAGGGATACCCTCTTTTTGTTCTTTGAATATTTTGGACAAAAAGCATAAAATGGAAGGTAAAATGTAACCCGCAAGCCAAGAAACAAACCCTCCAAGAAACTAAAACAGTGGCAGCAACCTGGGCATTCAATAAACAAATGAGGCTATGTGTCAGGGCAAGAACAAAACAAACAGTCTCCAGTAACCCCAGGCCCAAATTGCGCCCCACATGTGTCCATGGCCATGGTGCCGTGCACAATCCTCTCCTGGAAGTCACCTGCCTGTTTTTCCAGGGGTGGCTTGTGCAGGGCCCGCCAGCTCCGCCTTGGAGAGGTGTCGGGTCCAAAGAAATTCTGCCACTTTGAGTCTTTCACTTGTGATAGGGGTTGTAGGTTAAGAACCTTGACACAAGTTACGTAAAGGTCTTTTTTGTCTGTAGAACAAAGTTTTCAAGCTTAGGGTTCTGAATGCCAGTAGTAGGCTGTCCTTGTCCTCCAACTCCCCAACCTGTGGAAGGATGGCCAGTGAGGGGAACCCGTTGTTGATATTCTCAATCCACAGCTCGTGGGGGGAATGATCCGACACAAAACCCTTTAGGTGGGGAAGGAGAGCGTCACAGATATCCTTGGTGACCCTGGTGATCAGCCTGGCAGAGTTGGCACGTCCAGACTCCCTCAATGTGGTCTGGGACAAGGGTAATAGCTGCAAGAGATGACCCAGCTTTGTGAGACCCGCCCTGCTGAGGCTGGGACGCAGGCCTGTGGAATGCAGGGACTGGGACCTCAGGAAATTGTTAAAGAGCAGAGGCTCTTCCATCAGCAATCAGCCGCTGATATGCTAGAACCTGCCAAGCTTGGAGGACTTAACCATAAAACAACGTGAATCCAGTCAGGTTGACAACCTCCAGCTGCATCAAAAACAGCTGTCTGTCCAACCCTAACTGCCCAACCTTTCGCAAGAGTAGCTTTGCAGTGACCAGCCAGCTGAGGTCCACACTCATACAAGATCCTCCTTGCTGTATGCAGTCTGAAAGCTGATACCTTGCTAGAAATGTGAGCAAGGCCTTGGCCTCCCTCAGCGACCAGAAGATAGAGGACACGGATCCAGCGTCTTCCGGACCAGGAAAACTCCAGGATAAGCCTCTCGATCGCCTCTATCAAGCTCCTTGGTGGTGCTAGTGCAATAAGCTTGTGCCAAACCATTGAGGCAATCAGATTATTGATAAGTAGCACCCTTGCCCAGCTGAGGAAGTAGCCAACTCCACTTTGACAGTCGTCTACTAACTTTTTCTTTCACTCCTTCCCAGTTTTAAATGCCTCAGTTCTAGGCATACCCCAGCACTTTAAGGCCTTCCTTCTCCCCGCTCAGGCCATAGGGTAGGGTAGGCAATATGAGGCCACTCCATTGTCCCAGGAGTAGAGCTTTGCTCTTTTCCCAGTTTCCCAGTTCACCGTTGCTGAGCTTGCCCTCTCATATAGAGAGCATTCATAAAGTGCTGGACAACATCCTGGTTAAAAACAAACACATGCATATCGTCAGCATGAACACACAGGCTAACACAAGTGCTTCTGTCCCTTTGTCTCCCAACAAGGGGAACCATTGAAGGCGGTTCCTGAACCGTGAGAGCAAAGGCTCGATGGTTAAAGAATGGAGCTGCCTTGAGACTGGACAGCCTTGTCTTATTCCACGTCTAAAGGGATAGGCCGGTTCAGCTTTGTACCCATTTTGACCAGGAA
The DNA here is from genome assembly GCF_037954325.1 of Fistularia commersonii. Lineage (NCBI taxonomy): Eukaryota > Metazoa > Chordata > Actinopteri > Syngnathiformes > Fistulariidae > Fistularia > Fistularia commersonii. The sequence goes on from NC_141284.1 coordinate 9,304,767, forward strand.
CTGTACATGACGGTAAAGTAGCTGAAGCCAAAGTTATTTTTGAAACCAAAAGCTGTCAGTGGCGAAAACAAATATGAGTGGTCCACCCTATCAAAGGCCTTGTCTTGATCTACCGCAGTTACACCAGCCTTCAAATTGTAACTGTCACATACATCAAGCATCCCTCATTAGAAATATGTTGTCCATCATATTCCTGTCCATGACACAATAGGTTTGATCAGCATGTATGATGTTACCTAGATAACCCTTGAGTCTATTGGAAAGTGTCCTGGACAGGATCTTGTAATCCACACAAAGGAAGGACACTGGCCTCCAGTTCTTCAGTAAGGCCAGGCCACCTGTCTTTGGAAGCATGGCAAGGACTGCCCTCCGGCACATGTTTGGCAGGGAGCTGGTCTAACTGCACTCCATTAGCACTGTGTGAAGGTCATGGCCGACACTGCTCCAAAAGGGTTTACTTAAGTTCACAGGGAGCTCATCAAGCCCTGGAGTCTGGCTCAAAGGCATCTGGTTTACCGCTGTGGTGAGCCCCTGAATGGTCAGTTCCTGGTCCAGAGTTGTTCTCTTCAGCAGGCTGAGTTGTTGAAGGTCCTTCAGGAGATCCTCACGGCTTCCACAGTCACAGTCCACTCTCCCAAAGAGGTCTGTATAGAAGCCAAGTGCATGGAACCTCACGTCTGGTTTGGTAGTGACTCTGCCTCCCGGTAGCCTCAAGCAGAGCATCAACTTTCAATGTGGTTATCTTTCCACGTTGAAAAAGAATGAGCTTGGGGCATCCAACTTCTTAGGGTGGAGTGTGCTAAGTTCGAGTCTCCTCTCCTGCAATAAGGCCTCAGCACAAGCACCTGTGCATCCACCCAGCCCTTCCTCAATATTCTGAATTTCAGATTCAAGATTCCTAATACCCTATTTCTTGGCGGAGGAGTGAGACGTGTACTGCTGACAGAACACCTTAATCTGGGCCTTCCCACCATAAACTCATAAACTGAAAGCATATTTTTTTATTTTTCTCTATTCCAGCCAGAAAACAGTAGACTTTTGGCAGAAGCCCCTGTCTTGTAGAAACCTACTGTTAAATCCAATATGACCTGACCCATTGGCCAGGAGTCATGACTAGCTCAAATGCAACTATATGATGATCTGAAAAGGCATCTGAAGCTATATATCTAGACTAGATGAGTTTGGAGGGTCTCAGAAATGTAAAACCTGTCTAGTCTGGCTGCTGACACCCAACCACTGCAGGCCCTTACCTAGGTGTACTATCTGGCTTCTGGGCTTTTTATTGTATAAGTATCTAGCAGATCATAAGAGGACATGGCAGTTCAGAGGGTCTCGGAAGATGCTGTATGGGGCTCCCTTCCTATTCTGTCAACAGCCAAGACTGTAACTAAAGTCTCCACCCACTATGATATTTTCCAACTGGTAAGCGGAAGGTTAATTCTCGAGCGTGTGGAACATGTTCACTCTGTCCGCGGCGATGGTCAGACCGTCTACTTTGAGTAGGCTATTGCTAACCTTACAATCAGCAAGCAGCCCTTTGCTGCCTCAGCAGAAAACAGAAGAACTGCATTGGCTAAGGCCTTGAGGAGGATAGCTACACCTGCACTCTTGGAAGTTTTGTGGCTGAGGCAATAGGGTCCATCCCACAATAAACCCCAATCCACCTTGTCCTTCTGTACTGTGTGCATCTCCTGCAAGAAGAGCATATCCAGCCTTTTCTGGAAACAGACATCAGATATCAGTGCTCTTGTTCCAGTGTCTTCATCCATTGATATTCAGAGAGCCTATCTTAAAAAATGGCATGAATCGGGGAAGAGAGACACCAGGGTGTGAAACTATACACAAGATTCAGCAGGGTGATTGAAAGAGCAAGCGTGATACATGAACTCCTACTTTCTTTTCCTTGTAGTTTTGCCCTTCGCCTTCCTCAGAACCACGGTGGACCACGGCTCTCTCTGGAACATCCTGACATTCCTCGGAGTCCCGGCCAAAATAACCACACTGCTTAGGCAGCTCTACCAAGGAGCCGAAAACTGTGTGCGTGTGAATGGCTGGGACTCTGAGTGGTTCCCCATCAACAGCGGGGTGAGGCAGGGCTGCGTCACCGCGCCAGAACTTTTTAATTGTGTCATCGACCATCTGATGACAAAAGTCTCTGAGTGGATCCCTGGGGTCCCCATAGGCAGCTACACCCTCAGGGATCTCGAGTACGCAGACGACACCACGCTGTTCAGCGAGACCGCTGACCAGCTTCGTGAAGCCCTCCATGTTTTTGATGAGGAGTCCAGGAAACTCGGCCTGAAGATAAGCTGGCCAAAAACCGAGCTTATGCATATAGGAGAGGGACCTGATCCACCACCACTCCTCTTCGACGGCACCCCTGTCCACTTTGTCGCTTCCTTCAAGTACCTCGGCTCAACCCTATCAAACAAGGGGAGATCTCAAAGTTGAGATTGACCGGCGCCGTGCCCTTGTCAGTCATGCAGTCCCTGTGGAGACCATTGTGGCGACACCGGCACATATCCCGGGTGACAAAGCTCCGGGTCTACAATGCCTCAGTCATCTCTGTCCTTCTCTATGGCTCTGGCCGCTGAGCAACACGCTGGCAGCCAGGCTTGATGGATTTGACTCCAGGGCCCTGAGGGCATTAGAAGGCATCAGCTGGACCCAGCATGTCACCAACCCGCTGGCTTGATGTTGTGGCCCAAGACCTCAGGACCTGCGGTGTGAGCCTGGCACAGGCACGGCAACTTGCCAACGACAGACCCCAATGGAGAAACCTGGTAGCCACGGTTGGCTCTACGCATCTCGTGCAAGAGGACTAACTAACTTCCTCAGAAGTGTGACCTGTTTCTGCAGGCGGTACCGTTTCCTCTCATCCAAAGGGTGCAGAACTTGCATTTTGCTGATGGCGCCAACCAATTTAATGAACTTATCAGTGCCACTAAAGTAATCTGAGACATCAACCTTCTTATAGAAGGTATCCTCTAAGAAGTCATTAATGTCCTTTAAGAAATAAAGATTTTTCTGTGCCTTCTTGTTGCCTCTAACTGAAACAGTGTCTGACTCCTACTCACATTCCATGTCTTCGCCCTCACCGAGCTGGCTGCCTGTCTCACCTGCATCCCCAATGGTGTCATCATGTGTGTGACACGAAAAGCTGGGGAGCTAACCTGTCCCGGCTGTTGGCATGGAGGTTCCAGCTGTGGCTTGTTCTGCAATGAGAACGGGGGCTCGCAATAGGTGCCCTCTCTACATTGGCAGGCAAAGGGGCCGAGCACACTTGACCTATGGCACTTGACGACGCAACAGCACCGAGCGCCACAGCCCGTGCGGGCGCAGCTGCAGCCCTCGTTCTCATCGCGGGGCGAGCCGAATCTCTACAATTAGCCGGCATCGCTAGGCAGCAGGTATACCTCCCAGACCAATCGAACAAAGTAATCAAAAATTTGCGAACATAAACAGAAAAAACAGTCAGAAATAGACTAAATAAACGAAGTACATATACGGAAAAAGGTGAGTGGAGAAAATGGCCCAAATGGCTCTAAAAGACACTTTCAATCTCCGCTTCTCTCTCGCACACCCGCACAGGAAGAAGACGACAACACTTATATCATGAAAATACAGCCCCTGGGGCACGGGCCAGTGTCTCCCTCTCCCAAGCCCGGATAAATGCAGAGGTTGCACCATTTATAACCTATTACATTATTCCAGAGTATTTCTAATATATTTTAGGCTTTTGGCCTAAAAATGTAGGCCAAAAGCAAATATTTCAGTGAAAATTGGGCTACTGTGGGAGAAGAGCGAGTGGAAGAAAGTGGATTTGGAAATAGAGAAAAGTGGAAAGGCAAGAGTCTGGGAATGAGAGTAGGTATTTGGCATAATTTGGACAATGACAGGAAAAGCTGGAGAGAGGGCTGACATGATGCAAATATGGAAGGTGGATATACTGTGTCCAGAAGACCAGGTGGAAAGGCAGCAAGGCAAAAAGCTCAAGACCACAAGACCAGGTTTTAAGTTGAAGCAAAGGTGAAGGTAGAGGTGACAAAGGCCAAACAAAGGGGTATGATGACTTGTATGCTGGGTTTAAAAGTAAGGAGGGTAATAATGATTTATGCAGGTTGGCAAAAGAGAGATGGAAAGGGTGTCCAGGTTCAGGTAATTAAGAATGGACAGGGAATGGTATGGATGGTCAGGTATGGATGTCTAGGAGAGGCAGCAGTAGAGTTTCTGGTTAGATTATTCAACAGGATCTTCAACAGTGAGAAGATGGAGAAGAAGTGTGATGGTGCCCATTTTTAGGAATAAGTGAGATGTCCAGAATTGCAGTAAGTATAGAGGAATAAAGTTGATGAACTATATAATGAAATTATGGGAAAGAGTGGTGGAAACTAGAGTGAGAGAAGTCAGCATTCGTGGCCAGCAGTATGGTTTCATGCCTAAAAAGAGTACTACAGAAGCAGTATTTCCTTTAAGAATATTAATAAAAATACAGGGGTCAGAGGGAGTTGTATTTTGCTTTTGTAGATCTAGAAAATGCATACAACAGGGTGCAAAGAGAGAAACAATGGTACTGTCAGAGGAAATCTGGAGTGACCGAAGTATGTTACACTGGTGCAGATGCGAGCTGTGAATCAACAGATAATTTATCAGCATATTATAGCCACTCTGGAATACAGCCTCAAGGGGGCACAAGCCAATGTATCTCTGAGCTGGTCCCGAGGCCTAATAATTGCAGAGGGTTGCATCAGGAAGGGCATCTGGCAAAAAAATGCCAAAACCCAATATGTGAATCCAACCTATGAATCTCATACCTGATTGGTTAACAACGACCACTATTTGTGCAGATAACCTGCAGGATACCAGTGGAAATTGGGCTACTGTGGGTTGAAGAAAGAGAGAAGGAAGGCATGTTTGGTAACAGGGAGAGAAGAAAGAGTCTGGGACTGAGAGAAGTGACTCTGAGGAAATGACAGGAAAAGCCACAGAGTTGGTTGACATGATGCAGAGAAGGAAGGTGGATATACTATGTGTCCACGAGACTAGGTGGAAAGGTAACAAGGCTAGAAGCTTAGGAATGGGTTCAAGTTGTACTTTTGTGGTATTGACAGGAGGAGAAAATGTATAAGACTTAACTTGAGGGGAGAGATTGTTGGGAATGTTCTTGAGGTGAAAAGAATGCCAGATAGACTTATCAGTCTGAAAGTGGAAACTGAAGGTATGATACTCAGTGTTGTCAGTAGCTATGTCCCACTGGTGGGATATGAGTTATAAGAGAAGGATAATTTCTGGAGTGAGTTAGATGTATTGATGCAGAATATCACCATGGATAAGAGAATGTGCAGACCTCAATGGATATGTTAGTGGAGGGAATAGAGGTGATGAAGAAGTGATGCGCGAATCTGGTATCTAGGATAGGAACACAGAGGGACTGATGGTGGTAGACTTTGCAAACAGGATGGCAATGGCTGTGGTGAATCCTTTTTTTCCAGAAAAAGCATGAACATATGGTAACTTATAAGAGCAGAGGTAGGAGCACACAGGCAGACTACATCTTGCATAGACAATGTAACCTGTGGATCAGTAACTGCAAAGTATGGGCAGTTGAGAGTATAGCCAGACAGTAAAGGATGGTGGTTTGTAGGATGAATCTGGTGACAAGAAAGGTAAAGAGGACAAAGGCAGAAGCAGAGGACAAAGGGATGGAACCTGAAAAGGAAGGAGGTATGGTTGGTATGGTTTTCAATGAGGAATTGAGAGGCTCTGGGTGGTAAGGGAGAGCATCCAGATTACTGGATACTAATGCTAATGTGGAGGGAGACAGGTAGGCGAGTACTTGGTGTGCCAACTGGAAGGGTAGAATTGGAGACCTGGTGGTGGAATGACAAAGTACAGGAGTATATACAGTGAAAGAGGTTAACAAAATAGTGAAACTGAGGAGCACAGACAGGTGTACAGGGAGATACAGTGCAAAGTAAATGTAGAGATGGTAAAGGCCAAACAAAGGTTATATGATGATTTGTATGCTAGGTTGGACAGTGAAGAGGGAGAGAATGATTTATGATTAAGGATCGCGGGGGAAATGTATTGACAGATGCTGGAAGAGTGATGGAAAATAGAAAGAGCACTTTGAAGAGTTGATGAATGAGGAAAATGAAAGAAAGGGAAGGGTAGCAGAGGTGACTTGTGGATCACAAAATAACAGAGATTAGTAAATGTTAAGTGAGGAGGGCATTGAAGAGGTTGAATAGTGGAAAGGCAGGTGGTCCTGATGATATACCTGTAAAAGTATGGAGGTGAATATATAGGTAGAAATATGCTGGGACTGGAGTTGTCAGGCAGGAGGTCTGGAGAAGACCAAAGAGAAGATTTATGAACATTGTGAAAGAGGACATGAAGTTAGTTGGTGTGAGAGAATAACATACAGAGAATCGGGTTAGATGGAGGAGGCTGACACAATGTGGCAACCTCTGAAGGGAAAAGCTGAAAGGAAAAGAAGTAGATGAGTGCTGTTTCTCACCATGACTTCCATTTGTGCCCTCCTTTTCTCCTCATCTTTGCGTCGCTGCATGTTTTCCAGATCTTGCCGTGCTTCACTGAATGACTGCAGGAAGGTGTCAAAGATCCCAAAAAATTCGTCTGGCTGCATCCTCCCGTCTTCCTCACCAAAGTGCTTCAGAGATTTCCCAAACTAAACAGAGATAGACATGCACATTATTTAATTCGGATATATTATGTATGTTTATGCGGAAAAAAATCTCTTTGTGGATAAAAGTTAAAATAAGAGCTTAAGTTGCTAATGTTCTTGCATAGGTCACATACCTACATGCACACAAAATTAAGTTGGGGAAAATGGCTCCATGGTTCAAACTTGACTTCTCAGTATGACAGCCAATGCAAAAGAACAAATCCCCCCACAAATGCCAATCATCTGTCATGGTATACATATTTTAAAATATATTCTTAAGTAAATAGGTTGTCTCTTCCATAATATATAATGATGCACATTTAATATATTTATTCTTGCTTGTTGTTATACACCAGAAATCATATCAGCATCTGTGTCTGTTGTGAAAGATGTAATATGATATGAGCGATCAAATTATGATATTATGGTACTATGGTAAATTATGGTACTCACATAGGAAAATGGCGCGGTGGGAATATTTAAAACCCTATTTTGTCATCATCACTACCAAATGCTCCTTAAAAAGTGCTTAAATTGAAAAAGGTGGTAGAGTTCTTTTCAGTCATCCTTGACCACACTAAAAGGCCAAGAGTACCTCCAGAGATACCCTTGTTTTCCACTGGAAAGCTATTAGAGAATTCTTGGATTCTCTTTGTCAAAGGTTACAGGGTTTCTGTGGGTATCAGCTTATCTAATTTAACTGCCCTTTTTAATAAATAAACAAATTTAAGGCCAATGTCCGACTGCAGATATGTTTTATGATAATGTAAACCGTAATGTATAATAATATAATTTATAATAATGTCAATCATTTACATCTGCATACGTTTTCGCACAGTAGCAGGTATGTGCATATGACCATACAAGTGACAATGGAACTACAGAAGCACACAGATTTAACTTTGTGTATGACTATTAGTGCATATTTCTTACTATGTTTCCTTTTTGCTCCAACTCTGCCTCAATGCTTTTCAGTTCAAGGCATCTGTCCTTCTATCTCCTCTTCAGAGGAATTGACTTGGTGATTATTAGAGCAATGAGTGCACTGCCAAAGTTTTCAGCTTCCTCAGAAAATTTATCCGCATCCTTCTGAAGGCTGCTGACACATCTGTCAACACAACCTTTTTCTTTTTCAGTGCTTCCAGGTCATCCTCCAATGTCCTCTGACCTGGTCACAGAGTAGTGCCTAGGCCTCAACAGTTTGTTCAATTATGTTGCAAGTCTCTACTTCCTATGGAAATCAGTTCTTTTCTAAATTGTGGGGCAAGTCCAAATGTTACAATGTAGTGTTTGGTATGGAGACTGGCCGGCGGAATCCCAAAATCATTTGTGGCTACAATGACCTTTCGGAGCCTCTCATGGCTGTGTAAGAGAACTCTGTTATATGAATAGTTGTACAGTGTTGCTGTTGATGTGTTACACTAACCTGCACCATTAGTTGTTGTAACAGGGGTGTACCCTTAGTTTAACTGTTCGCATTGTGAGACGCTGCCCTTGGGTTTTCACTGTCTGTTGGTTGTTGAATTACAACCGTCTTATAAAGAGGGTCTTCTAAAGAGTAATATCCCATGAGAAAAGCATCCTTGACTTTGTTGCAAAACCCTAGCTCACCACAATAATATAGCTTGTATAGTCCTTTTCACATGTCAAAGATTTAACAACATTGCTTGACACAGCTCAGGTTTGATGGATATAGGTGATACTGCAATGCGATGTTCAGACACCAGAAAACCTCAACTCAGATCGCTGGTTGCCTGTTGTGGCACTGCTGGAGGCAGTCCTTGCTGCAGCGGTGGTGTTCGAACCAGCAGCCGTGTGGTGGTGATGGAGACAGTTGCTTTGCTGGTTCAAGTAAAGAAAAATCCACAACAGTCAACTGCTGCCTGCCATGCGCTGGCTTGCAACTGTTTAGAGTTTTCTCGCTATATTCATAGCTATGTTATTTCGACTACCCACATGAAGACAGCAGGACGTGCAAGCACAAATGGCCTTCGTCCTTAAACAGGAAGCTACCCCTGTGATCGTAAATTCAAATAAGCATAAAGGTGTTGCAGCTCAGTGGTAGAGCGCATGCATGAGGTCCTGGGTTCAATCCCCGGCACCTCCACTGTAAGTCGCTTTGGATGAAAGAGTCTGCCAAATGACCACAAAGCAAATGGGAACCTACCCCCTGATAAGGGACCTACCCCCCTGAATGTATACGGAATTACCCTCTTCCTATAGATAAGATAAGATAAGAACAACTTTATTAATCCCGAAGGAAATTGTTGTGCCAGAGTTACAGAAAATATAACAGTAATAAATATTAAAAAGAAAAGGCAGAATTAGAAATAAAATAAACTATAAACTATAAAGTGTCTCAGTGAAACTATAAAGTGTCTTAGTAAACAAGTGATAAAACTATAAGTGTCTTAGTAACAAGTGAGGTAAGGAGTGAACAATAGTAAGATAAAGGAAAAATTGTAGTGTATTGTTATGAAATGAAATATTGCACAGTTCTGAATATTGCACAGTGAAATGAAATATTGCACAGTTTTTGTTATTTTTAGGTTAAAGATAGGTTTTTATGGTTGCCGGCGGCTGAATGGAGAGGAATTAAAAAGTCTGATCGCCTCAGGGAGGAAAGACCTCCTGTGGCGTTCAGTGGAGCTCCTCGGTGGTATCAGTCTACGGCTGAAAGAGCTCTGACAGGACGTCAGTGTGGCATGCAGGGGGTGATGGACATTGTCCATGATGCTGAGGAGCTTCCTCAGCATCCTCCTCTCTGACACCTGCGCAACAGACTCCAGCTCCACATATGATCTTGTCAACAACACCAATACACACAATAAAAGGCTGAGCAAGGAGGAACTCGGTGGGATTCTCTGGATCTTGCCTCCAAAGAGCCGCTGAGTCTCCCCCTCTGCAGAGCTCAAAAGAATAGTCACTTGTCTGTGTTATTTCTTGTGATAACTTAAGTCTCCTCTTTACAGGCTTCAACTTAGACCAGCATGAATTAGAATTACTCTCTAACAGCAACCATCTGATTGCATATGCAATTTAACCGCGTTGAAGCCCATTGTGCAAAGATTAAGTCTTTTTTTTGCACACGCTACAATACGGGTCACCCATTTTTCTGCTGACGGGCTTAAACTATCCTCAGAGAATCATCATTTCATCTTCATCTGCCTCATCTTTTGTTGAATAATTACACGTTCCAATTTTCCTGACATGACACTTCTCTTAGCTCTTTTGCCATGCTCAATACACGATGATGTAACTCCGTGCACCATCAGAACACAGCCATAAACAGGTTTTTGTGATGGTCACCCTTATGACCATCTGATTGCATGTACCATTAATTCGTGTTGATGGCCATTATGCAAAGATTAAAGGTTTTTGCACACGCCACAAAACGCCTCACCCGGTTCTCATTGACAGCTTTAACCAGCCTGGGAACAGTCCCTCATCCATCAACTTTTGTTGAAAATTACACTTTCCCATTGTCCTGACACAACACTACTCTCCGATCTTTTGCCTTGCTCAGTGTCCAGTGTTGTAACTTCACGCACCATCAGAACGACCTTAAATGATAGCTGATTAAACGGTATCTCAAAATCTATTTTTGGATTGTTTTCCATTTTTTTTTGGAATGCCTCTTAATGACCCAAAGAAACCCAGCGGGTAGACAGTGTCCATCATAAGTATTCACCCCCTTGAATGTTTTATGCTTTTAGTGCTTTTATAAATCAACCATGGTCAACAAAATTTGGCTTTTTTAACACAAAAAATTATTGGAAAAAACTCTTTAATGTCAAAGTGAAAACAGATTTCTACAAAGTAATGTCAATGAAATAAAAATATATAAAGGAATATAATTGTTTGAATAATTAATTACCCCCTTTTTAAGTTAACACATGAAGACAGAAGCAACTCAGGGAAAGGGTTATTGAGATGTACAATTCAGGGGATGGATCCAAAAAAATTTCCAAGGCATTGAACATCTCCCGGAGTTCAGTGAACTCCATTATCAAGAAATGGAAGGAATATGGCACTTGAGTGAATCTACTTTGATCAGGCCGCCCTCGTGACCGAGCAAGTAGGAGACTAGTGAGAGAAGCAACCAAGACCCCTACAACTCCTCTGAAGGAGTTACAAGCTTCAGCTGCTGAGATGGGAGAGACTATGCATATAGCAACTGCTGCCCGGGTTCTTCACCGGTCAAAGCTTTATGGGAGAGTGACAATGAGAAAGCCACTGTTGAAGAAAAGTAACTTAGATCTCGACTAGAGTTTGCCAAAAAGCACGTGGAAGACTCCATGGTCAAGTGGAAGAACATTCTTTGGTCTGAGGCCAAAATCAAGCTTTTTGGCCATCAGACAAGACGTCATGTTTGGCGGAAACCAAATACTGCACATCACCAAAAACACACCATCCCCACTGTTAAGCATGGTGGTGGTAGCATCATGCAGTGCGGCTGTTTCTCGGCGGCCGGACCTGGAGGGCTTGTAAAGATAGAGGGCAGAATGAATACTGCAAAATACACTGAAATCTGGGGGACAATCTTATTCAGTCTGCAAGAGAACTATGGCTTGGGTGAAGATTTATTTTCCAGCAAGACAATGATCCAAAGCATACTGCAAAAGCTACACAGGAATGGTTAAAAAAGAACCAGGTAAATGTTCTGGAGTGTCCGAGTCAAAGCCAAGACCTCAATCCTATACAGAATTTGTGGCTGGACTTAAAACCCACGCAACCTGACAGTGCTTGAGCGAGAAGAAAGGAGCAAAATTGCTGTGGGCAGATGTCGAGGACTTATCGAGACTCATCCACACAGACTCACTGCTATGATTGCATCCAAAGGTGCATCTACAAAATACTGACTGGAAGGGGGTGATTAATTATTCAAAACAATTATATTTCTTTATATATTTCTATTTCATTGACATTACTTTTATAGAAATCTGTTTTCACTTTGACATTAAAGAGTTTTTTTCAATAATCTTTTGTGTTAAAAAAGCCAAATTTTATTGACCATGATTGATTTACGAAAGTACTAAAAGGGTAAAACATCCAAGGGGGTGAATACTTAGGATAGACACTGTACGCGTGCCCACATTGTTAAGTCTTAACTATATGTGCTTTTGCCTGAAAAATAAGTACGTCTTTAGAGTCTTGGCCAGGGAACACAAGTCTAAGTTGTTTGTTTCCCACCTGTAAGTGCTGTGTGCTTCGAGACTTCCCTAATGTTTAGCCACAGTTTCAAATTAATTAAAAAATCAAATGGAATTGAGTACGCATACTACACATCTCCTCCTTTATTTCTCACAATCTGATGATCATTTCAAGTATCTAAGCAGTTTGAGGTCTTCATTATTTCAGGAAGATTGGCTCACTTACAAAGTAGGGCTCGTCTACATAACTTAAAACATTTGTATACCTTTGGAATATGCAACAGTGAAATGAAGGTCTAAAAGTTATATGTTCACATTAACCCTTGTGTGATGTTCGGGTCCTTGGGCACACACACACACAAAAGTGAAAACGGGTCCCACAGACCCTAACACCACACGAGGGTTAACCACTATGAATACTGTCTTTTTCAAAGGTTTTGGAGAATCCAAAATGCCTTCTACATCTGCACGATTTGCACACATACTGTATGTAAGTAGCTTCAAAGTAAAGTGTTTTTTAAGCTTCTTTTTATTACATAATGTTTAGTAGGAAGTTTATTTTGAAAGGGTGTGAATTGGCTTAAACGTGGAAATTGACAGTAATAACAGAGTACAGGTAAACTGGTAGAACATGGCAGAGAAACAGTAATTGGAGACAGATGGGGGAGAGCAAGACAACATTGGTCTTGGTTGAAAGTGGGAACAATGCAACAATGTACAATGTTATTTCAATTGTACACTTACAGGTAGTTTAATGATTTGTTTTGTGTTAAATACACTGATGTATTCTGAAATATTGTCATGTAAGGGTGCCAAGCTACTTTGTTTTATGTTTCATTTTATTTTCTGCATAGCTCTTACAAAAAAAGTCACTCATACATCTGTTCCAGCTTAACTTCTTTTGACTGAATGCGACAATGTACTGTATATTCGATAATTTATACCCAGCATATTAAGAGGCTCCTGCCTCGGTTATACAAATCCAGAAAGTAGTTTTCCAACACAAAGAAACACAAAATCAAACAAGTGAATTTAAGTTACATTTTCACATATCTGTTATATCTTATATCAGGTTGTCCTAGTGCTGCAAACAAATACACACTGGACTCTGGATGTTCCTAGTTTCTTCCCCTCAGTGTTTGGATTCTCCCTTCTTATTGTTTCGCTTAATTCAAGGGTTGGCAAAAATGACAAATTAAAAATGATTCATTACCTTGTCCCTAGCTTCATTCAGCTGGCCCTCCAGTTCAGCGAAGCTGAAGCCTGCCACAGTTATAAAGTCACCAATTACAGCCACAAACTTGTCCCCAGGTTCCCTCCTCTTGCCTTGCTGGTAGTGCAGTTCCTGCACCGAAAGAGATTAAAAAGTTTGTCTTAAACTGAAAATGGGTTGACTTGTGAATAAATAATACAAATTCACATCAGTATTACACTTAGATGTACAGGTCTTTATGTTTGAAACCTTGTGCTGTGTGCTAGATTAATTCATTTTTTTGTTGGTATCCCCCAGTGGGACAATTAAAATAGCATCTCAGCATGAAAAGTCAAGTGACACAACAGGTAATTACTGCAGAAAAAACACTGGAAGGCAATCAGACAAAAACTCACCTCCTCAAGGACCTTCAGTCCAGTTTTGATATTGTGCACCTCTTTTTCCAGCTCTGTCAAACTAGTGAAATGAAAGTTATTGAGAGAATATCTGCTGCGGTTATTGCCTTTCACTATTATGAAGACTTGCTAAAGGAATCAAGTAGTTTTTACCCACAGGACTAATGAAACACTTAAAATTACAAACCCCAATTCCAATGAAGTTGGAACATTGTGTAAAACATAAAAATGAATACAATGATCTGCAAATTGTTTTAGACCAATATTCAGTTGAATACACTAAAGATATTTAATGTTCAAACTGATAACTTATGTTTTTTGCAAATATTGACTCATTTTTAATTCAATGTCTGCAACACATTCCAAAAAACCTGGGACAGGCATTTTTATCACTGTGCTTTTATCACATCAGCTTTCCTTCTAACACTCAGAACGTGGCTTGGCATTGTGTGTGCAGAATGTGGCTTGGCGTCGTCTTGCTGAAATAAGCAGGGACGTCCCTGAAAGACGCCTCTTGGATGGCAGCATATGTTCTTCCAAAGACCTGTATGTATCTTTCAGAATTACTAGTACTTTTATAGATGTGCAACTTCTCAATGCCATGGGCACTAACATAACCCCATACCGTCAGTAACGCTGGCATCCGAACTATGTACTGACAACAATCCACATAGTCCTTTTCCTTTTTGGCCTGCAGAACCTGGCGTCCATTATTTTTAAAAACAATCTGAAATGTAGACTCATCGAACCACAGCACACTTTTCCACTTTGCATCAGTCAATATCACATGAGCCCAGATGAAGCTGGTGGCATTTCTGGGTGTTGTTGATGTATGGCTTTCACTTTTCCTTTCAGCCAATGTGGCAATATCCTTCACACAAAGATGCCAGATGCAGAGATTTCTCCAGGATTATTCCAGACAGGTGTTTTTTTGAGCATTTTTCAACTCACCCCGTCTTTCCTTGTTGTTGTCCAAGCTTTTTTGGAATGTGTTGCGGGCATCAAATTCAAAATGAGTGAATATTTGCAAAAACAACTTTTATGAGTTTGAACATTAAATATTTTGTCTTTGGAGTGTATTCAACTGAAAAAAGGTTGAAAATTATATGAAATCATTATATACTGTTTTTATTTATGTTTTAGACAACATCCCAACTTCATTGGAATTGGGGTTTGTACATGAACTTATGGTACAGAAATCCTGAAAGTCACTAAAGGTTGAGTAGAAGTTGTAGGATTGCTCTTACTTGACTTTTGCAGCCTCTGGCACACTACTCAGATCTCCTTGGATGAGCAGTGTGTCAGGGTAGTTCTTCTCAAAGATCATGATCAAGTAGTGCAACATGGTGATATTCCTGTGAAAGAATGGTATTTGTCAAATAGAAATTCCCCAAAACTAAACAATCTTGAACCCTTCCCTTAAATGGAGCTGTAGGATAGTTATTCTGTTATAGTTGAGATGGTAAGACTTTTAGAAACACAAATGTTGAATATACCTGTACGTTTTTTAAATGTAGTAATCATGTTAAAAGAAACCTGTCATGTCCTATTTTTTTCTTCAAAGTGTTTCTATCAAACATGTCATTGGGAACATTTGGAATAGGTCCTAAAGTACTATTGATTATTTAAATGATACAAGAAATACATTTAAAATCACTGTTAGCAAACTAACAGTGACTACTTTATGAGAATGCCATTGACAAATGACTCAGAGAAAAATAATGTAAATCGATCGGGTTGACCTCCGATTACACCTTCTCCAAAGCCCCACCTGTCAATGCTGGACTTGGTATCAGCAATCTTATTGAGACTGGAGACCTTGAAACCGTAGGCATTTCCTCGCTGGCCCCTGTTCATAAAGTTTCCAAAGGCCAGCACAACCTCAAGGATCTGAGCCAGTTTCTTGCTCTGAACCACTTCCTTGGAAGCATTAAGAATGGCTGTAGGAAAAGAACAGAGAGAAAACAGGGAAACACGGAACTGGGGAGATCATAAAGATTGAGATTGGCATAATGTGCGTACAATCAATACAGACTATAACATAACCCTTAATATTGCATAATGAACATGCAGTTATGATGTTTAATTCAATTGAATGGTCACATATCTTTCATATAACCAGGGGAAATTGAAGCCCTATCTCTACCCAATTCTACGTGGACTGAAGTCTATATTTCAAAACTTGTAATTGCAAAATGTTCCACTAAATATGTGGGGAAACACATCTGACAATGTCTGTAGAGGTTTTCAGTCACCCATGTCATGGTGACTTCATGTCGAGATCTTCTTGTCATGGCAACTAGACTTGAATTTTTCACTTGAAGACGTTTCATGCATCATCTGAGAGGCCTCTCCAGTTCAAATTCAGTTCCAATTTCTGAATATAACTGTCAGGGATTTGGGCGGGTCTAGGTTATGGTGGCTGTTATGTAAATGGAGGAGTTGATCAGCAGAAACAAGGTCAATGGGGGGTTGTTATGCTAATGGTGTGTTGTTAGGGTGGGGACAAAGGAGAACTTTTGGGGATTACCTGGACTGGAATACAAATAGGTACAGCCAAACTTCTCAGAATGTGAGACAAAGGAGTGAAACCTGTTGGAAACCTGTTATGTGTTTGTGAAAGGTTGACTCTGAGGCCGCCCCCCATTTTTTTTGCTTTGAGTTGTGTGAGTTGAAAAGTAAATACTGGTCACGTGTGTTACAGGAAAACGAACACAAAGTGGAGGTAATCAGAACTCTACACCACTGGGCCAAGAACACACTATCAACTGCCGAAGGCAACAAAACCGAGGTACCACAGCAAACCAAGGTACAAAGGGAAGCCCCAAGATCCTGTGGCAAACCTAATTGGGCCTTAGCCAAATTGGAAACCACCAGACGCAAGAACATAGAACAGGAGGAAGACCCTATGATTGTCATACCCTATGTTACTGGCATTTCAGAGAAACTCACAACTGGGTGTTCAACAAACACCATATACAGAAACATTTCAATGGTACATTACCAGTGCATTTACATAATGGCCGCCATACCCTAGACCCGCTCAAAACCCTGGAGGGTATATTTGGAAACTCCCCACAGGTCATTAGAACTGAAGAAGCTTCTTGGGGGGGTTGATGAGTGAAACGCCTTAAAGTGAAGAAATTCAAGTCCAGTTTCCACGACAAGAAGATTTCAACAAGAATCAATCTGACAGTCCATCTATCCAGGGAAACAGCGAGAGGAGGGGTATATTTTGGAGGAAATTCAAACATGCTGTCCTTTTACTTCCCATAGAACACATTCCACAAGTGTCTTCCTGTCCTAACAGAGGAAACCATGGTGTGAATGCTTAACTCATGAAAAGATATCCATGTTTTGTCACATCACTGGAAGTGTTCTTTTTGCTCTGTTGACAGCCCAGTTTAATGGGAAGAAAACAGTCTTACTATGCACTCTACCATCTTCTGAAAGGCTACTATTTAAACCATGCTAGGTGGTCCGGGGAAAATAAAGACTCATCTAGACCATGATAAAGATGATAGAGCTTTACTTCATGTGGACTTGGCAAGATTTTGGATCAAACAGAAAAGACCCTGAAGTCTTGAATCAATACTCAAACTTTTAGAAATATGCTTGAAATTTCTTGTACCTGACAGCCAGAGCAGATTGACTGTCTGATGGGAAGTTTACTGCACAAGGATGAGGGGGTCATCCAAGTCACACATTCAGAAGTCCAGAGAAGAGTGCTTCAAGTAGCTCGGCTTGAAAAACCTTTGACAGTTTAGTTATGACACACCTATGTCTATTGAGCTCACTGAAGGCTTTGAGCAGAACTGTTTTGTTTCTCAAAGTGTATTTTTCGCTCTAAAATTAGCCAGCTTTTCAAAACAAGCTCTACCTTCCTGGTATCATCAAAGCTTTCACAAGGCATTGGGAAAAATATTGGTCAAAGTGTCCAAAACTGATAATATGGTAAACATTTTTTATTCCTTGGATGAATATAGACAAAAGGAAGTAGTGCAAAAAGTACTTTATGTGCAATTTTGAGGGGCATTTTTGATTACACTAAGACAACGGTATATAAGCTTTGACTCCTATTAAGGAGAAATTCAAATGTCCAAAAAGAAATTTACAGGGTAAGGTGGTTAGCACTGGAACTTCACAGCAAGAAGATTCCTTGTTTGATTTCAACTGAGGTCTTTCTGTTTGGATTTTTAATGTTCTTTGTGCGTGTGAGTGAATTTCTTCAGATTTTCTAGTTTCCTCCCACAGTCAAAAAGCACACAGTACATGTAAGATGTAATAATCACTCAAAAATGCCCTGAAGTGTGAATGAGAGTGAATAATTGTATGTCTTCATATTCAGCCAATGATTGATGGTTGACTGGTTCAGGGTTAACCCGACCTTCTGCCCAATGTCATTTGGGATTGGCTTGAGCCAGATGACCCTGGGTGCAGGATACGTGGTATCAATTATCAAAGTCGACAACTAAAGTACAGCAGAGCCTTGACTAACGAGTGCCCCACCTAATGAGTTTTTTCCAGATATTAGCCACTGCTCAGTGGATTTTTTGCTTTGTGATATGAGCCGAGATCTGAGTTAAGAGTGAGGATGAGAAACATGAGTGAGACGTGTATGAGATGGAAGTTAATGTTGGTGAGATACTATGACAGAGAGTATCATCCGTGAGAGGGTGGAGTAAGGCCCGGGGGGGACCAACCATATTCTAAAAAAGGCATGACCTTCTGCACAATGTCTATCACTTTTGCTCCCAAGCAGAACCTTTTGCACCAGATTTCTTACTCAGACCGTCATTGCTCACTTGCAAAACTCAAAGCAGAAAGTCTCCAACATGTTCAGTCTACATTGTTCTCTCTTGATCGGATAACCATCCCTAATTTCCTATGAGGCAGCTTCAAATATGATATTAGACTGATCAAAGGGACTGAGACTGCATGATTACACCCAAATCTGACTACAGACCCCATAAAAATCAATATCCCCTGTAACCAGAGGCCATTGAAGGCATAACACACATCTGTAACTTGTTGTTGAAAGCCAGTGTTGCATTCCTGTGCACATTTGTCCGAGGAAAAAGATTGGGGATGCTGAGGCTCAGACACACTGGGGGTTTGTTGAAGATCTGTAAGCTGGTGATGCTGGACTATAGGCCAGTGTTACCACAGTACCAAAAAACCATGTTGTCTTGAGTTCCCTCAAACACAGATCTATTCACTGTTGTAGATCTCTAACACGTTTTTTTCAGCATTTCAGTTCATAAAGATAACTTGTTCTGCTTACTCTCGAACTTCACCCCTGTTCCGCCCTCACTCAAGACAATGATATTTACATCTGCATTCCCAATCAGGTACAATGCCATGTCGATTCCCACACATTACTCAAACGGCTGGCTGATAACAGCCATAAGGCTAGTCTCTAGTTACTTAAGGCACATGATCAACAAAAATGGCAAGACACTGTCCACCAAATGCAATGAATGCCAAAACCCATAATCTCCTTCCTCAGAATGAGCTCATACTGTAGACAGTTTATTCCAAATTATTCAGAGAAACAAGCACTTCTTAGTGCTTTCATTCACATTAAATGCCTCAACCTCTCTGACAAAATCATCTGGATCCGAGAGATGTTTTGTCGAACTACAATAAACATTGCAATCTCATCCTACTTTGACTCTTCCTGATCCCAGAACACAGTTCAACAAGACAGTGGACAAGAGACACAGTTATATGGTCCTCCTAAAAAATTGGGTATAAGCTGTGCCCTGTGGCATATTTCTCTTCCAAACTAAACCCATTATTGGGGCCTTCTCCAATGCCTGCGAGCAGTGGCTGTGGCAGAATAATGAAAATATGTAGTTTTTGTGTCTGCCCATTGTATAATCATACAGATATTTATAGGTATACAGCCTCTGTATACATATACAGATTTAAAGCTTATTATACAGTTGTATAGTTTATACATAAATGTTGAGTCTTCAGATGTTTATGCTACCCTTCTAATCACACCCTCCAACTGCCCTTTGAGGACAAATAAATTGATTCTGATTCTATTAAATTAAGATGTTATTTACCCTGTACCCATCTTCTTTGCTTAACCCCCAAATGATGGAATACCACATCTGAAGATGTTGAATCTTCAGATGTTTATGTTACCCTCCAATAGCACCCTCCAATTGCCCTTTGGGGACAAATAAATTGATTCTGGTTCTATTCTACTAAGACATTATTTATCCTGTGCCCAGCTTCTTGGCATATCACCTTATGATGGCACACAACATGGCTGCATAACAAAACTTCAACTCATCAAGTCCAAATCTCTGACATTCCAGTGTGTGTTGTCTTATGATTTGATGGCTGACCGTCCAGAGACCCACTGACAGACATCAATTGCATCCCTTTTGTCGTCCTCTCCTACTTTGAGGTACAATTTCCTGGCCATCTCTACAGCTATTGCCTTGCATAAGCAGCAAACTGATCGCTGACTGAAGCATGTAAATTGGCCAAAGGGAAAACCGTTATTATAGACATAGACTCAAGGTATGCATTTGCCATCATTCATGATTGCAGAGCTCTCTGGTGCCATTGCCAGTTCCTTTAATCTGACACCAACAGCAAGCCCTTCATTCCTTAGTGCCAAATCTCCTAGACCAATCTTAATCCCAACACCAGTCCTGGCCACTGCAATCCTTCTCTACTCCTTCTGAGCACTGCCTCTGGATATGCTTTCCCTTCAAGTATATGGATAGTACTGGGCAGCATACATGCCTGCTGCACCACTTCTTCCATGACTATGCAAAATTGATGGATTGGTGTCAAAAGGGGTTGCTGCAAATGATAACACAACACTGGCTGATAAAAGGCTTCTCAACAATAGCCCTAAAATAGCCCTGGCAATTCTGTGGTGCATGTGCTTACAAACATAACATGCAAAGCCATTGTCCACCCACCACCCACCCACCTTTGAACATCCTGTGATGGATTTCATCCATTCACCCTTCCTGGTGTTGCTAACAAAGCATATAACTTTAAAGGTCACAGAGAGAGCCACCTGGATCCACACCAGTCACTGCAAGAAAGTTCCTCCTGATGAGGTCAACCAGAAACCTGGAGGATCTGTGGCTGTCCAACACCATGGACAGACCGCGACCATTGAACCCCTTTAGACATCTAGGACTGTTAAGAGGCACCCTGTACTAGTGAACATTTCTAACCATACTAAAATAAGGCCCTGTCATGTGATATGAAATGTGAAACACTTAAATCAGCAGACAATAACCCTGGAAGCTCACCCTGTGTGCGGTACCCAAACTATGACCATGAGGAGCAGCCAGTCAGTGGTGCAAACCGAGACATTATAACATTACCGCAGAGTGGCAAAGAAAAAAGGGGTTCTATTGGTTAATGTTCAGTGTAAGACAGAAAAATCTGTATGGATAATGCGTAGCTTGTTTCCCCCCAGTGCTAGGCCAAGAATGAATTAAACAAATAACCACCCAACCAATGTCTGAAACGTTTACGGACTGTTTGCTGCAGATCACACAAAACCTAATTGTTTGGAAATTCATGTTGTTCTCAATCATTACTTATTGTTCCTACTAAATCAACACCATTGTAAAAGACAATCTCGAAGCTGCAGTATTCGTCCGCTTCAGTAAGGAAAGAAAAATATTGCCCAATAACTCCACAGAATTAAATCTTAAGTGGTCAAGATACCTAAAATCTCAAGTGAGCCCTCATATTATCTCTTGCAGAATAAATAAGTCCACTTAGAACAATGTCATCCAAATCTGCAGGTTTCAATACTGCAGTAGTTTTAATGGGAAACTATGTGCCTGAGGGTGAAAGTCTTGGAAGGGTGCTCCGACCCAAAAAATTGGCAAAACACTCAGTGCATAAAGATGAGATGAGATGAGATTAGAACAACTTTATTAATCCCAAAGGAAATTGTTGTGCCAGAGTTTCAAGTAAAAAACATAACAGTAATAGATAATAGTAGAAAGGAGGAAGAATAAGAAATACAATGAAATATGAATTGTCTTAACTGTTAACTGTAACTACAAAGATTGAAGATTCCCTGCGGCTGAGGGAAGAAGAATTAAAAGTCTGATAGCCTCAGGTAGGAAAGACCTCCTGTGGCTTTCAGTGGAGCTCCTTGGTGGTATCAGTCTAAGACTGAAAGAGCTCTGACAGGACATCAACGTGGCATGCAGAGGGTGATGGATGTTGTCCATGATGCTGAGGAGCTTCCTCATCATCCTCCTCTCTGAAACCTGCACAACAGACTCCAGCTCTACTCCCAGGACAGACCCAGCTCTCCTGATGAGCTTGTTGAGTCTGTTGATGTCAGCTGTCTTGAGCCTGCTGCCCCAGCACACAACAGCGTAGAAGATAGCGCTGGACACCACTGAGTGGTAAAACATCTGCAGCATGGTCCTGCAGGCGTTGAAAGATCTGAGCCTCCTGAGGAAGAACAGGTGGCTCTGACCCTTCTTGATGATGGCATTGGTGTTAAAGGTCCAGTCCAGTTTATTTATAGGTGTCCACAATGTCCACATCAGTACCCCTGATGGTGACCGGATTCAGGTGGGTCCTTTGTTTCCTGAAATCCACCACCAGCTCCTTTGTCTTAGACACATTGAGCTGCAGGTGGTTCAGTCCACACCACTCCACAAACCTGTCCACCACGCTCCTGTACCCCTCCTCCTGGCCTCTGTTGATGCAGCCCACTATGGCAGAGTCATTTGAGAATTTCTGCAGGTGGCAGGACTGCGAGGAGAACCTGAAGTCTGAGGTGTAGAGCGTGAACAGGAAGGGAGACAGGACCGTCCCCTGTGGCGCCCCCGTGCTGCTCACAATGGTCTCCGACGTGATGTTCCCCAGCCTCACGTACTGCGGCCGACCTGTGAGGTAATTGTTGATCCAAGCCGCGAGTGGAGCATCCACCTGCATGTCCAGGAGCTTCCTGTTCAGCAGGGCAGGTCGAATGGTGTTGAAAGCACTGGAGAAGTCAAAGAACATGACTCTCACAATGCTTCCTGCCTCCTCAAGGTGGGTGTATACTCTGTGCAGCAGGAAGATGATGCCGTCTTCCACTCCAATCTGGGGCTGGTAAGCGAACTGCAGGGGGTCCAGCGAAGGTCCAACATTACGAAGTTGCCTCAGGACGAGCCTCTCCAGCGACTTCATGACGTGCGATGTCAGGGCCACTGGTCTGTAGTCGCTGTGTATGCTGGGATTCTTCAGCACTCATACATTGTTCGAGTTGCCAGTAACAGATTTTTCATCAGGCCTGAGTTTGACTGAAATTTCTATACTGAAACACAGGATGTTGCATCTTAGCACACATAAAAACCTCACTATGACCCTTTAACAGTTTTTTTCAATGTCAACTGGGGTCTTAAACCACAGTATTGGCCACTTTAAATGATATATGGCTTAATTCTCCAGACAATTTCCATTATAGGGTCTCTCTAGGAGAGAGATGGGGTAAAGGGTGACTTTCTTGGTATGGAGTTGTTATCTTCCTGTCTTCTGCTATGGTCTTAAACCCCAGTATTGGCCAAAAGTCTGCTGTGATTACTTCATAGCAGACTTTTACACATACATGACCACCATTTTTGACTGAAATGAAATGAAGTGGTATGTGCAAGGCATTTTACGTTACTGCACCCCAATGCAATGACAATATAACATTGTTAGTTGACATCCATCAAACAATAATTGAACAATATATTCCCCAGACTGTGGGAGGCTATCTAAAAATGACCCCTGAATTAACTGACTCCAACATCAACCTGACATTAACACCAAAAGTCCCATCGAAATTCAACCCAAATAGTGATTCTAATGACAGGGATATGTCAGTATCTTGCTCCCAACCCACACCTGACCATGGAAAAAAAAATGTGACAATGTTATCTCAAAGAAGAAGGATAGGTTAAAAAAACTTCCTGGAGAATCAATCTCCTTCTTCTTCTTTTGGGTCGCCACAGTTAATAAACTTTCTCCATCTAACCCTATTCTCTTTAGCCTCCTCTTGCACAGCAACTACCTTCATATCCTCTCTCACTACGTCCATAAATCTTCTCTTTGGTCTTCCTAGAGACCTCTTGCCTGGCAGCTCCAATTCCAGCATCCATCTACCAATATATTCACTATCCCTTCTCTGTACATGACCGAACCATCTCAGTCTGGCTTCTCTGACCTTCTCTCCAAAACATCGAACATGTGCTGTTCCTCTGATGGACTCATTCCTGATCCTATCCATCTGGGTCACTCCCAAAGAGAACCTCAACATCTTCATCTCTGCAACCTCTAGCTCTGCCTCCTGTCTTTTCGTCATTGTAACTGTTTCTCGGCCATACAGCATCGCTGGTCTCACCACTGTCTTGTGCACCTTTCCCATTCTGGCCAATAGTCTTCTATCACATAGTACCCCTGACACTTTTTTCCACCCATCTCAACCTGCTTGAACCCGTCTTATCACCTCTTTTCCACACTCCCTGTTGCTCTTGACTGTTGACCCCAAGTACCTGAAATCCTCCAGCTTCTTGATCTCCACTCCCTGTTGCCTCACCGTTCCACCCGAATTCCTCTCATTCACACGCATGTATTCTGTCTTGCTGTGACTAACTTTCATTCCTCTCCTTTCCAGAGCATTCCTCCACCTCTCTAGGTTTTCTTCTACCTTTTTTCTGCTCTCACTACAGATCACAATGTCATCTGCAAACATCATGGTCCATGGAGATTCCTGTCTAACCTTATCTGTCAGCCTGTCCATCACTACTGCAAACAAGAAGATCCCTGATGGACTCCCACCTCCACTTCTCTGTAACCCCTCCAACACACCACATCACTGTCTCACAGCGAGCATACATGTCCTGCACCAGTCTATCATACTTCTCTTCCATTCCAGATTTCCTTATACAATACCAGAGTTCTTCTCTTGGCACCCTGTCATATGCTTTTTTTATGTCTACAAAAACACAATGCAGCTCCTTCGGGCCTTCTCTGTAAGCACTATCAAAGCAAATACTGCAAATTCCCATAACTTCATTTTATGACTCATCTACTTTATCCATCTATAGTTGCCGCAATTCTGCACATCTCCCTTATTCTTAAAAATGGCCACCATCACACTTCGTCTCCATTCTTCAGGCATCTTTTCACTCTCTAAGATCATGTTGAATAAACTAGTCAGAAACTCTACCGCTGCCTCTCCTAGACGCTCCGACACCTTTACAGGTATATCATCTGGTCAACTTCCTTTCCACTCTTCATCCTCTTCAATGCCTTCCTCACTTCACTTTTACTAATCTCTGCTACTTTGTGGTTTACAATAGTAACCTCTTCTATCCTTGCCTCTCTTTAATTTTCCACATTCATCCGCTCTTCAAAGTACTCTTCCCATCAATCTTCTAGTCTCTGTCAATACATTTCCCTCTCTATCCTTAATCACATGGACCTGTTATACATCCTCTCCACCGTTATTTCTGTTTTGCCAACCAGTTTACATCATTCCCTCCCTCCTTAATGTCCAACCGAGCGTACAAGTCATCGTACAACCTTTGTTTTGCCTTTGCTACCTCTGTCTTTACCTTACGTTGTATCTCCCTGTGCTCCTGTTTGTTCTCTTCAGTCCTCTCAGTATCCCACTTCTTTGCTAGCTGCTTTCTCTGTATATACTCCTGCATTTCCTCATTCCACCACCAAGTGTCCTTATCTATCTAGCTTTCCTTCCAAATGACACACCAAGTTCTCTCCTCCCTGTCTCCCTGATAGCTCTAGCTGTCCAATCATCTGGAAGATCTCCCTGACCACCCAGGGCTTTTCTAAACTCCTCCCTGAAAACCATACAACATACATCCCTCCCTTTCAGCTTCCTCCCCCTTCAGCTTCCACCACTTTGTCCTCTGCTCTGCCTTTGTCCTCTTGATCTTCCTTGTCACCAGAGTCCTTCTACAAACCACCATCCTATGCTGCCTGGCTACACTCTCACCTACAACTACTTTGCAATCACTGATCTCTTTCAGGTTACCTTGTCTATGCAAGATGTGGTCTTCCTGGGTGCTCCTACCTCCACTCTTATACCCGATGTTCCTGTCTTTTCTGGAAAGAAGTGTTCACTCCAGCCATTTCCATCCTTTTTGCAAAATCTATCATCGTCTGTCCCTCTGCATTCCTATCCTGGATACCAAATCTGCACACCCCTTCTTTACCCCCTCTTTTGCTTGCACCAGCATGCCCAATCAAGTCTGCACCAATTACCACTGTCTCATCTCAACGGCTATTCTGCATCACTTCATCTAGCTCATTCTAGAACTTCTCCCTCTCCTCAAACTCATATCCCACCTGCGGGGCATAGCCTCTAAGAACAGTGAGCATCACACCTTCAATTTCCAATTTCAGACTCATAAGTCCATCTAACATTCTTTTCATCTCTAGAACATTCCTAACTCCTCCTTCAAGATAACTCCCAATCCATTTCTGTTCCTGTCAGTACCATAATAGTGCAACTTAAAACCTCCTCCTAAGCGTCTAGCCCAGGAGTATCAAACTCATTTCTCATCGCGGGCCACATACGGCCTAGGTAGATGTTAAGTGGGCCGGACCATTAAAATAATAGCATACTCAGCAATAAATAACCAAAATATCATGTCTTTCCTCTGTTTTGGTGTAAAGAAGTACAAGGACATAAGGAAAATTTTGGAATTTAATGAACAATCCTTTTACAAAACATTTCATGAAACAACTCATATTTCCCTAGACAAAAGTGCAATTTACTTTTATCATTCACATGTTTGCATTGCAATCATGTGATCATGCGATCCCACTGATCTTGCAAAGGCACAAAACTTTAACAAGGAATTGGTATTGAAAAATATAGTAATGCACTTTAAGATTAAATGAGACATATAAAGAAAGGGATTTTTAAACTATTTACACATGTGCATATAAAATCTAAATTGAATCCCTGCCGTCACCCTCCAAACTAAAAAGAGTGCTATTAAATCTGTTAGGAAGAAAGTATTTACCTGTCCTGTAAATGTGTAAACTTCATACATGAAACATAAATACACATACAACACATACTGAAAATGCATGGAGTTGCATGAACAGTAGAATTCCACCATACTCGTTTGTAGTGAAGCTGGTGACTAACGTTAAAGTGCACATTTTCGCTAGCAATTAGCTAGCTGGCTTTTATCGCTGCGTCACTGATTTCTCGGCTATGGGTGAAAGTGGACCGCTGTTTCCTCAGACCCGCCAGCAATTCGTTGATCTTATCTCTTCTCAGTTGTCTTTGCAAGCTGTCATATTTTTCACTGTGATGAGTCTCGTAGTGGCGCTGTATGTTAATATTCCTTAGATACCGAAACTTGTTGCAAACACGCCAAGCACAAAGGTTTCCCGTGCGTCTCCGTAAATAAATAGGACGTAGTCAAATTTTCTTTGAAAATTCGACACTCTTTAACTACTTGTCTTTGTTTTGATAACGACATTTAGGCTAATGAGGGAGTAGCGGGGAGGTAGAGAACAGGGTAGAAACAACGTCATAACAAGCAGCAGGTGGTACATTGATAACGTCTGCTGATTGGTTCGTCTCAGTGACGCGAATTGTCGTCTACTCTGACCAAAATAGTGCGCCCCTAACAGAAAATTCTTGAATTGCATTTAATTAAAAAAATTAAATCCTTGTCTTTTATGCATTTTTTCACTTTCAAATTATCCTGCGGGCCTGGTCGAACCCCCTAGCGGGCCGGTTCCGGCCTGTGGGCCGTATGTTTGACACCCCTGGTCTAGCCTCACTACCTTTCTACCTGATCTCCTGAACACACAGTGTATCCACTTTCCTTCTCTGCATCATGTCAACCAACTCTGTACCTTTTCCTGTCATAGTCCCAATATTCAAAGTCCCGACAGTCGGTCCCAGACACTTGCCTTTCCTCTTCTCTCTTTGCTTCTGAACACACCTTCCTCCTCTCCTTTGACCTACAGTAGCCCAATTTCAATTGATTCCCTGTAAGTCATCCGTACCAATGGCGGTTAGCAAGGGTGGCTCGGGGAGACATTGGCTAGTGCCGCCCTGAGGCTGCATTTTCATTTCTTCCTTCACTATATCCATAAATCATTGCTCTTCCTCTAAGCCTCCTGCCTGGAAGTTCCAACCCCAGTGCCCTTCTACCTATATTTATTCACTATCCCTCCTCCACAGCTTCTCTGATCTTATCTCCAAAGTATTGAAAATGTGGCGTCCCTTCTGATCCTACCCACCCTTGTCACTCCCAAAGAGAACCTCGACATCTTCATCTCTTTTACCTCCAGCTCAGCTTCCTGTCTTTTCTTCAACACCAAGTAACTTCATGTCCTCTTTCACTCTCACCATAAATCTTCCCCTTCGGTCTTCCTTTAGACCTCCGGCCTAGCAGTTCCAAACACAGCATCTTTCTAAGAATATATTCTCTATCCCTCCTCTTTACAGTACTGACGATGACTCTGACGTAAGCGACGTACCGGTAGAAGAGGAAGCGGCGCATTGTTTACCTTCGGTGTTGTTCAGAAAAGACACCAAAGAAGAAGATTTCATTGTATTTAGTGATTAAGAGTGACACAGATTGTTTAGTTGTAGCATGTGCTATATGCTATTTGGTATTTGAATGACTCTTACCATAACATGTTACATTAACATAGCCTTCCAGGCACGTTTTCAGCTCGTTGTTAATGTGTCATATAGGCTATACTGGGCTATACTTATTCAGCGTGTTGTTCTCTATTCTATTATTATCTTAAATTGCCTTTCAAGATGAAATGTCTATTCTTGGTGTTGGGTTTATCAAATGAATTTCCCCATAAAATGCGACTTATACCCTAGTGCGACTTACGTATGTCTTTTTTGTTCTTTATTATGCATTTTGTGAGACTTATAATCTGGAGCGACGTATAATCTGAAAAATACGGTAATATACTGTGGTGCTTGGCAAGGAAATGATGACAGCTTTGGAGTCATGGATGAGTTCAAATTTAATCAACGAGCACCAACAAAAAACACAATGAACATCGGGGGGCAAATACATATTTGGCTAAAACCACCCTCCAAACTCCCTAGTCCTGTGGGGTGAGAGGCCACAGTGTCTCCCACACGTTTCCCATCAAACAGAAATTCCCAACAGGGTTTGACTTCCCATGCCAAATGTCCTTTGTAAACTCTGAAATGGCTGCAAGGCGTTGCTGCGGACGGGCGGACCACGGTTCCGCCACTTTGGACATGGAAGGTTAACGGCTTCTGATTTTCATACGCCATAAATGAGTGGCCTTCCAGAAGAGAACGGAAATGACACGTTGCCAGATGCAGGGCCAAGAACTCCCTGTTCTTGTTCCTGTTTGCGGCTAAAAAGCGCAAGGGATATCCACACAATCACCACCCGCTGTTCAACCACGGCCTCAACGGCAATGTCACTGACACTTGGCTGGGTTGACTATAGGGCCGTGTTAACCTTCTCCAGGCAGATGTTGCAGATTTGCGACAGCTAAATGCTACTTAGCTAATTACGCCACAACTTAATTTGAGCCTGAGAGGGTTAATCCAGATGAGGGAAAACCTGGGTCATTTGCTCTAGGTGCTCATCAGCCGATGGGCTAGTCACCATAATACTGTCAAGATAGACAAACATAAAAGCAAGGTCACGCAGCACTGAGTCCATGAGCCTCTGGAAGGTTAGGGTGGCACCCTTCAAACCAAAATGCTTACGCAGGAATTCGAAAAGCCCAAATAGGTCCACACACCCGGTCCACCTTGGAAAACATAGTGGTGCCTGACAGCCACACGGAGAAGTCTTGAATGTCGTTTGAGGTGAAGTTATTCAACTGGCAAGTCACCGAGGTGGTGCCAATCCCAAGATGCTCCAGGGTGGCAAACACCTCCTGAGCAGTTGCTTACTTGGCCGTAGCCCACTGTGGGAATGATGTGCTCCACACCGTGTCAAGGAGACACAGTGGAAAATGTGGGCATTGTTAGCGACAGAAAATCAGCTGGCAATGGTTGCTAAACACCCCAATGCTAAGAAGTTAGTGTGCGTCACAGCCCAACATCTGACATGGATGGGTGGTGAATGCCACTGCATCCATTAAACGTCAATGTGCAACGTCCATGAGCATGATTGGGACCATGATTGAAGAAATCACGAACTCCCACTCAAAATGGTGGCCACAGAAAGGCCACTGCCTCCGGCCTGAATGTCTGCTAACGCTGGGGGGGAGAAAGCTCTCCTGCAAACCAGAGTCCACTAGGAATCTCAGTCCTTACGTTGACTCTGCGATGAACAGTAGCTGGGTGTGTCCACCGGCGCCTATGGCTGAGCGCCGGCTCCGCCGTTTTCCCAGTGCCTAAAAGGAGCAATCCCGCGCTTTGCTACCCCCAGCCCATTGTCCCATTGGTTGAGAGGCCGCAGCCCTTAGTGTCTGCCAAAATGTAAGGTCCCTCTGATACTAATTCTGGATCCTATCCATCCTCGTCACTCCTCAACATCTTCATTCTCTGCTATCTCCTGCTCTGCTTCCTGACTTTTCTTCAGTGCCACTGTCTCTTTACCATACAGCAGGGCTGGTCTCCCCACTGTTTTGTATACTTTTCCTTTTATTCTGGCTGATGCTCTTATCACACATTACTCTTTACACTTTTTACACTTTTCTCCAGGCATTCCAACATGCAAGAATGCATTACTTCACCACTTGTCCACATTCTCCATTGCTCTGGACTTGTCACAAAGTACTTCAAATCCGCTGCAATTGATTCTCATTCCTCTCTTCCAGGTTACACCTCCGCCTCTCTAGATGTTGCTCCACCTGCTCCCTGCTTTCAGTACAGGTCACAATGTCATCTGCAAACCTCATGACACCTACAGCACACCTCACCACAGTCTCACAGCTTGCATAGATGCCTCCCCACTCTTCATCCTCTTCAGTGCCCTCCTCACTTCACCTTTACAAACAGACTTTATAGTCCACTATAGTAAGCATCCTTCGCACTCTTTCATGTTCCTCATTCATCAGCTCTTGTTTCCATCTTGCTATCACTCTTGGCACCTATGGCACAATCTCAATATTTTACCCCTCTATACTCCCAAGGAGTAGGCTCCCAAGCCTGCATCATATACTGTATTAACCCATTGGAACCCCTTCTTGTCCTTTTCTGACACACCTGGAGAACTGTCTTTTTTTCTGCTAGCCTTTCCTGTCATTGTCCAAATAATCCCTTCTCTTGCCTTTTCTCTCTGCTTCTGAAGACACTCAATCATTCACTCATTCATTCACATTTTTTTTCCAATTAACCTGTATATTTTTAGACAGTGGGAGGAAATCAGAGAACCTGGAGGAAACACAAGCAGTAATGCAACATGCAAACTCCACACAGAGAAGTTGGAATCGAACCAGGATCCTTCGTGTTGTGTGGCAAAAGCGCAAACCAATGCTCCCCCATGCCGCCCCTTTCTTGAACTTGATTTGTATAAAATACATTCACATTTTCTCAAAGCACCATCAGTTCAGAAGTCTGACGGAAGATGAGGCCACACTCCTGCACCTAGCAGTCTGTCATAATATATATATTTTTTCATAATTAGGCATTATACTTCCCTTCTGACATGCAAACTGGTACATGCTAATAATATATATGATGATGTCCTATCTATCCATCTATGTGTTAAATATATATTCACACATTGTAAAATAATGACTTGAAAAAAGACTGAAATCTAGCTTGACTTTATTTCCATCATTTTTACCTTCAACCTTAGGTTTGGTTTCAGCGAGGCGCTCTGCAAACTTCTTCTTGAAGAAAAGGGCCAGAAGTCTCTGCTGGTAGTGGTCAATTCTTACAACGGGAAGACAGATAAAAGGGAAAAATACAGAGGAGTAAAAAAGGAAATTAAATTGACTTCATCATCAGGAAATGAAACTTCACAGAGAGAGCTCGCTTAATTCTCCAAAAATAACCATTTTGTCTTTCATGTTAATGGCTCCCATGAAATTAGGAAGTTATCAAGTGTAACAGAGAATAGTTCAAAAAGCATTGTCTGCATTAAAGGAAAGAATGGGGAACAAAGCCCCTCGCTGTTATTTTATCAACATTTTTTGTTTCTGATCTGTCAACACTTGACACAAAACCTTTATTAAGTGTATAATCCACATAGATAACTGTGCAATCTCTCAATTTGTGAAATCATGTAGACACTATCTCTTTGTAAACAGTAAATGGTCTGAACTTTGATTAGCGCTTTCACCCATTGCAGTTTCAAAGCATTTTACACTAGACTGTATTCAACTATTCACACACCGATTGTGACGAAGCTGGCATTGAAAGCGCTAATCAGGCTTTTGGAAGTAATTTGGGGTTCAGTGTCTTATCGAAGAACATTTCTGCAAGCAGACAGGTGGAGCTGGGAATCACTGTATTTGTGTAAATGTCAGATGCATAAAATTATCAGTATTTTAAAAAATAGTATAACAGTACATTCAAACTTATGCAAAATTACATTTTTGAAATACATTTTAAAAATAAATGTGAAAAAATGTGTGAGGCAAAGCCAGTCTATTAAGCCTGTCATAACCCAACCAAATCACCAAAGCAATATGGCATTATCAGCATTTAAGATTTTGCTGACTAATTAATAGCTAACCATAGCTATTAATTAAACACTAGTCAAGACTTTTGCATTTGGTCTGGCCAACAACTAAAAAGACTGATGGAATGCCAAAAAATGAAAGTCTAAAAATGGAAGTGTGATTGTAACTTTAATTAAAAAAACAAACAAACAAACAAAAAAAAAAAAACAAAGTGGCTGCTATATGTGAACAAAAGTGCTTAAGCTGTCCTGTGTATTGCTGTTGTTCAACACTTCAGGCCTTGCCTTCAACCAATTTCACACACAATAACTGATTGTGACTGGCTCGGTTCTCATGAAACTGCAAGGGCAGGATAGATGTCCAAAGTGAATGAAACTTCACTGTCTAGGCTGTCTGGCTGCCAAACAAGGGCAAGGCAGTTGTGTATACCTGCTCATTTCAAACAGGAAGCGATCAGCCCGAGCCATTCGCTCTGGCTCATATTTGTGCTCCTCCAAGATGTCAATGTCACTTTTTTCTGGTACAAACTTTAACAACTGTGAAGATGCAAGGGATTAGATGAGGCAAATATAAAATTTGGCGATCAGAATTACATTCACAGAATAAATATTATCTGTATTAATGAGGAAAGGTAAATTAAACCATGTTGACAGAGCAAGATATCATCCTTCTTGTTCATTCAAAACTGCCTGTCCAGCAATAATAAATTAAGCATTTGACCTCACCTGCTCTAGCATATCTTTGGCTAGCTCTTCTTTCTCATCCATTTCCAAGATTGCTCTCTTAATATCTTCATTGCTCATCTTTAACCTTAAAAGAAAAAAAATATATTGTGGGTAAAATAATGAAACACAATCTACATTTAAACACAAATCTTGCATTTTATTCACACATTAACATAACACGATTATCCAGTAAGAGGTTCTATAAAGTGGACCAGTATCCAGATTACTTAAAAATGCATGTCAACAAGACTGAGGACCAAGATATAATCTCTTTCAGACAGGTGGTAGCAGTGAATTCTCTAGATGGCTTTGGATTATTGCTGCCAACAGCCATTATAAATGGCAACAATGTTGCATAGTCTCATATTGCATAATGCTGGATAATTCCAGTTCAGATATAATACAATTCAGGAGAGGTTAAGGTTTATCTCTCATTTAATGTTTGATTGATTTACCTATCTTATTTATTTCAATGTAGTGTTCAACGTAATCATTCAACAGTACGTGAACATTATATTATACGTTCATTTTATAAACATTAATCAGTGATAACAAAACTGAATCATGAGAAGCAACCACACTCTGTCAGTAAACATCATTTTCTGTTCTTCTAATAATATTATTGAAGTAAAATCTAATATAGGTATAAGTTGATGTCCAACCAAAGTTACATACCCTACACAAAACAAAAGCAGCATTTCCTGAAAGCAGAAAACACTGGTTTGAGTCCTGGCCCTATGGGTACATGTTTTGAGATTTTTGAAAGACTAACAGTGCTGCAATGCTGTCTTTAAAATGATAAAGCATATTTAAAGAAACATTTGATTGCTAACATGATTAATACTACTGGTATGGATCCATACTTTGAAAGCAGGATGACACAGTTCTGTGCACGTCGACCATCGATGACTGACAGCTCCTTGACTTTTCGTGTGCTGACATACAAGTCATCCATAGAACCTATATCTTTCTGCAGACACAAAAAGAAAAGCTGATCAACACCCAGAGCTAACTCCATCAGAACACAAATGTAAAACACAGTGTAGTACAGTGCTCTTTTTCGGGAGGAACGTAGTGCAAATCTCATTGCAAATAATACAAATGTTTCTGAATTGAAGAAGGTTTATATGCACTTAAAAGCTGTGTTTCCAAAAAAGTAACATCACACAAATGTATGCTCATGATTTGACTTTGTTGTTATTTTGTTTATTTAAATTGTGAGGCAACAACATGTTGAATGTATAAAATACAAGTCCTCAGAATGTCATTCAGACCTCAGCTGCTCAATGAGATGGTAAGCTATAAAAATCAGGATGATGGAATATTGTCTCTTAAAATAATTGCCTAAGTCATTTTTTTACAAAAATGTTTTTTTTGCCTTAATCCTCTCCTTATGATGCTAACCACCTCTGGCAAAAATTGCCTACATCCTCAATTGAACAGATTATGCCATTCTACCCCTTCAGTACAAATTGCCTATGTCAAGAGTGTGTCACATGGTTCAGCTTTATGTGTTTCCTGAAAAATCTGAAAAAATTACTTATTTTAAGTGGGTCACGATATGGTATGGATGCTATCAATCAACATTATCAATAACTAATTAGAAAAAAAAAACAAAAATGTGAAAACACATGCACATGCATGCTTCAATTTGAGCCTCCTAAATTTTTCCTGGAGTTTTGAGAATAGCCAAACACTTAACTAAGTTATTTTCTTTACTATCAACACCAGTATTTCATTCAAATGAAAAAATAATGATTCAAAAGCTTCAGTATATGATGTTCATAGACACTTTGTAGAATAAAAGACAGTAAAGTAGCCAGTTTCCAAATTACACCAGGACAATGTTCCTGATCCAAAGCACGAGTAAACTTTAGCAAACTGTTGTGGAAACAGGAATTAAGTAGTAATATGTGTATGTTTCCCTAACGCACAGACACAGCACCTTTGAACATACAAAACAATTATTGACATTCATACATCCCAATATGTACGTAAATAAATCTTGTAAACAGAAAAAGACACAAGGAAAATACCTATTAATGAACATAATAACAATCGTCCCTGGTCACTTGCTGAGAGCATAAAGGCATTAGACAGTGCAACAAAGCTATGTTAAAGAGAAGCTGGAAGACCTTCATCTCACTTGCTTGAAGGATTGTTTAGTAAGCAGGTAGTTAGAGAGTGTGCAGAAACAAAAATTGAAAACATATGCAACAATAAACAATGAAAGCAGAAAACTGTAAGTGCAAGAAAACAAGCAAGTCATCAAGGGCTCATGAAATCTACATGAGTAGCTAAATTGTGTTTGGGTTTTAAAAGTATTTTCTCTCAAACATTCTTACAATAATCATGCTAATTAGATTTGTTAAGATAACATATCCTTCAGGGCACAATTATTTAGAAGGGTGCTTTAGAGAGAAAGATCCATGACAGTGAAAGTTTTGTTGTGATATGATCAAAGAAATATTTTCAAGATTAGATGAGTTTGACTCTTGCCAACTGAAACAAAACTAATAAGGCTAAGAAGATTGGGGGATGGGAGATAAAGAAGAGATGGGATTTTATACTGCTATATCAATTGAAAACATACATACAAAAAATAAAAAATGGTCAGCAATAACTCCCAGTAACCTATTACTCTGACTTTTCCTCTTTCATTTAAGTCTGAAAAGACACAATTTGCTTTCAGGTGTATTATGGATTTTAAAGACGAATGCACAGCAAATAAATCGGCATATGATGAGTACTATTGAAGCGATTACATGTCAATGTTTACATTTTAAGAAAATGTAGTTTAAATGTGATTACCAGAAGTTACACATATGAGCAAGTAGAATACGGCAGTTTATCGAACTGTGACCAATACTTTTACATGTAAACTTGTAGAGAAGTAATTTTAGAAAGTAATTACCATGCAGACTTATGATATGAAATTTATTTACAGGTATTGTTCAAATCAGCCTTTGGCTTATCATTATGAAGTTTTTGCTGCTTAAGTTAGTTTTACAAGAAATACATGCACGTACTGTGTATAATAAAGCTTCAACACAGTGATTCCTTTTGGCTCAAAGTTGAATTGCCTGCTAGCTCTTTGTTTTTATAAAAGCCCCCTAGAGGATAGATGCGGAAAGCCATGTCTATCAAAAGCATTTAGCAAAAGCTGCTAATATTTGCATGGAGCTGGGAGTGCTGTTACGACAACCAAACAGTTGAACCAAAAGTCTAAAAACAAAATCATATTGAACTGTTATTTTAAGCAAAGCATGGACTAGGGGTTTTTGTGATAATTTATTATTACCAAACACAAATACTATAAATCTGCATTTCACTGAAACCTTTCCAAACCTGTTGTCTCTGATAGGCTGAGAACATCTTCTCTATGTCCTTGAGGTCAAGTATCTTGAAAGCTTTTAGGTCATCAACGTCTTTCCAGATGGTGCCATTGATCACATTCTGAGAAATGGAGACATCAAAATTTTAACTTTGACAAAACTGCAAAGATCTAAATCTTCTTCTCTTCCCTTCAGCTGCTCTCTTCAGGAGTAGCAAAAGGGAAAGATTTTTTTTCGATAATGATTTATAATGCTGTTGTCAAATAAAATCACAATCACTCTGCCACAGTCACCAGCCAGCACTCCACCTGTGGTCACATATAGACGAAATCTCTGCAGACTGTCTATCACAGACTTTGCATTGGCAGTTACTTCTGCCTTGCCACACCCCAGCACACTGTCTTCATTAGATGTAGATATTGCAACAGAGTCGCTCAGCTCTGGACAACATGTGCATTTCACTGAAACCTTTCCACTAAGCCTGCACTTTCTACCCAGCCTCGACCATGGCTGACTGAACCCATCCATGCTCTGCGTTCTACCCTTAGAGCAGCGGAAAGAAAGTGGTACAAAACTGGCAACCCATTAGATCTCGAAAAACCTGCAGTCTCTACTAGCAACCTTTGCCACCTCTGTGACAACTGCCAAGAAGGCCTACTACAACGAAAAGATCGGCAACACTACAGACTCTAGGAAATTGTTTTCTACTTTTAAATCACTGCTTAACCCCCCCCCTCCCCTTGCTGCTACAGATCTTACCCCAGACAACTTCGCCACCTTCTTCACAGAAAAGGTAGCAAGCATCAGCAAGCAATTCAAAGATCCTCCCTCCGACGAGCATTCACCACAAGAAACCTCTACCACTGCTACAACACTCAGTACATTTACCCCACTCTCTGAAGAGGATGTCTCCAAACTGATCACTGAGAGTCGTCCCACTACCTGCCCGCTGGACCCTGTGCCCAGCAACCTGCTTCAAGATATCGCCCCATCAGTGGTTCCAGCGATAACATGCATTATGAACTCCTCACTGTTTTCCGGAACTGTCCCCTCTGCCCTCAAACAAGCAAGGGTGACACCTTTACTGAAAAAACCCACTCTTAATCCAGCACAGGTGGTAAACTACCGCCTTGTCTCACTCCTTCCATTCCTTTAAAAAATCCTGGAAAGGGCAGCTGCAAAACAGGTCACCAACTTTTTAAATCAGACTGGATGACTGGACCCAAAACAATCTGGCTTCAAAAGTGGGCATTCAACCAAAACTGCGTTACTGTCAGTAACAGAAGCTCTGAGGACTGCAAGAGCCGAAGGACTATCATCTGTCCTCATCCTACTAGACTTAACAGCTGCCTTTGACACTGTCAACCACAGAATACTCCTCAAGATACTCACATCCATGGGAATCACTGGTGCCGTCCACTCCTGGTTACACTCCTACCTCTCTGGCCGCTCCGTCAAGGTGTCATGGCAAGGGAAATTATCTTCAACTCTCACCCTCACCACCGGGGTACCCCAAGGATCAGTGCCGGGGCCCCTTCTCTTCGCAATGTACACCACCTCACTAGGAAATGTCATTAGAACACATGGTTTCTCCTATCACTGCTACGCCGATGACACACAGCTGCACCTCTCCTTCCACCCAGATGATGCCACGGTTTCGACTAGCATCACAGGCTGCCTCTCTGACCTTCTAGTGATTCCAGCTAAAGAGACAATTCATCACAACATCAGCATCAAGATGGACTCTTCCACAGTGGCCCCAAACAAAGTCGAAAAAAACCTCAGCGTCATGATCAACGATCAGCTGTCATTCTCCAACAATATTACATCAATTGCCGAGACCTGCAGATTTGTGCTGTACAACATTCAGAAAATCAGACCCTACCTGACCCAACAGTCGGCACAGCTATTGGTTAAGGCCATGGTCATCTCCCGCCTGGACTACTGCGATTCCCTCCTAGCTGGACTACCTGCTTGGGCAATAAAACCACTGCAGATGGTACAGAATGCTGCAGCACGGATGGTATTCACTCCAACCAAAAGGGCTCATGTTACACATCTGTTCATTGAGTTGAACTGGCTACCAGTAGCTGCCA
The DNA here is from genome assembly GCF_037954325.1 of Fistularia commersonii. Lineage (NCBI taxonomy): Eukaryota > Metazoa > Chordata > Actinopteri > Syngnathiformes > Fistulariidae > Fistularia > Fistularia commersonii. The sequence continues at coordinate 9,342,996 of NC_141284.1, forward strand.
GGATCAAGCACAAGGCCCTGACCCTGGCATTCAAAACCACCTCAGGAACAGGTCCAGCATATCTGAACGAAATGATAAGACCTTATGTTCCCGGCAGAGAGCTGCGTTCCTCTAATACGAACCTACTAGCAGTACCTTTTGCTTGCTCTAAGCGCTCTCAGGCAAAACTGTTCTCAGTTCTACTACCTCTGTGGTGGAACAAACTTCCGGAAGCAACAAGACTAGCATCATCTCTCTCAACCTTCAAGAAACAGGTAAAAACTTTTCTCTTTCAGGACTATATACTGCGCTGATGCTTGAGCTGCCCCAGATCAGGTTAGGCACCAAGTTAGGCTATACAGTATGTGTGTGTATGTGTACGTTTGTGTACATCTTTGTCCAAAAAAAACAAACAAAAAAAAAAAACAACTCACTAACCCAAGCTTACTGTTCTGTATATTTACTGTGCATCTTGTATTTGCAAGTGTTATTTGCAGTCATTATGTCCTCTATTGTAAGTTGCTTTGGATAAAAGCGTCTGTCAAATGCAATGTGATGTAATGTAATGTAATGTAAAAAAAATCATGATTGCAGAAATGTGCACATCACTTTAATGCAAGGTGATTTTTAAGTTAGTCCACAACAGATTAGTAGATACAAAGCATATGTCATGTTCCTCTCACCTCTCCCAATTTGGCCCAGTTGAAGGACTTCAAAGGATGAGAGGGCTGAGGAATGGACTTGTAGTGCAGGGATGTTACTGAGCTTAACGTGGAGGAGAGAAATGAAGGCAGGGAACCAAAACTGGGAGGAGCACCTGGTGGAGGAGGTGGAGCACCAGGTGGGGGAGGGGGCATTGGTGCAGGTGGGCAGCTGAAGGGCAATAGAGAAGGAGGTGGTGGGAAGCCAACCAACAGAGGGGGAGGCGGTGGAGTCACCAGGCTGCCTGGAGCAGGGGGGGTGCACTGGAAAGACACAGAGCAACCCTATTGGGAGAAGAAAACAAAATGTTTAGATGCAGTTGTTGCTTTAGAATTAAGATAATTAAAACAAGATACATTACCAAGACAAGTACTGATGATTTCTAACTATCCCATTCAGCTACAGAATTACTCACACAGCTGTGCCCCCAACAGCATACATCAGCACTTCACTGACTCTCCAACAGCATGAGGTAAGGGGAGTACTTTGCCAGGTGAACCAGAGAAAAGCTGCTTAACCCTACGGTGTTCCTGGCAAGCTACTTACTACTTGCTAACCAACTCTCAGAGATCCACACAAGTCTTCAACCTCTCCCTGATGCTAGCCACTGTCCCACCTGCCTGAAAACAGCCACCATCCCAGTCCCCAAAACAGTGACCTCAATAACTAGAGGCCCATCACCCTAACATTAGGGGTGATGAAATGCTTCGAGACGCTGGTCCTGCAGCACATTAAGGCCTGCATTTGATCCCCACCAATTCGGCTAGAGAAATAACCACCCTACTGAAAACGCCATTGCCATCCCCCTACACACCACACTAAGCCACCTGGAACAGCCTGGCAGCAATGTAAAATGCTCAGTGTTGAAACATCTTCACTCCGGACAGTGATAACCAAATTACTGGACCTGCACCTTTCACATGTGCTTGGATTAAAGATTTCCTATTAAACAACTTGTAAAGCTCGGCCCCCACTTCTCCTCTTAAGAAGGAACAAGGACTAAGACTATGCTCCTCTCAACATCAACAGCAACCAAGAGGGGAGTGTCATACTTCATGTCGAAATCCTCTAGTTGTGGCAACTGGATTTGAATTTATTTCACTCCTCATCCAAGATGCTTCTTCAGTTCTAATGACATGTGGGGAGTTTCCGAATAAAACCGCCATAACCCTGGCAGTTATATTCGGAAACTCCCCGCAGGTCATTAGAACTGAAGGGTGAAATGAGGGGTGAAAAGTCGTCAAGTGAAGAAATTAAAGTCCAGTTGCCACAACAAGAAGATTACGACACAAATCCACCATGACCTGGATGACTGAAAACCCTTACAGACATGTGTCATACTTCAGGTTCCTGGGTGTCCACATCAAAGATGAGCTCTTCTGGTCCACCTACACTAGGGCTGTGATAAAGAAAGAACAGTAGCAATTGTCATTCTTTAGGATACTGAGGAGGCAGAAGCTGCTGGTGTCCTTCTATCGCGCTACTATCAAAAGCGTGATGACATACTGTGTCAGAGTGTGGTTTGCTGGAAGCACAGCTGCAGGCAGGAAGGCTCGGCTCTGCAGTGGGTGATTGACACCCAAAAAAATCATTATCTACACCCTGCCCCACCTTGAGAAGATAGCTACCACCCCCACCTTAGCCGATCCAGAGATCTCCTCTCTGACCTCTTCCAGCCAGCACATCACTTGCTCAACCTACTCCCCTTGGGTAGGTCGATCAGAGCCTGCACCTCCAAGATGACAAAGTTTCTTTCCCATCCAAATGCCAACTCAGAGAAGCCACCAGAATCCTTGTTTTATTTCACGATACATACATAAAGATAATAACCCCATTCAAACCACAAATCAGGTGAGTCACCTATCTTATTTGTCTTCCAACAACCCTCTGCTTTCTCACAGATAATGGTCTCCATCATTGCATCTCACCAAAAACAACTTCTTCATCTCTTCATGGACAAGTTGACAACATGCACACCTTGCTAATGTTTTTTCATAATTTTCGCTGGGTTACCTAGCGGTGGGCGGTGCGCCCATCATTTTTAGAATAGCACTTATGGGTAGTGGCAGCCACGTTGGTGTCAAATGCTCATTCCACTCGTAAGTCAGAGCTCAGCCTATATCACAAAGCAAGAATTGACTGAGCAATGGCTTGTATCTCTGAAAATTTGTAAGCTGATGCACTCGTAAGTCAAGGTTCCACTGCATACCGAAAACTCCCCACAGTCTGTTAGAACTGAGGAAGCGTCTTAAAAAAACGGATAGAATGTCTTCAGAAAACTGAACAGGTCTACTTGCCAATACATTTCATGACAAAAACCATTGCCTAAATGACCTTCTCAAATACAAAGTTTTAATCCATTTGGTGGACTACCAAAAGCATACCAATTGTTTTCATCTTTACAATCTTATGCAATTACCTTATATTTTGGTTTGCTGTAAAAATTTAACTAGATACTTCATATCCTTTAAATACATCCAATAGTAATCTTAAGAGACACAGAGAAGGATGACTGCTGCATTTCATATAAAAACAACCATTTCTTACAGCTTTGCCATTGATACGTGTAGATAGGTCGAGAACTTGTTCCTTTGCTGAACGCAGTTCCGCAGCCTCATGGTGGAGTTTGTCCTTCATCTTGTTGAGTGTCTTCATCATGTCCTCTTTCTCCTGTGTTTTGGTATCACATTCCCGTTCCCTCCTCTCCAATTTTGCAAGCAACTTCACATGCTCTAAAAATTAACAGTGGCGAAATCAGCCTCAACTGAGATGAAAATATGTGTCCTGAAGTACTTCTATAGAACATTATGATGTCAAGCTGTAAGACACATTCAAAGACAAAGGAGAAGGCTCTCTCTCTCTCTCTCTCTCTCTCTCTCTCTCTCTCTCTCTCTCTCTCTCTCTCTCTCTCTCTCTCTCACACACACACACACACACACACACACACACACACACACACACACACACACACACACACACACACACACACACACACACACACACACACACACGACCAAATACAAACAAACAAGTGTGTACATAGATGAATGTATGCTCTCTTTGAAATACTTCACACAAGTTGTACCTTTCCTCTCCTTCTCAGCCTGGTCCCGCCACTGTTTTACTTCATTCTCATTGACCAGCCTGTGGGACAAGCCGAAAAAAAAACTTATGAAGACAGAACCTGTTCACAGCTTGAAACTGAACTGGAAGGGGGAGGGTCAATGAAGCAAGGGCAGCTCTTTGGGAAATGTATTGAGCAAGCTAATGAACTTAATGAAGTTAAATGCAGGCCCAAGAAGACACAACTCAGTGAGTCAATTCAGAGCCTCAATAAATATAGTGGCTTGTGTCAGAAGGGGCAGCAGTCCATGGAGAAAACTCCATAGACAATGATGTTTTTAGATAACATCCGTGTTTCTCTGCCATTATATAACAAATCATTGTGCAAACACAGGCACATTCGCACACACAACAGCAGAAAGAAAGAGCGAGAGATTGCATTCCTAGTATGTGTCACAGCCTTGTCAAGCTCCAGCAGGATGACCACGCCCACTTGCCACCCACAACCCAGCTCCCGGTCTCCAACTGATTAGGACTCATTTAATTGCCCAAACCTATCTTGTGTTCTGCTAATCACCTGCCTGACACCCTTTTTAAAGGATTTTAAAGGAATCCCTGAGATCAGGCATATGCTGTCTGGTCTTGTTGCCAAATAGACTGCTTGAATCTCTGTTTCCTGTATTTAGTTGCTGTTTTTTGTAGGGCCTTCAATAAATGCTAAGAAAGTGTCTTGAGTGTCCATAACAGCGGGGAAATAGTCCAAGTCGTACATGCATGCCCTGCAAACTTTTGCAGCATGCCAATGTTGCAAAAGTTTGTGCTGTCCATTGGCTGCTCACAACCCCAAAGGCTGTAAATCTAGGGGAAACGCTGGACATTATTGTCTTGTGATAACACGGACTTGTTAAAAGATTTTAGATGCATCCCTGTAATACGCTGTGGTTACAAGGAGGTGAGATACAGAAAGATTATTTTTCTGTAAACAATTCAGAGCAACTAAGCATATGGAACATGTGCAAGCAGGTTGGAAAGGGTGGAGAGATGCCAGGCGTAATATCATAGGGTATTGTCAACAATACTGAAGGAAAAGCTGTGCAGGATGGTGGTGAGACCAACAACGTTGTATAGCTTAAGGGCAAACTACAGCCCCTGAAATGTTGTTACAAATCAAATCAAACCTATTTTTACCTTTTTCCTGAAATACCCATGTTACCCCAATAGATGGTGCACTTTTTATAAACAGACCTTTGGAGTGTGGCTTATTACACACTCACCTTTTCGCTTTCCCCTTTTAACCCTTCTGCAAAAATTAGTGGATTACAGGAAAGAAAAGCGGACAGTGAGTAAGTTTTCCCACAATATTTTTTCATAAAAGTGTGATCAATGGCTGTATGCTTGATATACAAAGAAACTGCTGTGGTTTTCAAAAAATACAATACCAGCTGTCACATTGACACAAAGCATGCAAACTGTGCTTGTAAGCAGTCAACACAAATATGGGCAGCCATGGCTCAGAGGTTGACTGCTAATTTACAGGATCGCCATCGTTCCATCAAGAAACTGTGATTCAAGAGTCAAGTACCACTGTAACCGGTGGGGTACGGACCAAAACCATGACTTCACACCAACACGGAAAGAGTTAAAAAGATTTTACTGAGACCACACTAGGTAATCTAAGGAGATCAGTGACTTCAAAGTGGTGGTAGGTGAGCATATCCAAACTTAGGATGGTGGTTTGTGGGATGAATTTGGTGACAAGACAGATAAGAGAACAAAGGCCAAGCAGAGGACAAAGTGGTAGAAGCAAAAAGGGACGGGTTAAGAAAGGCTCTGGATGGTCATGGATGATTTATATAGGTTGGCAAAACAGAGAAATAGAGATAGAATGGACATAGAACAGGGTCAGATGAATAAAGATAGAGGGAATGTATTAACAGATGCTAGCCAATACAGTCGATACAAGATGTAGTCTACCTACGTGCCTCTACCTCCGCTCTTAAAGTTACCCTATGGAAAACACAGAATGCTTACTAAAGCCATCGTTCTTGAAAAGTTTACCACCATCTGTCCCTTTTTGTTCCTATTCTGGATACAAACCTGCCCATTACTTATTCATTACCTCCATTGCCTGCAACAACATGTCCATTGAAGTCTGCACCAATTTTCACTCTCACCTCTGGGGATATTCTTGCATCACTTCATCTAGCTCACTCCAGATATTCTCTGTCTCCTCTTACTCACATCCCACCTGTGGGTCATTGCCATACAAAACTGAGCATCACACCTTTTCAAGCTTTAGACTCACAAGTATATCTAGCAGTTTCTTCACCTCCAGCACATTCCTGAAAAACTCCTCCTTCAAGATAACTCGTACTCCATTTCTCTTCCTGTCAATGCCATGATAGCACAACTTAAAACCTGCTCCTAAGCTTCTAACCTTGCTACCTTTCCAACTTGTGTCCGGGACACACAGTACATCCACCTGTCTTCTCTTCACCATATCAACCAACTCTTTAGCCTTTCCTGTAATTGTCCAAATATTCAAAGTCCCTTCTCTCAGTCCCGGCCTTTTGCTTTTTCTCTTCTCTCTCTGCTTCTGAACATACCTTTCTCCTCTCCTTCTTTGACTTGACTTACATAAAATGGATTCCCATTTTCTTTGAATATTACTGCTTTGTTCAACAGCTTTTCCTGTCAATGTTTCCTTATACAAATTCTCTGTTATCAGTCTCTGACTCTTGCCTTTACTCTTCTCTCTCTGCTTCCAAACATGCCTTTCTGCTCCTCCTTCTTAAACCCAGTTGCCCAATTTCACTGGTACCCTGTAAGTTATTGGCACCAGTGGTGGTCGTTGTTAACCCCTGCCTTGACAGATGCGGTATGAATTTCTCGATCTTGTCAATTATCTAAGTACACATCCAAAAAAACACTCAGAGACATTGTTAAAGACATTCTAAGAGCAAGGCGTGGACAGTGGTTGGCCTGTCTACATTATGGGTAACTGGCCAATTATATTTGGTCACATGTAAAACCAACTGCTGTACAAGGCAGGCCTAACCCAAAAAGATAAATGTAAATCATGACCAGAAATCAGAGCTCACAACTGACAGTTCCTGCGAGAGCTCTGAGGCCAGTGCTCCCTTACTTTTCCTAAGACCATAATAAATGTTTCAACTGTGAACAGAAGAATCTGTTTTGTTCTTTGGGTTCCAACAAAAGAATCATTTCAACAGTCATAAAACACATGTTTCCTTTTTAAAAATCAATCACTGGTATGTTTAGCCAAGTTATTTTCTAACTTCACCTAAATATGACTGGCTTCACCAGCATGCCCACTTGCCACTATGCGATGGCTTTCACTTACATGCCAGTTCAAAATCAAAATATGACTTCCTCCGATCCTCTGAAAGACCCCTGATGCCATTTAACGTCACCTGCCAATGCAGTCATGTTTTCTACAACAAAAAAGTAAAAATACCAGAATATCTAGGCCACATTGTATTCAATCTGTTCTCTTTTTTGTTAATTTGCTGATTGGATATTGTAATCACAAAAGACTTTTCAAGATACAAGGGCATGTGTAAGCTTTGGAGCATGGAAGATCACTTTCAAGACAGGCAACATTTAGTGAACCTATGCTTATTACTCTGATTTACTAAATTTAAATAAATCCTAACCAGGAAAACCTGCAGCAGACCAATTGATAGTTGTCAGTGATTAACATGCTCCTCTGACTCAAAAAAAAAATCTACATTTCACTTACATGTGAATTGTGTTTTTAACACTGAAGTTATCAAGAGGGGCAATATCAGGGTCTTCTCCCTTGTCATCCTGCAGGACAATCTGTTGGAGGATCCTGTCTAGAAGCAGCCATTGCTGCATTCTGCTTCCACCACGCCTATCTATGTGAAATAAAAACACAATTATAAAAAATGTCAAAGATATTACTGATAAATTGAAAAGCTTCTTCAGAAACGCACCTTGAGAAGTCTGAGGTTTTCGCATACCTCATGAGTGAGAAAAAATTCCTATGCCTAAAATTAATTTTAATGTCGCAACCACATCTGTAAAAAGCTGTCCTGTAATTAATGATAGCTGGGTACTAAAGCATCAACAGCACATAAAAACATGAATGTGCGGCTACTCACGTGACATTTGCAGGCAGTGTTGGAGGATGGAAAGGAGGTATGGGTAGGCATCTGTGTGGATCAATTTCTTCTTGATCAGCTCAAATATGGCACTAGTACTCTTCGTATCCACGTGAGTCTTATGAAACGAATAAGCATGCTAGATTTATTTTAAGGTCTGGCCATTGTTCCGGTAACTTAATTTTGGGCTAAATGGCACTGCAGTATTTACATATTTAAACCATTTTGACAAGTATAAAGGATAAGTGTTAGGTTATCATTCAAGATTACTCACCATGTCAAATCTTTTGGCTAACTCTGTGTCGTCCTCATTTCGCACCATTTCAAAGAAATCCAAGTGCCTACAAAAAGGCCAAAAGAAACAAAAAGGTTACAAGGATCAACTGCTATGGAATTTTTGGTCACTGAATCATTAGTAGAGTGCTCCTGTTTCTGGATTACAAATCAAGTGTTATTCCCACCTATCCAAGGTTGCGTTCTCATGGTCTCGAAGCTTCTCAATGACAGGCTGGATACCCAACATTAAGAATTCATACCTTAGATGGAGGCGGAACTCAAGATTGTCCTGGAAATATATGGTGGAAATAATTAAAATAGATTATTAGATAAGATTTAAATGACATTATGAGGATGCTTTTTTCCAATCTTCCAATCTTTCCAAATCCAGTGTACCATACAACTTCACCATGACCTGGATGACTGAGAACTTCTGCAGATATACAATACTACCGGTACTTTTATTCACAGCTATGTACAATTAATTGTATTTCTTTTAATTCAGCTATTGTCCTAACTTTCATAATAATTTCTACAACAACCTTTACTTGGACTGATGTTTCGGCTTTTGGATATGACTTTTTGTCTTTCTGGTTGTCAAATAAAACACTTTTGGGTTATGCCTACAGGTAAACAATATTTTTTTTTGCATGACGAGGAAACTGCAAGTTGTCAAGTAAGCTCTAGCCTATCGAGGTCTATATTTAGTTGACTCCATATTGTATTAAATTTCTTCAATTCCAAATATATATCGTTTCTTGGATTATCTTTATCTTCTTTTCTGTCATTTTTAAAAATCATTGGGCTAGGATTGGGGTAAGTAACAATTTGATTGTCTGGTGAAACCTGCTTTAACTGTGCAACTGAAAATGAACAATTTCTGTTCTCCAAGATGGAATGATAAACCTTTAACACCTTAAAATTCAACATCAAACTGCCCAATCTTCACAACATAATAAAAAGGCAACAGATGTTTTTATGCAATAGCAATTAAATAACAGATGTTCAACTTCAGGACTTGAACTACTCTTGTGCCAGTGCATGTCTTCCCAACATCAGAGAAAATTTGCTTGTATTTTTTCTACTTGTCTCAAATCCAAAAGAGCTAATTGTGTCATATTTTAAAATATTTCAGGCTGACATAGATATAAGGCCATCTAAAGAGTGGTTGAGAAAACTAGACTCCCCTTACAAAAGACATAAGGGAAGAGAGAAAACAATTAATCTACAAACTCCTTTATGACGAATAATTATAAACTGAAAACTTACATATGGTATATTTTTCAACTCCGAACTTCCTTTACAAACTAGGTGTAATACAATAGATGAATTTATTCCTTACGATTTATGGAGACTACAATAATGTAACCAATTCCATTTGTGAAGTGTGAAGTAGCAATATGCTAAAGGTGCTTTAAGGTAGAGGGGGACTATGTTTAGAAAAAAAAGAGAAGGAAAACAAAACAAAACAAAAAAGCTATAAATAGCTGGAAAGAATAAACTATCCTTTACTTTAAAGTACATACAATATATCCACAAGCTATCTGTGTAGTTGACATGTGAAATGGTACAAGCAAAAAAAATCACAAAAGAAACCAAACCTAGTACATAACGAGACAATGATCAAAAAACATGTCATAGTTGTAAAGCTAATAGTGAATCCTCAGCATTGGTTAAACAAAAAGCCTGCTGAAGGGTCTTAATTTTCAAGTCCTTGACTGATTAAAACGTTCTCATTGTTAACATCACATGAGTGTTGGTTTTCACCTCCCCTGCTCCAGCATTGAGCACAGCATTGATGAAGGACATGATGGCTGTCTTGAGGTTGACCTCATCTCTGTAACGACCTGTACTCTTGTCCAGCTCATTCAGCAGCGTCTACAATCCAGGCAGGTGTTAGTAATTATATTTAATTAAAGTAATAATCAAAGACAAACTGATCACATAGCATCTGAGGCTATGTTAAAAGTAAAGTGTAATTGAACTGATGTTAATCTAGTAATCATGTTTAATTACCGTATTTTCCGGACTATAAGTCTCGTTTTTTTTTCATATTTTGGTGGGGGGTGTGACTTATACTCTGGAGCAACTTATCTGAAATAATTGAGCTCTCTTGCTCTGATGTGTGTGTGTCTGTGTGTCTTAAATATAACAGCGATCATCACACACACACGCCAAACAATCAAAATTCAGCGGGGGCGGGTCATGGTAGAAGTGCGTTGTGAAAAAAGATGCTACCAGCAACTTCTGTACCTATGAAAATTGATCATTTCAACATTCGCGCTAACTTATAAAAACAACTGAGAAGGGCTGAACAAAAATGGCACCGAAAAGAAAATCATATTCTGCAGGTTACACGCTGGAAGTAGTGAAATATGCAGCCGAAAATGGCGATCGAGCAGCAGAGAGAAAGTTTGAAGTTAGTGAGAAACTTGTAAGGGACTGGCGAAAAGCGGAGGTTACTCTTACTGAAATGAAGAAAACTAAAAAAGCTAATCGCGGGCTAAAAGCTAGCTGGCCACGGCTAGAGGAACGAGTTCATACTTGGTGCTTGAACAACGTGCTGCCGGGAGAGGCTTGTCAACAGGACAGTTGCGTCTGCCAAGGAGATGAATATAAATGACTTTGTGGGAGGACCTTCCTGGTGTTACCGCTTCATGCAACGCAATCGCTTCTCTATCAGAGCAAGGACGCCATCCTGTCGGGATCCAAAAAGGCTGGAATATTTGGAACTGCAAGTGACGATGACTCTCACGTAAGCGACCTACCGGTAGATGAGGAAGCGGCGCACTGTCTACCTTCGGAGTTGGCGGAGTTGTTCAGAAGTGACTCCGCAGAAGATTTCGTTGGATTTAGTGATCAAGAGTGACACAGATTGTTTGGTTGTAGCATGTGCTATATGCTATCGTTATTTGAATGACTCTCACCGTAATATGTTACCTTAACATAACATACCAGGCACGTTCTCATTTCATTGTTTATGCGTCATACTTGTTCAGCCTGTTGTTCTCTATTCTATTTTCCTTTTAAATTGCCTTTCAAGATGAAATGTCTATTCTTGGTGTTGTATTTTATTAAATAAATTTCCCCCCAAAAAATGCTACTTGTACTCCAGTGCGACTTATATATGTTTTTTCCTTCTTAATTACACATTTTATGGCTGGTGCGACTTATACTCTGGAGCGACGTATAGTCCGGAAAATACGGTAATTCAATTGTGGTGGGATAGGATAATAGAGTGCTCTCTGATCCCACCACTCCACCCCCTCCCTCTCCCTCTCACCCTGAAATATTTCTGAATTTAATCATAGTTGAAACCAACAAAAAACATCCTCATAGGCTCAGTCACTCACCCTTTGTGGTGTTAGCTTACCCTGAGGTATGATAATATACTGCAAACCCCACCTGAAGTCACCTGTTGACTATCTGACTAGCCAGAATGGTCACTTAAACACTTGAAAACACTTGAACCTCAACAAATCTGTGTGTCCTCACCTCACTTTTTTATGTGGATATAGCTATAACGTAACCTGATATCAAATGTTGCATAATGCCTTTTGCTGTTATCAAAAATGTTCTTGCATTTATTTAAGATGTTTTATGAAATATTTTGTCTTCCAGTTCTATAAACCCTCATTTGTCAAGGTGACTGACGTGTATACCTACCTGAAAGCGAGTCCTTTCGGCAGTGTATTTCTGGTAGTGCACCATAGCTTGCAATACTTTCTTGTGCCCATCAGGGACTAGACAAACTGCCCCAAGAATCTCCAGTACTGCCACTTTGGTCTTGATGTTTTCCATCTGTAGGCTCTGTGAGATGATGTTGATGCTCTGGGGGTGGGCCAGCACATGTGCACGGCCCTGAGAATTATTCATCAGTGCCTTAATGCACCCAATAATTGAGGTGTGGACACGACTCTCTGATGTTTCAAAGTCCATGCTAAGCAAGAAGTTGAGAAGGCAGATCAGGCCATCCAGCTCAATGAAGCGAGTGACAAACCTGGCACATGTTGGGATAGAAAAAAAAGACAGATTCAAATTTAGAAAAACAATGGAAAGATGTGTCAATTGTTAATAAACAATGGAATGACAAGTAACTAAGTACATCACCCTAAAATATAGAAAAAAAAAACGGACACAAAATTTTATGTTATTTGCAACGTTCATTATAGCTATTATAATTGTCTCTGGGTGATTTAACTTACAATGATCTGCTTCTGAATCCTATGTATATCCAAGACAGTGGCACGAGTAGTTGCAGGAGCCCTAGGCTTTCCCATTCACTGCAGTTTTTTATTGGATAATTCTCAATTCTTATGGAAAGCTACCCAGAACACACTGTAAGCCCACTGCCAGCAGACCACCAACCCCTCACACTCGCCTCCACTGTTGTCTACACAGCACTGAGCCGGATAAACCCATGCAAGGCTGCTGGTTCTCAGAGCATGCAGTCAACACCAGTATGAAGCTTGTGAACAACACCACAGTGGCCAGTCTCATCAGCCAACAATGATGAGAGAGCCTACAGAGAAGAGGTACAGCACTGAAAATAACGTGCTCCTCGACACCAGCAAGACCAATGAGCTCATTGTGGACTTCAGGGGGGAAGAGAAGAGTCACACATGACTCCATCTACAACAACGGGATGGCTGTTGAGCATTTCTCCAGCTATAAGTTTCTGAGGACCCACATCTCCAAGGACCTGTGCTGCACCCCCAACACCTCCTACCTGGTGAGAAAGCTCACCAGTGCCTCTTCTTCCTGAGGCCACTGAAGAAGAACCACCTGAACTTTTACCGCGGTGTGATAGAGAGCATCCTATCAAACTGCATCATAGTCTGGTATGGAAGCTGTTCTATCTAGGAGCGCAAGGCCCCTGCAGGAGGTGGTGAAAATTGGCCAATTCATCACAGGAACTTCCAGCCATTGATGACATTCAATGCTATCTGCATTGAGCTTGCAGCATTCTTAAGGACACCTCCCACCCTGTACACAAAGTGTTTTCCCTCCTGTCCCTGGGCAGGTTCTTCCAGAGCTGGGCATCTGAGGAATAGCTTCTTCCCAAGAACAGTGTCCACTGAATTCTTGCTGACCCCTACACACCTCTTACCACCTCTCAAATCCTTGTTCCTCCTGGGATCAAAGACAGTATTCAACTACCACTATACTACTTAACTGTCCTGTACACACACAAGGAGTCGCCTTGGAACCAAACATTCCTGGTTAAGATTCCAGAAGTCCCCCTAGCTTGTTAAGGTATTGTTAAGCAAGACACTGAACCCTTGGTGCTGCCCAGTAGCTCACTTCTGCTCATGATTCATCCATGATAGGTTCATTGTAGTGATTGAGTTTCGTTGATATTGTGCTGTATGTATGACTCAATGTGACAATCAAGATTTTTTTCTTTCTTCTGGAACACTAGTTTGGTAACCCATGGCAACTACTGTCCATATTTATATATGTACTAAAGCTCATTTCAACTATATTTTTGTAAAGCATAACTTATGATCTGTATATTTCTACTTGTACATTAAATGTACATATCCATCTGTCTACGACATTTAATACACATATCCAACTGTCAATAGTCCCCTATCTGTAAATCACTTGTGGCACCCAATATCATTACCCAATAATAATATACCATGTACATACTGTTTACAATTGTTTATATCTGCACCTACTACTTTGCACTTCTGGTTAGATCCTAAACTGCATGTCATTGCCCTGAACTTATGCATGTGTAGACATTAATAAGACTAAATCTAATTCAAATCTTATCCAAGCGAGGTTAACAGTTAGGCGGCAGAAGTTGACTTTGTAGGGCCTGTACAGATAGCCTTTTCAAAGCTTACTTCTCGCTAAGCTTGCTTACTCATCAGTAAGATGGAAAATTTATGACTTTATTTCATCAACAACAGATGGGGCAGCAGTAGATTGATCATTTTTAAGATATGGCTATATGAAAAAAAAAATCCCACATGTCCCTACCCATCACCCTTGCCAATCAACTGAGGTTATCGTCCCCCGTCCCCTTGCAGCTGTGACCACAGATCAGGTCAGGAGATAGCAGGAGAGACTCCACCAGAGTAAAGCTGCAGGTCCTGATGGCATCTCCCCCAGGATTCTGAAGACAAGCTACCCTCAGGTACTGAGACACCCCTATAACCTGAGCCTGGGCCAGGAGAAAGTACCGGAGCTGTGGGCCTGGTTCCCATGCCCAAGAAGTCGACACCATCAGACCTCAAAGACTATTGACCAGTTGCCCTCACATTTCATGTGGTGAAGGTTCTGGAGAGACTGGTCTAAGCCCACCTGAGGCCACAGGTGAGGTTGGTGCTGGACCCTCTGCAGTTTGCCTATCAGCCCCACTTAGGAGCTGAAGACACCCTCATCTACCTGCTGCAACAAGCTCATCTGAGAATCGTGTGAGAATCACATTCTTTAATTTCTCCAGTGCTTTCATCACATTAAGCTAATGCTGTTGGGTGAGAAGCTGCAGGCGATGGTTATCAATGTCTCAGTGATCTCCTGGATTACTTACTACCTGACAGGCAGACCAAAGTTTGTCTGTCTGGGCAGTGTTCTGTCTGATGTGGTGGTTAGTAATACTAGAGCTCCTCAGGGGACTGTGCTTTCTCCTTTTCTCTTCATCTTGTACACCACAGACTTCAAGAGTCATGCCACTTACAAAAATTCTCGGATGACTTTGCTGTTGCAGGGTGTATAGGAGGGGTAGAAGGAGGGGGACTACAGGACACTGGTAGACAGATTTGTAAACTGGACTGAACGGAGACCACTTCAGCAAGACCAGGGAGATGGTGATCGACTTCAGGAGGAAGATGGACATGCTGGCACAGCCTCTACAGATCAGGGGTGAGGTGGTGGAGATGGTTGAGAACCATAGATTCCTGGGTGTCATGATTGACAACAGAGTGGACAGGAGATCCAACACTGAGTCTGTGTAAAGGAAAGGCATGAGCAGACTACTTCCTCAGGAAGCTCAGATCCTTTAATGTATGCAGCAAAATGTTAGAGATCATTTATCAGTCTGTTGTCTCATCTTTTTTGTAGTTATTTGTTGGGGGAGCAGCATCACAACCAGAGACTCCCACAGACTAGACAGGGTCATTAGGAGAGCTGGCTCTGTGATTGGTCTCAGGATGGAGAACTTGATACCATGGTTGAAAGCAGGATGCTTAAGAAACTGTCATCCATCATGGACAAACTGGACCCCCCCACCCCCCACCTAACGCTGGATAGACAGTGGAGCAGCTTCTCCAGCAGACTGCTGCAGCTCCACTGTCAACGGAAAGATACAGGAAATCTTTACTACCTCACGCCATAACCCTACACAATAACTCACTCTAATCAGTTACTGCACTACTTCACATTGCCACTTTGCTCATTATTTATTCCTGTGTCTTGGTAAATGTGGAGAGACTTTCTTATAGATTATACTTTATAGTTTTACGCTTCAGAGTTTATTTATTTTACTTGTATTTTTCGCTAGCTTGTCACTCTCTTATCCTTGAATGTCTTGCTGCTGCTGCTGCTAAACAATTTTCCAAGCATGAGATCATTAAGTACATCTCATCTCATCAAAGGAGAACATCATCAAAGGACATCCCTGAGGGATCTTGAAAAAAATAAAGATGTCATCCAAATATGCAAAGAGAAACTTGCTGATTAGGTCCTTGAGGATGTCATTGACCAAAGCCTGGAAGACTGCTGGGGCATTGGTGAAGCCAAATGGCTTCACCAAGTATTTATAATGTCTGGTGGGTGTATTAAAAGCGGTCTTCCATTCATTATCCTCTTGGATGCGGACAAGGTAGTAAGCATTGCAAAGATCGAGTTTCATGAAGACCACTGCCCCCCGATGTGATTTAAAAGCTGAGGAGATAAGAAGAAGTGGGTACCGGTTCTTGATAGTAATGAATTAATAAATTAATACTTTATTGATCCCAAAGAGGAAATTCATGTGTTACAGTAGCAGTTGAGCTGCTGCAACAGGCTGCCTGGAGAAGATTCTGTTGTGGGAAGCTGAAGTGGGAGGGCGAGCAGACATCAGCTGCGGGAACTGGGCATAGGGGACTGCCCAGGAAGTTGTGAATTACTGTATCACCAGTGTAGTCTTGATTGTGCCCCCTCCATTTCCATGTGTGCATGTAGATGTAGTATACATGCCCTTTGTCCTGCGGTTGTTAGATATTTTAATCATTTTACTTCTGTGAGAAGAAACAACAAATTTACTAGGATTCGCTGTAACAGACAGCGGGAGCATCAATGGATGAGGCATCGGAAGAGTCATTAAAAACCAGTCGGAGATGGTTTGATCATTTTAAAGGGGGGGCTGGCATTTACTCTGTCACTTAATAAAGTTTAGTGATAAAGTGTAGCAAAGTGTGCAGGTTAATTTAGCAATACATTGTTGTCAGGATCTCCTCTCGGCAGCCGAGAGGAGATATGGCTGGGATTAATTCGCAATCGGTGCCAGTGGCAGCAGCTGCCGCTAATCAAGAGCCCTATAAAGGCCAGCGGCATGCCCTGCCCTGCCCCCTACCCTGTTACGACCGGACCCACCCAGCCGGCCGGTGTAACTCTGACCCAGCCCGAGATCCTGCCTTGACCCAGGTGAGCCACCAGACCCTGCATGTAGACCAGGACCCCCTGGTGGACCACCGGACCTTGATCCAGTATTGACTATGCCCAGGACCCGTCCTGCCTTGACCCTGCCTGGGACCCGTCCTGGTGAGACCCAGTCCTTCCTGCCGTCACCCTGCCCGGGGCCCGTCCTGGTGAGACCCAGCCCTGTGCAACTCTGTCTCGGGGCCAGGGGCTTACCAGCGACACCCTACCTGCCGTTCAATCCAAATAAAGCGCTTTCAACCCAGACTCCTGCTCTGAGGTGTGGTTCCCTGCCCGAGTCCGCCCCCGCGTCCCGTGACACATTGTAGCATCAAGTTGTGGCCAGCAAGTTAAGGGATAGAGCATGAAATGAAAAAGTCCCCCAACCTCCTCTGCCTATCTCCGATGATGCAGCATCTTTGCCCGATCTTTATGGTAAAGACACTAAATAAAACCAGTTTATTTCTTTACTTCTCTTTAATTATGAATTATTTTCTATACATTATCTGTTCAGCATTTATTCTTATCTAAAAACACATAATTAAAAGATGTGGTTTTGGAGGGGCTGTAATGGATTAATAGCATTTCAATTCATTTTAGTGGGGAAATTTAATTTGATATACAAGAAAATTGAGTTATGAATTTGGCCAGGGAGTGAATCAAACTTGTAAGTCAAGGGCCCACTGTATATTACTTTAGCTCAAGAACTTGGGGTGTTTTTGACTGTTTTTTCCATATACTATTTGTGCTGTGTTTGAGCCTAATAATAGATTGAAAAAGAGATAACAGTGTCTGCAGACAATCTACAATTACCCTAAACTAAAACCCTAATACTAATCCCAACACTCCTAATAGTCTACATCTGAACAGACCTTTTGAGTGTACTTAAAACATTCAATCATTCATTATCGACAGCTCATCCTGCGCTCAGGGTCACAGGGATACGAGAGCCAAAAGCCCAGTTCTTGGGTGAGGGGTACACCCAGGAATGGTTGCCTGGGCCACATATAGATGAACTACTATTCACTCTGTCATTCTATTATCTGGGCAACCTTTCAATTAACCATCCATCCATTGTCCATTGCTTATCCTACTCAGGGTCGCAGGGGATGCTGTAGCCTATCCAAGTTGCCATCAGGTAAGAGGCGGGGTACACCCTGGACTGGTCACCAGTAAAGTGCAGGGCTACATATAGAGACAGACAGACATTAACTCTCTCATTCGCATATCTGGGCAATTTTCCTATTGTTCCAGTTGCAAGTTTTTGAACTGTGGGAGGAAAAAAGAAAACCCCATGTAACATGCAAACTCTATACAGTAAGGCTCCCTGTGGGAATCAAACAAGGGTCCACTTTTTTAATGCACCACTGTGCCGCCTACTTTGATAAAACTGTTAAATAAATTAAATATCCACATCATGCAGTCCATTTTCAAAGGAGCAGACACATGTTGTTTAAAAACTGCCTCTGCATTTACAAACGTTGCCCAGGACCTAATAACAACTGATTATAATTGCCTGTTTTTACAAACCCTGTTGCAAACAGATTAATTTGGACTGAAGAAAGAGTAGAGGCATGTGTGCCTAAAGGCATTGAGAGAAGAGGAAAGGCAAGGGTTTAGTAATCGGGGTGGTGACCTTAAATGTTGGTACTACGACCAGTAAAGCTGGAGTTGGTTGACATAATGAAGAAGCCAGAAGGTGGACATACAGTACATGTCCAGGAGACATGTTCTGGTAGAAATGCTAGAGGTCCCGAAAAGAGTGACGTGTCTGAAGCTAGAAATTGGAGGTGTGATCTTCTAAGCTGCTAGTGGTTTGCCCCATGTGTAGGATGGGTGTTAGAATAGGAGGAGAAATTCTGGACAGAGTTATTAAAGTTATGCAGGGTAGCCCAAGAGGTGAGAGATATGGAAGCTTCTTGGAGAGGTGTCAGTAGTTTCTGAATAGGTCTGTCAACAGGATCTTAGAGAGTAGAGGAATGTCAATGGAAGGGATTAGAAGTGTGCTGGTGAGATTTTTTCAAGAACAAGGGAGATGTGAGGAGTTGTCGCAACTGCAGAACATTGATGTTGGGCTGAAGGCCTGTGAAATGGAGTTATTGTAAAAGGCAGAAGTAAGCATTTTTGAGAAGTTGCCAAGAAAGAATACTACAGATACAGTATTGAACAATAGCAACAAATTTTCCTATTGGCCACAGCAAATCAACCCCCTCCATCTAACCCTAATTCTCTACATTCTCTAAAATCCAACTAACATCACGTCCTCTTTTACTACATCCATAAACCTTGTCTTCGGTCTTCCCCTAGGCCTCCTGCCTGGCAGTTGCAACTTCACCATTCTTCTTCCAATATATACACTAATCCTACTTTGTACATGAAAGAACCATCTCAGTTTGGCTCTCTGACCTCATCTCAAAAATATTTAACATCTACAGTGCAGTATCGCTGAAGAACTCATTCCTGATCCTATTCAACCTCATCACCCCCAAAGAGAACCTCAACATCTTCATCTCATCTATTTCCAGCTCTGCTTCCTGTCTCTTCCTCAACATCACTGTCTCTAAACCATACAGCATTAATGGTCTCACTGTCTTTTATAGCTTTCCTTTCCTTTGGCGGGTACTCTTTTACTGCAGATTACCCCATACACTTTTCTCTGCCAGTTCCAACCTGCTTGAACCTGTTTCTTGTTCGCAGTTGACAGTTGGCCCAAAGTACTTAAAATCCTCCACCGTCTTTATCCCCACTCCCTTCCTTTTTGGTCCCTGTTAACCTGTCTTGCTGCAACTAACCTTCAGTCCTCTTCTTCCAGGGTCATACCGCCATATCTTTAGATTGTCCTCCACCTGCTCCCTGCTCTCACAACAGATCAGAATGTCATCTACAAACATTATAGTCCATGGTGATTCCCATGTAACCTCATCTGTCAGTCAACAACAGGACAATACATCTGCCTCTGACCTTCTCTATCAACATTTTTATAGCAAATACTGCATCTTTGGTTCATATTCTTGGTCAAAGCAAATACAATATCTCTAGTACTCTTTCTTTGGTAAAAAAGTTTACTTGATGGGGAAAAATACACATACCTCATTGGCTGAGTCCGAAGTGCTGTCTTCAAATCTTCTACCACCTTGTTTCTCATTTCCATTTCCTCTTCATCAAAGGAAAAAAGGGTCTGCATCTGGACATGTAGTGAAAAATTAGAAGGATAAGCAACTTATTAATATCACTAACTTTTTGGTTTCAAAGGTGCCAGTGATTAATTAATTAATAATGATTCTTTTATAATTTATAATATATTAATCTGTTTTGTTCATTCTTTTTTTGCAGAGAAACTTCATTAACATTCATCCATCCACACAGAAAGGTCACCTTGTCAGAATCAAACCAGGGTCTGTTGTGCTGTGAGACCAAAGCACTAATCACTGCACCACTGTGCCGCCATTTTATTACCATGAACAGAAAATTAGAAAATCAATGTGTCAACTTGAATTAGTAAAAGGGGCAAATACAAAATGAGCCTCAATAGTAAAGAATTCAGTTTAAGTTTAAATAGAACATATCAAATAAATCATTGCTCTCTTGAAATGATACATATTTTTAAACACTGTAAAAGAACACTGTAAAAAAACCTTTTGGACAAGTCACCAAGGCATCTAAACTAGTCGTTGTGTGCATGTATGCATCCCTTACCGCAAATGTTTCAAATTCAAGGCCCACAACACCATGCCATTTTATGTGGCCCACAGGAACGTCTGTAAAGGTCTGTTCTTAAAATAACTAAGCAAATTTACATTTTCCACAATCGATGATGATCATGCAAAGTGATGGCATCCCACCATTATAATGTGGTGCATCCATATCAATGCGATTTTTAACAAGTGGAATTAAGACATACAAATGTTCCCTAAATGTCCGGGAAGAGAAACATTGATGCAGATGGAGGCTGTTTCAAGAAAGATAAAAGGCGAATACATATTTGTGCTTCAAGGAGAAAATACGATATGTCTTGTGATATGAGGCAGTGTTGGTTGTAAAATAGTACAATCTACGTCTGCATTTTGACACCAAACACGGAGCTCAGTATGCCAAAGTTAGACTTCCAGAAAAAACAAATTGTCCAAGTATTAATAGCCAAATTATGATGACAGCAGAATGTGTTCATGAAGGTTAAATCCAAAAACACTACAGCAGTGAAAGCTAGCTTTATCGTGGCTGAAGAAATCGCCTGAGCTTTAAAGTCTTTTGCAGATGATGCCTTTTTGAAGCAGTGTATGCTGAAGGTCTGTGAGCAGGTGTGTCTCGACCAAATAAAGACTTTTAAAAATGGCACTTTCACAAGAAACAACATCGTGAAGTGAGTTACAGAACCAGCAGGAAACCTGGCAACACAGCTGGCAATGTGTTCACTATGTATTCACTATCCCTCCTCTGTACATGACTGAACTATCTCAGTCTGGCTTCTATGAGTTGAAAAGAAAAAAATCAGTTTTGAACTGATTTTAAAATACTTGTGATATTTCGTCATTAAACTGTGTCATTTTAAAGTAAGCAGAAATTAGATTTGAAAATAAATTTCACAGGTCACCCGTTGGTCGGGTCAGGAACCAATGGCTTCCGAGCATGTCCGGGTTATTGAAAGGGAGAAGAAATCAATTTTATCAGATGGCCTCAGATGGCTAGTCACCTCTTCTACCCTTGTCTCTCTTTCTTTTTCCTCATTCCTCAGTTCTTCAAAGTACTCTTTCCATCTTCCCATCACTCTTCTAGCATCTGTCAATACCTTTCCCACTGTATCCTTAATCACCCGGACCTGCTGTAATCCTCTCCATCTCTGTCTCTCTGTTTCACCAACCTGTATAGATCATTGTCTCCCTCCTTATTGTCCAACCAAACATACATTATATGCCCTTTGTTTTGTTTTGGCTACCTCTATCTTTTCCTTACGTTATATCTCCCTGTGCTCCTGTCTGTTCTCTTCAGACCTCTCAGTACCCCACTTCTTCGCTAACTCCTTTCTCTGTATATACTCCTGCACTTCCTCATTCCACCACCAAGTCTCCTTATCTACTTTCCTTCCAGATGACACACCGAGTACTCTCCTACCTGTCTCCCTGATAACATTAGCTGAAGTTGTCCAGTCATCTGGAAGCTCTCCCTGATCACCCAGAACCTTTCCCGACTCCTCCCTGAAAACCATACAACACTCCTTCCTTTTCAGCTTTGCACCAACACGCCCACTGACGTCTGCACCAATTACCACTCTCTCATCTCTGGGGATATTCTCCATTGCTTCATGTAACTCATTCCAGAACTTCTCCTTCTCCTCTAACTCACATCCCACCTGAGGGGCATAGCCCACCTTCAATTTCCAGTTTCAGACTCATAACTCTATCTGACATTCTTTTCACGTCCAGAACATTCCAAACAAACTCCACCTTCAATATAACTCCTACTCAATTTTTCTTCCTGTCAGTACCATGATAGTACAACTTAAAACCTGCTCCTAAGCTACTAGCCTTACTACCTTTCCACCTGGTCTCCTGGACACAGTTTCTCCCCCTAACTTCTCTGCATTATGTCAACCAACTTTCTGCCTTTTCCTGGTATCTTTCCAATAAGTCCCTTCTCTCAGTTGCAGACTCTTGCCTTTCCTCTTCTTTCTCTGCTTCTGAACACGCCTTCCTCCTCTCCTTCTTTGACTGTTTGGGTAAAATTCTACATCTGTCAAACATGTTCTTAGCAGCTCACAACTGTTGGTTGTACTTATTCTGTTATTTTGCCCCTTTCAATAGTGAAAATAAGATTTTGATCAAAGTCAATGTCATAACTAACGTTGAATGATAATTTTCTTTATTCAATTGGATAGCTTGATCATTGATTGATGGAGTAATGTGGGTTTCTTAACTTGACAATAGGGATACAAAAGGATACATGATGTAACAGAGCAACTACCCATTCATGCATTGTCTGCCACTTGTCCTGCACTCAGGGTCACAGGGGATGCCTATCCCAGCTGTCATCAGGCGAGAGGCGGGGTACACCATGGACTGATCGGCAGTCAATCGTAGGGCCACATATACTGTACAAACACAACCATGCACTCATTTCATGGTAATGTTTCCAATTTTTTCCAATTAACCTGCTGCATGTTTTTGGACTGTGGGAGGAAACCGGAGAACCCAGAGGTAATGCAAACTCCTCACAGAAAGGTCCCCTTGTCGGAATTGAAAGAGGGTCCTTCATGCTGTGAGGCTGAAGCACTTAGAACTGCGCCACCATGGTACCCAGAGAAACTCGTACCGTATTTTGCGCATTAAAAGGCGCACCTTAAAGCCTTTAGTCTTCTCAAAAACCGAGAGTGCGCCTTATAATGCAGTGCGCCTTATATGTGGATCAATATTGAGCCTCAAGAGGTCTCGCAACTGCGGGAACCAGCCACCGACTCCATTTTCTCCCCTAGAAGAAGTAGCTCGTGGTGCATGGTGGGATACATGACTGCACAAAGCGTGCATTTTCATTTCCATTTGTTTGTGTGTGTGTGTGTTTGCACGGTAAAAGCGGTAAAGGGGAATTCCAGTCCCACATCACTTGTGTGTATGGTGACCACAAAATGGCACCTTTCAAGAGACACGCTTACGATGCAGAGTTTAAACTAAAGGCGATCAGTCACACAGAAGAACACGGGAATAGAGCAGGAGGGAGAGAATTCAACATAAACTAATCAATGGGGCGGAAGTGGAGGAAGCGACAAGGTGACTTGCGCCAAGTAAATAAGACCAGAGTTGCCTAGGGAACAAAGCGAGATGGCTACAGTTAAAGGACAAACTTGAAGTGGGTTGTTGAACAGAGAGCAGCAGGTAGAAGCATCTCTAAAGTCACTATTCGAATGAATGCTACAGTGCTAGCTAGCGGCATGAACATCAATGAGTTTAGAGGCGGTCCTTCTCGGTGCTTTCATTTATGAAAAGCTTTGAACTGTGACACTGGAAATACATTGTTTTCAACGAAGGCGGCGCAAATATCGGTAAATTGTTTACTTATTGCTAGGGGGGAGGTAACAGAAAATAATTGATAAGAACTAATTTAGTGGATGCATAACATATAATTATAATCTATTATATGCGCCTTATAATGCGGTGCGCCTTATATATGATTTTTTTTTTTTTTTAAATAGGCCATTCATTCAAGATGCGCCTTATAATCAGGTGCGCCTAATGGTGCGGAAATACTTTTTTTTTTACATCCGTGCAAATGTATATGTAAATTTGGGATTTGAATGTAATAAATTCAAAGTTATTCAACATTAAGGAGTAGTTACATTTATTTAACATTAAATTTGGTAACATTTATATGGTTAGGGTTTGTGTTAGGGTTATGCTGATGTGGCCTTTTGTGAAAATTAGTTATCCTGTTTTCTAAACTTTACTCATTAAAAGGTCAGGCAGGCCAAAGTGACCTACAAATAAAGTAAATTTTGAAGAATTAATACATTTCCACGGAACTGAAGGGACACACTGTGTTTTGACTACTTTACAACTAGTGTCTGTCCTCAGTGAATTAAGTTGACATATAGTGCAGTCTTATGTCTGTCATAGATGGTTCATCAAGACCATTCATTGTCTATTTTCCCCTGCCTTTAGTCCTGCACAGAAAAATCTTGTGTGATATAAATGAGAGAAAACATTGATGTTGAGGTATTGCTTGTGAACCCCAAATACTACTAAACCCAATTCTAATGAAGATGGGATGTCGTGTAAAACATAAATAAAAACAGAATACAACGATTTGCAAATAATTTTCAACCAATATTCAGTTGAAAACACTGAATAAACAAAGATATTTAATGTTAAAACTAATAAACCTTAATGTTTTTTGCAAATACTGTATTCACTCGTTACCTGTAACACATTCCAAAAAACTGGGACAGGAGCATTTTTACCACTGTTGCATCACTTTTCCTTTTGACAACAATCAGTAAGTGTTTTGGAACTAAGGATATTAATTGTGTAAGCTTTGTAAGTGGAATTCTTTCCCATTCTTGCTTTATGTACAATACCTGTTGTCGTATTTTGCACTTAATCATGCCGCTCACATTTTCATTAGTCTTTCAATAGACAAGTCTGGACTGCAGGCAGGCCAGTCTAGTACCTGCACTCTTTCACAATGAAGCCACACTGTTGTAATGCGTGCAGAGTGTGTCTTGGCATTGCCTTGCTGAAGTAAGCAGGGATGTCCCTGAAGAAGACGCAGCTCGATTGTAGCATATGTTCTTTCAAAACCTGCATGTATTTTTCAGCATCAATGGTATCTTCACAGATGTGCAAGTTCCCAATTTCATGGGTACTAACACACCCCATACCATCACAGATGCTGGCTTTCGATGGTCCTTTTCCTTATTGGCCTGGAGAACATGCCCATTATTTCCCAAAACAATTTGAAATGTAGATTCATCAGACTACAGCACACTTTTCTGCTTCGCATCAGTAGCTCAGGCCTAGAGAAGCCGTTGGTGTTTCTGGGTGCGTGGTAGTTTCAACTTGCATTTGTAGATGCAGCAACAAACTGTATAAACTGACTTTGCCCAAATCATATAGGCCACTTTTAGTAAGAGTCGCCAGGAACTTTTAGGATACGGTAGAAAGTTGCCTACCATAGCTATTGGCAGATGAGGATCTGCTAAGATGAAGAAGTTACTTCTTGGAGAGTTGTTCCAGGTGGTGGATGCGTACCAAGTACAGTATCTTGCTTAATCCAAAAGACCAACAACCATGGGACAGGGACAATGCAAAACCACAAACATAAATGACAAACCGATAATTTACAAAACATAGACTGACGCGGATGAATCAGAGGGAGTCACGATTTCATCTGTGCCCCTTCACGGAGAAATTCTTACTTTGCTGTCCGCAGTGCATTTGGCCCGCATGCGTCTGCTATGGAGGAAAACATGTTGTGTAAGAAAAGAGAAAAAAGAGGGAGGACAAGGGGGAAGGAGAGGGAAAACTAGCCACTCCCAAACCCCCCTGTAGGGGGGCACAGTGTGGTATTACGAAAAAAAACACCTCAGCACGTAAGCAACATAATAAGACATTACATCAAACATTACAACAGTACTCAAAAGTTGCACGTGTGGGAAGGGGGAGGATGTTGGGTTCGGGATGGTCAGGTGTTGCAGCACAGACACTTGAGGCCATGCATGCTGACCAACAGAGGAACTCGCACTGGCCTCTGTATGCTGCTCTGTGATGAAAGGAAGGAGGGTGTGGAAGCTGAGAAGGCATTGAGTTGAGGGGGTGTGTGCGTTATGTGTCTCCATGTGTCTGTGTGAGCCCGCAGACTTCACACTTGGCCCAGCTTGTGTTTGTGCAACATGGCGCTACCCCTTGCCCCATCGGCCCCCCTACGATGAGCCGTTCACAGTTCTTGAAGCGGGCACTAAGAGTTTTGTGTTGGACATGGGCAGCGTAGGGAGCAGGTATCACTCGATCAGCTGAAGGCAGCACACATGATGTCTGGCGAAGTTCTGTTTCCTCCCTAGGTTCCCTGCCCTGGTCACCCTCCATCCAGGACCTCGGCAGCACCGCCACACGTCCACGATCTGGTGTCCACGGCTATTTCGACCGCGAGACACTGCAACCTGACACTGCAGGCCTCACGTGAGGGACTACTTTGTGTTCCACGTTCCCCTCTAGGTGTTGGTGGGGGGCAGGTGGCGCACACTAAGGGACGTGGCCTCTCACCCCAGGGGACTAGGCGTGGTATAAACCGGTTATACATTCGCCCCAGAAGTTGGCTGTGGCAGTTGTTTGTTAGTGCTTTGTTGAATAAAGTTAAACTCATCCAAAAATATACTGTAATTTCCTCGCTGAGCACCACACAACCAGATTTCAATGTAATAACGAACCTGATTTCACAATGATGCATGGAAACAAACATCTAAATTTGTTGACTTCCTTCAAAAATCAACACACTTCATGCCATTGGGAGGATGAGATTTCAGAGGGATTTTGACAAAACTACTTCCACACATTCCTGAACCACGAATAATTAGACGAAATTCAACTGACCCTCGTAATGATACCACAGCAGCAGCAGATTATGTGTGGAACAGACCACGTGATCTTCAAGGTTTCTTTGATAATCTCAAGGACTTTCTAATGAAACTGTACAGAGACTCACAGGATCTTTCTGCGATACACATATGTACACAGAAACAAGACGAGGCAGTAAAATTGTTTGTGCACAGGTGCAGACAGATGTTGGAAAATGAGGCAGGTCTGCCACCAGAGTTGAACCAGGTGATCAAAACCACATGCATGTTTAATATGATACCAGAATGCAATCAGTTGGTCAAGGTGTTGGCTCCAGAAGATTTATACACAATGTCTATCGAGAACTTCTGTAGATGGCCTTAGCGGGAAGTTTCCTGAAAAAATTGAAACCAAAAATGATGATGTTGACTTTCAAGGGAGAAGATGATCTCAATCCAGCTTTGGCGAATCCTCCTAAGTCATTCCTTACCGCATATTCTGCCAACGCACCTGTCTGTAAAAAAAAAAAAAAAAAAACTGCCAGCAAAATTATGTGCAAGGAATTCATTCCTAGGTTTGGAATACTTGACAGTATCAATAATGATAAGGGACAATGCAGCCTTAGGGCAACACTGGCCCGTGTCTCCCCGAGCCTGCCTTGGGGGGGCACGGAGCAGTGTCTCCCTGAGCTGGTCCCAAGCCCAGAAAAATGAAGGGGCTTGCGTCAAGAAGGGCATCTGGCGTAAAACTTTTGCCAAAACCAAACATGCAATTCAAACATAACCATATCATATTGGATCGGTTGAGGACCGGGTTAACAACGACGGCCATTGGTACTGATGGCCTACAGGGTACTAATGGAAATTGGGCTATTGTGGGTCAAAGAACAAGAAGAAGAGGAAGAGTGCGTGTTCGGAAGCAAGAGTCTGGGACTGGGAGTAGGTACTTTGAATATCGGCACTATTACAGGAAAAGGTAGAGAGTTGGTTGACATGATGCAGAGAAGGAAGGTGGATATACTGTGTGTCCAGGAGACCAGGTGGAAAGGTAGTAAGGCTAGAAGCTTAGGAGCAGGCTTTAAGTTGTACGATTATGGTACTGACAAGAAGAGAAATGGAGTAGGAGTTATCTTGAAGGAGGAGTTTGTTAGGAACGTCCTAGAGGTGAAAAGAATGTCAGATAGACTTATGAGTCTGAAACTGGAAATTGAAGGTGTGATGCTCAATGTTGTTAGCGGCTATGCCCCACAGGTGGGATGTGAATCTGAAGAGAAGGAGAAGTTCTGGAATGAGTTAGATGAAGTAATGCAGAATATTCCCAGAAATGAGAGAGTGGTCATGGGTGCAGACTTCAATGGACATGTTGGTGAAGGCAATAGAGGGGAAGAAGAAGTGATGGGCAGATTTGGTATCCAGTATAGGAATGCCGAGGGACAGATGGTGGTAGATTTTGCAAAAAGGATGGAAATGGCTGTAGTGAACACCTTTTTCCAGAAAAAACAGGAACATAGGGTAACTTATAAGAGCGGAGGTAGGAGCACGCAGGTAGACTACATCTTGTATAGACGGGGTAACCTGAAAGAGATCAGTGACTGCAAAGTAGTTGTAGATGAGAGTGTAGCCAGACAGCATAGGATGGTGGTCTGTAGGATGACTCTGGTGACAAGGAAGATGAAGAGGACAAAGGCAGAGCAGAGGACAAAATGGTGGAAGCTGAAAAGGGAGGAGTGTTGCATGGTTTTCAGGGAGGAGTCGAGAAAGGGTCTGGGTGGTCAGGGAGAGCTTCCAGATGATTGGACAACAACAGCTAGTGTCATCAGGGAGACAGGTAGAAGAGTACTTGGTGCGTCATCTGGAAGGAAAGTAGACAAGGAGACTTGGTGGTGGAATGAGGAAGTGCAGGAGTGTATACAGACAAAGCGGTTAGCGAAGAAGAAGTGGGATACTGAGAGGACTGAAGAGAACAGACAGGAGTTCAGGGAGATGCGGCGAAAGGTAAAGATAGAGGTAGCAAAGGCAAAACAAAGGGCTTATGATGACTTGTATGCTCAGTTGGATAGTAAGGAGGGTGAGAATGATCTATACAGGTTGGCGAAACAGAGAGATAAAGATGGAAAGGATGTACAACAGGTCCGGGTGATAAAGGACAGAGAGGGAAATGTATTGACAGATGCTAGAAGAGTGATGGGAAGATGGAAAGAGTACTTTGAAGAGCTGATGAATGTGGAAAATGAAAGAGAGGCAAGGGTAGAAGAGGTGATTATTGTAGACCACAAAGTAGAAAAAATTAGTAAAAGTGAAGTGAGGAAGGCATTGAAGAGGATGAAGAGTGGAAAAGCAGTTGGTCCTGATGATATACCTGTGGAGGTGTGGAAGTGTCTAGGAGAGGCAGCGGTAGATTTTCTGACTAGATTATTCAACAGGATCTTAGAGAGTGAGAAGATGCCTGAAGAATGGAGACAAAGTGTGATGGTGCCTATTTTTAAGAATGAAGGGGATGTGCAGAATTGTGGCAACTACAGAGGGATAAAGTTGATGAGACATACAATGAAGTTACGGGAAAGAGTAGTGGAAACTAGACTGAGAGCAGAAGTCAGCATCTGTGAACAGCAGTATGGCTTTATGCCTAGAAAGAGTACTACAGATGCAGTATTTGCGTTGAGAATGCTAATAGAAAAGTATAGAGAAGGCCAGAGGGAGCTGCATTGCGTTTTTGTAGACCTAGAAAAAGCATATGACAGGGTGCCAAGAGAGGAGCTCTGACATTGTCTGAGGAAGTCTGGAGTGGCAGAGAAGTATGTTAGACTGGTGCAGGACATGTATGCTAGCTGTGAGACACTGGTACGGTGTGCTGTAGGGGTAACCGAGAAGTTCAAGGTGGAGGTGGGACTCCATCAGGGATCAGCTCTGAGCCCCTTCTTGTTCGCAATGGTGATGGATAGGCTGATAGATGATGTTAGACAGGAATCTTCATGGACCATGATGTTTGCAGATGACATTGTGATCTGTAGTGAGAGCAGAAAACAGGTAGAGGAAAATCTAGAGAGGTGGAGGTATGCTCTGGAAAGGAGAGGAATGAAAGTTAGTCGCAGCAAGACAGAATATATGTGTGTGAATGAGAGGAACTCGAGTGGAGCGGTGAGGCTACAGGGAGTGGAGATCAAGAAGCTGGAGGATTTCAGGTACTTAGGGTCAACAGTCCAGAGCAACGGAGAGTGCGGAAAAGAGGTGAAGAGACGGGTCCAAGCAGGTTGGAATGGGTGGAGAAAAGTGTCAGGGGTACTATGTGATAGAAGACTATCGGCCAGAATAAAAGGAAAGGTGTACAAGACAGTGGTGAGACCAGCGATGATGTATGGACTAGAAACTGTTACAACGACCAAAAGACAGCAGGCAGAACTAGAGGTTGCAGAGATGAAGATGTTGAGGTTCTCTTTGGGAGTGACCAGGATGGATAGGATCAGGAATGAGTCTATCAGAGGGACGGCACATGTTCGATGTTTTGTAGAGAAGGTCAGAGAAGCCAGACTGAGATGGTTCGGTCATGTGCAGAGAAGAGATAGTGCATATATTGGTAGACGGATGCTGGAATTGGAGCTGCCAGGCAAGAGGTCTCGAGGAAGACCAAAGAGAAGATTTATGGATGTAGTGAGAGAGGATATGAAGGTAGCTGGTGTGAGAGAGGAAGATACAGAGAATAGGGTTAGATGGAGAAAGTTGACTTGCTGTGGCGACCCCTGACGGGAAAAGCCGAAAGAAGAAGAAGAAGAAGAAGATGAAGTATTAATGGCTACAATGAGCTACATATGCTTCATCATATTGCCTCATCTTAGTTTTTGGGTGACTTTCTTTTGTCTAATTATCTCTGTTACTCACCACTTTTCTTATCATCCCTGTTAAAGATTTTTCCATGGTGTCTCTTGAGGGTTTGTTCACTGCACTTCATATCTCCTGCTCTGTGCTGTGTGTGTACATGCTCATTGCAAAAAACCCTACACCATAGAGCAGGGGTCTCAAACTCAATTTACCTGGGGTCCAGTGGAGCTAATACTCTGCGCACACTCTGACAATGAGAGCGCCACTGCCACCTACTGTGGATATGCAATTGCACTTTATTCCATCCATCCATCCATCCATCCATCCATCCATCCATCCATCCATCCATCCATCCATCCATCTTCCCCCAGTTATCCAGAATCAGGTCGTGGGGGCAGCAGCCGAAGCAGTGAGGTCCAGACCTTCCCCATCATATGGTCCTGCTCCTCTGGGGAGATGTTCCCAGGCCAGCCTGGAGACATAGTCCTGGGTCCTGGGTCTTCCCGGTTCTGTTTTTCCAGATGGACATGCCCAGAATACCCCCCCCTTCTGGGAGGACCAAGCTCCAACCAAGCTCCAACAACGATCACTCAGGGACCAAAAAGCCCGTATAATAGGGTTCGATGCCCCCTACTCCCGGAGCCCCCACAAGAGAGAGGGCATTAAACCATTTCCACTGCGCCCAGATCCACGAAACACATGTGGACTGGTTGGCCAAACTCCTGTGCACACTTAAGGACCCTGCTGAGGTGGACCCTCTTCTCCAGAACCATTGAATAGACCTTACCAGGGAGGCGTCCCTGGTAAGGTCTATTCAGTGTTAGGGTGTGATCCCCCTGCAGTTGGAGCACACCCTCCAATACCTTTTGAAAAAGGGGGATCACCACTCCGGTCTGCCAGTCCATTCACATTGTCCCTGATATCCACGCAATGCAGCAGAGGCAAGACAGCCCTACAGCATCCAGAGCCTTGAGGAACCCAGGGCGGACCTCATCCACCCCCAGGGCCCCACTACTCAAGAGTTTTTTGACTGCTTAGGCAGTCAACTTCGGTCAACTTAGGCAACTTCAGCCCCAGAAATAGGTGTGTCTGGTCCAGAGTCCCCTGGCTCTGCTTCCTTATTGGAAGGCGTTTCAATGGGGTTGAGGAGGTCTTGGAAGTATTCCTGCTACTGACGTCTACAATGTCTCGAGTTGAGGTCAGCAGCACTCCACTCCCACTGTACACAGTGTTGACAGAGCACTGCTCCCCCCTCCTGAGCCGCTGGATCAGGGGTCTGGAACCTATGGCTCGTGAGCCAGGTGTGGCTTTTTTGATGATTGCATCTGGCTCACAGAAAAAAAAATATTCTGACTTCTTTTAATCTATCCATCGATTTTTCACTGCTCATGTCCTGTTCAGGGCGGCAGTTCGCCGCAGGAGCAAGTGTCCATTATTTTTAATTGGATGATACTGGCCTAGGTTGGCCGTTGCTGGGTAAACCAGTAAATGGCCCATTTTGAATCAGTCTGCTCAGTCATAAGCTCAAAGCTAACCCTTCGATAAAGAAGATGGGGAAAAGAAAAAAAGATCACGAATATTTCAGAATGAATGGACCTAAGAATTCGCAATGGTGGAGAGAGCTGGTTCTGCAGTGTGTCTAATTTGCAATGACAAAATTGCATTGATGAAACGGTCGAATGTAAAGCGGCACTTTGACACGCGCCATGCTACCTTTCGATCAAAATACCCTGCGGGAGAAAGAGGAAAGAAAGCGCGCCAAGAGCTACTGAGCAGGGTGCAAGCTAGCCAGCGGCAAGTCCGTGTATGGACCCGGCAAGGTGGCTATAATTCCGCTAGCTTTGCTGGATCTTTGGTAATAGTGAGAAATTGAAAAGCAATCACAGATGGCGAGTATGCTAAAACGATCATGCTGGATGTAGCCAATGAACTTTTTGATGATCTTCCGAAGACAATCGAGCGGATACAAGACATGCCTCTGTCGGCAAGAACTGTTCATGATAGTACCATCATGATGGCAAGCAAAGTAGAGGAAACTAAATTGAAGGACATAAATGCAGCACCGTTCTTTTCCCTGCCTTTGCATGAGTCAACAGACATAAGCCATTTGTTGCAGTTCAGCGTGATTGCAAGATATGCTGTTGATGACACACTGAGCGAAGAAAGTCTTGCTGTTCTGCCAATAAAAGGATCCACAAGAGGTGGGGATTTATTCAAGTCTTTCATTGAGTTTGCTCGAGAAAAAAAATCTACCTATGGATAAACTTCTCTAAGTGTGTACTGATGGTGCTTCGTGTATGGTGGGAAAAATTTGTGGAAAGGATTTGTGGTGCGCCTGCCTTACGGCTGCAGACACACATGCTACCTTTGGGTCTGCCAGGTCTGACCAGCATCCTCCCCCACCATTGGAGCCAGCTCGCCATCAGGTGGTGATCAGATGACAACTCTGCCCCTCTCTTCATCCAAGTGTCGAGGACACGCAGCCGCAAGTCCAACAACACGACCACAAGGTCGATCAAAGAACTGTGGCCTCAGGTGCATTGGTGCCAAGAGCACATATGGACACAAACATGGTGTTTTGTTATAGACAATCTGAAGTCCAATAACAAAATATCGCTCAGGTTCAGATTGGGAAAGACCCCCCCCGATCACAACCTTCCAAGTTGCACTGCCGTTGCCCACGAGTCTCCCAGTAGAACAAGGAAGTCCCCGGTAGGAGTGCCTCTCTCTCATCCATATAGGATTGCTAGTCTCACACTGTCTCATATATCTTTCCTTACATTCAATTCCTTTCATTTATTCCATGGATTCATTTCTTCACCTCTTTCCAAAACTCTCCATTGCTCTGAACTGTTGACCCTAAGTACTCAAATCCTCCACCTTCTTTATCTCAACTTATTGTAGTCTCACCGTTGCACTTGGATCCCTCTCATTCACAAAGATATTTTCTGTTTTAAAGCAGCTTACCTTCATTACTCCCCTTGCCAGAGCACACCTCCACCTCTCTAGATTTTCCTCAACTTTTTTCCCGTTCTCACTACGGATCACAGGATCATCTGAAAACATCATAGTCCACAGAGACTTCAGTCTAACCTTATCTGTCAGCCTGTCCATCACCCCAGCAAACTAGAAGGGGCTCAGAGCTGATTCATAATGTAGTCCCACTTTCACCTTAAACTTCCTTGTCACACCTACAGCATACCTCACCACTGTCTAACAGCTCAGATGCATGTCCTGTACCAGTCTCACAGACTTCTCTGCCACCCCAGACTTACTCATGGAGTACCTTGGCTCCTCTCTCAGCACCCTGTTGAATGCCTTTGTAGATCTACAAAGGCACAGTGAAGAGCCCTCTGACCAAGTCCGTATTTCTCTTAACAATCTTAAAGCAATGCTGCATCTGTAGTACTCTGTCTAGGTATGAAACCACACTGCTGCTCACAAATGTTGACTCCTTCTCCCAGTCTAGTTTTCACTCTTTCCCATAACTTCATTGCATACCTCATCAACTTTATTCCTCTATTGTTACTACAATTCTGCACATCCCCCTTATTCTTGGGCACCATCATGCTTCTCCTTTCCTCAAGTACCCTCTCACTCCATAAGATCCTGGTGAATAATCTAACCAGAAACCAACTGCCTTTCCTGCCTGTCTCTAACAGATAGTCACACCAACCTGTCTGTTGAGTGTGCAAATGGCCGATTTGTCATTGGACTGCATGTGAATGTAAGGAGCACAATGATTGATTGTTTTAAGGTCTCCCTTGGACTCCTTTGAAAAAGAGGTTTTTAATTTCAATGGGACTTTCCTAGTTAAATAAAGGAGAAATTAAATGAAATGGTGTGACCGAGGACTGGAAAGGAAACATAGGCTTAAATATGACTTCTACAAGTGGTCCTACCATGTCTTAGTATAAAACTGAAGCTAGGAAAAATGCTTCACATCTGAAAATCCCAGTAGAATGTGTTAAATTGTGATACACAGAGAAAAAAGCAGGGTTTGACTTACAGCAGCCATTGAGTTTATGTGGTCAATATAGTAGTCTGGCCAGCTTGTAGCTAGCTTGTTGGGGTCCTCTTGCTCCTGTTAATGGAGACAAAATGGAGACAAAGAAAAGGCAGTAAAATAGTGATTTAGTTCATTGGTATTTTGAAGATGCCAATGGTCAAAATTGTATTGATAAATAATCTTATTACTTTTTATTAATTATGGCAAAAAAGTCATTATTTTAACACAATGCCATTAGACAATTATTTGGGGGAAGTTATTCTTTGAAGGAAGTTGGTTTCAGTTGGTTTCCATCTCTAGAATAAACGTTTATCCTATGATTATTTTTTTATCACACTAATGGCAGAAGATAGTAATATGTCTTCTGAATTGGGGGAATGTAGTCAATATTTGGTTGGTATTGAGCCGCAAGAGGTCTCGCAACTACAAGAAGAAGCTGCCGAACCCATTTTCTCCCATAGAAGAAGTAGCGCATAGTGCATGCTGGGATATATGACTGCATGAAGCATGCATTTTCATTTCAATTTGTGTGTGCGTGTGTGTGTGTGTAAAGACCCCAAAATGTCTCTTTTCAAGAGACATGCTTACGACACAGTTATCTCTTTGTTATTTCTTTGGTTATTTCTAAGGCTATCCATCACACAGTAGAACATGGGAATAGAGCAGCAACGGGAGAATTCAACATTAATGAATCAATGGTGCGGAAGTGGAGGAAGCAACAAGATGACCTGAGCCGAGTCAAGAAGACCAAACAGATTTTTCCCAAGGGAACAAAGCGAGATGGCTACAGTTAAAGGACAAACTTGAACAGTGGGTTGTTGAACAGAGAGCAGCAAGTAGAAGTGTCACCACGGTCACTATTCGAATTAAGGCAACAGTGTTAGCACGGGAACTTAACATCAATGAATTTAGAGGCGATCTTTCTTAGTGCTTTCGTTTTATGAAACGCTTTGAACTGTGACTAATTGAGCTGGAAATACATTGTTTTCAACGACGTCGGCACAAATACCGGTAAGAGCTACCGGTACATACGGTACCGTATTGTGAGTGCACTAACTTGTTTTGGGAGTGAACGGAGTTGTCAGAATGTTGGTTTGTATTCTATTAATAAAGTTTGACTGACTTATCTGACTGTTTTGTTGACATTCCCTTTATCGCAGCTCCATTTAGTGGATGCATAATGCAACAGCCTTGGTAGATGTCAAGGAGGCCGGACCATTAAAATGATAGCATACTCAGCAAAAAATAACCAAAATATCATGTCTTTCCTCTGTTTTGGTGTGAAGAAGTACAAGGACATTAGGAAAATCTTGGAATTTAATGAACAATCCTTTTATAAAACATTTCATGAAACACCCATATTTCCTTAGACAAACATGTAATTTACTTTTATCATTCACATGGATGCATTGCAACTGATCCCACTGATCGTACAAAGGCACAAAACTTTAACATTGGTATTTCGTATTGAAAAATATAGTAATGCACTTTACTTATAAAGAACTTATAAAGAAAGGGATTTTTAAACCATTTACACATGTGCATATGAAATCTAAATTGAATCCCTACCTACACCTTACAAATTAAAGAGAGTGCTATTAAATGTGTAAGGAAGAAAGTATTCACCTGCCCTTTAAATGTGTAAACTTCATCCATGAAACATGCATACACATACAATACATACTGAAAATGTATGGAGTTGCATTAACAGTAGAATTCCACCATACTCTTTTCAAATGAAGCTGGTGACTAACATTGAATTGCACATTTTCACTAGCAATTACGTGGCTGGCTTTTACCGCCGCTCCACTGATTTCTTGGCTATCGGTGAGCGTGGACTGCTGTTTCCTCAGACCCGCCAGTAATTCGTTGAACTTATCTCTTCTCAGTTGTCCTTGCAAGCTGTCTTATTTTTCGCTGTGATGAGTCTCGTAATGGCATAGTGGTTATATTCCTTAAATACCAACTTGTTGCAAACACACCAAGCACAAAGGTTTCCCATGCGTCTCTGTAAATAAATAGGACGTAGTCCATTTTTCTTTGAAAATCTACACTTTATCTACTTTTTTCTGTTTTGATAACGCCATTTTGGCTAATGAGGGAGTAGCAGGGAGTAGCAGAAACAACGTCGTAAGAAGCAGCAGATGGCACATTGATAACGTCTGCTGATTAGTCTGTCTCTGTGATGCGGCTTGTCTTCTACTCTGACCAAAATAGTGTGCCAAAATTCTTGAATTGCATTTAATTAAAAATAATAATAAATCCTTGCCTTTTATGCATTTTTTGACTTTCAAATTATCTTGTGGGCCTGATTGAGCCTCCGTGCGGGCGGGTTCCAGCCCGCGGGCCGTATGCTTGACACCCCTGAGGTTGACGTTTCTATTTACCTAACTCCATTTTGTTACATTGTTACTCTGTTACACTTACATGTGTAATGACAATAAAGTTGAATCTAATCTAATTATCTTAGATAACACACCACAACAGGTTACAGTCTCACATATATAAGCAAAACCAAAAAAGTTGTAACTGAAATTTTCACATCAACTTTCTCTTTTCTCTTACTTTCTCTCCCGTGTTTTAAATAAAATATTCTTATTTTTAAAACAGCCCACCAAAGCATAAACTGGCTTAAATTGGCAATTTAAAACTACCTGTTAATCGTAGTTGTCTCAAAGCTGTAACTCTGCTGAAATGAGATCATCTCTAAGCAAAGAGCCTACACAGTATTAAACTCACCACAGTTCTCTGCTCCATTAGTCAACAGAGGAGACAGAGTGAGAAGCCTGTGGCCATGGGAGAGAAAAACCTCATACTTGAGGAACAAAACTAGCAGTACTCTTCCTCAGGAACTTGCCAGTTTTGTCTCAGTGCGTTTCTTTGGAAAATAAGTCTTAAGGATTGTTTAAAAAGTCACTATGTCTACCAACATAGTTAAATGGAAACCCTTGGTGGCAGAAAATGCTCTTAGGGGACAGGTATGTTTGACTAACTGGTAGTGGCAAGCAGGGTGCTGCACCAGCTAGAAGCAAGGAAGCACTTAAGCTCAGTTTTTCCCACTTAAGACAGCATAATCACAGACATGTATGTACATAAATTGGTAAATCATTGGAAAATTGGCAAATCATTTTCAAGGTTTTCTTTGAGTTTCCTTGATTTTAATAAAGGACATATTATTATTATTATTATTATTATTATTATTATTATTATTATTATAATGAAGAATGGTTGAAAACCGGCAGTAGCAGCAGTGGGGTTCTTACCATTGCCTGTATAATGGTGCAAATTGTGCATGGTACACTTTTAGTTTACCTTATTTTGGTTTTCCACGAGTGTGGTCTTACTGCACTGGCTTACAGGTTGCCCATCAAACTCACCATTGTGGGTCTGCTTTCTAATGAGTAGTAATGATTGTCTGGGAGGTTTGGTATTATGAGGTCACTGTAAGAATGATTGCAAGTTATTTCTATGGATGTTCTCATTCATCCAGGTCATGGTTTATCCTTGTCAGTCTTTTTGTGGCAACTGGACTCAGTGTAATTTTCTTTCCAAACCTCTTTCTCTGTATAAACTTCTTGACCACCCTTTGCCTTTGTCCTCTTCATCTTCCTTTTCACCAGATTCTTCCAACAAACCACTATCCTATGCTATCTGGTTACATGCTCACCTACAGCTACTTTGCTGTACAGCTGCACAATCACTTCTGCTAGCCCTCTACGCAGAAAAATAAAATGTTGATGATGCTGTTGCTTCAACCGATCAGATTTCGAGTTGGCGACATCAAAACCTTCTAGCAGGCTAAAGCAACGTCATCGTGTTCACACCCCCTGATTGGATAGACAGAGAGTGTATTAGCGAGGAGATGCGTACTAGCGAGCCGCGAACAGAAATATAGTTGTGTTTGTTTAATATTGGTTTTATCAATCCACAATGGCTACAGGAGGAAAAGAAACGGATTTAGTTGCTAATATATGGTTAAAGCCATTTTCTAGATGGAGTTTTGAAGAAAAGCTGGACATAGTAAAAGATGGTTGGGCAACTCCTGAGCTAGCGAACCTGTCACAACCAGGGAAAGGATTTATCCAATATTTTCAAGCCACGAACTATGACCGGTACCCCCGGCTCACAGGCTCCGAGGTACACTGCAAATTGTATTGCTGTGAGTGCTTGAAGCTGAAGCGCACGGATAATCTGTACAACAGAATAATTTAAGGCTTTTTGAGGAAAGAACGGTGGATGGATTTTGTCTACAAATGATCAGAATTTTTGTTTTTGGTAAGTAAAATGTGTGTGTGGGGGGGTGTCAGTGGAAGAGTACAGAGTTGGCCCAGAGTCGTCATGTGATGCGGTCCCGCAGGTGAACTTTAACACTACACAAGTTGTCTATCTGTGATGCACCTCTCTCGAAACTGCATTTCTGCATAATAAGATCTTTTTTTATAGCCATAAACTAATTATTGGGGGGTGGATTGATTCGGAGCACTACAGAAGGCCTAAATGTAAAATGCATGGCCCGCCACTGGTTATTAGTAGTAACTAAAAATTATCAATGATTATTAGTTATCAATCAAAGTTCTTGGAATATTATTAACTCAATAATGATACCAACCTTTGTTTGGGGCACCAACAGCAAAGCTGGAAAACAATAACTAGTCAGTGGAACACAGTCTCAAGAAGTAAGTATTTATCTAAAATGTCAATATTTAATTATATTTTATGTAAATAAGTTGTAAGTTCGAGCACCGACCCTATCACTCAGTCTTGTTACAATATTCGCACACAAAATACCAATATAACTGATACCAATATAATAAAGTTTATTTGACAATCTGAGATGCAGGTGTGTGTGTGCATGTGTGCGGGTGTTGAGGGACTTTAAAAATGGCAGCAGCCTCAGAAAACTACTTAATGGTGGTCTGAATGCAGAATTACCAAAATGGCGGCGGTTGTAGTCCAAAGGCTATCACATGGTGCTAACATGTAACTGGGGCCATGAGGCACAAAGGAATGAATGGAATGCCAATAGATAATGTCCTGTGTAAAAATTACATGAAGGGGCTTTCGTGTTAGGAAAAGAAAGTAGGGAGAATTAGAAGAGCACCTAGTCAAAAAGGAAACAATAGCAATGACGCGGGAATACAGTGATTACCCAAGGCACAGGTAAACAGCAGTTACAACCCTAACACAAAACTGATCAATAACTCATTCTTGCCCAGATGCTAATACTAGCCTCCTGAAATGAGCTGATCAGGGATGTGATGTACCAGGGACGGAAGGGCCAATCGGGCGGTCGTCGGCAGGAGCGAGGTGTCCTCTGGGGGCATCTGTAGATGCGATTGGCTCGCAGAGATTTTCAGGTGCAGTTTGCAGGTCCGGTACTCAGATCGGGCCATCAAGCTTGGAACCATGGCCCAGATTGGTGGGAAAAAAAAATGTCTTTGCGTGTATATACAACCGCCTCTTGGGCACTAGAGTGCAGCTATAAAAGCATTGTTTCAGTTTAAAACGAGCGGCTATAATGGGTTGATGATGTCACAATGTGTTCCTGATTGTGTCCAATGGGTGATGGCACCCCCCACCCCCCATAGTAGGCAGCTCTCCCTCTCATCACTTGCCTCCAGAATGTGTACTGGAGTTAGCGGGAAGGTGAGAATTTTTTTTTTGCAGTGTGGGGGTCGATCCTTAGACCAAAAAATTCGACCCCTTTTGTTTAACACACAGTGAATGAATACAGAAATAAGCTGGGTTAACAGAAATAAGGTTCTGTTTAAGTCTGTACTTGAGGCACAACACCCCCTTTCATTTCATTAAGATTAATAGTCTTCTATCGCATGTAGAAAAGAGCTGAAGAGACAGGTCCAAGCATGTTGGAATGAGTGGAGAATGAAAGGAAAAGTGTACAAGACAGTGGTGAGACCAGTGATGATGTATGGCCTAGAAACAGTTACAATGACGAAAAGACAGGAGGCAGAACTAGAGGTTGCAGAGATGAAGATGTTGAGGTTCTCTTTCGGAGTGACCAGGATGGATAGGATCAGGAATGAGTCTATCACAGGATGTGATACATGCACATGTTGGATGTTTTGGAGAGAAGGTCAGAGAAGCCAGACTGAAATGGTTCTGTCATGTAAAAGGAGGGATAGAGAATATATTGATAGACGGATGCTGGAATTGGAGCTGCCAGGCAAGAGGTCTCGAGGAAGACCACAGAAAAGATTTATGGATGTAGTGAGAGAGGATATGAAGGTAGTTGGTGTGAGAGAGGAGGATACAGAGAATAGGGTTAGATGGAGAAAGTTGATTTGCTGAGGCAAACCTGAAGGGAAAAGCTGAAAGAAGAAGAAGAAGAAGAAGGAGTCTTCTATCGCATAGTACCCCAGAGATTTTTCTCCACCCATTTCCACCTGCTTGAACCTTTTTCTTTACCTCTTTTCCACACTCTCCGTTGCTCTGGACTATTGACCTTAAGTACTTAAAATCATCCAACTTCTTGATCTCCATTCCCTATAGCCTCACCGTTCCACTAGGGTTTCTCTCATTCACACACACATATTCTGTCTTGCTACAACTAAACTTCATTCCTCCCCTTTCCAGAGCATACCTCCAACTCTCTAGATTTCCCTTAACCCTCATATTATGTTAAGGGTCAATTTGGGTTAACCTCTTCCCCGTTTTCACTACGGATCACAATGTTATCTGCAAACATCATGGTCCATGGAGATTCCTGTCTAACCTCATCTGTCAGCTTGTCCATCACCAGTGCAAACAAGAAGGGGCTCAGAGCTGATCCCCGATGAAGTCCCACTTCCAAACTGAACTTCACCGTTACATCCACAACACATCTCACCACTGTCTCACACCTAGCAAACTAGCATACATGTCTTGCACCAGTCCAACATAGTGATCTGCCACCCCAGACTTCCTCATACAATACGAGAGTTCCTCTCTCTGCACCCTGTCGTATACTTTTTTCTCTGTACTTCTCTATTAGCAGTGTCAATGCAAATACTGCATCTGTCGCTCTCTTTCTAGGCATGAAGCCATACTGCTGTTCACAAATGCTGAGTTCTGCTCTCAGTCTAGTTTCCACTACTCTTTCCCATAACTCTATTGTAGGGCTCATCAACTTTATCCCTCTATAGTTACCGCAATTCTGTACATCACCATTATTCTTGAAGATGAGCACAATCACATTTCTTCTCCATTTCTCAACAATCTTCTCACTGTTGAATGATGCTGTTGAATGATCTAGACAGAAGTTCTGCCTCTGCCTCTTCTAGATACTATCATCAGGACCAACAGCCTTTCCACTTTTCATCCTCTTCAATGCCTTCCGCACTTCACTTTTACAAATCTCTCCTACTTTGTGGTCTACAATGGTCACCTCTTCTACCCTTGCCTCTCTTTCATTTTCCACATTCATCAGTTCTTCAAAGTACTCTTTCCATCTTCCCATCACTCTTCTAGCATCTGTCAATACATTTCCCTCTCTTTCCTTCAATCACCCAGACCTTCCGTACATCCTTTCCATCTCTATCTCTCAGTTTTGCCAACTAGCACAAATCATTCTCTCCCTCCTTTCTGTCCAACCGAGCGGACAAGTCATGGCACACCCTTTGTTTTGCCTTTGCTACCTCAATCTTTACCTTACGCTGTATCTGTCTGTTCTCTTCAATCCCCTCAGTGTCCGACATCTTCTTTGCTAACCACTTTCTCTGTATATTCACTGTATATACTACAGGACTGTCTCAGAAAATTAGAGTATTGTGATAAAGTTCTTTATCTTCTCTATGTCTGCAATTAAAAAAAAAAATCATTATATTCAAATATTTTGAGATAGGATTTTTGAGTTTTCTTAAGATGTAAGCCATAATCAGCAATATTAAAATTGTAAAAGGCTTGCAATATTGCAGTTGATTTGTAATGAATACGGAATGTATGACATTTTTGTTTTTGTAATCGCATGACAGAAGATCTTCTTCTTTCGGCTTTTCCCTTCAGGGGTCGCCACAGCGAATCAACTTTCTCCATCTAACCCTATTCTCCGTATCCTCCTCTCTCTCACCAACTACCTTCATATCCTCTCTCACTACGTCCATAAATCTTCTCTTTGGTCTTCCTCGAGACCTCTTGCCTGGCAGTTCCAATTCCAGCATCCATCTACCAATATAAGCATCCGTCTACCAATATAAATTGCATTACAGAAGATAAACAACTTTATCACAATATTGTGATTTTCTGAGACAGTCATGTATATACACTGTACATACAGCACTTCCTCATTCCACTACCACAGGAGATAAGTCTCCTCATCAACTTTCCTTCCAGGCAACAGACCAATTACTCTCCTACCTGTCTTCCTGATCACATTTACTGTAGTTGTCCAGTCATCTCGAAGCATTCCCACCCAGAGCCTTTTTAGACTCCTCCTGGAAAACCATACAACACTCCTCCCTTTTCAGCTTCCATCACTTTGTCCTCAGCACAGCCTATGTCCTCCTGATCTTCCTTGTCACCAGAGTAATTGTACAAACCACCATCCTATGCTGTCTGGCTACATTCTCACCTCTACTTTGCGGTCACTGATCACTTTCACATTATCTAGTCTATACAAAATGTAGTCTACCTGTGTGCTCCTGCCGCCGCTTTTATAAGTTACCCTATGTTCCTGTCTTTTCTGGAAAAAGTGTTCACTACAGACATTTCCATCCTTTTTGCAAAGTCTACCACCATCTGTTCCACTGTTTTCTATCCTGGATACCAAACCTGACCATTAATTATTCATCACCTCTCTTACCTGCACCAAAATGTACACTGAAGTCTGCAGCAATTCCCACTCTCCCATCCCTGGGGATATTCTGCATCGCATCATCTAACT
The DNA here is from genome assembly GCF_037954325.1 of Fistularia commersonii. Taxonomy (NCBI): domain Eukaryota; kingdom Metazoa; phylum Chordata; class Actinopteri; order Syngnathiformes; family Fistulariidae; genus Fistularia; species Fistularia commersonii. The sequence continues at coordinate 9,386,534 of NC_141284.1, forward strand.
CATTCCAGAACTTCTCCTTCTCCTCTTACTTACATCTCACTTGTGAGGCATAGCCACGAACAACAATGAGCATCACACCTTCAATTTCCAATTTCAGACACATAAGTCTTTCTGACATTCTTTTCACCTCCAGAACATTCCTAACAAACTCCTCCTTCAAGATAACTCCTAATCCATTTCTCTTCCTGTCAGTACCATGATGGTACAACTTAAAGCCTGCTCCTAAGATCCTAGCCTTACTACCTTTCCACCTGGTTTCCTGGACACACAGTATATCCACCTTCCTTCTCTGCATCATGTCAACCAACTTTCTACCATTTCCAGGAAATGTCCCGATATTCGAAGTCCCTAGTCTTAGTCCCAGACTCTTGCCTTTCCCCTTCTTTCTCTGCTTCTGAACATGCCTTACTCCTCTCCTTCTTTGACCCACAGTAGCCATTTCTGTGATGCCACAATTATGTGATGTCACATAAAATCATTTATTAAAAATAAACAGGAAATACTAGTTTATCATGTATGCCATGTATGCCATGCAACTGTGTCACTTTTTTCATATTATATGTTTGTCGATTCATTGTTGCATGCACTGTAGGAACTTTTGTAAGTTCCTACAGTGCATGCACTGAACCTTTTCAAAAACTAAGCTACTTTTCATGCATTTGATCTGCATAGGAACCAGAGAGCTATAGAACCATTTTAGTGCCTACTCAGAAGCAGATTCTTTTTAAAGGTGCCTTAGGAACTCATATGACAAAGGTGCTTGGTGATTGGTGGAACACCATGGTCATTACCAGATAGTTCTTGGGGGCCACATATGAATATATAATATAATATAATATAATATAATATAATATAATATAATATAATATAATATAATATAATATAAATATAATATAATATAATAATATATAATATGAAATAAGTAAAGAGTTAGCTAACACAGGGCTTCACACATGAAGCAGTGCAGGAAGAAAATAAAAACACTTAAACGTATTTGATAGTCCATGGTTATTATTCCCAGCATGCAGAACATGAATTCTGTGGAAACTTCACTCCCTGTGTTGTCCATGTTGCCTTCCTTTTCTTCATGGTGGTTTGTTTTTTAGTGTTGTCCTTCCCTCGCACAGTCTCTACTTTGGTCCTTTACTGCATGTGCTAATGCAAAGCTAAAAGGTTTCCCTTCAGGAAAGTAGCTCCTAAAATGACTTTTGAACTGAATAGTTCTTACAGCAGTTCTGTCCAACAGCAGCTATGGCATCTAATTAGGTGAGTTGCCTAACATCTATCATTGATAGAAGCAGCTAATCAAAACCAGACAATTTACCGTTTATTAAATGAAGTTTACAACTTACATTTAAGTATTCTGTTAATTGTTAACACTGAAACAGCAAAATGATTTGTTTCCGTGCAGTAGAGAGAAGAATCACCTTTTTCTTGCTGCAGTAGATCTGCCATTTCTTCTCATCAGGCAGAGCAAACATGGCCGCCCTATTCTTGTCAGTCAGGTCAAGTTCATCCTGCAATAACAGGGAGGAAACCGTTTTAAGTTTTTGCAATGACAGCAATCATTTAATTTACAGGATAAGGTTCACTATGTATGCCAGGGATAAATATGTAAAAAAAAAACAATTGTGGGGAAAACAAGCTTGACAGAGGAACATTTTGGCTTAGAATTACAATAACAGAATCTATAATCCAAGTTTTACAAGGGAAAAACCCTGTAACCAATGTCAACAGATCTTTGAGTGAATCAAGATAATGCAATCACAGACTGGCTGTCCAACTCTTCTCTGCCTGAATGGGAACTGACTATTGCAGAATTCAGAGGGTTTTCATTGGTCAACAATCACACACATACAAAATTTGCAAGATTTAGAACTCTGGACCTACAGATCATTGCATGCTCCAGTGGTCACCACCACCACCCCCAGGATGGCCTTGAAGCACCAATCAACTGAGCAGGCTGACCCAAGGATAATACCCCGAGACCATGACGCAAGTGCGGTCACCAGGGAGGACTAAATGCGAGGCTCAATGGGGAGTGCGTGCGCGCACCTGTGTGTTAATCTGCTCAGTTCTACACTCACCCCTCACCCACCTAGACAACAGAGACACTTATGTGAGAAAGCTGTTTCTGGACTTCAGTTTAGTGTTCAACACCATAATCCCACAACAGCTGATCATTAGACTCCAACAGCTGGGGCTCAACACCTCTCTGTGCAACTTGCTGCTGGACTTCCACTGTGAGAGGCCACAAGCAGTACGAGTCAGCAACAACATCTCCAGCTGCATCACTCAGCACGGGGGCCTCCCAGGGCTGCATGCTCAGTCCCCTGCTCTTTGCCCTGCTGACTCATGACTGCAAACCTACCTACAGCACCAATGTGAAGTTTGCGGATGACACAACTACGGTGGGTTTCATCATCAAGGATGACAAGACCCACTACAGGAAAGAGCTTGAACTTCTAACCATGCAGTATAGAGACAACAACCTCCTGCTGAACATCAGCAGTACATTGTTGTTGACTTCTGGGGGCCACACCAAGCACCCCCCCCCCCGCCATGACCATCAATGGCGCTTCCGTGGAGTGATTAAGTAGCACCAAATTTCTGGGGGTGCACATTTGTGAGGACTCTCCTGGACCACAAACACCACATCACTGCAGAAGTAGGCAAAGCGGTACCTCTGCTTCCTTTGTAAACTCAAGCAAGAGAAATCTCCCACAACCATCATGCACACCTTCTACTGTTGGGCAGGAGCTGCATGGACTACAAGAGGAAAGCTCTGCAGCGCATCGTGAACACAGCTGTAAGGATCATGGGTGCCCCACTCCCCTCCCTGAAAGACAAACACACCACCCGCCTCGCTCGTAGAGCGTCCTCCACTGTGAGCCAGCCACCTTGCACACAGCCTGTTCAGCCTCCAGCTTTCAGGGAGAAGGTACCGAAGCCTCCAGGCTCGCTCCACCAGACTCACCAACAGCTTCATATACTAGGCTGTCAGGATAAGAATAAGAAAAAGAATAAGAACAACTTTATTAAGAACAACTTCCCAGAAGCAAGTGTTGTTCCAGAGTTACAAGAAAAATATAACAGTAATAAATAATAGTAGAAAATTGTATAAACAGTAAAAAATAAGAGAAGGAGAATAAGAAATACACATAAACTATAAAGTGCCTTAAGTAACAAGTGAAAACTACAAAGTGTCTTAATTAACAAGTGAAAGATAAGGAGTGCACAAGAGTATGAAAAAATATTGTACATATAGCTGATAGCCTCAGGTAGGAAAGACCTCCTGTGGCGTTCAGTGGAGCTCCTTGGTGGTATCAATCTACGACTGATAGAGCTCTGACAGGATGTCAGTGTGGCATGCAGGGGGTGATGGACGTTGTCCATGGTGCTGAGGAGCTTCCTCAGCATCCTCCTCTCTGACAACTGCACAACACTGACACTGATGAGCTTGTTGAGTCTGTTGGTGTCAGCTGTCTTGAGCTTGCTGCCCCAGCACACAACAGTGTAGAAGATGACGCTGGACACCACCAAGTGGTACAACATCTGCAGCATGGTCTTGCAGATGTTGAAAGATCTGAGCCTCCCAAGGAAGAAGAGGCAGTTCTCACCCTTCTTGAAGATGCAGTTGGTGTTTACGGTCCAGTCCAGTTTATTGTCCAAGTGAACACCCAGGCACTTATAGTTGTCCACAATGTGCACTTATGCTCCTGTACTCCTCCTCCTGACCTCTGTTGATGCAGCCCCCTGTAGAGTCATCTGAGAATTTCTGCAGGTGGCAGGACTGCGAGGAGAACCTGAAGTCCGAGGTATAGAGCGTAAACAGGAAGGGAGACAGGACCATCCCCTGTGGCGCCCCCATGCTGCTCACAATGGTGTCCGATGTGATGTTTCCCAACCTCATGCACTGCGGCCAACCTGTGAGGTAGTTGTTGATCCAGGCCGCGAGTGGGGCATCCACCTGCATGTCCAGAAGCTTCCTGTTCTACAGGGCAGGTCGAATGGTGTTAAAAGCACTGGAGAAGTGAAAGAACATGACTCTCACAGTGCTTCCTGCCTCCTCCAGGTGGGTGTAGACCCTGTGCAGCAGGAAGATAATGGCGTCTTCCACTCCTATCCGGGGCTGGTATGCGAACTGCAGGGGGTCCAGCAAAGGTCCGACGACTGTGCGAAGGTGCCTTAGGATGAGCCTCTCCAGCGACTTCATGACGTTTGATGTCAGGGCCACTGGTCTGCAGTCGCCATGTGTGCTGGGATGCTTTTCTTGGGCACTGGGACCAGACATGAGGTTTTCCACCAGTCAGGGACAGCCATCTGGATCAGGCTCAGGTTAAAGAGGTATGTAAAGATCCCACACAGCTGAGAGGCACATCCTTTCATCACTCTGGGGCTAAGTCCGTCAGGGCCATGGGCTTTCCTGGGATGAAGGCAACTGAACTCTCTTCTCACCTCAGCGGTGAAGGAGGTGGTGGGGAGTCCCAGTGGGGGACAGGAGGGCTGAGGTGTTGACGAGACATCGTACAGGGAAGCAGAGGAGGTGCGTGGGGGAGGGGGAAAAGTCTTAGAGGTGAGGGGTGAGGGCACAGGGGGAGGAAAGTCCTGAGCGGAGCTGGAGGGAGGGTGGGCAGAGGCTTCTTCATCAAATCTGTTGAAAAACCGGTTGAGTTCGTTGGCATCATGCAGGTCTCCAATCATCGTCTGGCTTCCTTGATTCCCATGGCCAGTGATGGTTTTCAACCCACTCCACACCTCCCTCATGTTGTTCTGCTGGAGTTTGCTCTCCAGCTTTCTCCTATAACTGTCCTTGCCCTCTGCGATCTTCTCCCTCAGCTCAGTCTGCACCTTCTACAGCTCCTCTATCTCCGCTCCTGAATTCTTCCTGTTCAGCGTGGCCTTAATGTCCTTAGTCACCCAGGGTTTGGTATTTGTGAAACAACGCACTGTCTTGGTGGGGATAATGTTGTCCGTGCAGAAGTACACATAGTCCGTAATGCAGGCAGAAAGTTTTTCAATGTCCTCTCCCTGATCTTCGCAGAGCACATTCCAGTCAGTTGTCTCAAAGCATCCCTGAAGAGTCAGTTCTGCCTCCTGAGACCACCTTTGGACAGTTCTGGTGATCACAGGTTGCCGCTGGACTTCAGGAACATAGCGAGGCTTTAAGTGGACCAGGTTGTGGTCTGCCCTGCCCAGAGCAAGGAGAGCTGTGCAGGTGTATGCGTCCCTGGCATTTGCATACAGCAGGTCCAGGGTTTTGTTGTCTCTAGCCTTGCAGTCCACAAACTGTTTGAAAGTGGGCAGAGAAGATGACAGGCTGGCGTGGTTGAAATCTCCAGAGATGGCTATGAAGGCACTGGGGTGCTGAGTCTGGAGTCTTGCGACCGTTGAGCTGATGACGTCATTAGCCCGCGCTGCAACGGCAGACGGTGGGATATAAACCGTTATGATGATGGCGTGGGAAAACTCTCTGGGCAGATAGTACGGCCGGAGACTCACTGCAAACAGTTCGATGTCTACACACACGCTCCTTCACCATGATGTGTCTGGGGTTGCACCACTTGTTGTTTACAAACACAGCGACACCTCCTCCTTTCTTCTTGCCGCTGCCGGCGCAACTTCGGTCCCCTCGCACCAACTGAAAGCCGGGTAAACTCACCACAGAGTCCGGTATGTTGCTGTTTAGCCAAGTCTCTGTGAAGTACAACACCGAGGCTTCACGAAACACACCGTCGCTCCGTGTGAGTGCTGTTAACTCCTCCAACTTGTTGCCCAGCGATCTCACGCTTCGCATCACAATGGAGGGGAGATACGGTCTGTATCTCCTCTTCCTCATCTTCCGTCTCCTCCCCCGCTCGGCAGCCCTGGTATTTCCTCTGTAGCTCCTTAGGGATTTCGTGCCTCTCCCCCATCCCGCCGCTGCATCTCAGCTCCATCAGCTGATCCCAGGTGTAAACAATGGAGCCATTGCGCTACTCCAACAGGACCGGGATGTGGCTCGAAAAAAGTGCTCCAAGCACCGCGAAAACAAGAAATAGCGAATGGAGCAACATCTCTTGTTTTGGTAAATTCAATTAACTAAATTGTTACTAAAGCAAGAAGAAGTAAATAGAAAAATAGAAGTAGAGAATTTAGGAAAAAGAGACACTAAGGTGAGGAGAAACTCTGGCAGGCAGCTGCCCGAGACAGCACCGGAAGTAGAAAAAAGATTAAAAAAGATCTGGGTTATTATGATCCATTTTCTTTGACTTTACCAAAGAATTAAAGAAAGAAGAACAGAAGAAATCTCACAGATGGAAGATGAAATGTCTTCAATAAGAAAAACTTGTTACCGGTTACCAGTTACCATGACAAGATTTGATCATTGGACCATGACTTAGATGATTGACAGCCTTCACAGACACAAAGGTAAGACTACTGCATAGGTAAGTACTGAGACTTAATGTCCAGGTGTTACTAACAATCGCCCTTTAATCAAAAAGTAGCCTAGATTACTGATTTAGGTTTTCATTTAGTTAAATTACAACAGGTAAGATTATTTACCTTATCGTTCAACTTTCGGATTAAAACCCAAAAAGTAGCCTAGATTACTAATTTAGGTTTTCATTCAGTTAAATTACAACAGGTAAGATTATTTACCTTGACATCGTTCAACTTTCGGATTAAAACCCACCGCTGTTATTCTTTCCCTGAATATTTTGAATATTATCTTCCTGATGACCTTGATGCACTGCATTTTACTGCTCTTCTGACACAAATACCACACCACAGCTCAATTGAAGCAAACCGAGACATCATATTCTCAAGTCAGAGTTTCTTTCTTTGAGTCTGTTTGAGCATTAACACTAGCCCGATCATTTTGGATTATATTAGAATTCGCACCGGGGTTTGTGTCAAGCGGACTGAACAACCCGAAAGAGATCTTAGCAAAGGCAGACAAGACCGGAAGAAATCAAGAGATGAAAAAAAAACAAAAAACATCTTTGCTCTAAATATTCCAATGCAGCGTGTATTAGGCCTGAAACCAACAGTGCAATTCTACTACTTCAACTACCTTAAAGGTCAAGCAGAATCCAGGATTAGGATGCAGCCTCATTCAACTTTCATGACTTTCAGTTCACATGCCTAATTATATTCAGACATAATAATCAATGGTATGTAAGAGAAAAAATTGGTAGTTGGAGTATTTGCCCAATGTAGATTTGCATCTACTTTGATAAAAATCATTCCCATTTCATGACAGATTTAACTATTCTGTAATAAATTTGTGTCAGTCTTGATGTGCTATTACCAGCCCCAAGTCCACTGCTTGTGAAGCTGAAGCCTGTTTGTATCTTATAGAAAACAACAGTATTCTTTTTCCAATGGCTCTTCAAAAGCAGTTGTACTCCAATAGGTACAGTGGGGCAAGAGTATTTAGTCAGCCACCAATTGTGCAAGTTCTCCCACTTAAAAAGATGATAGAGGCCTGTAATTTTCATCATGGGTACATTTCAAGTATGAGAGACAGAATAAGAAAAAAAATCTAGAAAATCACATATCTACACACACATGCACGCACGCACGCACGCACGCACGCACGCACGCACTGTCACAATCTCCTCTCGGCAACCAAGAGGAGACACGGCTGGGTCAAATTAAGAATTGGCGCCAGCTGCAGCAGCGACCAGCTGCCGCTAATCAAGATCCCTATAAAGGGCAACGGCACGCTCTGCCTGGTGCTGGGGGATTGTGGTTGCCCAACAACCCTGACCTTGTGGAGCCCCACGGCCACTGTCACGTCCGGACCAAGCCGTGGTGCCTGAACTTCCCCTTTGTGGCTCGTCACGACCGGACCTAGCCGTGGTCCCTGGATTTCCCCTTTGCCCAACGACCCCTGTCACGACCGGACCTAGCCGTGGTGCCTGGACTTCCCCTTTGCCCAATGACCCTGTCACGACCGGATCTAGCCGTGGTGCCTGGACTTCCCCTTTGTGGATCCCCACGACCCCTGTCACGACCGGACCTAGCCGTGGTGCCTGGACTTCCCCTTTGCCCAACGACCCCTGTTACGACCGGACCCAGCTGGCCGGTGTAACATTGGACACTGACCTTGTGAGACCCCGTGGTGGACCACCGGACCCCGAGTCTAGACCGGGACCACCGGACCCCGACCCTGCGAGAAACCCGTTACGACCAGACCCAGCCGGCTGGTGCAACATCGGACCCCGACCCTGCGAAGATCCCGGCATCCCATGGTTAAAAATAAAACATCCGAACATACTCTAGCCATGGTGTAGTTCCCTGCTCGAGTCCGACCCGTGGCACACACACAATTTTCTTTTTAATTTTTGAAAATTTTATGCTTGATGTTCACAACTTTTATGCTGCTACTCCCCTTTGGGGACAAATTAAGTTTCATCTGATTCTTCATAAAATACAACTTTGGTGACAATTGAGTCATGCGTTTCCTTTCAACAAGCAATAAATCATATTGGTCAAGAATTCATATCCTCTTATGTCTACTCACTACAAGCTCTGAGAAACGTGCATGGAGCTCCTCAGCTGGTGGCATTGGGGCACTGAACTCTAGCAGTTGTAGGGGTCCACTGTCCTTCAGGTTGATTTCCGGAGGATCGCTGCTGCCAAAGCAGCACAAGAAGCCCAAACCCGACTGTGTCCTCTTCCTGGGAGGCATATTAGATGCACTGACACAGTGAGGAGTGGCAGTGTTCAACCAGGAATGTATAGAAAGGGACTGCGGAGCTGGGAAGTTGAGTGGAGTGGATGGCAGCTGACAATGCTACGTAGAGGTCATGATCTGGGGGAGAAAGAAGTAGGAACATGTTAAGCAGAGATTGACATCGACAAAGTTTGGTTTACCCACTATGATTTTGGAAACAAATACACTTAAAATATATTAACACAAACATGTTTCCTGTTGTACTGCATGATATTTTTGCAAATATTGATTACCTGAACGTTTTGCCTGATCTCATTCGTTCATACCTGTGGCTGGCCAAGCAGTTATCTTTCAGTACTGTTGGAGCTGTGCGTATTGTTTGTGTGCATGCGCAAGAGGTGGAGAATTGAATGGACACCATGGGAATTTGTTCTTGTTGGCAAAATTTTGCCGTTTTAAGAGAGCTGTGTTATTCATTAAATCAACGAGTTTGATTCCACAATACAAGTGCTGAGTAAGACTAGTCTCTAATTAAGGCTAGTCTGTCAAAACATAGTACCTATGAAACTTGATAACGTATTTTAATGAAAAGAAGAAAACCAGCTTGGTGTGAAAGGGAATACCCTGCCAAGGAATAGCATGTTAATGGCTTTTTCTCATGTTAATGGCCTTTTTCTTTCTTAGCAGACACTGTTGTTATTTTTAATACCCAATGAAGTTTTACATTGTTAGCCACGTGTCGCAGGTGTTGCCTCTGCTCATGACGGTATGGCCTGTTGAATATGGCTCATCATTTCATTGTCTTTAATTAGATTTTCTTTCCATTACATTCTCAATTCTACAAAGGGATTCATGTATAAATAATTCACTGTATAAATAATATACCCTTTATAGTAATTATGTGCTAATTATGTGCTAATTATGTGCTATCAGGCATACAATCACACACATATCAACTGAGGATGATAAATTAATTCCAAATTTAAACTAACTAATTATATTGTGCACAACCTAAAGCATTAACGAAAGGCAAGAGAGTTTTGCATCCATCATTTTAAAACCTAAGAGTAATTTCAAATTTCAGTTTCAACAAAAAGCCAGTAAAATCATAGCGTAATTACCTACAGGTAACACCCAGCCCAAATTTTTCCTTGTTTTAGTGTGAAGGACAACAGATAAATGATAAAAATCTTCATACGTAATGAATTGTTCCTTTAAAAAATACATCATGAACAACCCCAGATTCATTAAGAAAGGTAAGTGCAATGTCAACAACATTATGCCTCCGTTGAACATTTATTTGTGTGCATTGTGCATGGCAATAACAAGCCGTGGTTTACAAAGGACATTCAGGCATTACGCAGGAAAAAATGCTGTGCCTTTACTGAGGGAGACATGGGGCAATACAGGGCAGCCAAATACGAACTTAGGGCTGCAATAAGGAAAGCCAAAACAAAACATGCATGTAAATTAGAGATGCAGATTGCCACAAATGACACCAGGGGCATCTGGAAAAAAATGAAAATGATGACCAACTATAAAAGCAGTACTGCTCCCACCACTGCTATTGACGAAGACCTCCCAGATCAGCTTAACACCTTTTATGGGAGGTTTGAACAGCTACCCACTCCAATCTACTCCCCTCTGCTGCCCCCTCCAACACCTCCTTTTAGCATCCAGGAAGAGGAGGTCAGAGTGGGCCTCCTGAGGACCAAAAAGGGGAAAGCTGCTGGCCCTGATGGTGACAGTTCAGTGGCCCTGAAACATTGTGCACACCAGATAGCCCCAATATTCACTAACATCTTCAACTGCTCCCTCAGTCAGTGCACAGTTCCCAGATGTTTCAAAGACTCTATCATCATCCTGGTTCCTAAAACCAATAAAATAACATCCCTGAATGACTAAAGACCAATTACCCTCACTTCTGTCATCATGAAATCATTTGAACAGATTATCCTCTCACACCTGAAAGAACTCACCACACCCCTCATGGACAACCTCCAGTTCGCATACCGGGCCAACAGGTCTGTGGAGGATGCAGTCAATTTGGCTCTCCACAGGATTCTCCACCATCTTGAAACCCCCCGCACCTACGCCCGGGTGCTATTCATTCACTTCAGTTCTGCTTTTAACACCATTGACCCTGACAATCTCTTTAACAAACTCATGGACATGGACATTGGTACCTCTTTATGTCACTGGATCAGGAGCTTCCTCACAGGAAGGACACAAAGAATCAGGATGAATGGCCGCTCATCCCGATCTCTGACCCTCAGAACCGGCGCCCCCTAGGGGTGTGTCCTATCACCCTGTCTGTTTTCTTTGTACACAAACACACTCACATCCTCACACAGTTCAATATCCATCCTCAAATATGCAGATGACACCACAATAATTGGACTCATCACTGACAATAATGAGAAACACTATTGAGAGCAGGTCACCCAGGCAGTCACCTGGTGCCAGAACAACAACCTGCAGCTAAACGCATCAAAAACAAAAGAACTGATAATTGATTTCTCCCGCTCGCCCACACCCAAAACACCCATCTCTATCAACTCTAATCCACAGAGTCATTCAAATTTCTTGGGACACACATCAATAATACACTAAAATTCAAACAGCACTCAGAGGAAGTTTACAAAAAAGCCAACAAAAGACTGTTTTTCCTCAGACAACTAAAAAAATTCAATGTGAGACACAATGTCCTCCTTCAGTTCTACACAGCCATAATTGAAAGTATCCTGACCTCATCAATAATAGTCTGGTATGGTGACTTGGATCTCACGCTCAAAACTTCAACGCATCATCAATAAATCATCTAAAATCATGGCTCACACTCTCCCTTCCATAGACACTCTATATCAAAGACGCATCACACAACTTCAGACCACACACACCCTGCACATCACCTGTTCACACTCATGCCCTCCGGGAGGCGCTACAGGTCTCTCACAACCAAATCTGTCAGATTCAAAAACAGCGTTTTCCCAATAGCTATATGGACTCTGAATCAATCAATGTCTTGATGTATCGTGTCTGCTAATCATGATTTTCTGTATGTATTGTTGACGATGGAACTGACACAGGAGAGATGTGAGCATTATGTGCTGTACCGAAAAACCTATTCCACCAACGCTGTTGCGTGGCCTGTAATAAATAAATGATGAATGATGAATGTATTACCACTGATCACAGTGTTTGTACAATTGCACAAAATATTTAGTGCCGTAACAGGTATGTGGAACTTAAAGATATCATCCTGGAAAAAAAAAAAAAACTCATAAGAAAAAAAATTACCACACCTAGACAGCAATTCTGAAAACCTAAATGAACTCTGCACACCTTTCAATCTTGTGTAGCAGCTATTAACAGACAATTAAGAAAGGAAACTCGTCACTAGCCATGTTTTTCAATAAAATGTAAAAAATATACATAAAACGCTACATGGATGGTATGCAATAGAAAAGGTAGTGAATCTGTTGACTAACACTGAAATATACGGTATTTACAAAAGCCGACTTTCACCAACACCAACTCAACAAAACTCCTCTGTGACAGTCAAAGTCTCATCAACTCCATGAATGAATATGGCTATTTGAGCAACATCCGTAATATTAGTGCTCTCATCAATTGCAACAGAAAAAGCTACAAATGACTGCACTTTGCGTTTCAATTGGTTGTCCAAATCTGTTGATAGCGCTGAAATTCTGTCTGCCACGCATTCCTCGCTGGCTTGTCGTTAGTCAGGACACACAATTTCTGCAGACTTTAGCATTTAACTTTTTACAAACTCTCCGCCAGAGTACAGCTTTGATGCTAATGCTATTTTGCAAGCAATTAGGTAGCTGGCTTTTATGGCAGCATTACTGACCTGTCGGCTCTGGGTGAAAATAGATTGCTGTTTCCTCAAACCACCTAAAAGTCATGTATCTTCTGCCTTCTCAGTTCTCTGTGCATTTTGTTGTATTTTTCACTATGGCAAGTCTCTAGTGGTGCCGAATATTATATTCCTTGAGCACCATAACTTGCTGCATACACAACAATCATATACCTTTCTTATTAATGTCAAAAAACAAATAAGAAGTGGTCCATTTTCCTTGGAAAACTCTACACTCTATGACATCTTTTTCATGAGGGTGTTGGGGCCAACGGAAAAGCAGGTAAATATCTAACAATAAGACAAATGCCATTTATAGACCCAGAAGCCATATTACTGCCATCTGCGTTAAGTTCTGAGTCACACAGTGTTGTGCCATGTTGCTTACATGGACTGAAAAAGTGCACCCCTAGCAGACAATTTAGGAAATGGACTTTTATTTAAAAAAGTAGTTCATGATTTGTATGAATTTTTTCATATTGTACATTTATTCCATGGGCTGGACTGGACCCCATGGCGGACCGGCCCTTGGGCTGTATGTTTGACACCCCTGCACAAGATCTTGACAGCCATACTCTGCAACAACTCACTGACAAATTTCCTCAGTATATGTAATTTTCATTGCAAGTCTTTAGACTTGCATGATGCTAAATGTTTAACAATGTGTGGAATCCTTAACAGGTCTTCGATAAAGGAAAAAAACGTTTCCATTTCCCTGTGATGCTTTCACTTTGGTTCATTAGCTTTATTCTGCCATGCCTGTCAAATCCAAAGACATGAGCGATGAGCAGCTGGCAATAGGGAACATATTATTTGAAAGTAAGTTCTTCCTTGTACGGAATGCAAAGTCAAATGTTGTTTCTCTCACAACCAACCATTTCACAAATTCCATCACTGCAATGATAGCTTAAATGTAAATGGAAGTATACAGTAGATTTTGCACCACGGGTGCATCCAGTAATGATTTTAGTTATCTGGAAATAAGTATTTTCCATTCAGTTCTTTGATAGGAAATATTGTGAAGAATAGCATACTGACCTAAATGGACAAGTGGCATATGAACAAACAATATTCACTCTCATGCTTCACTGACAAAAGACAGCTGTAAATCATTTAAAATAACACTCAAGGTCTCTTAACAACAGCGTGTAACTCAAAGGCCACCTCTCAGAATAATTTGCAACTAACTTGGTTGAAAATTCAAATAAAATCATAAATACCACATCCATATATCCCAATTTGTGTTTCAACCTACAGTCATCTAGCCACTGCCTGTCCTATACCTTTAAACATATTTTCTATTAGATTAACTTAATTTTGGTGCCAGAGGGAATTGAAAACTCATAGTTTGTGTAAAATCAAAAAAATGACTTGTTTTGGTTTGCTGAATGAGTCAAAATAATTTACAACTGTTCACTTAATCATTAAACAATTTCAAATTACTTCAACACATATTTGCTTCACCTCGCCAATGTTTTTTGTCATTGCTTTCATTTGTTTCCCTCTTTGGTCCTCCACATACTGTAAGCCATATTACAGATCTGTGACTTGTGACAAACAACTGAATACACACACAAGCTTTCCTACTTTTCATGGTTAATCACAAAAGTATAATCTCTACCTCCCTGTTTTTTTTCCTTTTGCCTACTCTCGTCAGGGGTATGTGTCTGCCTCTTTGTCATGACAAAGACATCTCAAAAAAAAAAAGTGCTCTTTGCTTCAGTTTTGATGCGGATAACATCAGCTCAGTTAGCTGAAATAGGTAAAAGCACAGAAAGGCCTTCATGAATTCTCTTCATACATGCAATTGAAATAACCGCAGAGCATCATGTGGGACAAACTCTGCATCACATGTTCACACATGCTGAAAGTCAGACATCCACCCAAGGCTTGCAGCTCTAACAGATAGCAGAAGAGCAGAGAGAATAGTGGGGCAAAAGAGAGAACTGGTATGGAGGTTCTGAGGAGAAGGAGAAAGAGGTAAGAAAGGCAGATACAAGAAGATAAAGAACATATTGCTGCCACTTCTCATTCATTCCACCACCTTAACTCCTCACCCTTCTGCTGGGAAGTAGGTCAGTGGTGGAGGGGGGAGCAAAACTTGTGGAGACACAGGCTCCTGGTGTATTTAATTGTGTATTTCTAATTGGGCTACTGTGGGTCGAAGAAATAGAACAAGAAGAAGAGGAGGAGTGCGTGTTCGGAAACAGAGAGAGAGGAGGAAAGGAAAGAGTCTGGGACTGAGAGTAGGGACTTTGAATATTGGGACTATGACAGGAAAAGGTAGAGTTCGTGGACATGATGCAGAGTAGGAAGGTTTATATACTGTGTGTCCAGGAGACCAGGTGGAAAGGAAGTAAGGCTAGAAGCTTAGGAGCAGGCTATACGTTGTACTATTATGGTACTGACAAAAAGAGAAATGGAGTAGGAGTTATCTTGAAGGAGGATTTCGTAAGGAACGTCCTAGAGGTGAAAAGAATGTCAGATAGACTTATGAGTCTGAAATTGGAAATTGAAGGTGTGATGCTCAATGTTGTTAGTGGCTATAACCCACAGGTGGGATGTGAATCTGAAGAGAAGGAGAAGTTCTGGATTGAGTTAGATGAAGTGATGCAGAATATTCCCAGAAATGAGAGAGTGATGATTGGTGCAGACTTCAATGGACATGTTGGTGACGGCAATAGAGGGGATGAAGAAGGGATGGGCAGATTTGGTATCCAGGATAGGAATGCAGAGGGACAGATGGTGGTAGATTTTGCAAAAAGGAGGGAAATGGCTGTAGTGAATACCTTTTTCCAGAAAAGACAGGAACATAGGGTAACTTATAAGAGCGGAGGTAGGAGCACGCAGGTAGACTACATCTTGTATAGACGAGGTAACCTGAAAGAGATCAGTGACTGCAAAGTAGTTGTAGGTGAGAGTGTAGCCAGACAGCATAGGATGGTGGTTTGTAGGATGACTCTGGTGACAAGGAAGATGAAGAGGACAAAGGCAAAGCAGAGGACAAAATGGTGGAAGCTGAAAAGGGAGGAGTGTTGCATGGTTTTCAGGGAGGAGTTTAGAAAGGGTCTGGGTGGTCAGGGTGACCTTCCAGATGATTGGACAAACACAGCTAATGTTATCAGGGAGACAGGTAGAAGAGTACTTGGTGTGTCATCTGGAAGGAAAGTAGATAAGGAGACTTGGTGGTGGAATGAGGAAGTGCAGGAGTATATACAGAGAAAGCAGTTAGCAAAGAAGAAGTGGTATACTGAGAGGACTGAAGAGAACAGACAGGAGTTCAGGGAGATGCGGCGAAAGGTAAAGATAGAGGTAGCAAAGGCAAAACAAAGGGCTTATGATGACTTGTATGCTCGGTTGGATAGTAAGGAGGGTGAGAATGACCTATACAGGTTGGCGAAACAGAGAGATAAAGATGGAAAGGATGTACAACAGGTCTGGGTGATTAAGGACAGAGAGGGAAATGTATTGACAGATGCTAGAAGAGTGATGGGAAGATGGAAAGAGTACTTTGAAGAGCTGATGAATGTGGAAAATGAAAGAGAGGCAAGGGTAGAAGAGGTGACTATTGTAGACTACAAAGTAGCCCAAATTAGTAAAAGTGAAGTAAGGAAGGCATCGAAGAGGATGATGAGTGGAAAAGCGGTTGGTCCTGATGATATACCTATGGAGGTGTGGAAGTGTCTAGGAGAGGCAGCGGTAGATTTTCTGACTATATTATTCAACAGGATCTTAGAGAGTGAAAAGATGCCAGAAGAATGGAGACAAAGTGTGATGGTGCCTATTTTTAAGAATAAAGGGGATGTGCAGAATTGTGGCAACTATAGAGGGATAAAGTTGATGAGCCATACAATGAAGTTTTGGGAAAGAGTAGTGGAAACTAGACTGAGAGCAGAAGTCAGCATCTGTGAACAGCAGTATGGCTTTATGCCTAGGAAGAGTACTACAGATGCAGTATTTGCGTTGAGAATGCTAATAGAAAAGTACAGAGAAGGTCAGAGGGAGCTGCATTGTGTTTTTGTAGACCTAGAGAAGGCATATGACAGGGTGCCAAGAGAGGAGCTCTGGCATTGTATGAGGAAGTCTGGAGTGGCAGAGAAGTATGTTAGACTGGTGCAGGACATATATGCTAGCTGTGAGACACTGGTACGGTGTGCTGTAGGGGTAACCGAGAAGTTCAAGGTGGAGGTGGGACTCCATCAGAGATCAGCTCTGAGCCCCTTCTTGTTCGTAATGGTGATGGATAGGCTGACAGATGAGGTTAGACAGGAATCCCCATGGACCATGATGTTTGCGGGTGACATTGTGATCTGTAGTGAGAGCAGACAACAGGTAGAGGAAAATCTAGAGAGGTGGAGGTATGCTCTGGAAAGGAGAGGAATGAAAGTTAGTCGCAGCGAGACAGAATATATGTGTGTAAATGAGAGGAACTCAGGGGGAACGGTGAGGCTACAGGGAGTGGAGATCAGGAAGCTGGAGGATTTCAGGTACTTATGGTCAACAGTCCAGAGCAACGGAGAGTGTGGAAAGGAGGTGAAGAGACGGGTCCAAGCAGGTTGGAATGGGTGGAGAAAAGTGTCAGGGGTTCTATATGATAGAAGACTTTCAGCCAGAATAAAAGGAAAGGTGTACAAGACAGTGGTGAGACCAGCGATGATGTATGGACTAGAAACTGTTACAATGACCAAATGACAGCAGGCGGAACTACAGGTTGCAGAGATGAAGATGTTGAGGTTTTCTTTGGGAGTGACCAGGATGGATAGGATCAGGAATGAGTCCATCAGAGGAACAGCACATGTTCGATGTTTTGGAGAGAAGGTCAGAGAAGCCAGACTGAGATGGTTCTGTCATGTACAAAGGAGGAATAGAGAATATATTGGTAGATGGAAGCTGGAATTGGAGCTGCCAGGCAAGAGGTCTCGAGGAAGACCAAAGAGAAGATTTATGGACGTAGTGAGAGAGGATATGAAGGTAGTTGGTGTGAGAGAGGAGGATACAGAGAATAGGGTTAGATGGAGAAAGTTGACTCGCTGTGGCGACCCCTGACGGGAAAAAGCCAAAAGAAGAAGAAGATTTCTGTGCGTTAATGTTTGCAGTGAGAGAGACAGATGATGTGATTCACATTGCAGAGAACAGCCCCATAAACATCTGTGCCTGTAAAATTAAAATTTTCAATTAACATTTTTTACACAAGAGTTTTAGTCTCAAACAAATCAGAGTAGGAAAAAAAATCAAGCATCTATATTCTAAATCCCTCTGAAATTCAACCACACATCCTGTCTCTGCCTCCCTTTCTTCCCTATGCCCTTTAATGATTCCTCTTAGACCAGATCTGTTATTTTGCCAATTACCAATTCATCATATTTAGCTTTTTACCTTGTCACCCCTGCATTTAAAATTGAAAATTAAATTCTTATTTTGTGGTTTGACATGAATGTGGGTAGCAGTCTTATTGTCCTTAAACTAAAGGATATAATTAGCACAATTCACATATTTCAAAAATGGCTGGTATTTTGGATCATCATCATCAAAAATTATTCAATGGATTATTTCTTAAATACAGATTAAATCAGATTTTATTGTTGGTATAGCTTCTTTATAAACTGCATAAGGGGCATGTGCCAGTGTCTCCCTGTGTCAGTCCCAAACCTGGATAAATGAAGTGGGTTGTGTCAGGAAGGGCATCCGTCATAAAACTTGTGTCAAAACCAAATATGCCAATCAAACCTGATAATCTCATACCAGATCGGTCGAGACCTAGGTTAACAACGACTGCCACTGGTACCGATGAAAAATAGAATACCAATGGAAATCTGGCTACTGTGGGTCGAAGACGGAGAGGAGGTAGGCAGGTTCAGAAGCAGAGAAAGAAGAGGAAAGGCATGAGTCTGAGACTGAGAGTAGGGACTTTGAATATTGGGACGTTGACAGGAAAAGGTAGAAAGTTGGTTGACATGATGCAGAGAAGGAAGGTGGATATACTATGTGTCCAGGAAACCAGGTGGGAAGGTAGTAAGGCTAGGATCTTAGGAGCAGGTTTTAAGTTGTACCATCATGGTACTGACAGGAAGAGAAATGGATTAGGAGTTATCTTGAAGGAGGAGTTTGTTAGGAATGTTCTGGAGGTGAAAAGAATGTCAGATAGACTTATGTGTCTGAAACTGGAAATTGAAGGTGTGATGCTCTATGTTGTTTGTGGCTATGCCCCGTAGGTGGGATGTGAGTTTGAGGAGAGGGAGAAGTTCTGAAATGAGTTAGATGATGCGATGCAGAATATCCCCAGGGGTGAGAGAGAGGGAATTGCTGCAGACTTCAATGGACATTTTGGTGCAGGCAAGAGAGGTGATGAATAATCAATGGGCATTTTTGGTATCCAGGATAGACACACAGTGGGACAGATGGTGGTAGACTTTGCAAAAAGGAGGGAAATGTCTGTAGTGAACACTTTTTCCAGAAAAGACAGGAACATAGGATAACTTATAAAAATGGAGGTAGGAGCACTCAGGTAGACTACATTTTGTAAAGACTAGATAATGTGAAAGTGATCAGTGACTGCAAAGAAGAGGTGAGAATGTAGCCAGACAGCATAGGATGGTGGTTTGTAGGATTACTCTGGTTTCAAGGTAGATCAGAAGGACAAAGACAGTGCAGAGGACAAAGTGGTGGAAGCTGAAAAGGGAGGAGTGTTGTATGGTTTTCTGGGAGGAGTATAAAACGGGTCTGGGCGATCAGGGAAAGCGTCAAGATGACTAGTCAACTACAATAAATGTGATCAGGGAGACAGGTAGGAGAGTACTTGGTGTGTTGCCTAGAAGGAAAGTAGATAAGGAGACTTGATGGCGTCTAGCCTAAGAGGCAATTGGTAAAATTGATCAAACCATCAAACTGATTTTTTTCAGGAACCAGTAGGATAGGCTACAAAAGGATATGTTTTCACAAAACAAAATAAGGTTTAGTTGCCAACAGTAGTAAATATGTGGTAGTTTTGTTAATTTGAGCCTTCTTTTACAAAAAAATTAGTAGAACTTTTAAGGACATTTATCAGACAAGTTATATTTTTGAATATAAAAGATGGAATCATAAAAAAATCTAAATTTACCCCCCCCCCCTTTCCAGAAACACAGCCATCTAACTGAGCTATTGTCTAATCAAAATGTTATCTTTACCTATAAAAAAAAATGGAAACACTCATAATTATGATTAATGTAAGTCTGCTATAAAAAATAATTTTATGCTAGACAATACAGCCATTCAAAAATGTGGGAGATTACTGAAGGAGATAGTACTTTGATTACACATATTGATGTTCAAGGTTTGGATTGTGTTTTGAGGTGTTCCATTTGCTGAAAATGAAAAAATATTGAAATATGACTTTGTGCCATGACAAATACTTTGGTGTACAAACTGAGTATAAAATTTTTCCAAAGAGCCATTTAAAGCTTATCCTGACACAATACTCTCTAGCTGAAGTGCAAACAGGCAATCTTTTAAAGGTGTGTGGTCTGATTACATTATCGAAATAAAAAATATAGCCATAGGAATACAGCAAGAAAAACAATCGCTTCAGTAAAACTCAAATCGACTATAACTATAAAAAAGGAAATAAAAATAAAAAATATCTTATTTCTTATTTTCCTCTTTTGGGAGCTGCCACAGCTATCCTCTTCCTCTTCTCTCACACTAATTAACTGAATTTCCTCTGTCATTACATTCATATATCTCTTGGGTCTTCCTCTACATCGCCGGCCTGGCAGTTCCACCCAGAGCATTCTTCTATTGAGGCTTTTTCTATCCCTCTGCTTACATGTCTTAACCATTTCTGTCTGGCCTCTGTTTGACTTTACCTTAAAACATCTTACATGTGCCGTCCTTCAGATGCACTCATTCCTTGTCCTATCCATCATTCTCACTCCATGAGGGAACTGCGACATTTTGATATATGCTTCTTTCCAGCTCTACCTCCTGTCTTTTTCTCATTGTCACTGTCTCTAAATCATAGAACATTGCCAGTCTCATCAGCATTCTTGTTGAGCCGCATTTTGTAATAACAGTGAATTTTGTAATAAACGTCCAAAATGTAATAACGTTTTCATTTCATTTTGAAAAAAAGACGCATTTTGTAATACACTGCCGCATTTTGTAATAAACTGCCCCAACGCATTTTGTAATAAATTGTGCCTCATTATGTAATAAGTTATTACATTTTGAGAAGATTATTACAAAATGCACTTGCAACTTTTTTATTCTCTAGGAAATGTAATAACATGGTGCATTATGTAATAGTACCTATTATTGTTGTTTGTTAAACGATGAATTTATACAAGAGTGACTTTTGTTGTTTTTTTATGCAATTTCCCTTAGAGCTATGTAGTCTAATAAATCTATGTATGACAGAATACTCCAAATATAATAGTTGCCTATTTGAAGTTTGGAATTATATAGGCCAATAACTTGTGGCCAAATTCAAAGCTCTACATGGTCTGTCCCTCAGCCAGGGAGGGGAGGGTGGGCTGTAATCTGATTGGCTGCTGCATCAGTTCTACAAACATCATGCGCTGTTTGCATGCTTAATTGAGACAGCCAACAGAGTTCAATATGATGCCAGGTATGAAAAAACTGTGCCAAATATTATCTGTGTAGTTGAATATATGGAAGTATAAAGATATAAAGATGTGTTTTGCCCTTGATAAGAAATTACATAACTGAATTTAAACCTGCATTGTCCAAGTTGAGCTCACTGCATTAAAAACATTTTGTATAGTAAAACTGAAATCTATGCCTCCAAGTACATATTAGTTGTTGATAACTTGAACGGACAAATTTGAAGGAAAACTGTGCATGTGCAAAAAAACTACACACACAAACAATAGTACACTGCTCAAAAATTAAAGCGAACATTAAAACAACACATCCCAGATCACAATGAATAAGGGATTCTGTTTAATAATGTTTATTATTTACATGGTGGTATGAGTTGGAAACAAAATACTATGTGCATCAGAAGGAAGGGCCCACTGCACCAGCATATGGTCTTACACTGGGTGGAACCCTCCATTTTTTTTATTATTTTGAGTAGACTAGTGTACAGTATAGGGTTTTTTAACATAAGGAATGAAAAGTTATGAACCATCCATATTTCAAATGCCAATAAAACTTTGGGGTAGAACTTTTTTGTCATGTTAAGAACATAAACTGTACTTTGCAGATCTTGATTAATTTGGATAACAAATAACTTGCTGTTTTGCTCTAAAATGGTTAAAGATGAATGCCAAACTTTACAGTTCCAAGCTGTTTCACAGCTTGCCTCTCTGTTCACCCCTCTCATGTGCTATTGCGTGGGTAGATCTTCATTGTGAAAAACAGCTTCGATAGTTGTGCTTCATCCTCCACTGTAAGTCTAATTACGTAGTTTAACGTACTAATTCACTTCTTCCTAGTTTAGCCATATGGAGAATGTTGGATAAGAGAGCAATACCTTCCCTGTGTGAAGTCATAAAGAGTAAGCATTGAAATAGCTATTAAAGGGCTAAAAATGTTATAACAGGTGTGAAAACAATAAATTTGTGAAAATCTTGTTTTCCTACAAAAGGCAGCGTCATCTTTAATGATAGCATCCTTTATTGAGACAAATTTAGGGCTATAACATAAGATCAACATTCATAAGGCAATTTGAATTATGGTACTGTGAGCCCGCAGGCGGTGGTGGGTTATCAAACTTGTAATAATTAAAATACCTTCTTAAACATTTTAATAAAATACTTTAGTACTTGAAATTAAACTCCACAAATAAAATGAAAGTGCAAAAAAAAGGCAAAAAATGCAGGTTAGTTTTGGGAGTTAAACATTTTCCCTCTTTTGTCACCCTGGTAGGTCTGCTAAGTATAACCCTGACCTGCACCCTGCTGGGGCTCATTGTAGGCCATGGACAAAAGCAAGCAATGACAGAGGAAAGGTACAATGTCATAGTTCGCAAGTTGAGAGGAGAGTTTCATGTTCCAGTTTCTGAACGCACAAGAATTAAAAAATGCCTTGGTGCATCTGGAGAAATCAAGGGGTCTATTCTATCAGTGAGGATGGGCAGACACTGCTGTGTGCCAGCAAGCCAGCCATGCTACAGTCTAATGTTGATTGCTTTGTCAAAAAGGGTATAGATGATATTAAGGGTTCTGGAGCAAGAAAGTTGAGCAGATGACTGAAAATGCATCATAGTGGCATAAGTGAAAGAAAGGTGCAGGAAATCTTGAACAAAACCGAGTGGTACCAACTTCAAAATGTAAAGTTTCTGAGTACGCCCCCTTTGATGACCATTCAAGCCAAAGAAGTGCAAGATCGACACCAAATTTACCTATTGGACATGGGAAGAATGAAAATGAGTTATGGTCAGGCTTTATACCGTTACAATCTCACAGTGATGGATGTGCTCAGTCGTTACATGTGGCTGAAACCATTGAAAAGAAAAAGTAGTGTTGAAATTGCCAAACACCTTACCAACATTTATCGTGAACATGGACTACCAAAAGTGTTACAACATGACAAAGGGACTGAGTTTAAAGGGGAGGTGAAAAATCTAATGACATCTCTCCAAGTGAAAATAATTGGAAGTTCAGCATATCATCCACAAAGCCAAGGAAAGGTTGAGAGGACACATAGGTGGCTAAGAAAGAAGATCATGTATGATCTGGTGAAATTTCGAGTGACCGGAGTTAACTGGGTCAAGCACCTACCGGTATATTCAAGAGTGCTAAATGAGGATCTTAAAAAAGTTTTAGGCTGGAGGTCTCCATTTGAAGTATACTTTGGAAGAAAAAGCAACAGCATAAGGCATCCTTTATGCGGTTCTCCATCTTCTGTTCGTAAGGAATCTGGGAGGAATAATTCAATTTATCATCCTCGAGAAAAATTTGATACTAAACAAAAAAGGGTGAGAAGAATGGCACGGAAGGCCTCTGACCACTGTGCTAAGCTAATGATCCTCGAGAATTCAAACAAAACCTATCACAACACTATGTTTAGGATGCTGTTTTGGTCAGAATGAGGGATGGTGCCCATCGTGTCTCCAAAAAGTATCACGTAAAGCGTGGTACAATTGTAAAAAAAAAATCGAAAGCTCTCAGAGTACAAAGTGAATTTTAGGGAGCCAAAGACCCTCCGACAAACACAAAAATGGTTCTTCATGTAGGATATAACTAGTGCGACCTGGCTGCGAAAAAAGACACGCTCTAAAAAACCCAAGACAGCACCATCAAAGAGAGGCCTAAACCCACTTTTGTGTCAGTACACACACAAACAGACTAGAGGAATTTATGTCCATGGAGTTAAGCATTTGCTATGACCCTGACCCAGATGGAAATTGTCAGTTTGAAACCATGGCTGACCAGCAATCCACCCTTGGAATATTTAGATCACCAGAAAACTTAAGCGATGAAATTGTCCAAGACCTCAGGAATTATCCATAAAATGGAATTGGATCACTCTTGTTCAACTTTGTCGAGGGCAATGACTGGGATGGATACTTGGAAAGAATGGCCCAAACTGGAACCAATGGTGACCACATTAATTCCCTCTCTGGGATTCAATGTTTCAACTCTTGTATCAGAGTCAAACATATATTGTCACAACAATCCGGTGTTAGTACTTGGTCATGTGGCAAAGGGGCATGGAGAACATTATCTGAGTTTGGAGGGACCAGTTACACCACGTATAGAGCATGTTTTGGATGATCAAGGAGGACAGTCATATGACAACGACACACTTTCACCACTGCAGCCTGTCTCACCAGATGAGTCTGACCCACCTATCCAGCCTGATGAGCCTGAGGACCCTGTTCTGGCTACACCCCCTGTTCAACCTGTCCTACCATCTGAAATGTTTCAGTCTATTATCAAAATGACCCTTGAGGATGATATGTCAATGCTTAGGACGTTTAACAGAGTGTCTTAACATTTTAATGACATTGCAGATCAATTCCATCCATCAATATATCTAAGGGAAACATTAAGCCCAAGCCTTGGGTGGGACGTCGTTGGAAAGCACACAATTAGTGTACAAAGGTTGTACAAAGCAGCAGGGCCCTTTGGTGGTGTGGCATTAAAACTCAAGGAGCTGTTTGGGAAACATTCCAAGTGGTTTATGGCTTGGCTGGTAATTAGACATATTAGACATGGACAACTCGAAATTATGGATATATTTTGGAAATAGAAATTTTGTTGTTTGTTTAGCCTTTTGAGGCAATTTCATATTGATTTGAAATTAATCTTAGTGGAGAAATTTGCTGGACACAGCAGCTCTCTAAACAAGCAGAAGACACTTGCGTACAACTTCTATTCATTGGTTTATCATTATTTTAAATTGGCTGCAAGCCTGCATGTGTTGGTTGCATTTATTGTTGTTGAAAGGTTCTATAAATGCATAAATAAAATTGTTCTTTACCTATCAGCGTTTCTATTTTGTATGTGCATATGTTAATGTTTTCGAATGGATTAAATTTTGATACTCAGAGTTTTGTTCTGTATTACAAGAAGCATAATAAGGTTTGTTGGATGTTTATAACTATTCTTGATGTCGTTTTGGTTTCCAATAAAGAAAATCTGGAATTTAGGACTGCTACTAGGCTAATATAGTGATACCAATAATAGGCCTAGCTTTTACAAATACTTTAAAGTAAAATAAGATACAATTAACTATGCTTTAGAATTGTTATTACATAATGCACCATGTTACTACATTTCCTAGAGAATAAAAAAGTTGCAAAGTGCATTTTGTAATAATCTTCTCAATATGTAATAACTTTTCACATAATGTGGCAAACTTCATTACAAAATGCGTTGGGGCAGTTTATTACAAAATGCAGCAGTTTATTACAAAATGCGGCTTAATTACAAAATGAAATTTATTATTTATTTATTTATTTAAATTTATTACATTTTGGATGTTATTACAAAATGCACTGTTATTACAAAAAGCGGCTCAACATTCTTGAAAGAAACAGAAGAAATAAATAAATAAATAAATAGATAGATAGATTTTAGAGAGAGAGAGAGAGAGAGAGAGAGAGAGAGAGAGCGAGAGAGAGAGAGAGAAAGACAGGCCTGTGAGTTTTTACCTCATTCACCCTGACTGTTGTTTATATACCATCGCAGGACAACGTGCAGGAGGCACACTACATGCTTGCCAATGACCAGATACTGAGTGTGGACCAGACAAACCTCTTTAGTTATTGTCCTCAGAGACTTTAACAAAGGCAGCCCTCCCCATGAACTCCCAAACCACAGACAGTTTATTAAATGCCAAACCAGAGTAGAGAACATTCTTGATTACTGTTACTCTACTGTAGGCAGTGCTTATCATGCTGTCTCCTGCGCTGCACTGGGACTCTGACCCGGTCATGGTTCATCTGATTCCTGAATTACAGGCAGAAATTGAAACTCTGCAAACCTGTTGCGAGGACATATAAGAAGTAGACCAGTAAAGCTATGGAGGACCTTCAGGCTTGTTTGGACTGCACCAACTGGGATGTTTCCAGGACTGCTACCAGCGAAATTAGAAGAGTAAACACAGGCATTATACATCAGTTTCTGTGAGGACCGTTGTGTTCAATCACAAACCAGTTATAGCAACAACAAACCTTGGTACACAGCAGACTCAGACAGTTAATGTCAGAGAAGGAAGTAGCATTTAGGAGTGGGGACATGTCATGTTTATCATCAGACCAGGTACAGAGAGCCCTAAGAAGGATCAGCGCCCACAAGGTAGCCAGACTAGACAACATCCCTTGCCATGTGCCAACAAGCTGGCTGATGTTCTCACCTCCATATTCAACCTTTCCCTCAGCCAGAGCACTATGCCCCTGCTTCAAGAACACAACTATCGTCCCCCTTCCTAAGAACAGCCCACCTACCTGCCTGAATGATTTCAGACCACTTGAACGCACTTCAACCATTATGAAGTGTTATGAGAAAGTGGTGTTGGCCCACAGTCAGAGCAACATTCTGGAAAACCTGAACCCCCAGCAGTTTGCATACTGACCCAACAGGTCCACCATGATTGTATTTGATTGATTGTATTTGTTATTCCACCAGTTTCAGATAATGCAGACTATGGTTCCTTTTGTTGTTCTACTTGCGTACATCCGGGTAGTTGAATGTTCTCCTCATGAGGGCTCTTTGTGTTTTATTGCTTTCTTTGATTTGAGCAGCAGTGAACCCGCCCCCTTCTCGCATCTTTTCACTTTCTTTCAGAAGCTTCCATATTAGTTTTGTAAGATACAATTAAATCTGATTTTATGTTGCTTGAAAGCTAGAACGTATAAATGATTGAAAACCTTTTAGTAATAGACAAGGTATCTCAACCCTTGGACTGCATGGATTCTTAAGAATTCATGCAATTGAGCGTTGAGTTCCAAAATTACAAAAAAAAAAAAAAGTTTTTTTTTTTTTTTGAAATTGTCATTTCAGCAATCAGATATTTTGAGCTGCAATAAAATACTTTGTATAACAGCAGTCAATTTAGTGCATCACAATTACGATCCGTACCACAGTTGTTTAACAAACTAAATACTCAGGAGTTGCACTAAGAAATTAAAAAAAAAAAAAAAAATCTTTGTTTAAGATTGATTTTTGATTATGGAAAAATTAACAGTGCCGAACCAAGTCACTCAGCTAGAAGTGAATACCATAATTTCTGGATTATTGAGTGCACCGGGTAAAAATAACTAAATAAACATATGTGTACATATATGGGCCGCACTTGTCTATAAGCCGCAGTTTTCCACCTTGTTTTTACACAGAAAGATGTTATAAAGAAGCATTTTTTTAAAAACTTTTAATTAGATACCAACCGGTAACATCCACAAATATGTACTGGAAATGCTTTTTTCTCTTCCTATCAATGTCAGTATTTAAAACCTGCTTCTCAGCTTCTAGCCTTGCTACCTTTCCATCTGGTCTCCTGTATACATTATATCCACCTTCCTTTTTTGGATCATGTCAACCAACTCTCCAATTTTATGTCATTGTCCTAATATTCAAAGTCCCAACTCCAAGTTCAAACAGGTTATGAGCCCAGAGTAACTCAGAGATATTTTGCCAACTGTGTACCGCTGATGACTGAAAGGTCTAGTCAGACCTTTCAGTCAATCCTTTATACCATTTGTGATCCAGGTCACACAACGGGATAAGACCATATCTTTTGCTTCGTTTAAAACATAGCTACGGAGCTATGAAGAAACAGAGAAGATGTAGACTGCTGCAGCCTCCGTCCAACACACAGGTGGAAACCCGAATTACAGCTTGCCTGTCCGACATCTCAGATTGAATGGCAACTAACCACCTGAAGTTCCACCTAGACAAGACTGAGCTGCTCTGTCTCCCGGGGAAAGGTTGTCCACACAGAGACCTGGCCATCACCATCGAGGACACAGTGGTAAGGTCAACCACAACTGCGAGAAACCTGGGTGTGGTCCTAGACAACCAACTGTCGTTCTCAGCGAACATTGCTGCAGTCGCCCGTTCTTGCAGATTCCTCCTTCACAACATCAGGAAGATTCGCAGATTCCTCACGGAGGATACAGCGCAGATACTCATCCAGGCTCTAATCATCTCTCGTCTAGACTACTGCAACTCCCCCCCTTGCCGGTGCCCCACCGGTGACCATCAGGCCTCTGGAGCTTATTCAGAAATCGTCAGCCCGCCTGGTGTTCAACCGTCCCAAATTCTCCCACACAACTCCCCTTCTTATGTCCCTTCACAGGCTCTCGGTAGCCGCCCGCATCAAGTTCAAGACCCTGGTGCTTGCCTATCGG
Organism: Fistularia commersonii; assembly: GCF_037954325.1. Taxonomy (NCBI): domain Eukaryota; kingdom Metazoa; phylum Chordata; class Actinopteri; order Syngnathiformes; family Fistulariidae; genus Fistularia; species Fistularia commersonii. The sequence continues at coordinate 9,414,878 of NC_141284.1, forward strand.
GCAGTGAATGGGACAGCCCCGTCATATCTTCATGATATGGTTAAGCAACATGTCCCTACCCGTCCCCTCCAACCTGCCACCTCTCAGCAACTGTCCACCCCATCACTCTGAGCCCTAGTTGCCGATCGAACCGGTCTCGGGTCTTCTCGGTCTTGGCTCCTCAGTGGTGGAACGAACTCCCAGAAAAGGTCAGAACAGCGGGGTCGTTGCCCATCTTCCGCCATGAGCTGAAAACGTACCTCTTCACCAAGCACCACCACAATAATCACATTTACAAAAGACAAAAAAAAAAACAGAAGAAATGAATGTCAGTATGGATATGGTTTTGAGATGTTTATTTGGCAGGGTGGTGACTTCTGAATAATGACTACTGGTACTTTGGATTTTCGGTTATTGAACTGCAATTTTTGTAAGTCCCTTTGGATAAAAGCGTCTGCTAAATGACCATAATGTCTGCTCAATGACTGTAATGTAATAAAAACATATTGAATGTTCGAACACGGCAGCAGGGAGGGAGAGCTGCCAGTACAGGTGACCAGGGAACTGAGAGGACTGTGGTGTGCTTCAAGTGTAACCTGAAGGACACTTGGCCAATCTGCCACTGCAAACTGTGGTGTGGTCACTGCAAAAGTACTACCCACTGGGACATGACCTGCAGGCGGAAAAGCACAGAAACTGAGACAACGAATGGAAGGTCTCTGGGGAAGCATCTGACCAGGAAATGGAGTACCCCTTTTGGATGAGTGAACAAATGGGTGAGTCTAACAAACCTCCACATTGTGAAGTGTGCACTCAGGTGAAGTTTTTTTTTTTTTTTTTTTTTCAAATCAGGGACAGATGGTCCATATGAGAGAGCTAAAATCCCTCTAGAGCTAGTTCACACAGATTTGGCACGATCAATCCACCCAGAGTCCAAAATGGGCAGAAATATGCACTCCCATTTACTGATGATTGATGATTATTCCAATACAGTGTTTGGGTATTTCTTAAAGAATAAACGTGGCACAATACTGGCTACAGAAAAAGTTCTGGCTGATACCACCCCATATGGCAAGGTTCAGTGCTTCCGATTTGACAGTGGTACTGAATTCACAGGAAAAAGGAACCAGACCTTTTCCTTTAAAAATGGGGTCAGGCATGAAACATAGGCGCCTTACTCTGTACCGAAATAGCACTGCTGAGCACAACTTGCATACACTTTTACCAAAAGTTGTTTGCCAAAAGAATTGTGGACTTATGCAGTCTAGAATGTCGGTGTAATAAAAAACAGATGTTGTAATGAAGGCACAGCAAACACCAATCCAAATGTTGACAGGGGGATGGCCCAACTAGTTGGAATAAAACAATTTGGATCAGAGTGTTTTGCTTCTCAACAAAACAAGAGAAAAGTGAATCCTAGATGTGAGAAGTGTGTTTTTGTCAGGTACAACAAAAACAATCCTGCATAGATTGTCTACTTTCCTGCCTGTAAGAAAGTGCAGAAGCACAGATTGGTAAAGTTTGTGGCTGGCAGGTGTAGAAGAACAGACACAGACTAACTTAACACCAGAGGATGATGGCCTCATACAGTACAAGTCCTCATACAAGTCCAGAAGTCCAAACTGCTATGTTACAGTAGAACATGAACCTGAAATGAGTGGCCACCAACCACAGGCAGTTGGAAGTCAAGCATGAGCGCAAGTTTAAATCAGGGGTGGGCAAACTTTTTGGCACAGGGGCCGCATTGACTTTAAAAATTTGACAGACAGGTTGGGCCAGCACAAGATACAATACATATTTGTCTGAACATTGTCTGAGCATTTAGTTTGAGAATAAAACCAGCTTGGTTTTGAAGGATCTGACATTTGCTTGCATTTCATGCACAAACCGCTTTTTTCCCTTGCAATTTCATGTCCAGCTCAGCACAGTAAAGGCTAAATCACAAAGCCAATCTGTGTCATTCAGCTCAGGAAAATTCTCAAGTGTTCTCAAGTAGCTCCAAAAATGAAATAATTTCCTGTTTGAGCTCCCACATTCATTGATCATTCAATCATTCACATCAAGTATGAATTCTGTACCAATCTTTGGCAGGCCGGATTAAAAGAGCCCAAAAGGCTGGATGTGGCCCGCGGGCCATAGTTTGCCCACCCCTGGTCCAAACGATACCCCACTAGAGAGAGGAGGCAGCCAGACAGATACACACATAGCAGTGTGTCTGAAAGTGTGCTGAAGGAGGTGACTGATCAAGTTCAGAGTAACATGTATTACTGCTATTGGGGGATGTTAACATACTTGGTTTCATTTACAGATGCTCTGACCTCAGATAAGTCAAAGGAGTGAGTCAGAGCAATAGATGGGGAGATGCATTCCTCATCTAACTGCTCCCCTAGTGCTGCTCAGTAGCTACCTTCTGCTCTTGGTTCATCCATGATGGGTGAAATGCCGCAGTCGACATTTGCTGATGTTGTGCTCTATGTATAACTGAATGTGACTGTGTAAATACATATACTAATGCACATGGACACATCCTCAGTGATGTTCTTGGAATCATTGGCTGTTTTGGGTCTTTCAACATCATACACCCTCATCCAGGTGACCCAGCCAGGGCTGATCGGACCCCGGCTTGTGTCCAGTTGGCACGCTAGCTACCATGACCCCATGGCTCTCCTCTCTTAAGCCACAGCCATCTTGAGGCCCTCTCTGCCACTTCGGTGGTATCGCTGATGGCTCTTCTCTTATGCTGCCCGACGATGCCCAGACAACCCAGAGCGCTGGCATAGGACGGGGACGCAAAGCCCCTGCAGCCGACTTCCACTAGAAGGCATTTTGCCCTCCATCCTGGTAGGAGGGCAAAATGCCTGAATGTGATAATAAATGTCTTTCTTCTAAAGACAGCCTTCTACAATGCACCCATAGACTTTGATATATACCAGGGGGCGGCAACACGCAGCTCCGGAGCCGCATGCGGCTCTTTCATCCTTACACTGCGGCTCCAAGTGGCTTGGGAAAATAAATTAAAAATATTTAATTGAAGTGTATTTGATTGGTGTTAGTTCCTTTTTTTTACTTCACTTCTAAATTTGAAGATTATTATGATCTTGAAATATTGAAATAAAATTATATTTATTATTTTTCGCTGCTCAAAATAACGTCACACTCGCCGAAGCCGGTATACCCGCCAGCCGATATACTCCCGATTTGCAGATGCTGTGCACAGAAGTTTAGGAGCAGAAGTCCCATTAACCAGGGAAAATTAATGTTTATGAAGATATTTTTCAAATATTTATTTTTTATTGTTTACTGACACGGTGATTTTTTCAGGTCAAGGCTACGCTACACGCCCTGAAAGCACAAAGCTCAAAATGTTCAAAATGTGTTTATTCCATAAATAAAACTTAATTTTCTCTGTAGCACTTTGTGGATTTCATAAGCAACACACTACACACTTGTTTATACAAAGTGTAAAGGTAATAAAAAGCAATATATACAGTCGTACTTTTATTTTAGACATCAAAAATTCCCAGGCTCCCAGTGTTTTCTTTTCCATGGAAACAGGGTCCAAATGGCTCTTTGGGTGTTAAAGGTTGGCGACCCCTGATATATACAGTACATGGAACAGCTAGAGGGCTACAAGTTTCACAACAAAGAGTTGGTGTGGAAGCTAGTTTACACAACGGAAACAAAACATAAGAAGGTATTCATGGTTATTTGGGTTGATGATTTAATCATTGTGTCAAGTGATGAAAATGCAATGAAGGTTACAAAGGACCACAAGGTTTCAGATGAAGGACTTGGGCAAACACAGACATATTCTTGGCATTGATTTTGACTAGAGTGGCAACTGTTTAACAATGTCACAATCAAAGTACCATATTTACCGCACTATAAGGCGTACCTAAAAGCCTCTGATTTTCTCAAAAAATGACAGTACGGCTTATAATCCGGTGCGCCTTATACATGGATCAATATTGAGCCGCAAGAGGTCTCGCAACTACGGGAAGCTGCCGCCGACTCAATTTTCTCCCGTAGAAGAAGTGGCGCGTGGTGCATGCTGGGATATATGACTGCGCAAAGCGTGCATTTTCATTTCCATATGTGTACATGCGTCGCCGAAGTAGCAGCAGTAAAAATGGTAAAGGAGAATTCCAGTCCCACACCCCTTGAGTGTGTCTAAAGACCCCAAAATGGCTCCTTTCCAGAGACACAACGCAGAGTTTAAACACGGGACTAGAGCAACAGCAAGAGAATTCAACATTAACAAATCAATGTTACGGAAATGGAGGAAGCAACAAGATGACCTGCACCAAGTCACGAAGACCAAACAGAGTTTCCGAGGCAACAAAGCAAGATGGCACAATTAAAGGACAAACTTGAATAGTGGATTTTTGAAAAGAGAGCAGCAAGTAGAAGTGTTACCTCAATCATTATTCGAATAAAGGCAACAGTGCTAGCACGGGAACTTAACATCAATGAATTTAGAGACGGTCCTTCTTGGTGCTTTCATTTTATGAAAAGCTTTGAACTGTGACAAATTGAGTCAGAGATATATTGTTTGAACAAAGGCGGCACAAATACCGGTAAGAGCTACCGCATTGTGAATGCACTAACTTGTTTTGGGACCGAACGTAGTTGTCAGAACGTTGGTTTGTATTCTATTAATAAAGTTTGACTGAGTTATCTGACTGCTTTGTTGACATTCCCTTTAGCCCAGCTCCGTTTAGTGGATGCATAACGCATAGCTTCTATTATATGCTATTATAATGTGGTGTGCAATATATATGAATTTTCTTTTAAATAGGCCATTCATTGAAGGTGTGGTTTATAATCCGGTGCGCCTTGTAGTGCAGAAAGTACGGTATGTTGGTAAAATCTTGGAATGGTTCAACATGTAGGATTGCAAGCCTAGATCAACAACTTGTGATCTTCTTCTTCTTCTTCTTCTTTCGGCTTTTCCCGTCAGGGGTCGCCACAGCGAGTCAACTTTCTCCATCTTACCCTATTCTCTGTATCCTCCTCTCTCACACCAACTACCTTCATATCCTCTCTCACTACGTCCATAAATCTTCTCTTTGGTTTTCCTCGAGACCTCTTGCCTGGTAGCTCCAGTTCCAGCATCCGTCTACCAATACATTCACTATCTCTTCTCTGTACATGACCAAACCATCTCAGTCTGGCTTCTCTGACCTTCTCACCAAAACATCGAACATGTGCCGTCCCTCTGATAGACTCATTCCTGATCCTATCCATCCTGGTCACTCCCAAAGAGAACCTCAACATCTTCATCTCTGCAACCTCTAGTTCTGCCTGCTGTCTTTTGTTCATTGTGACAGTTTCTAGTCCATACATCATCGCTGGTCTCACCACTGTCTTGTACACCTTTCCTTTTATTCTGGCTGAAAGTCTTCTATCACATAGTACCCCTGACACTTTTCTGCACCCATTCCAACCTGCTTGGACCCGTCTCTTCACCTCTTTTCCGCACTCTCCGTTGCTCTGGACTGTTGACCCTAAGTACCTGAAATCCTCCAGCTTCTTGATCTCCACACCCTGTAGCCTCACCGTTCCACCCGAGTTCCTCTCATTCACACACATATATTCTGTCTTGCTGCGACTAACTTTCATTCCTCTCCTTTCCAGAGCATACCTCCACCTCTCTAGATTTTCCTCTACCTGTTTTCTGCTCTCACTACAGATCACAATGTCATTCGCAAACATCATGGTCCATGGGGATTCCTGTCTAACCTCATCTGTCAGCCTATCCATCACCATTGCGAACAAGAAGGGGCTCAGAGCTGATCCCTGATGGAGTCCCACCTCCACCTTGAACTTCTCGGTTACCCCTACAGCACACCGTACCAGTGTCTCACAGCTAGCATACATATCCTGCACCAGTCTAACATACTTCTCTGCCACTCCAGACTTCCTCATACAATACCAGAGCTCCTCTCTTGGCACCCTGTCATATGCTTTTTCTAGGTCTACAAAAACGCAATACAACTCCCTCTGGCCTTCTCTGTACTTTTCTATTAGCATTCTCAATGCAAATACTGCATCTGTATATTAGCATTCTCAACGCAAATACTGCAACTTGTGATAAGAAATTAAATTTTACTGATAATGATGCACTGATCAGTGATGTTGCAAAATACATAGAGGCAGTCTTGCTTATTACGACATTACTCTGCCAACTATTTGTCAAGCCTGCTGTGATTCTGTTTTTAGTAAATGGCTGGTGATAGACAGTGAACGCTGGTGCAAGTTGCTGCCACTGCTTGTCGGTAACTTTTTGAAACTTTTTTTCACACTTAATGGACTTGAATATGGTTTTGCAAAATAATCGGACCCTGCAGCAGTCTTCATCTGGAATAGTTTTACAACCTGCTGACATGACCGTCTGATGATGGTAGCTTCAGCACTACATGACTGACAATGCTCCGACAATGCAAGCACCTGCCTGGACCTGCACCAGTGACACTCCGCTTCCACCCAGACATCACACTCAAGCCCCGCCAGAGATACATCCATTGAGGGTACCAGCGGAATTTCCACCATAACAGCTCAACAGCAATAAAGTCCATCTGGTAAAGCTCTTGACACTCTCCACCAGCTCCTCCTCCCCTCACCAATCCCACAACCCATATGTCAGCCAAGTGGATTCCTTGCTGCCAGAACCTTGGTCAAGGCCAAAATTCTCCTGAAGGCGACGCCACAGCCGGCGCCTAGCTGTTCACCTGTTGCCAGAGTTCTCACAACATCATAGCCCAGTGGCTTGCCTGCTGCCAGGACCTCTGTGAATGCCAAACATGTCCCATCACCGACCCACCAACCCTGTTGTCAGTAACTGTATCTGCAACACACTCTCATTCTTTTAAACAAACTCTCTGTTTTGGTGACGAACTAAAGGAATGACAATCAGGCCTGAGTGAGAGACAGTTCTTTTCCTTTCAGCTACTCCCTTCAGGGGTCCACATAGTGAATCAACCCCCTCCATCTAACCTTATGCTCTATATCCTCTTCTCTCACACCAACTAACATCATGTCCTCATGTCCTCATGTCCTGGAAATGGTTGACAAAGACAATACAAAAATTCATCATCAGAAGAAAACTGAACGATAATGGTGTGTATAGTAGTGTAGCAAGGAGAAAGCCACTGTCCCCCCAAAATATTGCTCACAATCTGCAGTTTGCTAGGGATCATGTGGAAAAAAAAAGGATACTGGAAAAATGTTTTGTGGACAGATGAAAACCAAAATAGAACTTTTTGGTTTAAATAAGAACCATTATATTTGGACAAGACAAACACTGCATTCCAGCATTAGAACTTTGTCCCATCTGTGAAACAAGTTTGTGGGAGTGTTCTGGTTTGAGCCGGTTTAGCTGCATCTTGCCCGAGAGGACTCCCCACTCTAGACAGAAAAAGGAATTCTGAACTATATCAGGTAATTCTAAAGGAAAATGTCTATGGAGATTCTCGGTCATCCAGCTCATGGTAAATCCTTGTCAAAATATTATCAATGAGCATTTCATGTATGCAAGTGAAGAAATCAAGTGTAGTTGCCACTATAAAGGAAAATGTTAAGATATCTGTCCATGAGCTGAATTTCAAGAAACAAATATCCTAAACATACAAGTCATTCCAGAAAATAATGGTGAAAGAAGAATTAAGTAAATGTTCTAGAATGGCTTAATCACAGTGCTTCCCATAATCCTATTGAAATGTTGTGGAAAGACCTAAAACAAGCGGTTCATGTAAGGAAACCATGAGAGAAAAATACACATGCTGAAGCTGTTCTGTATGGAGGAATGGGCTGAAATTCACTCAATTCTATGTGCAGGACTGATCAACAGCTACCACAAACATTTGGTTGCAGTTCTTGCTGCGCCAGGGGGGGGTACACCATGTACTGAGAGCATAGTTCACTTACTTTTGCCACATCCAGCAGACATGTAATTGCATACTTTTATCTATACGACCAAATATTTTTGATCTAATTTGTTTAACTAGGTTAGTTAAAAGGTTCTACTTCTTAGTTAAAAGTTTCTACTTTTAGGACTTGCTTGAAAATCAGAAAGAATTCTTCATTGCACAACATCAGTAAAATTTTACTAGTACATGTAACCTATCATGGATGAACAATGAGCAGAAGGCAGCTAAGGGTTTAGCATCTTGCTCAACAACCTAGGATGAGCAGGGAATCGAACCAGGATTTCCAGGACAGCCATTCAGTTCTGAGGGCGACCACACTAACCCTCTGCGCCACGCCACGGTGGCTCAGGACTCATTTATCGAAAAGGATAGAAAATTCTAAGGTGTTCATATATTTTCAAGCACATTCATTCTGTTCATCCATGCATATTCTGTACATTCATCTATCGAAACATGACCAGAGTTCTTTTTATTCGCCGAAATATAACCAGTGTTGGGTAGGTTGATGCAGCAGTGTTAGACGAGCAATATTATACAGTTCTAAACTTGCCCAAAAACTGCCTTGGACAATTAGGCTAAGAGGCTAACAATAGGACAAAACAGGAATCTTAGCATTAGTATATATGTATATATATCTTGTGATAATTGGAAATAAGGTACCACAATATTTAACTACTCTAGTTTTATACAAATGTAATAATATAAACTCTCAAACAACTTCACTCTAGTTTTATACAAATGTAATAATATAAACTCACAAACAACTTCAATCACACAACTCTGTACAATTCTGTCTCTACAATTTTTGAAAAGCTGCTGTGATTCCTGAATCACATATTAGATTTTCGTGTCAGAGTTGGCCAATATGATCTATTGGGAAAAAAATATGCAAATTGAACAGAATTATAATCTATAAATTTTGAACAACACTTAGCCATCTTTCAAATATATAAAGCCTTAAGAATCACAGAAATCAAACACTCAACATAGATAGTGACTGACCTGATCTTGTTCTGAAAGCACGCACACCTCTGCTTAAGGCGAAGAATTGTTCAGCCTACTGGCTGGTTTAAATCCTCACTGATGTCCCAATTAATGTGACAGACTTATACATCCACCTCCAGAGTACTTTTGCATGGGCCCAGGAAAACCTGGAGGCCGGCATAAAAGAATCCAAGGCATCCTGTCATAGTAGGCCTACTATGACAAGGTGCTTCTTTTTCGTTTTGCTACACCTGTACCCAGTAGGAGGGCCTCTCTGAGATTGTAGGCAAACTCTCTCCGGCAGCCTATCGGATACGGACCTCAAAGTCCACTCAAATATCCAATTACAAATGGACTCACCCAAATCAAATAAAGCCTTTCAAGTCGTTTTCCCTCTCTGAAAGGGTGGAACCAGCTCCAAACCGAAGAGGGAGGGGGGGAGTGTGTGTGGGGGGGGGGGGGTGGTGCATGTTCCACTCAACCACCCACACACACACCAACTCCTAACTCATTTTCCACCTCCATCCTGTAGCAATCAAACTCTGATTACATTATAGATGGAACTCTTTTGGATTCTCGGCATCTTACTCAGTCGGCCTGCCACAATGCCACTGGATGTGGTCAAGCCTGGCCAGCCTACCGGTACTGTTCTTCAAGAAGTACCGGGTACCCTAATCACCCATTGCAACATATACATTCAATTAGTCTACGTGTGCTTGGACCCCTGGATTGTATATCACAAACACATTCGTCTAGCCTCAAAATTAACTGAGGGTAGACAAAGTGGTGAAAAAAACATACGTTTCTGGTCACTGAGGATGACCTCAGTAATAGCAGACAACCAAAGTGGTTCCTGGGTGGCTTGCTCGCTGCTGTATCAGTGGTTGGATCTCTGTTTTCCCTGGGCCTCTCTGTGGAAAATTCCATTAGCATTGGGTTGCTTCAAAGTCACTTGGGCAGACTTGAGGAGGAAATGCCACAAATCCAACAGAGACTCCTTATCCAACAAGAACAATTACAGGGACTGGGTCAAACCCTCCAGGGTAACAACAAGGTGCATGCCTTAGAGACCCTATCCGAAGTTGTCAAGGAGGACATAACATATGTGAGGGTAGTTAGAGATCTTATGCAAGACCTTGTCAGGGGAAATTACTTCCTCAGTTAATAGCTTAGGCAATGGTAAGATATAAGCTTATCTAGTCTCCTTTGACCTGGTGTAGCAAATCTTGAAATCAGCTACCCCAACTGTGGTATAACACAAGTACACTTTACGTTTAGTCTTGGTAGTGCAATCCCCATCTCTGTAAACCTTACAAACCAGACTGGACGACCTCACCCTCGTACACCTGTGTTTCAAACACCAGTCTGGGTTTACCGCAGGGAGCAAGCCAACAACCTTTCTTCTCTCTTTATTAGTTTTTTCTTCCCTTATTTTCATCACATGCAAAGTTATTAATGTCGGCAGAAACTTGCCCAGCGTTAGCCTCAGATTAATGTCCAAACGCTAAAGCCCTCTGAATTTGGTGAAGTGTTCACACCCTTTCTTTTGCCCAGGAACCACCTAGATTTTACACCTTTTGTGCTCAGGAACTTGTTAGACCAGGGATGCTCAATAAGTCAATCGTGATCTCCCAGTCGATCACAAAGGTAATACTGGTAGATTGCATGACTTAAAAAAAAAAAATAGATGCCAGCCTATCATCCATCCTGTCACTTAATTGATATACAGGACAGCCGGTCAGATGATGTCTGATTTTTTCTGACACTGAGGTCACTGCACATGCACAAACACCAGCACAAAGTGCAGCAAAACTAACAAGCTAGTCAGCAAGTGCTCTCCAATTTTTAGCCCTCCATTTTCTCTCTTAAAACTTAAGAAAGGGTGTAAAATGAATGGGGGAGCAGGACCAAGTAAGAGGACAAAAACTTATCACTTTCATATGTAATTTGAGGAGGACTTTTTTTTTCACAATGACATTTTTGAAGTGCTAGGCCTCTTCTGCCAGTCTAACATCGTAATAACAAAGAAGGGTAATGTGGAGCGGCATTTTTGAACTGTTCATGGTAAATACGACAACGACATCCCGCCGAAAAGTGAGCTGAGAAAGAGAAAGGTGAAGGAACTCAAGTCCCAGTTGTCCAGACAGCAGTCACTTTTTATACAACATACTTCAAAAGCGAAAGCCACGACCGAAGCGCTGTTCGAGGTGAGTCACGTCATCATTAATAAGGCTGGCTGTAAGCAGCTGCTGTCTGGACAATGCATCCCTGGCTGATTCAATTCAATGCAAGTCATCGGAGTGAACTTGGGTAATGACAATAAATGTACATACTGTATTTATTTTGTGTTGTGAAATATTGTCTCATCCGCTTATGCAAGGTTCATCAACATACATTGTACATATAAAGAATGTTTGACATTTTTGTTGTGGGTAGATCATTTTGACTTGGTCATTTTATAAGTAGCTCGCATGACTTTATCTATACATGATGTAATCTACCTGCATGCTATGTTCTTCTCTTTTCTGGAAAAAAGTATTCACTACAGCCACTTCCACCATTGTTGCAAAGTCTACCACCACCTGTCCCTCTGTGTCCCTATCCTGGATAGCAACCCTGCCCGTCACTTCTTTATCACCTTAACTGACTGCACCAACATGTCCATTGAAGTCTAAGCCAGTTACCACTCTCGCATATTCTGCATCACTTTATCTAACTCATTCCAGAACATTTCCTTCTCCTCTAACTGACTTCCCACTGGTGCCTCATAACCACGAACATCACTGAGCATCACACTTTCTATTTCCAGATTTTTTATAAATTTGTCTGTCAGTGACACTCTATTCTATTAGTGACACTCCTAACGAATTCCTCCTTAAAAATAACTCCTATCCCATTTCTGTTCCTATCAAAACCCTGATAGTACAAATTACCCAAACCTAAGCTTCTAGCCCTGCTATCTTTCCACCTGGTCTCCTGGACACACAGTATATCCACCTTTACTCTCTGCATCATGCAAACAGACTCGACCTTTTCCTATCATAACCCCTTCTCTTAGTCCCAGACTTTTTCCTTTTCTCTTTCCATCTACTTCTAAAGACGCCTTCATCCTCTCCTTCAACCAACAGTAGCCCAATTCCCGCTGGTACCTTGTAGGTTGATGTTACCAATGGTGTTTGTAGTTAACCAGGGTCTCAACTGATCCGGTATGAGAAAGAATCCATAATCTAGCAAAAATCCCTTCCTCTATCCAAGCCTTTCGTACCTTCTTTTTCCTAGCCTCCCTTGTTCCTTTTTATTGATCACTAGCTGGCTTGTAGCCCTGCAACCAAATAGGGGAAGCTATGAGAATGAAAATCTTACAGAGATTATTCTGGGAGCCAAGCATAAAACAGTTGCACCAACTTGATATACATTGGTTGAAATAAGTATCTAAAGAGCAGTGAGAACAATGTTGTAAGCTAAAATTCACATCAAAGCATTAATAAATAGAAAATTATAAGGGAGCTGTCATCCATAAGGCAGCAGTGTGGAGTATGGTAATTTGGTATAAATCAAAGTAATTCAACTTAAATAAGCTGCAACAATTGTATTGATTGCTGTAATGGCTTAAAGTTAAGACTATTGCTTACCATTTACAGCCTTGTCCAAGGCAAATATGATCACACTGAGCCAGAGGAATAATTTTAATATCTTTAATTGGAAACCACTTATCCTGACCATAAATTTGAAGACAGTTTTAGCAGAGTATGTTGCCATAGATCTGTAACATATTCACCAATCAAATGTAAATTGTGCCTTCAAGATATAAAAATATAGCTTTAACTGTAATATCCAAAAGTGGAAAAATAACTCTGAACAAGCTATTAAAATTCACCTCATATACTAATTCTGATTTCTAAATTATGAGCTATTTAAAAAGAAATAATAGTGAGAAGACAATTCTCTAGTTTATGTCTAGGGCAGTGTGTCAACGGAACAGCATGATAGCCTTAATTTTGGGCTCTTTCACAGCCACCATTCAATAGTTCTCAGGGGTACTGTTGGATTACAGTTGTACTGAAAAACAAACATATACTTTACTTTTAGTTTCAAGAGGGTCATGAAAGACATGGACCCACCTTAATAAAATGGCTAAATAAAAATGAACACAAGGAAAATAACATTTGTTTTTAATTCTTCAGAGATATCTGTATATACAGTTAATAAATATTAATTGTGCTGCTTTTGAGTGCAATTTCCAGTCCAAGGGAAAAAAGTGGCTGATGCTAGTCTACGCAGCTTTCCAAGTGACAAGATGAGCAAGAGAGTGGGATATTGCATGTGGACTTACAAAACTTCATACAGCTTCGCGTCTGTGTTCTTGCAGCTTCTCCCCAGATGCATTTGATGCATTTAGCCAACCCAAGCTGCTGAAAGATCTCACAGGTCCTGCTAGTTTAAAATGGACACCCAATGCAAACACCATGCCAACAGTTTTCTTTCACAAGCATACTAAAAAAGTGAAGCCAGCTTGAAGGAACGCCACAGACAGGAGACTCCGGATGGTCTCCTGTGAAAATGTCAATAACCCACTACTACTGAAGTAGCATCTGATGACAAAAACCAGGCACCAGTAAGATCTAGGAGGACGCTGATGGCGAGTCATCTGGTCAATCAACACAGCAGTCAGTAGGTCTTAAGTGAACAGCCTATGACAAAAAGTGGATCTTTTTACAGACCGAGCCCAAATTTTATACAAACTAAGAGATGTTGAGAGATTTTGTTACCGCTTTTATGTAGCTGGTGCAAATACTGATCAAACAGGGCAATGACATCTTGGTAACTGGGGATCCCTTAATATTTAAATTTTTAATGTCTCTAGACCAGAGGTGTCAAACTCAAATACACAGTGGGGCAAATTGTAATCACCAAAGTCAAGGGCCGGAGGGGATAAATGTTTATTGAAAAGCTTAATTAAATGTACTGATTGCATATATTGACCCTGAAACTAACAGATTTTAAGTTATTGTCTAGTAAAACAACATTAAACATTAAATAAATTTAAAATCAGTTGCCACAATTTCTTCTGGCTTTATCTGCAGCATTTCCAGGATAATTTCAATTGAAAACATTTTTCCACAGCCAAAAAGAAATTTCCTTTAAAGCAAAATCCAACACAACTGTTGGTAGCAGGAAGTACAAAAAGGAAACATATTACAGCTCACTTTTCTGCTCTCTGACGCTCTCTAGTCCATGCCAGAACCTTGAACTTACAAAGCTGATAAGTTATTGCCTATTAACAACAACATTAAATGCATGAAAAATCTGCTGCATTTACTCTTTATGGCTTTATAAGCAACAAGCTGTGTCAGGCTGTTGACACATTGGAGAATGTGTCAACCGCCTGAGGAATGGTGAAGCTTCCCTCGGCATCCGTCAGGCGGTTGACCCCTTCTCATCATTTTTCAATGAACCTGGAGAAGCATCTAATTTTTTTCCTTATTTTTCGATGACACATTCCCATGAGTCACATACCGGCCCATGGGCACCCCTTTCTAATCAGGTGTAACGTCAGTGGAGGAACGCGATTTCTCCTTTAGAACACAAATGTGCAAAATACTCACTCAGCCTTCACTTTCGTTAGTTTTAGAGAGAAATAGCAGTGTTAATGTAGACATGACGCTCCAAGTTCCTCGAAAATGACGAGAAAGGGGTTCCTAATGTGTCGGTATGTGACACAAAAATTTTAACTTCCTTCGTCAATGGTTGACACATTGGATTGAGAATGTGTTGTTAACATAGCCATAAGAAATGAATGCAGCAGATTTTTCTTGTATTTAATGTTGTTGTTGATAAATAACTCTTTATTAAAAGATAAATTAGGTTCACAATCATTAAGTTCAAAGTTGTAAAGTGAACTATGTAATGGTTCAACAAAAACGTCACAACTTTAAATATATAAAGTGTAATTAACAATATTGCAAATCCATACATGACATTTTTTCTATTTTTGGAGCCAGTTCTAATTCTCCAATGGTAGTTACGTACCCATCACATCCTGTCTGTGACACATCTAGATCAATGCATCAGTCCTTTATTCGATTCATTGTTTTTAATAAGCTTTACTGGAAGCCCTGAATTATCTGGCCTTCAAGAACAAATAACTACTGAAAAGCAGTTAATGAGGTGATTTACTCCCTACTGGCTTGACAGATGCATCCTGCTGCCCAAGCCACCACTAGCCACTTCTTGGAGGAGAAGGGGCGCTGCCAAACCTAAGTGTGTTTTTCCAGTAAGTAAGCCAATGTGCAAGTGCAGTTTGAACAGTGGTTGGAGGCTGCATGGTTGGTGATTGACTTCATTAGAGTAATCTGTTCTAAATACATGTCCTCAATGGTATAATCTGCTAAAAATATGAAACAATGTTAGGCCACATCCAAAATGGCATCATTGGAGATATTGCTAAATCATGGAGAAGTTTGTCCTTGGAATGGCACAAGGCGAGAAAAGAAGTTCTCAGGCTGAAAATCCAAGTGCTTTGTTTACACAATATCAAAACAGAGAACATTCCCAAGTTTCAGTTGATCATTTTAGCTCAAGTTGTATAGATATAAAGCATGACCTAAGGTTTAAATACTGAACTCTAACTAGTCATGTTCAGATTATTTTAGGCTTACATAATGACAAGTACTTCATAAACAAATCCCAATTATTTATGAGCTGAGGCCAAAGGTTGTATTTCAGTAGAATTCTCATCATCGTGAGCCAATAAGTACACCCTTCAATTTAAATGCTACATGATTATGTACAAGCTGTAAACAAGTAGAGCAGCGCATATCTGGCACAACAATTTCCTTCGGGATTAATAAAGTTGTTCTCATCTCATATCATCTCATCTCATCATTATTTGTTATAATATCTGTTTGTGGCAGCTGACTGTTTTTCTCTTGAAGACATTTCATTTGTCATCCAAGAGGCTTCTTTATTACTATGAAAATGTGTCTTCACAAATCACTCGTCCCACCACTTACAGAACCTATAACAATGTAAAAAGATACATACAATACTCATTATCTTCTGCTTGTAGACAGTAACATATGTTTAACATTTTAGCTGGAATTTTCTATTTTCACTACTACAATTTAAGTGTGAAAAGGGCTTGAGAGTAGTATCTAGAACTTAATAAATAATACTTTTTAAAAAGGGAAAAGAAACATGTTTGACCTTTGGTTCTGATGCATTTGTTTATTTATATATTATGATTACATTACACCATTTACAAGTAGGATTTTAACAAGAATTTTGATCTGTCAAATTACAGATCAACATATAAGCCTCATATCCTTTTGCAGGCGAATGACAAGAAAATAATTAACCCCTAACAATTTCACTTCTGCCTGTTTTTAAAAAAAAAAAAAAAAAAAAAAAAAATCACCATTAACTTTGTGATCAGTTCCTGTCTGGTGGGAATGTAATATTTCATCTGACAAAATACAGCAAACAACCCTCCTTTTGAGTGGCCCAGCAACATTCAGTAAAAACTCCTTTTATGGTAGTACTCCCCTGAGGTTGATATTCTAAATATGATGCTGGAATGCAGAGACATAATAAACATCTAAGTTGCACTCTTATCTACACAAGGCTGTGCAGTTTAGAGGCAAATCCCTTATGATGCCACACTGGCATAGTGTTACTGTAAAAATAGTGTCCTCTATAATTTCATGCAGGCAATACGTCTCCTTCTCCTTTCGACTTTTCCCTTCAGGGGTCCCCACAACAAGTCAACCTTCTCCATCTAAGTCTATTCTCTTTATCCTCCTCTCACACCAACTATCTTCATATCCTCTCTCACTATGTCCATTAATTTTCTTGTAGGCACTAAGTAAACTTGACTAAATGCAAAACTTGAGTTCATATCCTATATGGTTAACTGTGTTTGTTCGACCGGACACCAACTGTAAAAAATGGCATCTCCAAGGGGTAACCCAGCCAGTACTTTATGGCTCAATAAATAAGACAAGTATGCAGGATACAGACTGAGTGTACATTTAAAAATGTAAAGTCTCTTTCCATTTGACTTTTCTGAAAGTGATAATAGACTACTGGCTTGAGAACTGCTCTTGAGCAAGAGCTGTTAAGTCTAGGTACAGCCTTAAAAGCTATATGGAGTTGCAAACTGAATTTGAGATGTGGGGGTGACGAGAAACTGGAGGTTTGATAAATTATTCCATATGTGCTCCAGATCCCAAGTGAAAGAGCTGCATTGTGCTCAAAGAGGTAGCACACGTATATGCACCTTGTCGCCCATCCCCCTGACCTTCCATCGACAGAAAAAAATCTGTCACTTTCTCTATAACTCAGAATATTCTTAGCCAAGCATTAAGGGCAAACAAAATGGGCTGGATGCCCAATACTCAAACCTTTGTCCAGCATCTCATAGACTATGACCAAACCAAAAAACAAAGAACAAAAAAATTGAACTATTAGGTCATGAATGTGAACATTGGGGAAAAAAGGGAGATGGTTTTGTCAGTTACTGTAATATTCCCATGACCAGTTAACCCTATTCTAAAATAATTCTTACTGATGTGGAAAATATTTAGAATATTATAGATATAGTCATAAATTAGCACTTGCACATCCCATGAAGGTTTGGTATCAAGGATAGGAACACAGAGGGACAGATGGCCGTAGACTTTGCAAAAGGAATGGAAATGGGTGTAGGGAATACGTTTTTCCAGAAAAGGAAGAAACACCAGTAACAGCAGAGGTAGGACAGTACTCCATATGTCATCTGGAAGGAAAGTAGTTAGGGAGACTTGATGGAAAGAGAAGGTGAAGGAGTATATACAGAGAAAGAGGTCAGCAAATAAGAAGAGGGATAATGACGGTACTAAAAAAAAAAGACAGGAGTCCAGGGAGATAAAGAATCTTCCGCTTAGCACATACGCCAAGTTAAGTGTGTTCCCACTCGATACCTACTAGTATATGCAGCCACCCTGAGCTGAATAAGGCTTGCAGTCACACTGCAGCTCCCAGAAAAGCGAACAGATAACTTACATTCTTTGCTCAGTCACCAGGGATGCAGACCAGAAGAACATATCGGCCCAGTGGCCTTGTTACTCTTGGATCAGACCAATCTTCCCTCCTTTGGGCAGCACGCAGGTAGGACTGCATGCTATCATCAAACCACTAAAGTGTAAAATACTTTACGTAAATTGCTAAAACAGCTGCTGTAGTCCAATGTGACAGTAAACAGCAAATCATTCATTTTATATGCATGATGCAAGAAAAAGTTGTGGAAAAGCTTAGAATATATTAGCATCAGTTACATTGCTAAATATGACGACAGCTTCATAGCAGGGCTTTTTAATCCATCCAATCACTAACATAAATTAACTTGGCACTACAGGTTTCAGTCAACAGTATATATAGATACCTACATGGTATTTTAATTACATATTAAAAAAAAACTACTTTAGCAGCTGTGCAAGCCACTAGGTCACAATAGGTTATGATAATTAAAATGTAATGTCTGAGTCGTAACCCCTAAATTCTTTTACCCATGATCATCTTTTGAACATCCCTAAACAGTTAAGGATCTTTACAGTTTACTTAACACCTACAGACAACAAAATCTTAATGCACGGAACAGAATGCTGCATTACTGCCAGGTGGTCAGTTGTATTTAATACCCCATGATGTTGTATTATCTGATAAAGACACTTACTGTAGGGTCTTCAACAGGTCCAGAGGTTCCAAGAGGAACTTATCTTGCACCCCATATATGGGGAGGGGTGGGTTATGGGACATGGTTATGGGAACCTAGACCTTTATCTGTCAGCAAAGGCTTTAATTATTTATGATTTGACAGAAAACCTTGGAGAGGTACATAGTTTACATTACAGGGAGAAATGTTTAGTCTGCAGGATGTTAGATGCTACCAGAAAAGAAGAGCAATATGGCAAATCTAAGATGTTTATTTTATTGTTTGTTTTTATTATGGGAACATTGATTCCCTTCTCTTACTATTTTAATTTTGAAAAAGATAGAATTTTGATTCTCTTGAGATAAGATCTTCTGCATTCTTTAAATTGGAAATACACAGGCTAGGAAAAAGGGAGAAAAAAAAAGGTTTGATCCGGCAAACCAACTGGGGAGATTGAAAATCGACCAACTGATCTTGCGAATAAAATTTTTTGCACTACATCGCATGGGGCGGGTCCTCTGTCGACCATAGGAGGCATCTCGCTAAAAGCCCACAGCGCTCCAATATCGAGGTCAAATTAATTTCATTACCCGGTCAGTAATTATGATTTTAATCATATATATATACACAGAATTGTTGTTAATGAGGTGACTAAAAAGTAAAATATAGGTCAACAGGCGCTATCATGCGCCCAAATTCAGTTACGTAAAAACGCGCGTTCGCCCAAGCGTACAAACCCTGTTTTCCTCCTTTGCAAAGGCTTCTGAGTGTCTTAATGCAAATACAGCGTTGAATTTAATGTCGTGTGAGCATTGATACTGTATTGTCATAGTATAAAACACAAACATCGCAGGTCCAAGCAGAGGTGGGTATATCTAAATATCGCAACGTCCAGAAAGCTAAAAATGGTCCGGCCCAATATGAAGAAAAACAAAATTACCCGCAGACGATCCTTTAATTCGAAGTATTTCTGCTGATGTTAGCCTTTGCATCTACGACGGCCGAGCACTATCACAAACTGCCACTCAGCACGTACTAATTTCTATAGGAAAATTGTAAGCTTACCTTCTTGGATATTTGCGGAACAAAAACACGTCTTTTCGATTATGATTATCCCTTGACAGAGTCACCAGGTGATTATACTCTTTGAAATGCATGAAGAGGAAGCCGATTCCATTTTGCGCTCAACCAAAGATTATTTATTCAGCTGAACGTTAGCAGACTGTAATGAGACTGTCAATTCGGCCAGAACAGCTGTATCACGCCCCCCGTCTTAAAGGGACAGCGCAGCCTGTCTGAGATCGCGCTCTCTCAAACATGCATCCCCCTCAACCCTTGGGTGCAGGATACGCGGCAGACGTTCGATGGATGGATAACATTCGGAAATTCCCCACCGTCCTTTTGAACTGAAGACACCTCTCGGATGAGACGTGAAATGTCTTCAAGGGAAGAAAATCAAGTCTAATTGCTGCAATGTTGTTTTGTACTGCTTTCTCAGTTGTGTTGTTTCAATGTACCAGCAACATGTCTGCCTTCCATTACGTGTTGGGGTTCTCTTCAACTTATGTAGTTTTGACAGGCAGTGTCAATAAATATTGCGGACCTTGTAGATGAGGCCAGTTGCTGCTGAAAAGAAACTGTCCTTGTGGTGCACAGTAAGTTATTAGTAGGACTCATAGACCACACCCATTACTGGATTCTTCTTTCAGACTGCAGAGCGCCAGTTCAAAAACTATTGTTGGTGATTATTCCTTCCAGGGAGGTGGTCTTCCCTGCTGGTCCTTAGGCCTGTCGTAACTCCGAAAATACCTATGGTAGTCTGTGCATGGCAGGGGCATACTCTTCCCTGAGGTCGGCCTAAACCTGACCGCATACCACAAGGTTTTGCTGCAGGGTCTTCAGCCAGGGATCACCGCTCTTTGACATGACACCCCTCAATGCAGAGCATCTCTTGGTAGCGAGGCAGTGAGCAGCCACCCTTGACACCCCCTGCAGCAAAACCTAACTGGATGTCACACTGATTCAGCCAGAGCCAGTGGCTTGCTATCTCCACTTTCTCAGACAGTTCTTTGGTAGATCTTCTAAGTCTGGCTCCACGTAGGCCCAGATTCTTGAGCAGGCGTGATGATGACTTGCCCACAAAGCCTCACGCTCCATCCACTTTCTCTGCACCATGTGACCAGGTCTGCATTCTTTGCCTTCTTTCTCTTAAGGGGAGCTTCCAGTCCCTCCTCCCATGGCCCTGTCAGCGCAATCAGTATTGCTGACTTCACCCGCAGACCACAGCACACTGTCTGGTCTTAAGGTGGTGCTGCATATCTCCTGTGGAGACTGGAGCTGCCTACCTAGATCCACTTGCATCTTCTACCCCACCCCTCGTGTTAGTAGTTTGGCAGGTGACTGTGGGTTCCCTCTGCCAGAGGACATGGATCCTCCATCAGCTCCCTGATGGATTTTGGTTGTTTGCCTCCTGCCGACTTTTCCCCAGAACCTCTACCAGCTTCCTGAGCACTTGGTCATGCCTCCATCTGATCCAACCTTGTATCAGTGCTGTTTTGCAGGCCGACCGCATGTACTGCAGTGAGGCATTGATGGTCCTGCACAGATCACAGCATTGCTCTGTCCTTAGTAGGGTGTCATATGTTGCCCTAACTAGAAACCTCAGCTGAGCCTGAAACAATTTCCAGAGATCTGCTCAGCTGAATGCTCGCCTCCCGACAGCCCCCTCGGTCAGCATCCCGCCACATCATCCCCCCCATTTCCCTGATCACTGATGGAGACACTTCCCACCACCGTCTCCACAACCACAGCCTCTGTCACGGGACGCGGGGGTGGACTCGGGCAGGGAACCACACCTTTGAGGCTGAAATCAGGATTGAAGCGCTTTATTTAGGTAGACAAGCAGGTAGGGTGTCACTGGCAAGTCCCTGGCCCCGAGACAGAGTCTCACCAGGACAGGCCCCGGGCAGGGTCTCGGACAGGGTCAGGTGGTCCACCAGGGGGTCCCGGTCTACAGTCAGGGTCCGGCGGTCCACCAAGGGGGTCTCACGGGGTCAGGGTCCGCACGTCCAGAGGGAGCTCTCGCAGAGTAGGGGTCCGGTCGTGACATGGATCCACAGTGGTCAGGGTTGTTGGACAACCACAATCCCCCGGCACCAGGCAGAGCGTGCCGCTGCCCTTTATAGGGATCTTGATTAGCGGCTGCTGCTGCAGCTGGCGCCGATTACGAATTGAACCCAGGTGTGAGACCCCGACAGCCTCACCCTCACCCTCAAATCCAGGCAGGTGCAGCCTCTAGGCTGAGGCAGAGCAAAGCCAGTGGGCCGGACAACATCAACTCCAGGGTCCTCAAGGTGTGTGCTGTGCAGCTTGCTGGGGTCTTCCAGTACCTCTTCAACCTCTCTGCCTCTCTCTGAGGTTGCTGAAGGTGCCTGACTGCGAGAAGACCTCCTGCATTGTCCCAGTACCCATGAAGGGATGTCCAAGTACTTTCAATGGGTACAGGCCAGTGGCACTAATGTCACATGTCATAAAGTTGTTGGAGACGCTTATGTTCCAGCACCTGAAAGACTGGCTATCTGCTTCCCTAGACCCTTTGCAGTTCGCCTACAGGCAACACATGGGTGTGGAGGATGCAATTATCCACTGCTCCGCAAATCTCCTGGGCCCTTGCCACCTCCTGGGATATTAGCTCACCCATGGCAGGGAAATTCTCAGGAGAGGTAGGCTGTTGTGGGGGATTTCTTATACAGTGCACCTTGGCCTTCAATCATTCACCAAATGAATTCCCCCATGACAGCGCCAAAATTTTGTTTATCCTGGGACTCCTTGCGAGCAAGACCCTAAGATGGGCCAAAGCCCGCTTCCAGGACCCATCCAGCTTTGGTTGTATTTTCAAGGAATTGTTTCAGGAATTCAAGCAAACCTTCAGGCAGGATTCTGACCACACCACCTGATCCTGAAATCTAGGGATGCTTAATCAAGGTTGATGAACGGTTTCTGCTTTCGCCATTGAGTTTCGAACTGCGTCTGGGTGGAACTCTTCCTCGCTGAAGAATGCCTTTTTCTCACCACCTCTCGACTCATGCTACCTGCAACTTAAACAGCGTTTCTCTCTGCCTCACCACACTCGTCAACTCGGTTTGCAAGCAAAGCCTGATTGACCACTCTCTTGTCTTGCAGTCAAGGATAGAAACCATATCTCTGCCACGCCGTTGAATGTTTCTGCCCTGAACAGTAGAACCTTACCCTGGATCACTTACAAAACCGAGCCCTTAGAGTTATTTTCTGGAAACCAGCGTGAACAAATATCCTTCTAAGTCTTCACCCATGTCGTACTCACCCATCGTCCTTGGCTTCAACTGGATCTTTGTGTCTGTCCACCTGGATGACATTCTCATGTTTTCAAAGTCTCTTTCGGATCCCTGTCAGCATGTGCAAATGATTCTGCAGCAAGTGGTGGACAACCGCCTCTACGTTAAGCCAATAAATGTGAGTTTCATGTTACCTCAATTGCCTCAATTACTCAGTTGCATCCATGAGGGCTGACAGCTTCGTATTGACCCAGCGAAAATGAAAGCAGTTCCGGACTGGCCAATTCCAGAAACACGCAAACAACTCCAGAGGTTCCTCGGGTTTGCTAACTTCTATAGCTGCTTCATATGGAATCAGTCAAACAGCTTCCCCACTGACCACCCTTACCTCCACCTTCTCATAGACTTCTGAAGCCAACTGAAGTGGAGGTTTTCTCAAGCACCCGTCTTCGTCCAGCCCCATCCCCACAAACAACTTGTGCTTGAGGTCGATGCCTCTAAAACGGGGATCAGTGCGGTCCTCTCACAGAGAACAGACTCTGGAAAACCTCACCCTTGTGCCTTTTACTCTGGCAGGTTATCCCCAGCTGAGAGAAACTACGATGTGGGGAATCGAGAATTTCTTGCAGCCAAACTTGTTTTGGTTGGAGCATGTTGTGAATCTGGTGCTAGTCTGGGCCGATCACAAAAACTTATCTTACCTACAGTCAGCCAAACATCTTAACTCGCGTCCATCGATGTGTTTTTTTTTTTCCCCCCTGGTTCAACCTTGTAATTAAAACTCTGTAGAAAATATTCTCTTCGTCCAGGGAACATTCGTTTCGCTAAAATTCTTATCATGCAATTCACCACGCTGGGATTTGAAGATGATAATACAAGTGGTGTTTAAATTTGTTGTTCTACTATGCTGTCCTTGATGAAACAAGTTTTGAACTAGAAAGATTACTGATAATTTTCACCTTTATTAACTTGTCATGATTGAACCATGCAGTTGTCGGTGACTAAAAGACTGAAAAATATTTTCATCCATTAACAAATCAGGGATTCATTCGATAAATTTAATCTAGACATTTCTAGGCAATTCATCATACATAGGTTGATAGGTGGAGTAGGACCAGATTATCCGATCAGGTAGTCTAGAAAGAGTATGCTCCATATTTTGGACTAAATGTTTTACAAAGAATGAATCTTTTCTCAACTCCTTAAAGTCTCACCGTTCCCCTCAGGATCACACGTGTAATTCTGTCTTGCTGCAGCTAACCTTCATTCCTCTTCTTTCTAGAGCATACCTCCATCACTTGAGATTTTCCTCCACCTGCTTCCTGCTCTCACTACATATCACAATGTCAATTACAAATATGATGTCCCATGGAGATTCCTGTCAATGTCTCATCAGTCTGCCTGTCAATCACCACTGCAAACAAGAAGGGACTCAGGGCCGACCCCTGATGCAGTCCTACCTCCACCTTGAACTTCTCTGTCACTCCAGACTTCCTCATACAGTACCATAGTTCCTCACTTGGCACCCTGTCATAGCTTTACCTAGATCTATAAAGGCACAATTCAGTTCCCTCGGACTTATGATTCTGGCACTTCTGTATCAGCATTCTTCAAGCAGGTAATGCTACTCTTTCTAGCTATGAAACCAAATTGCTGCTCACAAATGCTGACTTTTGCTCTCAATTGAGGTTTCCAACACTCTTTCCCATAACGTCATTGTATGGCTCATGAACTTCATTCCTCTAAAGTAATCGAAATATGGCACATCTTCCTTATTCTTAAATAGGGGCACCATCACACTTCTCCATTCCTTAGCCATCTTCATACTCTAAGATCCTGTTGAATAATCTAACCAATCTACTGTACTGTTGCCTTTCCTAGACACTTCCATACCTCCACAACTATATCATTAGGACCAACTGCCTTTCCACTCTTCCTCCTCTGCAGTGCTCTCCTCACTTCTCCTTTACTAACCTTGCTATTTCACTTGCTTTCATTTTCCTAATTTCTTAGCTCTTCAAAGTACTCTTTTCAATTTTCCCATCAGTCTGCTAGCATCAATCAATACAGTTCCCTCTCTATTCTTAATGACCTGAACCTGCAGCATGTCCTTCCCATCTCTATTTCTCTGTTTTGCCAACCTCTTTAAATCCCTCTCACTCCTTACTTTGCGACATAGCATACAGGTCTTCATGTGCCCTTTGTTTGGCCTTTGATGCCTCTACCTTAACCTTACGCTGCATCTCCCTGTGCTCCTGTCTGTTCTCTTCAGTCCCCTCAATAACCAACTTCTACTTTGCTCGCCTTTTTCTCTGTATATAGTCCTGGACATCTTCATTACACATCAAATCTCCTTATCTACTATCTTCCAGACAACACACCAAGTAATCTCCTACCCTTCTCCCTGATCACATTAGTTACAGTTGGCCAATCATCTGGAATTGCAACATGACCACCCAAAGTTTTTCTCAACTCTTCCCTGAAACCGTACAAGACTTCTCCATTTTCACTTTCAACTACTTTATGTTCTGCTCTTCCTCTGCCCTCTTCCTCTTCCTTGTCACCAGATTCATCCTATAAACTACCATCCTATGCTATCTGGCTCCACTCTCACCCAATACTACTTTGCAGTCACTGATCTCCCTCAGATTACATTGTCTATAAAATATGTAATCAGCCTGCATGTTCTACTCTTATAAGTTACCCTATTTTTTTCCCAATTCTCTGAAAAAAAAAATATTCACAGCCATTTCTATCCTTTTTGCAAAGCCTATCACCATCTGTCCCTCTGTGTTCCTATCCTGCAAGCCAAACCTTCACTTCTTATTAACCTCTGTTTCTTGCACCAAGATGTTAATTGAAGTCTGCTCCAGGAATATGTATATGTTAGTGAACTTTTTCAGTTTTGATGTTGGTGGACTAATGAGTTGCTATTGTGAGTTAGCACCACAAATGTAAATTTGGACCAATGTGAAACAGGCCTCAAAGTCTGCATCAATTACCACTGTCTCACCTCTGTCTCATCCACCACACTCTTTCCACCTTCAGAACAATCCTAACAAACTCCACCTTCGAGACAAATCTTGCTCCATTTATCTTCCTGTCAATACTGTAGGGTTTGTGTGCTTTTGCGGCATTCTCCATTGCTGCACTGGTTGCCGTCAATCAGTGGGGACTTAAAAGCTGGAGCTTTAGTCTCACCAGTGGCCAAGTCTTTCCCTCCTCATTGATTTTCATGAGCTTACTCCCCTCCTGTTTTTCCGCACCATCTTGTCTGCCTGTTCCCTGCACATCCGGAGACCACTCATCGGAGATCGGAGTGCAAACCCCTATCAGCATCATCCCTATATGTCCTTGATTCGTTTCCCTATAAATCCGAAGACCACAGATCGGAGACTGGATTGCCAACCTTTGTCAGGCTAGTCCCGACATATCCTTTTTTGTTTTTCTCCACACATCCAGAGACCACAGACTGGAGACCAGAGTGCGAACCCCAGTGAAGTTTAATCCTTAGGTATCCTCACTCATTTCCCTCACACATCTAGAGACCACAAACTGGAGACAGATGGCTACATTCCTTGTCCCTCCTTCTTTTGTCAGTGTATGCCAACACCTCTCCACCTGGCTGACTGTCCCCCGACTGGGCTCTCCTCGTTGGAGTATGCAAGCGCGCCTTCCCTGCCTGCCCATTCCTGACCTCATCAGTGTATCCCAGTGCCTTCTGCCTGGCCACCTTTCCTTTGACCGGGCTTCTAGCAGATGAGTTTGGATACTGGATTCCTCACTACATCATGACCCAGTGCCATGTGGTTCACCTGTTACTGCATTCCCCCGACACTACAACCCAGTGCCATCCTGCTTGCCTCCCATGTAACCTGGGCCTCAACCAATCCGTTTGGAAGTCATAAGGTTTATTCAAAACCTTCTTCATCCGGGCTCAGAAAAACCCTATAATTTACAATAGCATTTTTTTCTCTTACCATGCATGTTGTTTAGTGGGACTTCTGACGTTCCTTGCCCTCAACAATCCTTTTCAAATCTGTTTTATAGTCAGTTGTGTGTCGTGTGTCTGTCAGAACAGAGCGATGCTTTGATTTCTCGTGTTTCAGGGTAGAAAACAGACTCGTATGTTGACCCAAACATTGACAGTATCTTAAGCGCAGCCCATTTGACATTTGAGTACTTTTCCACGGGCACACTTTTCCAGAGTTCAATGGTCCCATCTCTCAAAGCAGGTTTCAGTTGGTCCTCTTCACAAGGATCGATCATCTCCAACTCAGCTGCAGCCTCATCTGTGACCAGCAAGGTTTTCAAGCAGCCAGACTCCGCATTAAACGGCTCAACGAAGAATGTAATCTGTGTCCTTTTCAGTTGAAGATCACGGAACCGGGTTACAAAGATTTCGTTCAGGTTTTCAACCATTGTTGCATATCTTGCTGTTTGCTTATTCAGGACGGCACTGGTGACTTGCTCGCTAGCTTTTAGCAGAGTGGGAAAATGCGTTAAATCTTTCTTCTGATTATGTGTCTAGAACCGCTTCAGTTTGGTGGCGAACGCAAACACACTTTGCACCAGGTCAGGTAGTATTTTTGACTTTCCCTGCGGGGTCAGGTTCAGTCTGTCAAAGTGGCACAGCATGTTGACCAAAAAAGCGAGATCCATAGTCCACTTAAGGTCTGAGAGCTCGGGATAGTGCTTATCCTTCTCTTCCATGAACAGTTTTACAGCATCCAAATGCTCAAAAACGCTTGCCTTTGACAGCCACCTCACAGTGCAGTGCAGCGCCAAGTCACCTGGAAGGGATTGGTCCAGTTCAGCGATGAGGTTTGTCTGTAGTTTAGCGCATGTGTGCAACTGCAGTTGACAATTTCCATTAAAGGCTTCAAGACGTTATCTAAATTTAATGATTTAGACACGAGTTGCTCCATGTGGATGATGCAGTGGAAATTCCAAAACTCTGGAAAAGATCGGTCAGCTTTGCAAAGCCCCACAAGCCCGTTCACAGATCCGATCATGGCTGGCTCTCCTTCCGTGGCTATCGCAGTTAGTTTCAATATGGGCAGATTTGCTTTCACAAATGAGGCCCCCATTGTTTCTTTCATATCTATGTCACGGGTTCTGTCTTTTAATGCCACAATATCAAGGAGTTCTTCTTTGATCACACTATCTTTTGACACTTCTTCTTCTTCTTCTTCTTCTTCTTCTTCTTCTTCTTCTTCTTCTTCTTCTTCTTCTTCTCCTTCTTCTTCTTCTTCTTCTTCTTCTTCTTCTTCTTCTTTCGGCTTTTCCCTTCAGGGGTCGCCACAGCGAATCAACTTTCTCCATCTAACCCTATTCTCCGTATCCTCCTCTCTCACACCAACTACCTTCATATCCTCTCTCACTACATCCATAAATCTTGTCTTTAGTCTTCCGCGAGACTTCTTACCAGGCAGCTCCAATTCCAGCATCCATCTACCAATATATTCACTATCCCTCCTTTGTACATGACCGAACTATGTCAGTCTGGCTTCTCTAACCTTCTCTCCAAAACATCTAACATGTGCTGTTCCTCTTATAGACTCATTCCTGATCCTATCAATCCTGGTCCCTCCCAAAGAGAACTTCAACATCTTCATCTCTTCAACCTCTAGTTCTGCCTCCTGTCTTTTGGTCTTTGTAACAGTTTCTAGGCCATATATCATCGCTGGTCTCACCGTTGTCTTTTACATCTTTCCTTTTATTCTGGACGATAGTCTTCTATCACATAGTACCCCTGACATTTTTCTCCACCCATTCCAACCTGCTTGGACCCGTCTCTTCACCTCTTGTCCACACTCTCCATTACTCTGGACTGTTGACCCTAAGTACCTGAAATCCTCCAGCTTCTTGAGCTCCACTCCCTGTAGCCTCACCGTTCCCCCTGAGTTCCTCTCATTTACACACATATATTCTGTCTCGCTGCGACTAACTTTCATTCCTCTCCTTTCCAGAGCATACCTCCACCTCTCTAGATTTTCCTCTACCTGTTGTCTGCTCTCACTACAGATCACAATGTCACCCGCAAACATCATGGTCCATGGGGATTCCTGTCTAACCTGTCAGCCTGTCCATCACCATTACGAATAAGAAGGGGCTCAGAGCTGATCCCTGATGGAGTCCCACCTCCACCTTGAACTTCTCTGTTACCCCTACAGCACACCGTACCAGTGTCTCACAGCTAGCATACATGTCCTGCACCAGTCTAACATACTTCTCTGCCACTCCAGACTTCCTCATACAATACCAGAGCTCCTCTCTTGGCACCCTGTCATATACTTTTTCTAGGTCTACAAAAGCACAATGCAGCTCCCTCTGGCCTTCTCTGTATTTTTCTATTAGCATTCTCAACGCAAATACTGCATCTGTAGTACTCTATCTAGGCATAAAGCCATACTGCTGTTCACAAATGCTGACTTCTGCTCTCAGTCTAGTTTCCACTACTCTTTCCCATAGTTTCATTGTATGGCTCATCAACTTTATCCCTCTATAGTTGAAAAGTAGAAACTCTATTAAAACTAACGCAACAAAATAGCACACACTAGATGACAATACTGTGCATGCAACGCAAAATTCTAATCTGAAAAATATATGCACTTAATTTTTTAAGAACAAGTTTTGTTGTAAAATTGACTGTACAAAACATGATTTTAAAGAAAACACAACAGTCAGAAATGGCAACCTGCTCTAAGTAGTGGAGAGAGAGGTTGATGTATTTGGCTTCATTGAGGAGCCGCCCATCTAATCTGGTCTTGCTAATGCGATCAGGTCCGGCCAGATCCACTAGGTGGAGTTTAGAGCACAGCAGCGTTGTGGAGCCCATCTCATGTCTGCATAAGTGCACAGTGAAAATACAGTGGGAACGTGTGGACGCCTGGTTCATGGAAGTCTAGAGATGACAGAATTTAGATAAGTAAAATTTTATGAAATCTTCCAAAACTTGACTCTGTGGATGCAACAGTTGACTGTGGATGAAAACTGAGACACACAATTGCCACAATTCTGCACATCCCCTTTATTCTTAAAAATAGGCACCATCACACTTTGTCTCCATTCTTCAGGCATCTTCTCACTCTCTAAGATCCTGTTGAATAATCTAATCAGAAAATCTACCGCTGCCTCTCCTAGACACTTCCACACCTCCACAGGTATATCATCAGGACCAACTGCTTTTCCACTCTTCGTCCTCTTCAATGCGTTCCTCACTTCACTTTTACTAATTTGTGCTACTTTGTAGTCTACAATAGTCACGTCTTCTACCCTTGCCTCTCTTTCATTTTCCACATTTTTCAGCTCTTCAAAGTACTCTTTCTATCTTCCCATCACTCTTCTAGCATCTGTCAATACATTTCCCTCTCTGTCCTTAATCACCCGGACCTGTTGTACATCCTTTCCATCTTTATCTCTCTGTTTCGCCAACCTGTATAGATCATTCTCACCCTCTTTACTATCCAACCGAGCATTCAAGTCATCGTACGCCCTTTGTTATGCCTTTGCTACCTCTATCTTTACCTTTCGCCACATCTCCCCGAACTCCTGTCTGTTCTCTTCAGTCCTCTGAAGAGACAGGAAGCAGAACTGGAGGTAGCAGAAATGACGATGTCAAAATTCTCTGGTAGGGACGAGGATGGATATGATCAGGAATAAGTTTCTCAAAGGGACAGCACATGTTAGATGTTTCTGATATCAGATGAGAAAAGCCAGACTGAGATGGTTTGGTCATGTACACTGAAGGGATAGTGAATATATTGGTTGGATGCTGGAGTTGGGAGTGCTAGGCAAGAGGCTGAAAGGAGGATCAAACGAAGTTTTATGCATGTAGAGAAAAGGACATGAAGTTAGTTGGTGTGAGAGAAAAGGATACGGAGAATAGGGTTAGATTGAGGAGGTAGATTTGCTGTGGTGACCACTGATCAACCTTCCTTTTCTGCATCATAATGTCATCATGTCAACTATCTGTCTAACATTTCCTGTCATCGTCCCATTATTGAAAGTCCTCGACGCTCAGTCCCAGACTCTGGCCTTTCCTCTTCTCTCCCTGCTTCTAAACAC
The DNA here is from genome assembly GCF_037954325.1 of Fistularia commersonii. NCBI lineage: Eukaryota > Metazoa > Chordata > Actinopteri > Syngnathiformes > Fistulariidae > Fistularia > Fistularia commersonii. The sequence continues at coordinate 9,445,843 of NC_141284.1, forward strand.
CATCCTTCTCTCAATCCTGTCAAAAATTTCTTCTCATAGCAGCTGAACTTCATTTTCACCCCTTGTAGATGTTTCACCTTTCATCTGAGACACTTCTTTGGTTTGTATGTTGGGTGTTTCCTAATATAACAACCATGGTTGGGGGCTTGTCTAAGTTGCAATTGCTTGTTAAGCAAATGCAAAAGTTGTTTTGCGGAAACCGTGACCTCAAAAATAGCCCAACTAAGACAACTATACAAAAGAGTCTGGGGACGATACACATAACTTCTCTTTTCACTTTTCTTTAAAAAGATTTTAAAAATTTAAAATCCCAAAATAGTCATGAACATGCAACTGTTTTATAATAATTTTGTTTTGTGTCTATGTTGTCTCATGGCTTCCCATTTTATTTTGAAATCTACATCTAGCTATCATTTCAAGCGATTCCCCTCTCCCCTGGTGCATATATGAACACATATATAGCATGAACAAAAACACAAATGATAGGCTCCAGCATCCCCTGCAACCCTGAATGCAGGATAAGTGGCAGAAGATGAATGGATGGATGGATGGATGGATGGATGGATGGATGGATGGATGGATGGATAAACAAACACACAAAGGGGGAAGAGAAAATCACTTGATTGTGTGTGTGTGTGTATGTATACGAAAACAAGCTAAACAACTTTCACAGTTGTTGCCTATTTTGGAAAGACTCGGATTATACACTGGCTAACTGGTTTCAGCACATATGTTTTTTTCTGCAATCTCTGAGAAACCGGGAATTACACATTGTACCCTCATGAGGGATCATAGATTACACAATTTGTCAAACCAACTGAGCACATCAAACTTGTGCACACCTCCACAAGAACCAATTATCTGTAAGAGTGTCATTTTTGGTTAATAAACATGGATGACAAATGGCTTGTGATTGTTTGTGCAGCTATCTCCTCTTCTTCCACTCGTGCAGTCAAGTTTAACTTCCTTGTCATTGTCTGAAATCGTTTGAATATTGCTGTCTTTTTATGACCGTATTCCCTTGTCTTTCTTTCTCTTTTTCATTGGCTGTTGGCAACATGTGTTTGCAGTTGTGTTGGCAATCAGTACACTGATGCTTAGAGCGGGGATCCCTGGCTGCGTGCTGAGGAGGGCACTCAAAGCATGTGCTGACCAGCTTTCTGAAGTCCTCACCAAAATCTTCAACTGATCTCTAGCACGGGCCATCATACCACCCTGCCTTAAGTCTGCAACCATCATCCCTGTGACTTATTATAGACTGGTCACACTCACCCATTGTCATGAAGTGCTTTGAGAGGCTGGTACTAGAAACCCTGATTCCAGTGAGGTTGGGATGTGTGGAAAACGTAAATAAAAAACAGAATTCAGTAATTTGTAAATCATTTTCAACCTATGCACCCTAAAGACAATATATTTAATTTTTAAACTGATAAAAGTTATTATTTTTTGCAAATATTCACTCATTTTGAATTTGATGCCTGCAACACTTTCCAAAATAAGCTTGAACAGAGGTGAGAAAAGACTATGGAAGTTGAGAGTCCTCAGAAAACACCCGTTTGAAATATTCCACCGGTGAATTGGAAATGGGTGGGGGTCGTAATTGGGTATAAAGAGCATCCCTGCAACGCGCCATTGTTCTCAGGCAAGGATGGGGTCAGGTCAGTGACGTGCAGTCAGTTGAGGCAGGGGAGGCCGGGCCTCACCTGTCATCACAAAAAGAAAAAAATGCAAAATGAAATAAATAAATTAAATGGTTATATTTATTCAGTGATTTGTATTGTAAAGTTATTTTCCACGTAGCTTCACCATTTTTAGTTATTTTTTTCTCAAAACCACTAAAAAAATTCACATTTACTGTTCAGATATGGAGAAGAGACATGGGATGACACGGCAACCAAATGAGCCCACTCTGGATTGCGCAATGATTATGCTAACTGTGCTGCCATGCCATGCACTGAGACCATATTGCTGTCTCTGTGAATGTCACTTTTAAAGAAACACTTTTAATACATGAACTAAATTCCCATAGTTAACTGATGTGTCCAATGCTTTTCGTCAACAGCTGTAACGCGTTTCTCATAATCATAAAATGACTGCGAAGAGACATTAAGTGAGGCACGCAGTGACGGTGCCTCATGGAAGGGGGCACCGCTGATCCCAGGGATCCTTCTTACTACTCGGCTACAGAATAATAGAATTAGCAATAGCAAGCTACAGTAAACAGTTAGCAAGTCAAGTGCAGCCATCCAGCTATTATTTTGCCGATCTCATCGGGCTGTAATGCTCACAAACAGAGAGAGATGAATGTAAATCTCCTGGGCAGCTTCTCAACTTTTTGCCCAGAAGGATCTCATTCAAACTGTTCCTGCTCCGGCCGTTGGTCACTGTTCTGGCTACGACGGCATCGGTGGAGTGGTCATTCTCTGCACCGAAAAGACTCGAAACATACAGTCGGAACAGGACCGATCAAGGACGACTGTCTTCACTGGCAGTGATTTCCATTGAGACAGAGAAACTTTTAAAACTGAAGAAAGAAATGGAAGACTTCTACAACCAAGTTATGGATGCTTCAGAAGGAGCAGCGCATGGACTTCACTAATAAGTGAAGGTTAGAGATAATAAAGTTTTTTTGCATTTGTTTTATTTCTATGCTACAGTTTGTATATGTAAAGAATGCTGATAGTGTGGCGGACACAAAGGGGCGTGGTCTGTCACCCCACGGGACTAACGGTCGGGGCGCGTGGTTAAGCCGGGTATATTTAGAGGATACCGGATGTTCAAGTTCCAGTTGTATTTTGTTGGTGTTTCAAATTAAAGAACCAAACTCCTCTACGCCTCCGCCATTATTTCATCGGTGAAACACCACATTGGTGACCCCGAACTGAGCATGTGTGAATCAGGTGAAGTTTGCGATTCAACTTTATCTACAGCACCCCATCCAGCTCAGCCGGACCCATTGTCACGGACATTCAGCTGCCGGAGTTTTGGCAGAGCGCCCCAGCCGCTTGGTTCCAACACGCGGAGGCGATTTTCCAACTGCAGGGAGTTTTGTCAGAGGATGCCAGGTATTTTTTGGTTGTCGCACGAAATGGGCCATGGAGCTGTTGCGCAACCCTCCACTAGTATGGTATGCCGCATTGAAGGAGTTCCTACTCCGGAGATACAAGCTCTCCGCTACGGAGCGGGCGGACAGGCTACTTTCCATGTCTGGCTTGGGAGACGGGTCTGACGTGGATCTTATGGAGAACATGTTGTCACTGCTGGGATCTGACGACGGTGGGTTCCTTTTTCTACATGTTTTTCTGCGTCAACTGCTGGCTCCTGCGCGTGGGATCCTGGCGAACTCCTAATGTTTAGCCGCAGGTGACAACCGCGGCTTGGCGGAGGAAGCTGACCGCATCTTGCTAACTTCCAGAACATTCGTTGTCCAGAGTGCAAAACTTTTTGCACAGACTAGGCGCCTGGACGCTGCCAAACAAGCAACCGCTCGGGAGAAGTTTGCTACCACGGAGCGTTTGGGGATCGTGAGGCGGTCTAACAGTGCGTGGGCCTCCCCATTTCACATGGTGCCCAAGGCTGACGGGTCTTGGCGTCCGTGTGGCAACTTTCGCAGGTTGAACAACGTGACCATGGGCGACCGTTACCCCATTCCCCACATCCAGGGGACCAGACCTTTCATCGGCTCATGGATTCGGTGCTGCGTGATCTCCCGTTCATTTTCGTTTACCTTGACGACATTCTGGTAGTCAGCCCGTCGGCCAATGTGCACCTGGAGCACCTAACTCAGGTTTTCCACCGCCTAACCGAGCATGGCCTGACTATCAAAGTGTCAGTTTGGTATTTTGTTGATTGACTTCTTAGGGCACCGCATTTCACTGCAGGGCGCAGTTACATTGCCATCAAAGATGCAGGAGGTGACTGATTTCCTGTGTCCGGCGTCAGTCAAAGCGCTGCAAGAGTACTTAGGCATGGTCAATTTGTACAACCGTTTTCTCCCTCATGCTGCTCACCTCCTCGGCCACTGTATGAAAACTTTGCATTCCCGATGTGCAAAAGACGAGGTTGACTGGACTCCAGAACGGGTTCAGGCTTTTGACGGGGCTAAGCGCACCCAAGCGAATGCGGCCCTTCTCGCCCATCCCGCGCCCATGACGCCGATAGCATTGACAACTGATGCGTCTGTTGTGGCAGTGGGGGCTGTGGTCGAACAGTGGGTGGCAGATACCCGGCAGCCGCTTGCCTTCTTTAGCCACAAACTGAGGGACAGCGAACGCAAATACAGTGTCTTCGACAGGGAGTTGTTGTCCCTGCATATGGCTACGCGGCACTTCCGTTTTCTTCTGGAGGGTCGCTCCTTCATGGCGTATGTGGATCACAAGCCGTTGACTCTCACCATGTCGAGAGTTGCCGAGCCCGCCAGCAGTGACACCTTGCAGCTATTTCCGAGTTCACTACGGGCATTAGGCATGTGGCTGGGAAGTTCAACCCTGTAGCAAATTGCATGTCGCGGGTTCTCGTCTGTCCTGTGCATGCTGGGATCGATTTTGCAGCTATGGCGGCCGACCAGCCCAGTGACATGGATGTCCTAGCCCTGTGATCATTGAGTACAGGTCTCGTGCTGGAGGATGTGGCTGATCAGGAAGGTAGCCCTGCCCTTCTCTGCGATGTCTCTACAGGCCGGCCCCGACCGGTGGTCCCTGAGGTTTGGCGGCGTTGGGTTTTTGACTCTGTGCACTCACTCTCACACCTGGGAGTCCATGCATCAGTGAAACTTCTGTGCGCCAAGTCTGGCCCGGCATTCGTAAGGATGTGAGGGAGGGCTGCCACGTGTGTGGCATGCCAGCGTGCCAAGGTTCATCAGCACGTAAGAGCACCCCTTGCGCCATTCCCGATTCCAGCCAGGGGTTTTGACCATGTCCATGTTGACCTAGTGGGCCCTCTACCCCCTTCGCAGTGTTTTACCGACCTACTCACCATCATGGATAGGACTACTAGGTGGCCGGAGGTGGTCCCGTTGTCCTCCACAGCTGCTGCGGACATGTCTCGAGCATTTCTGTCTTCTTGGGTTGCCCGTTTTGGTACCCGCAGTTCGTGTCATCGGTCTGGTCGGCGTTGGCTAGGTCTTTGGAGATGACGGTGTACCGTACGACGGTGTACCACACTCAAGCTAACGGCTTGTGAGAGCGGTTGCGGGCTGCGCTCTCGGGCGACAATGGGGTGGACTGTTTGCCGTGGGTCTTGCTAGGGTTACGCTCAGCTCTTAAGGATGACCTTGATGCCTCCCCCGCTGGGCTGGTGCTCGGTCAGCCATTACGTGTGCCAGGAGAGTATTTGCCCGAGAGGTCTGTTCCACTTTCCCGGCCATTTGCACCCCTAGGTTCGCGTTTTCTTTGCCCGGCCCACCACTGTTTCCCGTGGTATTTCGTGCCAGCAGAGCTCATGTCGGCTTGTTTCGTGTTCGTTATGCATGACCCTCTCTGCTCGCCACTGCAACCCCCATGTGATGGGCGGTTCCGGGTGCTGGAGGCAGGAACCAAGAGTTTTGTTTTAGACATGGGCGGGCGTTGGGAGCGCGTCACGCTAGATCGGTTGAAACCGGCACACAGGGTGGCAGGTGAAGATGTGTCCCCTTTCCAGGTACCCAGCCGGGGCCTCCCCCCGTCCAAGCCTGCAGCAACGCCCCTGCAAACCCAACATCCGGCGCCTCCTGTTGTTGTGCCCGAGGGACGTCGCAGCCGTTTCGCCAGACTCATCAGGACTCCCGTGCGTTGCTAGTTGTGTTTCCTTAGTCGCCTCTAGGTGTTCGGGGGGGGCTGTGTGGCGGACACAAAGGGGCATGGTCTCTCACCCCATGAGACTAACGGTCGGGGCGCATGGTTAAGCCGGGTATATTTAGAGGATACCGGATGTTCAAGTTCCAGTTGTATTTTGTTGGTGTTTCAAATTAAAGAACCGAACTCCTCTACGCCTCCGCCATTATTTCACCCGTGAAACACCACAATATGATATTTTAAACAAAACACGTCAACTGCTGCCAATAAGATGGTGAATAAGCTACTCTGTAGGGTTCATATGTTTGTAAATCTGACTGTGATGATGTCAGTGCCTCACCAGCCATGAACCTCACCGCATGTCACTGGGTGAGGTACACCACATTAGGAAAAACTGTGAGCAAATAGTCCAAAGGTTTGAAAACAGAATTTCTTATAAATCATCTCATAAGCAACATTCTGCAATATTATCAAAAGACACTGAGAATCTGGAGAAACTCTGCACAAGCAGCAAGGCTAAAAACAAAATATTGAAGGCACCATTAATGCTGAAAGATATATACAGGTTTTGGAAGAACATATTGTGGCGAGCTAGGGTTTAGCAAAGCAACAGTTGCAGTCAAGGATATATTACCCTTCAGGAGCTCACTCTACTTTAACAGAAAATGATCAGCGGAAACCCAGGGCGTGTCTCTCTGTGCTAACAGTTTGCCTGAGGGTGCACTCCCCCTCTGTTAGCCGTTGATCAGCTCCCTTGTGACGGTTGCGAGGGTTCCCCTTTGGGCCTGGCGGGTTGCGCTTTCATCTTCACGCATTTCATTTTCCATCCGACAGGTAGTTGGTCCACCACTACCCATCCCAGATGGGAATTCCCTATCTCCCAACATGCTCTACTCTTTTGGTTTCCTCTTGAGCAGGGGTCTCAAACTTGCGGACCGTGGGACAATAGTTTGTCTATGGCACTTAACAGTGTAAAGTGCCATAAAGGGCTGCAATTGGCCGCGGGCTGGGAGTTTGAGACCCCTGCCCTAGAGCTTCTGCCAAAGTCTTGGGAGCATGTAAATTGCTCTTCGAGGCAGGGAGATTGGAGTACCCGAGCAAAAGCATGAAGGGCCAGCTCATCCTGTCCAGCAACATCAAAGGTTGGGTATCCTTGGCGGATATAAGTCTGGTGATCTGCTGCATAAGCCCTCAAGTTCTCCCCCCTTCTCCTCTGAGGGGTGGAGAACTGGTTCCTAGCATCCCCGGAAAAGGGCTGGCAACCAAATCATTGGTGCAGGGCCCCTTCTATGGCCTGGAAACTAAACTATTCCTGTGGCTGGAGGTCGGTATGGATTTGTCAGGCCTTACCCTCTAAGGAAAGAGCACCTTGGGTGGCTGTTTCCTCCTGGACCAGCTGGTGAACTGGGCCACCATCCACACCTGAATAAGGTATGTCTGTGGGGGCTCCTACCTGTTGTGGTGGGGTAACTTGGTCACACCCCGCTAGAAGGTAACTTTAGCTTCCAAGGCAGATGACATGTTCTAGGCCATGGTCATGTTTGCCACCAATGGCGATGAACGTCCACTCTGTGCAGGCTGTTCCTGGCATCCTCCAGGAAACAGTTTTCACCACTGTAGTCCTCCAGGAAAGGGTGCAATGAAAGGGTTGCTGCTCCTCGCACCGCCATCATTCATCCTCGAGCCGCTGGCAATCATCCTGGGGTCGCTGTCGTTCACCTTTGGCCCACTGCTGATCCCCGCATTCCGCCGCCGTTCCTGGCATCGCTGTCTTCTAAACCGCTGCTCTTGAACTTCCGCGCCGCGACACTCCACTTCAGCTGGGCCAACTGAAGTTCTGGCGGAAATGTCGTATCCTCCATTTCTCCGAACATGGTTGTCATTTTGCAATCCCGGTTCTGACACCAATGTGCTGTGCTGGGATTTAGCAAAGCGACAATCGGGGTCAAGGATAAATTGTTCTTTGGAAGATGGCTTTAATTTAACAGACAATGACCAGCGGACATCCAGAGGGTGTTTCACGGTTAGCCTGAGGGTGTACTCCCCCGTTATGGTAACTAATGGCACAGGCACATCAAACACAACATTTTACAATCATTCAGCCATGGAGCTTTTTAACATAGAACCAAGAGAAGCCCCCAGTTTTCATCATCATCACATTATTTGCAAAGGATTCTGGGGTTCCACTGGCCAGTCCCTGCACCACGCTACAATATGCTGCCACCCAAGAAGGGTCTTTTTCAGGGACCTTCCTGCTTATTTTCAGTGCATGTGTGGTGCAGTATGGAGTGCAAAATACAACAATGGAGGTCTTGGTCTGTTGAGCAAGTTGTGTTCCACATAAAGCAAGAATGGGACAGAATTTCACTTATAATGCATAAACAATTAGTATCCTCAGTTCCAAAATGCTTATTGAGTGCCGTTAAAAGGAAAGGTAATGTAGCAGTGGTTAAAATCCCCCTGTTTCACCTTGCTTGGATGTGATGCTGGCATCAAATTCAAAAACAGTGACTCTTTGCAAAAAAACATTAAAGTTCAATTTGAACATTAAATATCTTGTCCTCATTATGTAATCAACTGAATATTGGTTGAAAATGATCTGCAAATCATTCTGTTTTTTTTTTATTTACATTTTACACTACATCCCAACTTCATTGAAATTTGGGTGTGCCTGACCCAAACACAAGGACACTCAGGAGGTAAGGTATCTTAAGGGGTTTATTTGACAAAAGAGTTGAATGGAGAGCTGTGCCAGATCTCGATTGTTTCTGGGTGCTTTTTTTTAGTCCATGCTGTATGGAGCCTTGACTGGGCATCTACCTCCCTTCCTCAAGGGTCTTTCCCTGCATCTTTCCCCTCCCCTCGGAGAGAGCCTGGGTGGTCTCTCCTGCACCCAACCCTCAGACGTGTACCACACCTTAAGTTTCTTTATGTTCATTGCAACATGTCCCAAATAAATCAGTAGGAGTGTAAGTAGTTATTTTTCATGTTATTTTGTTCAATTTTAACAATACAAAACAGCTTGGAAAATAAACTTTTTATAAGCTAATGACCAGTAGTTAGTGAGTACGCATGCACATCTTCTTCCAAAACACAGCGGTTAGCTATGGGCCAGATCATGTACAGTATTTAAGTTTGCCACGATGGGGGATGCAGGTGAGCCCATGGCGCAACCACGTTTTTGATGATAGAAACCACCATTGTATTGGAAATAGGCGGTTTGGAGACAGCGGTCCAGTAGGGTGCAGATGTGGTGCGTGGTGAATTTTGTTCTATTTACCAAGGTGTTGTCCTTTATGAGGTGCTCCCTCACTGCTATGATTAAATCCAACGTGGGGAAACAGTAAGGTTACATCAAACACCATGGTTTCATCCAAGTCCAGCCTGATCTGTTTGACCTTGCTGGCAACACCACACTGAAGTCTGGATATGGTGTGTGATGTTGTGAGCCAGAGGTGCCAAAATCTTTGCCATGTGTTTGCCAGTGTTTTAGGTGACAGAGTTGACACTGCTGATGATCGGTCAGAGGGGGTCCCTCTCAGACCGATTTAGTTTCATCCTGAGGGAGCAGAATTTCTGCCTGTCTTTCTTTGCTAATGTTATGTTGAGACATCTGTACCTTCTCTACAAACCTCTTAAATTCATCCATGACCAAACCGGGAAGAAGTGATGTTGTATCTTTCCTTATCTGTGTGAGTTTGGTTTCCAGGACGTCCATCATGAAATATGTCTGCCTTATCCTTTCAGTTAGAAGCTGTCGGTGGGTTGTCAGAAGGATGCCTTCTGCTCTCTGTTCCGTAAGTGAGGAAAGTAGATGTTGGCTGTTTGGAGTGATCTTGTGTGTCTACATTGTAGGTTGAAGCACACTTGGTTTCTGATGTCTGTGAGTCTCCTGGCTGTCTCTTCCAACTCCCACACAAATCCAAGGGTTTTCATCCCAAATTGTGCAGTAACATGTCTGTTCTCAGTCATCCAGGTCATGGCAAAATTTTCCTGTTGTGCCAACTGGACATCACTCTCAATAATAAGATATTACATCGCATCCCATTAACCACCGAAGGCAGCGAGACCAAAGTCCAACATGTTAGGAAAGTCCTAATATCCTGTGGCTACCCGAGTTGGGCCTTTGCACATATTACTTATTGCACGTGTTGACACAGGAACTAACAAAGATTTTAAATTATTGTCAATTAAAATCACATAAACATTAAATAAATAAAAAATCAGGTGCAGCAATTTCTATGGCTTTATCTGCAGCATTTCCAGGGTAATTTTTGATTAACACATTTTTCCACAGCAAAAAAAAACCTTTAAAGAAAAATCCAACATGCCTTGTTGTAGTAAGAAAAAAAGTACAAAATGAGAATGTCAGTTTTCTGCTCTCTGATGCTCTGTACTCTAAGCCAGAACCTTGAAATGGCAAATTTCTTGCCTATAACGAACAACATAAAATATGAGAAAAATCTGTTACATTTATTTATTTCTTATTCAACCACCTGACAAATGGTGACGCTTCCCTTGGTGTCACATACTGACGCCTTAGGCGCCCCCTTTTCGTCACTGTTCCATGAACCTGCAGAATTCCCAGGTGTTATATACTGGCGCATTAGGCTGTTGCTGAACAGACTTCTCCTGTCCAATCCCAGGACGCTGTTCTTAGGTTCCTTAGCTGACAACAAGAGAACACTAACCAGCATTTGGATCAGCTGACTCGGACACTCCTGAGCCTTCAGCCTTGTCCATCTCCCCCTCCTCCTCCTACAGAGGTAGGAGGCCCAGTCTCCCAGGCCCTTGCCCCCTCCCAAGAGCTCACCTGTTAGCTCACCTGTGCCAGAGAAATTCTCAGGAGAGGTAGGCCATTGAAGGTGATTTCTTCTACAGTGCACCCTGGCCTTTGACCATTCCAAAACATCTGCTTTGGATTCCTTTCCAGCAATGCCGTAAGATGGACCAAGGCCCTGTTCCATAACCCATCTAGTTTTGGCTGCACCTTTCAGGAATTCATTCAAGAACTCAAACAGACCTTCAGTGAGGATTCTGGTCACACTGCCCACTAAAGAAATCTTGGGACAATTAAACAGGGTCAGAGAACTGTTTCTGAACTTTCCATCGAATTTAGACCACTTGCTGCTGCATCTCAGACTCTTTGAAGGAAAAACTAGCTCCCTTGGATGAGCCTGAAACCCTAGATAGACTGATACCCCTCGTACAAGGCACAGATCCACCACTCCGGGTCCCGCTATCCCCAGGAGGCTGACCCGGTTGACTTGTCCCTTGTTCCAAAAGAATAACATGAGCTCTGGCAAGTCTTAAGCAAACACAAGGCTCTCTCTCTTCCTCCTCACCACCCCTATGATCACGCCATAAATGTTCTCCCAGGGGCACTGCTACCTTCCAGTTGACTTTTTAATATATATTGTATAATGGAATATTATAATGGAATCAAATCAGGTACCTGCTTGCCGTAATTATAATGATAATATACAGTTTCTATAATAAGTATTCACCCCCTTGGATGTTTTAGTGCTTCTAGTGCTTTCATAAATCAATCATGGTCAATAGAATTAAGCTTTTTAAACACAAAAAAATATTGGAAAAAACTCTTCAATGTCTTAGTGAAAACAGATTTCTACAAAGTAATGTCAATGAAATAAAAATATATAAAGGAATATAATTGTTTGCATAATTAATCACCCCCTTCCAGTCAGTATTTTGTGGATGGACCTTTGGATGCAATCACAGCAGTGAGTCAGTGTGGATAAGTCTCGATAAGTCAGCAATTTGTGCAGCAATTTTGCTCCATTCTTCCTTGCAAAACCGCTCAAGCACTGTCAGGTTGTGTGGGTATCGGGCATGAACAGCCCTTTTTAAGTCCAGCCACAAATTCTCTATAGGATTGAGGTCTGGGCTTTGACTCGGCCATTCCAGAACATTTTCCCGGTTCTTCTTTAACCATTTCTGTGTAGCTTTTGCAGTATGGTTCAGATGATTGTCTTGCTGGAAAATAAATCTTCACCCAAGCTGTAGTTCTCTTGCAGACTGAATAAGATTGTCCCCCAGATTTCAGTGTATTTTGCAGTATTCATTCTGCCCTCTTATCTTTACAAGCCTTCCAGGTCCAGCCGCTGAGAAATATCCACACTGCATGATGCTACCACCACCATGCTTAACAGTGGGGATGGTGTGTTTTTAGTTGTGCTGTATTTAGTTTCTGCCAAACATGACGTCTTGTCTGATGGCCAAAAAGCTTGATTTTGGTCTCATCAGACCAAAGAATCTTCTTCCACTTGACCATGGAGTCTTCCATGTGCTTTTTGGCAGACTCGAGTCGAGATCTAAATGACTTTTCTTCAACAGCGGCTTTCTCATTGCCACTCTTCCATAAAGCTTTGACCGGTTAAGAACCCAGGCAGCAGTTGATATATGCACAGTCTCGCCCATCTAAGCAGCTGAAGCTGTAACTCCTTCAGAGTAGTCGTAGAGGTCTTGGTTGCTTCTCTCACAAGTCTCCTACTTGCACCGTCACAAGGGCGGCCTGATTTAAGCAGGTTCACACAAGTGCCATATTCCTTCCATTTCTTGGTAATGGATTTCACTGAATTCTGGGGGATGTTCAATCCCTTGGAAATTTTTTGGATCCATTCCCTGAATTGTACATCTCAATAACCCTTTCCCTGGGTTACTCGGAGTGTTCTTCTGGATTCATGTCTTCTTATTCTTCTTCTTCTCCTTTCGGCTTTTCCCTTCAGGGGTCACCTCAGCGAGTCAACTTTCTCCATCTAACCCTATTCTCTGTATCCTCCTCTCTCACACCAACTACCTTCATATTCTCTCTCACTACGTCCATAAATCTTCTCTTTGGTCTTCCTCGAGACCTCTTGCCTGGCAGCTTCCAGCATCCGACTACCAATATATTCAATATCCCTCCTCTGTACATGACCGAACCATCTCAGTCTGGCTTCTCTGACCTTCTCTCCAAAACATCGAACATGTGCTGTTCCTCTTATAGACTCATTCCTGATCCTATCCATCCTGGTCACTCACAAAGAGAACCTTAGAATCTTCATCTCTGCAACCTCTAGTTCTGCCTGCTGTCTTTTGGTCATTGTAACAGTTTCTAGTCCATACATCATCGCTGGTCTCACCACTGTCTTGTACGCCTTTCCTTTTATTCTGGCTGAAAGTCTTCTATCACATAGTACCCCTGACACTTTTCTCCACCCATTCCAACCTGCTTTGGCCCGTCTCTTCCCCTCTTGTTCACACTCTCCATTGCTCTGGACTGTTGACCCTAAGTACCTGAAATCCTCCAGCTTCTTGATCTCCACTCCCTGTAGCCTCACCGCTCCACCCGAGTTCCTCTCATTCACACACATATATTCTGTCTTGCTGCGACTAACTTTCATTCCTCTCCTTTCCAGAGCATACCTCCACCTCTCTAGGTTTTCCTCTACCTTTTCTCTGCTTTCACTACAGATCACAATGTCATCCGCAAACATCATGGTCCATGGGGATTCCTGTCTAACCTCATCTGTCAGCCTATCCATAACCATTGCGAACAAGAAGGTGCTCAGAGCCGATCCCTGATGGAGTCCCACCTCCACCTTGAACTTCTCTGTTACCCCTACAGCACACCGTACCAGTGTCTCACAGCTAGCATACATACTTATAACATACTTATAATACTTATAACTCATAACATACTTCTCTGCCACTCCAGACTTCCTCATACAATACCAGAGCTCCTCTCTTGGCACCCTGTCATATGCTTTTTCTAGGTCAACAAAAACACAGTGCAGCTCCCTCTGGCCTTCTCTGTACTTTTCTATTAGCATTCTCAACGCAAATACTGCATCTGTAGTACTCTTCCTAGGCATGAAGCCATACTGCTGTTCACAAATGCTGACTTCTGCTCTCAGTCTAGTTTCCACTACTCTTTCCCATAACTTCATTGTATGGCTCATCAACTTTATCCCACTATAGTTGCCACAATTCTGCACATCCCCTTTATTCTTAAAAATAGGCACCATCACACTTTGTCTCCATTCTTCAGGCATCTTCTCACTCTCTCAGATCCTGTTGAATAGTCTAGTCAGAATATCAACCGCTGCCACTCCTAGACACTTCCACACCTCCACAGGTATATCATCAGGACCAACTGCCTTTCCACTCTTCATCCTCTTCAATGCGTTCCTCACTTCACATTTACCAATCTCTGCTACTTTGTAGTCTACAATAATCACGTCTTCTACCCTTGCCTCTCTTTCATTTTCCACATTCATCAGCTCTTCAAAGTACTCTCTCCATCTCCCCATCACTCTTCTAGCATCTGTCAATACATTTACCTCTCTGTCCTTAATCACCCGGACCTGTTGTACATCCTTTCCATCTTTATCTCTCTGTTTTGCCAACCTGTATAGATCATTCTCACCCTCCTTACTATACAACCGAGCATACAAGTCACCGTACGCCCTTTGTTTTGCCTTTGCTACCTCTATCTTTACCTTTCGCCGCATCTCCTGTCTGTTCTCTTCAGTCCTCTTAGTATCCCACTTCTTCTTTGCTAACCGCTTTCTCTGTATATACTCCTGCACTTCCTCATTCCACCACCAAGTCTCCTTATCTACTTTCCTTCCAGATGACACACCAAGTACTCTTCTACCTGTCTCCCTGATAACACTAGCTGTAGTTGTCCAATCATCTGGAAGCTCACCCTGACCACCCAGACCCTTTCTCAACTCCTCCCTGAAAACCATGCAACACCCCTCCATTTTCAGTTTTTTGTCATAAGAGTCATCCTAGAAACCACCATCCTATGCTGTCTGGCTACACTCTCACCTACAACTACTTTGCAGTCACTGATCTCTTTCAGGTTACTTCGTCTATACAAGATGTAGTCTACCTGCGTGCTCCTACCTCCGCTCTTGTAAGTTACCCTATGTTCCTGTCTTTTCTGGAAAAAGGTATTCACTCCAGCCATTTCCATCCTTTTTGCAAAATCTACCACCATCTGTCCCTCTGCATTCCTATCCTGGATACCAAATCTGCCCATCCCTTCTTCATCCCCTCTATTGCCTTCACCAACATGTCCATTGAAGTCTACACCAATTATCACTCTCTCATTTCTGGGAATATTCTGCATCACTTCATCTAACTCATTCCAGAACTTCTCCTTCTCTTCATATTCACATCCCACCTGCAGGGCATAGCCACTAACAACATTGAGCATCACACCTTCAATTTCCAGTTTCAGACTCATAGGTCTATCTGACATTCTTATCACCTCTAGGATGTTCCTAACAAGCTCCTCCTTCAACATAACTCCTACTCCATTTCTCTTCTTGTCAGTATCATACAGTAATAGTACAACTTAAAGCCTGCTCCTAAGCTTCTAGCCTTCTACCTTTCCACCTGGTCTCCTGGACACACAGTATATCCACTTTCCATCTCTGTATCATGACTACCAACTCTCCCCAAGGCAGGCTTGGAGAGACACGGGCCAGTGCCGCCCTGCGGATGCATTCTCTGTCTTCTGTCTTTATATATTAACTTAAAAAGGGGGTAATTAATTATGCAAACAATTATATTCCTTTATATATTTTTATTTCATTGACATTACTTTGTAGAACTCTGTTTTCACCAAGACATTAAAGAGTTTTTCCAATAAATTTTTGTGTTAAAAAAGCCAAATTTTGTTGACCATGATTGATTTTTTTTGAAAGCACTAAAAGCATAAAATATTCAAGGGGGTGAAACTTATGATAGACACTGTATATAAAAGAAAGAGAAGCCATGGAGAGATACATCTGCGAATCACTCACTGCTGGTATTATCCGCCACTTGTCAACTCCCCTGGAGGCAGGTTTTCCGCCACCACGGCATCCACCAAGAAATCTTATCCAACCTTCGACCTCAGTTCACATCTTAGGTGTGGATGCAGTTTTGCCTAGCACTCAAAAAACTACAAAAACACAATGCAGCTCCCTCTGGCCTTCTCTGTACTTTTCTATTACCATTCTCAAATCAAATACTGCATCTGTAGTATTCTGTCTTGGCATGAAGCCATGCTTCTGTTCACAAATGCTGACATCTGCTCTCAGCCTTATGAGTCAAAATGGGCTGCCACATCCTGAAAATGATATCTGCTAATTTCAATTATGGTCTCAATAGGTTTCCATATGCTACAATATATCAGTGACTCCTTTTAAGAATATCAGTTTCCCTTCCCCTGAGATTCACATGCTATTGAAGAGTTTGGATGAAGTTAAAAAGAACATCAGTCAATGTTACAAAAAGATGTTTGTAATGATGTAAAGAGATCTGTCCTCTGTGTAGGACTAGCTGTTGATATCCCTCGATAAAAGCATACCTAAGGCACCGATCAGACTGTGGGGTTCAAGTGAGCGATGTCTTTCTTCGGGTTGTCAAGTGAGCGCCCTCCTTCATGGATGTTTCGCTGATTGGCCCACAACATCTCCAGAGGGTTCAGCAGTGAATCCCAGCGTCCCAGGTTCACTCCCTAGATGCCATCAGCCCACTTGAAGGCCCAAGTTGTATCTTTTCTCTTCAACCACAGCCACTGGCTCCCATTCTCAGCAGCCCTGAAGAGGTCCTTGACTGCCTGTCTGTGGGCGTGTCCTTGTACTCCCATCTCCCTGAGTAGCCTAGATGTTGAAGTGGCTAGGAAACCTCTGCAGCCTACTTCCACTAGATGAACCTCCGCATTCCAGCCTTGTTGCTGAGCATCCACGAGTTCAGCATACCTCAGCTTCTTCCGTTCATAGGCCTCCTCCACTGCACCCTCCCAGGGCACTGTGAGCTCTATGATGTAGACGAGCCTGAGTGAGGATGACCACAGAATGAGGTCTGGTCGCAGGTTGATGGATGCGATCTCAGCTGGGAAGCAAAGTTTCTTGTCCAGGTCTGCCAGCAGCTTCCAGTCCCGTGCAGTTTGCCCAGTTGCCCAAGGTCAGCTCTCATGGTGGCGAGGCTGGCTTGCCCCTCCCGCACAAATGGAGTTGCGTGCCAACAGGATGACGGGGGAAAGAAGGGCGTTCATGCTAGTCCAGCGAGTTTCCAGCACCGCTGCAAGACATGTTAGTACCTGGTTGTGCCGCCAGGTATAACGGCCTTGGGTGAGGCTGGTCTTGCATCCTACTAGGATGTGCTTCAGTGTTGAATATAGAGGGCAGGTAGGGTCTTCACCATACCACCGGTTTAGATTTGCAGGAGAAGCAGGACAACATAGGCCAACCTGATGGTAAAGCTCGCCCTGAAGGCCTCCATCTCCCACAGATCTTTCCAGGAGATCTTCTGCCTATGTCACCCACTGCCCTTGCTTCGCCTGTGACACTGCTTGTGTGCACCTTCCTGCTTCCTCTTCCCAGAGAACTTCCTGGACCACCAGGTTGCGTCTCTTGGCTGGATTGGCCTTGCTCCAGGCTGGTGTACTGGCCCCAAGCCCAAGTCCACTCCTCCCCTCCTGAACTCGGCCCACGATGCCCCTGTGTCGCCTGTGTTGCGTTGCCTGTTCAGTTTCAATCAGCGGGGTCCACTTCCTCCCAGTTGCCAGGATGGGGGCTGCTTGGGCTACGAATGGGTCGCTCGAATCGAATAGCATCATCTCCAATCTGACTTTGGCGCACTTGTACTCCTCTGCCAGACTGGAAATGGGCAGGTGTGGCATCCCTTTGCTATAGAGCCCAATACTGCTGAAGCACCTGGGAAGACCAAGCCACTTCCTTGCATATGAGTTGACCAGTCTCTCCAGCTTTTCTACCTTTGAGAGCAGAACTTCATTGAGGTTTAGTGGCCACAGGAGGCGAGGGAGTAGTCCATACTGCAAGCACCACAGCTTTAGCTTGCCCGTAAGCAGGGTTGTGTCAATGTTCTCCTGGCCGCTGGCAACCTTCTTCCTGACCTGTTCAATTTGCTCTTTATTCTTGTGGGAGGCATCATACCAATGACTCTTCATTGGTAGACTCTTCACAGGCCTCTCAGAGACCGTTGGAATGGGTTCCTCGCCAATGCAGAAGCGGTGATCTAACAGCTCCCATTTGACAATGGAAATGCTCCTGGACTTGACTTGATGTTATCTTGGAACAGCCGTACTGTACAAGCCTTGGTTGTGGTGGGTATTGTGAGGTCATCCATGTAGGCTCTGACCGGTTGCAGCCTCAGTCCAGGTCTTATTCGCTGTCCGCCAACCACCCACCATGAGGCCCCTGTGATGACCTCCATGGCCAGGGTGAAGGCCAGGGGGAGATGGTACAGTGGCCATGATTCCCACCTCAAGCTGTTGCCATGCTGTGGTATAGTCTGCTGTTGTCACACAGAGCTTAATGTCCTGGAAGTAGGCCTTGACAAGGGTTGTAAGAGCTGGTGGGATGCTGAAGTAGTTGAAGGCTGTCCACAGGAGGTTGTGAGGAACTGAGCCAAAGGCGTTCGCAAGATCCAAGAACACCACATGAAGATCTGTTCCCTCTTTCTTGGCAACCTGTATCTGATGCCAGATGACACAAGAATGCTCCACACACCCAGAGAAGCCTGAGATGCCTGCTTTCTGGATTGATGTGTCAATCAGGTTGTTTTCCCTCAGGAATCCTTCCAGTCTGTGAGAGACCACGATGAAGAAAATTTTTCCCTCCACATTTAGAAGGCTGATCTGGCGAAACTGGCTTATTTCCGGGTGAATCCTTTTCCTTGGGGATATGGATCCCTCCAGCTCTCCTCCAGGACGTCAGCATCTCACTCTTTTGCCACATGACTCATCAGCCTCCAGAGAAATCGCAGGACATCTGGTGCGTTTTTATAGAGTCTGTATGGTATTCCGTTGGGACCTGGAGCCGACGCGGCTCTTGCTCTACGCACAATTTTGTCCACTTCGCTCCATCTGGGTGGGCTAATATCTAGCTCGTGCTCTGGTGGGTTGACTGATGGCTTGTCAGTAGGGAGTGGAACCCCTTTATGGTGACGGTCATCTGTGCAGGTCTTTTCCAGATGTTTTTCCAGGTCAGCCTTTGACACTGAGAGACTTCCACTCTTCTCCTTTGTGAGGAGAGTCTTCACAAAGAGGAAGGGGTCTTTGTAGAAGCGTGATCTTGTTTGCTCCTTCCTTCTGCGTCTCTTGCGTAGGTTTTCAGCTCTCCTCAGTGTTGTAAGCCTACTCCGAATCTCTTCCTGCAGCAGGTTTATTCCCTCCTTCTCCTCTGTGGTCTTCCGCCATTGTTTCTTCAGCTGCCTCCTCTCCTTGACTAGGCGGTCTATTTCCGTCTGCCTTCTGGACTTGGTAGGAACTGTTCTAGTTGATTGTTTGCTTTTGACCACACCGAATCGTTCCGCTTCATTGGCATGGATCAGCCCGCCCATTATCTCCAACTTCTTCATGGTGGTGCTTTTCATCCCCTCTAGGATGTTGCGGAGATCAGTGTTGATCTCCTTCCACAGCGACTTGTCGCAGGACTTTGGCCACTTGACTAATGGCCTTCGCCCCGGGACTTCTTCTCTGCTGATGGACGTGCTGTGTTGGTTCCGGGTTCCTCTCTTGTGCCTAGCTCTTCCTTCTCTGGGACAGGGGCATTCATGTCCTGCAGACTGTGGTGTGTGTCCTGTTGCTGGACTTCAGTCGACTGACCCGGCCTGCTTCTCAAAAAGTAGCTGTCGATGCGATATCCCTGTTGACCCTTCTTTAGGCACCCTCTCTTGCCCTGGTGTATCTTCAGGGCGAGGGTGGAAGTAATCTTTGTCCAGCCACATACGCAGTTCTGGAGCCTGTGTCCTGCTGTAGCTGGCGGAGCCCCAGGTATGCTGATCATCAAACTCGTAGACTGTTCCGTTCCTGTGTTCGTTACCATGTTATCTGCTGATGAGCCATCTTCTGCCCCCACTCTCGCACTCTCACTCATAGCACTTTTCATAGCAAGTTTTGGGTGCTCAAGTTGAGCTTATATGCTCAACTTGAACAATAAATTCTGTGCAACGTGTGTTCTTTTTCTACTCAACATCTCCAAGACCAAGGAGGTGGTAGTGTACTTTAGGAAGAATTGGAGGAGACATATTCCAATTACCATCCAGGTGGTAGTGGACTCATACAAGTACCTTTTGGTCCACATTAACAATAAACTGGACTGGTTACATCACACAGATGCCCTCCACAGGAAAAGTGAAAGCAGGATGTTCTTCCTGAGGAGTCCAAGGTTGTTTGGTGTCTGTAGCGGGCTCCTCAAGACCTACCAGTCTATGGTAGCCTCTTCTTTGCTGTAGTGTGCTGGTGGGGCAGTGCCAGGACTGGTGAGGTCAATGGGCTCAACAAGCTAGTGAGGAAAGCCCACATGGTGGTGGGACTGAACCTGGACCATCTCCAATTGGTGGCAGTGGGGAGGGTGAGGGACAAACTGGGAGCTATCCTGGACAATCCTTCCCACCCCCTGCACGATGAGCTGTGGCTGAGGGGCACCCCTTTCAGCCAATGGAACTGAACGCTTTAGACGCTCCTTTCTGCCCACAGCCATCAGACTGTATAACAGCAGTCTGGACAGTACAAAACTGGAGGTGGATCTCCGCTACCACAACTTCACTACCTCACCCCATTCACTACCTCACCTATTCAAGTGCCATGCCCTCCCTCTGTTGTCTTAAATGTATCCAGGTTGGTCTCAGCCCACTTCTGCCTATTTTTGTTCATTTATTTTATTCTTGTCATCGCTATTGTCATTCTGTCTATGTTGTCGTTTACTGTCTTACTGTCTTTTTTCTTTCTTTCATCTGTTCATTCTTATCCTTGATGTTGTTCTCCCTGTTGTTTATTTGTAGATGTCTTTTTCTTTTTTCTTGCCATCTGCCTGTCTATTAATATTTATATTGATATTTATTGGAACTTATAACTGTTACGATACTGTGACAAAAGAATTCCCCGATGGGGATCAATAAAGTGGATCTTATCTAAAATGATTAATAAAAAAACAAACTGCATTTTCATTTTCTTATTCCAGAATGCTCATTCTTTGAATTAATCCAAAATTAAAATGCAAAATGCATTAAGGATTTAATTTTCAAAACATAAACCAGCAAATTGTGATCAATTAGAAATTTACAATTTTTTATTTGTAAATTATTATAATTCTTACAATTAGTAATTTCAAATTTAAAAATGTAAATGTATTAGCATAAGGCTTATTCATTTTCGGAATGTGGCGGCATATTTTGACTCACAACTAAAATGAATAATACATATACTGCATTTTCATTTTCTGCCCCGCCCCGAATAAAACGATCAAAACACATTTCGGATTGGTAGTCACAAGCGGCTCAGGATTGGTCAGTGGCCTTGACTTCAGTGGCCGGTGCTCCTCTTACGGCTACTTTGGACACGCGCGCTCAAACACACACACACACACACACACACACACACACACACACACACACACAGAGCCATTTACCTGCTGAGTACCAGAGAGCTTGGTAAAATTTTACTGTGCTTTAACAGACATCGTTACAAAAGACGCTGCCCCACCCAGCCAGACAGATAGATAATTTGGAAAAATAGACAAACCAATAATTCAACGTTTTATTTCGTAGTCAGGCATGAATGATACTGCAAACAGTCAAATACAACTATATGGAACGACTGCTGTACTCCAAGGAGTATCTTGAAATCATATACGATCTTTGAAGAACGTTACTTAGCAACCACATACTACAAACGACACGGTAAACGCCCTAGCAAGCTAGCAAACTCAGCAGCTACTTTACTGTTATCAGGAGGCGCTTAGTGAGCTGCACAGTTGAACTCAACAAAATGGTAAAACAAGCGATACAGATATTTGCTCGAATCAAGCCTACAGAACACAATGTGGCGGTAAGTTGACAGATAGCGAGAAGTCAAACACAAAGCATGAAGTAATGAAGTGTAAGTTCATGTTAGCGAGATGAAGAGTAATTTCATGTTAGCGTGATAGTACTTGTGTACGTTTGTAATAGGAGGCCTTCGCCGACATCAACATAGATTACTAGTGGAATCCTTGCGTAATCCGAAAATCTGTCGCACAGGGTGTGAAAAAATGTAACTTCACCATCACTTTATTTAACTTTACGCCATTTTTAATATAATTTTAATACAGTCCTTTTAGCTTTTAATTAAGGCGGTTTCATTGTATTTAAACAGGTTTGTTCAGGTTGTTGAGTATGTAAAATAAAGTTAAATGGAAGTAGACGATTCGCTGTTGAGACCCCTGAAAGGAATAGATGGAAGGAACGATGAAAGCTTACTTATTTTGACATAAAAGTCAAAATACATTCCTTCTGAATTATTCAGGACATCCCTGAACAATTCAGACTGTTGAAGACATTGAATTGGACTTGGTAGTTTCACTTACTGAAGTCAGTTTAAGTTAGGTTAACTATTGTTTGTTTCTCCAAATATATTTGAAACACACTTAAACCATGTAAGACTTTGTGTTGGACTTTGAACTTGGACTGATGACAAATGTTGGCATACATCTTCTACATTTTTAAGTATTGGTTAGTTTAAATGCATATTCTTAACGTTAATCTAGTCTTAAATAAGCAAAGTCATTATTTTAAGAAATGGTATGTTTGTATCAGTAATGCCCTCTCTAATTAATTGACTGAGGAATAAATGAATATCTCTGAGAATCTCTCAATTACTTTCATTTGAAGTCTAAATATCTTACACATTTAAACGAGCAAAGCTGTTTTCGGGATTTTAGAGATTTGTTTTTGAAATTCTGAGATGATTGTACAACTAGAAAGTGATGTTCAAGATGTAATTCTGCTGGAAGGGCATCACAGACTGTCTGAACATTTAGTCCTGAAATCAAGGGGGCGTTAAATTTCAACACTATTGTAGGCCGGAACATATTAATTTTTTCAAATAAAAGGAGGGCCTGTCCACATTAACAAAGTCAGTGTCTTGTTAGATTCTACCTGACCGAGCATTAACTTTGTCTTTAATAATTAGAAATTTAATCTTGTATAGTTTTTTTGTACCTACCCGAGACAGTTTTTTGATTAGTAAGCCCAACTTGCATTCAAAGATTCTTGTAATAAATACCTTGATTGCTGATTGAATGTATCCCTCAAGAACCAATATTTTACACTGAAGGGTGTTTTGTCTTCTTGTTAAATTGAAGATTAAAATATGGTACCACATGACTGACTGTAATAGGGAGTAGGTAGATGTACAACTTTTTGGTTACTAAACAGTTTTCAATGGTTAATCTACAAACTGGACTTGCCTTGCTTTCTTCCTGTTGGACTTTACTGTTGTCTTTTGCTCCCTCAGGTGTACTCTGTGGACAGTGATGAACTGACAAATGCTTCACTGAAGTTTGAGGTGTCCAGGAACATGGCTGAGGGTTTTGTGAACAACAAAAGAAAATTCTTTAAGTTCAGGTAAATTATTTGTAACAGTTCAAGCTGACTATGTACAAGGAACCATGATACTGTCTGAATTGAGCTTTGAAGTTGTAGCTGACTTACACTGAGTTCAGCGCAGAGAAAGTTGATACACGCAGGACTCTTAATACCATCTCTATGTTTACAACTTAGGTCTATCGCTGTTAAATACAGTGATACATAACTTTGAAATACATATTGTAATTTTGTCTTGTTAACTTATAGTTGCATGAACAGTTCAATCATCAGAATCAAACATTTCTTTTTTTGGCGTTTAAAGCTGAAAATTGCAGGATATCTCTTATTTTACATGAATTTTGATAAGATTTAAGAGTGCGGTAACCTCAGAGTAGTGGGAGAACAATGACCAAAGCATGAAGGTGCATTGCCCACCAGTATTTAAGTGCTCAAGGGATGTATAGGAAAATTTAGCCTCCAGTTTTGGCACAAATTTTACGCATCTCTTTCTAATGCAGACCAAGTTGGCTGCAGGCTGCAGAGTTCACATCTCACTTCAAAACCCCAAATTCAAAGTAAAGGAGTCACATATAGTGGGACAAAAAAGTATTTAGTCAGCCACCAATTGTGCAAGTTCTCCTACTTAAAAAGATGAGAGGTCTGTAATTTTCATCAAAGGTACACTTCAACTATGAGAGAGACTGGGGGTAAAGAATCCAGGAATTCACATTGTAGGATTTTTAATGATTTATTCATAAATTCCTCTGTAAAATAAGCATTTGGTCACTCACAACAAGCAAGATTTCTGACTCTCACAGACCTGTAACTACTTCTTTAAGAGGTTCCTCTGTCCTCTAAATGTTACCTGTATTAATGGCACTGTTTGAACTGGTTATCTGTATAAAAGACACCTATCCACAACATCAAACAGTTAGACTCCAAATTCCTCTATGGCAAAGACCAAAGACCTGTCAAAGGACACCAAAAACAAAACTAGATCTGCACCAGGCGTGGAAGAATTGAATCTGCAATAGGTAAGCAGCCTGGTGGGAAGAAATCAACCGTGGGAGCAATGGAAGACATGCAAGGCCACTGATAATCTCCCTCGATCTGAGGCTCCACACAAGCTCTCAACCCATGAGGTTAAAATGATCACAAAAATGGTGAACAAAAATCCCAGAACAACACAGGGGGACCTAGTGAATGACCTGCAGAGAGCTGGGACCAAAGTAACAAAGGCTACAATCAGTAACACACTATGCCACCTGGGACTCAAATCCTCCCGTGCCAGATGTGTCCCCCTTCTCAAGCCACTACATGTCCAGGCCTGTCTGAAGATTGCTAGAGAGCATTTGGATGATTCAGAAGAGGATTGGGAGAAATGCAGCCTCAGGGCGCCGCGTCCATTGTCTCCGTGAGTTAGCCTCGGGGGGCACGGACCAGTGTCTCCCGAAGCCGATCCCAGGCCCAGATAAATGCAGAGGGTTGCGTCAGGAAGGGCATTCGGTGTAAAACTTTTAATAACCAGATCATACCGGATCCATTGAGGCCTGGGTTAACTATGAACGCCATTGGTACCAATGACCTACAGGGAACCAATGGAAAGAAAGAGAGAAGAGGAAAGGCAACAGTCTGGGACTAATAGTTGGGACTTTGAATATCGAGACTATGACAGGAAAAGGTAGAGAGTTGGTAGACATGATACAGAGAAGGAGAGTGGATATACTGTGTGTCCAGGAGACCAGGTGGAAAGGTAGAAGGCTAGAAGCTTAGGAGCAGGCTTTAAGTTGTACTATTATGGTACTGACAGGAAGAGAAATGGAGTAGGAGTTATTTGGAAGGAGGAGTTTGTTTGGAATGTTCTGGAGGTGATAAGAATGTCAGATAGACCTATGAGTCTGAAACTGGAAATTGAAAGTGTGATGCTCAATGTTGTTAGTGGCTATGCCCAAAAGGTGGGATGTGAGTTTGAAGAGAAGGAGAAGTTCTGGAATGAGTTAGATGAAGTGATGCAGAATATTCCCAGAAATGAGAGAGTGATAATTGGTGTAGACTTCAATGGACATGTTGGCGTAGGCAATAGAGGGGATGAAGAAATGAGGGGCATATGGTATCCAGGATAGGAGTGCAGAGAGATAGATGGTGGTCGATTTTGCAAAATGGATGGAAATGGCTTTAGAGAACACTTTTCCAGAAAAGACAGGAGCATAGTGTAACTTATAAGAGCGGAGGTAGAAGCACGCAGGTTGACTGCATCTTGTACAGACAAGGTAACCTAGAAGAGATCAGTAACCCTCAAAGTAGTTGTAGATGAGAGCGTAGCCAGACAGCATAGGATGGTGGTTTCTAGGATGACTGGTAACAAGGAAGAACAAGAGAACAAAGGCAGAGCAGAGGACAAAGTGGTGGAATATCGGAAGCTGAAAAGGGAGGAGCGTTGTATGGTTTTCAGGGAGGAGTTGAGAAAGGCTCTGGGTGTTCAGGGAGAGCTTCCAAATGATTGGACACCTACAGCAAATGTTATCAGGGAGACAGGAGATTACCTGGTGTATCATCTGGACAGATAGTAGATAAGGAGACTTGCTAGTGGAGTGAGGAAGTGCTGGAGTATTTACAGAGAAGGCAGTTGACAAAGATTAAGTGGGATACTGAGAGGACTGAAGAGAACAGAAAGGAGTACAACGAGATACAGTGTAAGGTAAAGATAGAGGTAGCAAAGACAAAACAAAAGGTGTATGATGACTTGCATGCTCAGTTGGACAGTAAGGAGGGAGAGATTGATTTATACAGGTTGGTGAAACAGAAAAAGATGGAAAGGATATACAACAGGTCCGGGTGATTAAGGATAGAGAGGGAAATGTATTGACAGATGCTAGAAGGGTGATGGGAAGATGGAAAGGGTACTTTGAAGAGCTGATGAATGTGGAAAATGAAAGAGAGGCAAGGGTACAAGAGGTGACTTTTATAGACCACAAAGTAGCAGAGATAAGTAAATGTGAAGTGAGGAAGGCATTGAAGAGGATGAAGAGTGGAAAGGCAGTTGGTCCTAATTATTTACTTGTGGAGGTGTCTAGGAGTGGCAGCGGTTGATATTCTGACTAGATTATTCAACAGGATCACAGAGAGTGAGAAGATGCCTGAAGAATGGAGACAAAGTGTGATGGTGAATAAGGGGGATGTGCAGAATTGCAGCAACTACAGAGGGATAAGTTAATGAGCCATACAATGAAGTAATGGGAAAGAGTGGTGGAAACTAGACTGTGAACAGAAGTCAGCATTTTTGAACAGCAGTATGGCTTCATGCCTAGAAAGAGTACTACAGATGCAGTATTTGCTTTGAGAATGCTAATAGAGAAGTACAGAGAAGGTCAGAGGGAGCTGTATTGTGTTTTTTTAGACCTTGAAAAAGCATATGACCGGGAGCCCAGAGAGGAACTCTGGTATTGTATGAGTAAATCTGGAGTGGCAGAGAAGTATGTTAGACTGGTGCAGGACATGTATGCTAGCTGTGAGACACTGGTGCGGTGTGCTGTGGGGGGTAACAGAGAAGTTCAAGGTGTAGGAGGGACTCCATCTGGGATCACCTCTGAGCCCCTTCTTGTTTGCAATGGTGATAGACAGATGAGGTAAGACAGGAATCTCCATGGACCATGATGTTTGCAGATGACATTGGTTTCTGTAGTGAGAGCAGAGAACAGGTTGACGAAAATCTAGAAAGGTGGAGGTAAGCTCTGGAAAAGAGAGGAATGAAGGTTAGTCGCAGCAAGACAGAGTACATGTGTGGGAGTGGAGATCAAGAAGTTGGAGGATTTCAGGTACTCAGGGTCAACAGTCCAGAGCAACGGAGAGTGTGAAAAGAGGTGAAGAGACGGGTCCAATTAGGTTGGTATGGGTGGAGAAAAGTGTTTGGGGTACTCTGTGATAGAAGACTATCAGCCAGAATGAAAGAAACGGTGTACGAGACAGTGGTAAGACCAGCAATGCTGTATGGCCTAGAAACAGTTCCAATGACGAAAAGACAGGAGGCAGAGCTAGAGGTCGCAGAGATGAAGATTCTAAGGTTCTCTTTGGGAGTGTCTAGGATGGATAGGATCAGAAATGAGTCTATCAGAGGAACAGCACATGTTAGATATTTTGGTGTGAAGGTCCGAGAAGCCAGACTAAGATGCTTTGGTCATGTACAGTGGAGGGATAGTGAATATATTGGTAAACAGATGCTGGAATTGGAGCTGCCAAGCAGGAGGTCCCGAGGAAGACCAAAGAGAAGATTTATGGATGTAGTGAGAGAGCATAT
Source organism: Fistularia commersonii (assembly GCF_037954325.1). Classification (NCBI taxonomy): domain Eukaryota; kingdom Metazoa; phylum Chordata; class Actinopteri; order Syngnathiformes; family Fistulariidae; genus Fistularia; species Fistularia commersonii. Next base: position 9,473,281 of record NC_141284.1, read on the forward strand.
GAATGTAATTGATGGGAGAGAGGAGGATACAGAGAATAGTGTTAGATGGAGAAGGTTGATTTGCTTTGGTGACCCCTGAAGGGAAAAGCTGGAAAGAGAAGAAGAAAAAGAAGAAGATTGGGAGAATGTCCTATGGTCAGATTAAACCAGAATAGAACTTTTCGGTAAAAAACAACTTGTCGTGTTTGGAGGCGAAAGAATGCCTACTTGCATCCAAATAATGCCATACCTACTGCGAATCATGGTGGTGGAAACATCATGCTTTGGGGCTGGTTTTTCTGCAAAGGGACCAGGATGACTGATCCGTGCAAAGTAAAGAAAGATTGGGGCCATGTATCTTGAGATTTTGAGTGAAAACCTCCTTTTATCAGCAAGAGCATGGAACATGAAGTGTGGCTGGGTCTTTCAGCATGACAATGATCCCAAACACCCTGCCCGGGCAACGAAGGAGTGGCTTCATAAGAAGCATTTCAAGGTCCTAGAGTGGCCTAGCCAGTCTCCAGAGTTGATGTCTATGTTGCCCAGCGACAGCCCCAAAGCATCACTGTTCTAGAGGAGATCTTCATGGAAGAATGGGCCATAATACGAGTAACAGTGTGTGAAAATCTTATGAAGACTTACAGAAAACCTTTGACCTCTGTCATTGTCAACAAAGGGTATATAACAAAGTATTGTGATGAACTTTTGTTGTTGACCAAATACTTATTTTCCATTATGATTTGCAAATAAATTCTTTAGAAATTAAACAATGTGATATTTTGGATTTTTTTTCTCCCATTCTGCCTCTCATAGTTGAAGTTTACCTATGATGAAACAGGCCTCTCGTCTTTTTAAGTGGGAGAACTTGAACAAGTGGTAGCTGACTAAATACTTTTTTGCCCCACTGTAGCAGTAGACAGGTTTTTTGGAAACCATGATTGCTTCCATGTTCTTCTATAGAAATTAAATTTCTACAATTGACAATCTTTTTGGTTTGTAGCATGAATGGCTTTTAATCGTCAGAATTAAAGATTTCTTGTTTGGGGTGAAGTAAAGCTTAAAATTTGCAGGACTTGCATTTCCCTCTTTGTTCAGAAGAATAAACTGCTACATTTGAAAACAGCGGGTCAAGATTCTTTTCAATCCTATTAATAGATTGCTTTTTTCAATTAATTTGAACTGGTCTGGGTAACTGCATTAAGGCATTAATGTTGAATTCGTCTGTGGTGTGGGGACACAGTGACGCAGCACAAAGGACCCTGATTCAGTTCTAACGAGGGGACCTTTCTGTGTGGAATGTGCATGTTCCCTCCTGTCTCTGTGTGGGTTTCCTCCGGGTTCTCTGGTTTCCCCCCACATTCCAAAGACATGCATAATTGGAAAAAATTGGGAAAATTGCCCCCAATATGAGTGGGTGAATGTTGTCTGTCTTTGTGGCAGTCTCTCGCCTGATGACAGCTGGGATAGGCTCCAGCATCCCTGCAACCTTGAGTTCAGGATAAGCGGCAGTAGATGGATGGATAGTGATATAATGAAATATCTGTTGTTGATAATCTGTTTTTGTTTTTTCCAGTTTTCGAAAGGTGTTTGATCAAGCAGTTAAGCAAGAAGAAATATTTGAAAACATTGCCAAACCAGTTGCAGAGAGGTAAAATCCGTCTTGCACACACGCATGCACCCATACACTCTTACACACACAGTCTTTAAGAATTAACAATCCTGTTCATCATTTGGGCTAGCAGGGTTTTATCTAGACTAACTGACAGGAAGTCAGTAAAGCTTTGTTGTCTTTTACTTGAAAAAAGAGATTTTTTGCTTTACATACATAAACCATCAAGTGGGTCGGGCTGGCCAGACAGATGGTAGAGTCCTTCATTGCCAGTAAACTTATCGGTGCCACAACACAAAAATGAAATATAAGTGGGAGCAGGTCATTTATTTCAGGGTTATAACAACAGGTCATCGGAGTAATCAATCATACAGGTGTCAGGGAACAACAAAAAATGTTGTACTCTTAAGATTGTGGTTGTAAAGTGACTTTGCTCATTTGTGCCCTATACCCTGAGAGTAGTAGAACTGAACTGAAATAGTAGATATTGTTTTTTACTGTGGTGTTTAGTACATCTGTCTGTCTGTCTGTCTTGTCTGTCTTTCTGTCTGTCTGTCTGTCTGTGTGTGTTAACAGTGTCCTGGCTGGCTACAATGGCACCATATTTGCCTATGGCCAGACAGGCAGTGGAAAAACATTTACCATAACAGGAGGAGCAGAGCGCTACCATGATCGTGGACTCATTCCTCGTACACTGTCATACCTCTATGAGCGATTTACTCAGGTCAGCAAATTATTTTTGACTGTGTATAACGCAAAAAATAACATTTGTCGGATCTCAAATATCACAATGTTGCTCCAGATCCAGTGCTCTGTATAATTTAATGTACAAATATGCTTCCTTTGATATTGAGATTAAGAATTGAATATCTATTGAAGAAGTCTCTTGTTTAACATTTGAAAAATAACTATTTTGAATATTCTAGAATTTTTAATCAGATAGAAGAATAGATGAAACCTTAAAAGAGTTAAATGAGGTTTTTTTTCTTGAAAGAAAACCTGTCAGACTTTGTATTTAGTTGAGTAATTTTGTATGCATTTATTCATGTATAGGTATAACCTTCAAGTTGTATGTGTCATTACTAAGTATTTTAAACAAATCTTTGTAAAATTAATTTCCTAACAAATCTAGGTATTTTCTACTTTTCTTTTTGCTCAGCAGGACAGCGCTACAAAGTTTACCATCCACATCTCCTACATGGAGATTTACAACGAGATTGGATATGACCTTCTAGATTCCCGACATGAAGTATCCCGATTAGAGGACCTACCGTTAGTAGTAAAATTTTTCTCTACTGGTAATTAGACTTGCTTGGAAGGCACTCTATAGGGTATTTTTGTCTGCTGAATAAATTCTAAAATAATTTAAGTGTTATTTTTTTCATACATACAAATAAACAAAACAACAGACCCAAATCACAGTGTAACCAATCTTGATAATGATATAATTAGTACTTATTTTGTCTGGTTGAAGAAAAAAATATCCCTGATAGTTCTAATACTTTATATAACAATTTTTGGTTGAGCTGAATTGTATTCCTGAATAAGTCTACTTGGCCAAATGCAGACAGTAGTATTTACCAACTCCCATAAGACAAAATGAGATTATGAGACCGTAATGCATGGTTAACTTGATGGCAGACTGCCATTAGACAGGAGAGACAGAGGATCATATAGAGACATTTCTGTATCTTGTTCCCACTGCTGCTAACGGCCTTTATTTTTGTAGACAAATCATAGTCTACTTGAAATAGGCAGTGACCATTGCTAACCATGCTTTGCCCACAAAATTATTCTCAGAGAAGCTATGGCACTATTGGTCTGCTTTTCCTTCTCACTGACTGTACTATTTCTTATCCTGATCTTGTTCTCTTGCCTTACATTTCCTCCCCTCCGCATACCTTCCTCTAAATTACAGGTGTGCTGTTACTATGATTAAGTAAACTTAGTTCATAAAACCCTTACCCATTTACAAGGTGTAGAAAGCCAGTAACCATTACTCATTCACAATCTGTTGCATTTAATGTGAACATGAAACCAAGGCAGTCCTATGTAGGGCAGGGATCTGTGTGTACTACATATACATTATGGGCATGACCACTTTTCTCATTGCGGGAAACTACCCTGACTGACTGACTTTCTGAAACTTTTCCTTAAGTCAAGTAAGGGAATCTGCTCTTCAATGCTTGGTTGCTCTGTGATAGGTGTCTGGTAATTCTTGAAGTAAAAACTATGCAAACTATGCATGATGACCTTTAAAGCTCAGCTGTTTTATTGTCAGATCTTGACATTCAATCAGCTAACACCACCTCCAAATGCTGTGCCAAAAGCAGACTCTGCCTCTTACATCCTATAAACATATTTAAAGATTATCATTACAACATATTTCTAGTAGTTTTATTTTTATTAATAACATGCATTTTAAATGTGTTATATATTTAATTGAGATTCCTACCATATTCTATATTTTAAAAATATGTTAGATCTATCAAAGCAAGGTTTGGTAGGTTATTCTCAGGAGTACTGTTATATAAATTAGCATAAGATCTCACATTTGGAAATTGCACAAGCATCTTTTCTTGACTCAGCCATGCTTGACATCTCAGGTCATAAAGTTTGATGATAATGTTTCATCCAAATTGGCTGTTTTTGGACAGACAAATGTCCAACTGCTATCACACCTCATCAACAGTTAATAAATTCTGTGGCTTGGAGTATCTTGAGACTATACTACATCTTGATGAATGTTGTATTTGAAGAATTGCACTATAACAATGTATGTATAGCTGCCCTTTAAAAAAACAAACAATTTAAGTAATTAGTATTATATAATATTACTTCATAATTTAAGAAGTTATTGCTTATTATTATTTTTTAAATTATCATTCATTATTTTCAGAAGAGTAATGATCATGGAAGATCAAGACCAGAACATCCATCTTAAAAATCTGTCAATGCAACACTCAGCAAATGAAGAGGAGGCTCTGAATCTGCTTTTTTTGGGAGATACAAATCGCATTATTGCAGAGGTAAGAATAAGTGGAATACTCTTTAGGGCAGCCTACATACAGAAATTTAGTGATTTTTAATTTTGATTCACACAATAAAGCATGCCATGATGGATATCAGACAGGAGATATTTTTGTTTTCTTTCACTGTATGAAGGCAGTCAGTAACATGTTCAGGAAATCAAAGTAAAGTTTGCAGGTAGATCCTTAAAACAAAATAAATATGTTGTCAAAATGTTTTATTCCAATTCAGTAAATCCAGTCACATTACATTAAATATGTGTGCTGCTAAAGAGTGCACCCTTGTTCCTTGCTAGTATAATCCCTGGGTCTGATGTTAAAGGATCAACAATATTGCATTGTTATTGTTTGTAAATACTGGCTTGTTCCCCTTCCTGCAGCACATTTTTGAACGTAATCCAATTCAGCTTACATGAATGGCAAGCAGTTCTATCAGTAAATTAACATTTTGACAGGCCTTTGACAGATAAGTAAAAACAGATGAATTACATTTACAGGACATTCTAGATGCTGTTACATGTTCATCCACTGATTTAAAATTTTAGTCATGTACTATGACTAAGATGTATTCTCATCTATTGAAGGTATCGCTTCACTATATGGTGGTGGTTATACAAGTTGGAAACACATGTACACTATATGTAAAAGACATATGTTTGTCACATAAAATCAAGAACTCTATATTCTTATGACAAATGGGATCTCCAAAATTAATGACTGGTTAGTTTTGATTCAAAAAAATCCTATAATTATCCTTAATAATGTATAAGATAAGCCAGGTATTAAATTGATAGACCCTGCCAATCCTGAATCCTACAGGGAAATATGCCCTGTTTGTAAAATAGTGATTGTACTCATAAAAGAACCCTTATAAAATATTATGATTCCTGCTGTCCATTCCATGTGCATGTGCGCGCGTGCGCGTGTGCGTGCGTGCGTGCGTACGTACGTGCGTGTGTGTGTGTGTGTGTAGATATATCGATATATTTAAAACATTTTTTAGATTTTGTATACATTATTTATTCCTTTTGGGGAATATCTGCATTCTTACCATGAACCTTAATGATGAAGTATATGTACTTGAGCAGTGCGTATATTCCCATTGTACATTTCTTTGTTTTTCAATGGAGTCTGTTTTGGGTTTTGAGGGGTATCAGAAAACTGCATTCATTATATAAACAAAAGCATTAAATTGGCACTGGAGAATGAAATGGACAGAAAATAGGCTTCACTAAAACAATTGCAAAAAACAAAACAATAACAGGAGACAATCCTGTAGCTTCAAGAAAAAAATACTGATATTGATACTCAAACCTTAAAACTTCTGGTGCCCCTGCTGACTGGACACTATAGTGGAAGTAAAAGACAAGTATCTGATCATGGCTGTCTCAACTACCTTGTTATAATATGAAAAATAAGCCATTTGTAAAGCCACTGGCATGTGTCTACTGCTGTTTAGTGTCATATGGTAAAGATTTCAACTTCAGATCAGCTGCAAAAAGACAAAAAAAAGGATAAAGATGAACATGTTTTTCTCAGTTTTCATCCACAGTCAACTGTTGCATCCACAGAGTCAAGGTTTGGAAGATTTCATAAAATTTTACTTTTCTCAATTCTGTCATCTCTAGACTCCCATGAACCAGGCATCCACACGTTCCCACTGTATTTTCACTGTGCACTTATGCAGACATGAGATGGGCTCCACAACGCTGCTGTGCTCTAAACTCCACCTAGTGGATCTGGCTGGATCTGATCGCATTAGCAAGACCAGATTAGATGGGCGGCTCCTCAATGAAGCCAAATACATCAACCTCTCTCTCCACTACTTAGAGCAGGTTGCCATTTCTGACTGTTCTGTTTTCTTTAAAATCATGTTTTGTACAGTCAATTTTACAACAAAACTTGTTCTTAAAAAATTAAGTGCATATATTTTTCAGATAACAATTTTGTGTTGCATGCACAGTATTGTCATCTAGTGTGTGCTATTTTGTTGTGTTAGTTTTAATATAGTTTCTAGACATAGAAAGAATAGTCTAATCTTCACCAGAATATGTCACTGTTCTTCTTTTCCTTTCAGCTTTTCTCTTCAGGGGTTACCACAGGAAATCAACCTTCTCCATCTAATCCTATTCTCTGTATTCTCCTCTCTCAAATCAACTAACTTCATATTCTCTCTCTCTGGCTGATAGTGTTCTATTGCATAGTAATGCAGCCTTAGTGCGGCACGGGCCGGTGTCTCCCTGAGCCAGCCTCGGGGGCAGGGGCACGGGCCAGTGTCTCCCTGAGCCGGTCCCAAGCCCGTATAAGTGCAGAGGGTTGTGTCAGGAAGGGCATCCGGTGCAAAACCTAACATGCAAATCAATCATAACAATCAGATCAAATCGGATCGGTCGAGGCCCGGGTTAATAGTGACCGCCATTGATACCAATGACCTACAGGGCACCAATGGAAACTGGGCTACTGTAGGTCAAAGAAGGAGAGGAGGAAGGCGTGTTTGGAAGCAGAGAGAGAAGAGTAAAGGCAAGAGTATGAGACTGAGAGTTGGGACTTTGAATGTCGGAACAATGGGAGGAAAATGTAGAGTTGGTCGACATGATGCAGAAGGTGGATATACTGTGTGTCCAGGAGATCGGGTAGAAAGGTAGTAAGGCTGGAAGCTTAGGAGCAGGCTTTAAGTTGTACTATCATGGTACTGACAAGAAGAGAAATGGAGTAGGAGATATCTTGAAGGATGAGTTTGTTAGGAATGTTCTGGAGGTGAAAAGAATGTCCGATAGATCTATGAGTCTGAAATTGGAAATTGAAAGTGTTATGCTCAGTGTTGCTAGTGGCTATGCCCAAAAGGTTGGATGTGAATTTTAGGAGAAGGAGAAGCTCTGGAATGAGCTAGATGAAGAGATGCAGAATATCCTCAGAGATGAGAGAGTGGTAATTGGCTTAGACTTCAACGGACATGTTGGTGCAGGCAATAGAAGGGTAGAAGGGTTGAAGAATGGATGGGCAGATTTGGTATACAGGATAGGAACGCAGAGATAAAGAAAGATAATGGTAGACTTTGCAAAAATGATGGAAATTGCTGTAGTGAACACTTTTTTCCAGAGAAGACAGAAGCATAGGGTAACTTATAAGGGCAGAGGTAGTAGCACGGAGGTAGACTACAGTCAAAGTAACCTGAAAGAGATCAGAGTAGTTGTAGGTGAGAGTGTAGCCACACAGCATAGGCTGGTTGTTTGTAGGATGACTGGTAACAAGGAAGAACAAGAGAACAAAGGCAGAGCAGAGGACAAAGTGGTGGAAGCTGAAAAGGGAGGAGTGTTGTATGGTTTTCAGCAAGGGGTTGAGAAAGGCTCTGGGTGGTCAGGGAGAACTTCCAGATGATTGGACAAACACAGCTACTGTTATCAGGGAGACAGGTAGGAGAGTACTTGGTGTGTCATCTGGATGGAAAGTAGATAAGGAGACTTGGAGGACTGAAGAGAACAGACAGGAGCACAGGGAGATATAACGTAAAGATAGAGGTAGCAAAGGCAAAGGGCGTACAATGACTTGATTGCTCGGTGGACTGTAAGGAGGGTGAGAATGATCTATAATGGTTGGCGAAACAGAGAGATAAACATAGAAAGGATGTACAACAGGTCCGGGTGATTAAGGATAGAGAAGGAAATATGTTGAAAGATGCTAGAAGAGTGATGAGAAGATGGAAAGGGTACTTTGAAGAGCTGATGAATGTGGAAAATGAAAGAGAGGCAAGGGTAGAAGAAGTGACTTTTATAGACTACAAAGTAGCAGAGATTAGTAAATGTGAAGTGAGGAAGGCATTGAAGAGGATGAAGAGTGGAAAGGCAGTTGGTCCTGATGATACACTTGTGGAGGTGTGGAAGTGTCTAGGAGAGGGAGCGGTAGAGTTTCTGGCTACATTATTCAACAGGATCTTAGTAAGTGAGAAGATGCCTGAGGAATGGAGAAGTGTGATGGTGCCCATTTTTAAGAATAAGGGGGATGTGCTGAATTGCAGTAACTGTAGCGGGATAAAGCTGATAAGCCATACAATGAAGTTATGGGAAAGACTCGTGGAAACTAGACTGAGAGCAGAAGTCAGCATTTGTGGGTGGCAGTATGACTTCATGCCCAGAAAAAGTACTTCATCACACTTCTCCATTCCTCAGGCATCTTCTCATTCTGTAAGATCCTGTTGAATAATGTAGCCAGAAACTCTTATCGCTGCCTCTCCTTGACACTTTCACACCTCCACAAGTGTATCATCAGGACCAACTGCCTTTCCACTCTTCATCCTCTTCAATGCCTTCCTCACTTCACATTTACTAATCTGTGCTTCTGTGGGTTACTGTAGTCAACTCTTCTATCCTTGCCTCTCCTTCATTTTCCTCATTCATCAGCTCTTCGAATTACTCTTTCCATCTTCCCATCACTCTTCTAGCATCTGTCAATACCTTCCCTTCTCTATCCTTAATCACCCGGACCTGTTGGAAGTCCTTTCCATCTTTATCTCTCTGTTTTGCCAACCTGTACAAATCATGCTCACCCTCCTTGTCCAACTGAGCATGCAAGACATCGTGCGCCCTTTGTTTTGCCTTTGCTCCCTCTATCTTTACCTTACGCTGTATCCCCTTGTACTCCTGTCTGTTCTCTTTAGTCCCCTCAGGGTCCCACTTCTGCTTTGCAAACCTCTATTCCTGTATATGCTCCTGCACTTCCTCATTCCACCACCGAGTCTCCTTATCTATTTTCATTTCAAACGACACACCTGTCAGTGATTCTTAGGCTTGATTGGCATATTTGGTTTTGGCAAGTTTTATACTGGATACCCTTCCTGTCGTCACCCTCTGCATTTATCCAGGCTTGGGACTGGCTCAGGGAAACCCTGCCCTTTGCCCCCCGAGACTGACTCAGGGAGACACTGGCCTGTGCCCCCCTGAGACTGCATTGCCAGAATATCTTAAGGAATCTGACTATATCATTCAATATAGCATTATTTTTATTATGTTTTGGCATTCACATATTTCATTGTAAAATGTTACCTCATTATAATGCTTCATTTACAGATTGCATGTCATATTTGCCTTCACCCTTTGAACTACTTTCCTCAGGTTATCAAAGCTTTATCAGAGAGGAATCGCTCCCATATCCCCTACAGAAACTCCATGTTAACCTCCATACTACGGGACAGCCTTGGGGGCAACTGCATGACCACAATGATTGCCACCATGACATTGGATATGGGAAACCTTGGTGTAAGTTAGTGACCAATTTTGATTGTCACTTTGCATTCAGCAAAAAATAAAACCTAAAAGCTTTCAAACTCATTATTTTTTAATTATTTAAATTTATAACATAATGGATATTATGTTCAGTTTTTTGAAGTTTAAGAATTAGTTTAAGAATGAATACAATGCTAAATCTTTGCAGATATTTTTCACAATTTCAAAAGTTTAGAAACTTTATGTTATACTTACTTCATCATAAAGCTATGTTCAATATTGTACAAAAGAGACAAAGTTAAAATTTATAGATTTGTTGAAATGTTTGTATTTGTGTTTAAACACGTTAGGAGTCTATTTCTACCTGTCGCTTTGCTCAGCGTGTGGCTCTCATCAATAATGAGGCAGTACTGAATGAGGAACTCGATCCATCCCTGGTAAGACAGTCAAACACTCACAGAACTTTCCCAGTCACCAGTACGAAAATTAAGCTTTGATCATAATGGACAGACCCTCCGAGTGGATTCTAACCCTAACTTGAAATGCTGGTAACTGTCATCTTTATCAGTTATGTGCAGTGTCAGACATCATACAACTAAAAGACTTAGTTTATCTCAGGTAATATATAGATTTATTTTTTTATATTTTAGTTTTTCATATCTTGTGTGTCTCCTTAGAAACTGTGTATCTCGAGACATGTGTGTTGTTTTTATTTAAGTATACAATCTCCGCAGCGCACACTCACGCATACTCATTCAAATACATGCAAGCAGAAACTGCAAGCCAAACTGCAACCACACACAACTATTTCTGTCCAGATGTAGATGTGAAGACAAGTTGTGGCATTTTTCAATAAATGTACATAGCCTGTTTATTTTTGTGAAGTCGCACTTTAGACAAAGTACATCACAGTCAGTCATCTAATTGTGTCATCTCATGTCACTAATTGTGACAGTGTCTGGCTACTCATATTTGTACCCTTCACTGTTTAAGCCAGGGGTGGGCAAACATTTTGGTTTAGGGGCCACATTGACTTTTAAAATTTAACAGACTGGTCGGGTCAGCACAATATACGATACATAAGAAAAAAAAACACATTTGTTAACAGTACATATCAGATTCATCTGACATTTGCTTTGAAAGTAAAATCAGCTTAGTTTTGAAGGCTCTGACATTTGCTTGCATTTCATGTATAAACCGTTTTTCCCCTGTAGCTTCACGTGCAGTTCATTCATGTGTGTCTGTATGTCCACAGTAAAGACTAAATCACAAAGCCAATCTGAGTCATACAGCTCAGGAAAATTCTCAAGTAGCTCCAAAAATGAAATAATCTCCCGTTTGAGCTCCCACATTCATTGATCCAATCATTCAATCCTTCACATCAAATATGAATTCTGCACCAATCTTTGGCAAGCTGGATTAAAAAGATCAACGGGCCGGATGTAGCCCACGGGCCGTAGTTTGCCAACCTCTGGTTTAAGCTCTAGACCACATGTGTCAAACTTAAGGCCTGAGGGCCAAATGTGGCCCGCCACGTCATTTTATTATGGCCCGCGAGAACGTCTCAAAAGGTCTGATTGTCAAACGCGTGCATTGACCATAAACTACATTTCCCACAATTCATGCCAATCATGTTACCCGCAAAGTGACGACATCCCGCCATTAGATCGCAGTGTATCCACATCAATGTGGAATTGAGAAATACAAATGATCATTAAATGTCCAGGAAGAGAAAAGTTGATACAGATTGAAGGCTGTTTCAAGAAAGATGGGAACGCATATGTAACATTTTTGTTACATTATTAGGGTTATTTAACATTAAAGAGTTGTTAGATTTATTTGACAATGCATTTAGTCACATTTATTCTGTTTACCTTCCATGTGGCCCTTTAAGGGCAACCATTATGTTGATGTGGCCCTCGGGGAAAATGAGTTTGACACCCCTGCTCCGGACTAACTCAGACTGTAAAAAACTGTAGCTGTAACTGTATTTCTTTCTTTAATCTACTGTGTACTTGACTACTTCAGAATTTCATATAATTCAAAATTATTTAAGTGTTGTAATGCATTTAAAATGGAAGGCAATATGAGACTTTCTCCCCCTTACTTCCTTTGGGCATACACACATCTGGCAGGCAAAGAAAGCACTAACAAACGCGGAGGCGGGCAAATCTCTTTTGCTGCAGGGCCACAATTGGCGTGATAGACCTTTAATAGATGTGCTAAAAAATTAGAGCATAAAGAAAGAAATGCATGTGAAGTCTCCAGTTTCCGGTGTCCTACTTTTTAATCAAAAAATTAATGAATAATGAAACAGCTAAGTGACACCAGCATCTTCCTACATTCTGCTGGAAGTTTGAAGACTTTGTCACCTTAAGCTAGGAACCTGCTGCTCCTCCAGCAGGTTGCTACCTTGCATGTTGAGGGGCTTCTTCCAAAGTCATTGGCGTGGGAAAATGTGCAAATGACCTGTTGCCATTTTCTATTTATTCACAAATTTGTACAGATTTAGATTAATGAATAAAAGCAGTTTCGATAATTTAGTTAGTTAGTAGCCCCTCCCTGAGCTGCCACCTTACTGTAGTGGAGGGGTTTGTGCATCCATGTGATCCTGGGAGCTATGTTGTCCACGGCTGCAGAAGCTGGCTCTTGGGAAATGGAATGTCACCTCTCGGTTTGGGAAAGAGCCCGAGCTGGTGTGCGAGGCCGAGAGATTCTGACCAGATATAGTTGGAGTCACCTCGATGCACAGCGTAGGGTCGGGAACCAAGCCTCTCGAGAGGGGCAGGACTCTTTTTTTTTTATTCAGGAGTTGCCCCTTGCAAGAGGCGCCGGGAAGGTGTGGGCATATTGATTGCCGTCTGACTTTGCGCCACCATGCTTGGGTTTAACCTGGTGGATAAGAGGATAGCCTCCCCCTTCCTTTAGGTGGGGTGACGAGTCCTGACATTGTGGCTATGCACCCAACAGCAGTTCAGTTTACACTCCCCTCTTGGGGTCCCAAGAGGGGCTGCTATAGAGCGTCCCTACCGGGGACACCCTTGTTCTACTGGGAGACTTCAACACTCACTTAGGCAGGGATAGTGCGACTTGGAAAGGCGTGCTTGGGAGGAACGGCCCCCCCGATCTGAACCCAAGTGGTATTTGATCACCATGTTCAGGCATATGTGCACTTAGCACCGATGCACCTTAGGCCACAGTTCTTCAATTTACCTTGTGGTCCTGTAGTCGGACTGTCGGCCGCATGTCCTGGACACTTGGGTGAAGAGAGGGGCGGACCTGTCAACTGATCACCACCTGATGGTGAGCTGGCTCCAATGGTGGGGGAGGATGGGGGTCAGACCTGGCAAACCCGAACGTAATGTGAGGGCCTGCTGGGAACATCTGGCAGAGTCCCCTGTCAGACGGCGTTTCAACTCCCACCTCCGGCAGAGCTACAACCACATCCCAAGGGAGGCGGGGGACATTGAGTCCGAATGGGCCATGTTCTATTCTTCCATTGTCGTGGCGGCAGACTGGAGCTGCGGCCATAAGGTGGTCGGCACCTGTCAGGGTGGCAACCCTTTAGCTCTCACTGGATCGGTTCGCAGCTAAGTGTGAAGCAGCCGGGATGAGGATCAGTACCTCCAAATCCGAGACCGTGATGCTCAACCGGAAACGGGTGGAGTGCCCACTCCGGATAGGGGAAGTGGTCCTGTCCCAAGTGGAGGAGTTCAAGTATCTCGGGGTCTTGTTCATGAGTGAGAGAATGATAGAACGGGAGATGAACAGGTGGATCGGTGAAGCGTCTGCAGTGTCACCTGTCAATTTACATTCCCACCTTCACCTTAGGTCACAAGCTGTGTGTAACGATTGAAGGAACGAGATTATGGATACAAGCAGCCAAATTGAGTTTTCTCCGTAGGGTGGCCAGACTCTCCCTTTGAGATAGGGTGAGGAGTTTGGCCAGCAGGGAGGAGCTCAGAGTAAAGTCACTGCTTCTCCGCATAGAGGAGCCAGATGAGCTGGCTCAGGCATCTAGTCAGGATGCCTCCCGGGGGAGATGTTCCAGGCATGTCCATTGGGGAGGACACCATGGGAACGGCTGGCCTGGGAACACCTTGGGGTCACCCCAGGAGAGCTGGACCATCTGGCAGGGGAGAGAGAGGTCTGGGCCTCTCTGCTCCGTCTGCTGCCCCCGTGACCCAACTCTGGATAAGTGGGGGAAGACAGATGGATGGCTGGATGGACAAAAGCAGTTTTGAGGATTTTTTTTTTTTTTTTTTTTTTTTTTTTTTTTCATTTAAGTAGCTAAACTCCCAGCAGAAGGTAGCTTTTTCTTCAGATGACAACAGCACTTAGAATGTAGGGTGACGTCTATTTGAGACCTGGTCACTGGGAAGAGGGAATGAGCATTAGAAAAGGCCCTTAATCTCCTGCTGAGTATTTTGTTTTGTGGGGCTGAGCGCTTGGAGGACAACAGCCTCTGGTATCTCAACACCATAATGAGGCTATGACGACACAGTAACTAAGGTCACTACGGATGCATCACAAATGTGGTCTGGCCCAACAGGAATTGTGCCAGAGGAGTATTAGGGCAAGAAGCATATGGGCCGTCATCCCTAAGAACGATGCCAGCTGTGAGGTTGTTGTGGGAACTGACATCTGGGTGATGGCATCTACATTAAACTGATGAGGGAAACAACATCAGAGAACATGCAGAACCTGACAGTCAATGGCCGCATAGAAAGCACTTGTCTGTATCCAAGCTAGCATGGTGATGAGTGAGTGTGGCAAAAACCTGTTGGAGGTTTACTCGTTGGACAACAAAGGACAACAAAGATCTGGTAATAAGACAGATCTCTTTCCAGTGATCATGTGGTTGACACCTAAGGTGAGGTCTCCATGGACTCTATAATGCCATCAGTTGAGTGGTGCTGGAGTTCTTCTGTAACACTGTCCGGCAAAGCTCGAGGCACACATTGAAGGGACTTGATTGTGATCCAGAAGTTTGTGTATGAACGGATTGAGATATCGTATGCCATCAAACAGACCAGGCCAGTCCTGATGCCCTTGTTATTTTATTGTCTAGCAAAGAGAAAGCGAGGCACAAAAAGGTCTAGGCCTGTGGTGTTCTCACCATGGCTTGTGATGGGGATCAGGAAAAAAATCTCTTTGCTTTATATGAAAATAAATGTTAGACATGTACAGTGCATGTACAGTAATGTAAATGTTTTATTCTCCTTTATGCCCATTTTTTTCAGCAAATTGCGAAAATGAAGCAGGAGATCCAATCTCTAAAAGAAGAACTGGTCATGCTGACAGGAAAGCTGAGAGATGACATGCTAACACAGGATGAGATTCAGAAGTATGCCATCCAGTGGTATTTAATGCCTAACAAAATCATATTGTAATGCTGTCTTGATGTTGTTTTTTTTCCACTTTGGAAATGTTGACCATGACATTGACGGGTCTACAAAATTAGTTTAATCATAATAATGATAAAAATTTTAATTGAGTTCACCACCAATTCAATTCAAATAGGGGGTCTCTCTGTGTGAGGTTAGAATGTTCTACCCGTGTCTGTATAGGTGTCCTCAGGGTTCTATAGTTTCCTCCTGATGATCCAAAGAAACGCAATAGGTTAATCCAGACCCTAAATTGCCGAGATGTTTGAATGAGGGAGTGAATGTCTGTTTCTCTATGCGTGGCCCTCTGATGGAATGGTTCAGTGTGTACCCTGCGTCTCACACAGTGACTGCTGGGCTCCTGCTCAAAGGGCCCCATGTCTGAACAATGAAGACGTTAGAGATCAAATTGAACCCTGCAGGGTCTCCTCCCTCGTTCGGATCAATCTGTTTTTTTCCTTCTCATGTTCTATCAGGGTCATGTCCATCTATTATCATCATCAGCTACATCATGCTGCGGTGAATGCCAGCCAACTCTGTATGTTCCTTGCTTTGCCTTGTTCATTTCTGAATTTCTCTTGTTGAATAAAGTATCTATCTATCTTATCCATCTATCCATCCATCCATGGCACTGGAGCACAGAGATAAATTGTTTTCCTAAAGCAGACTGGCATTTTTAACATCCCAGTGCATTTCAAATACTAAAATATCATGGCTGTTTACATGCAGAAAATTCCAATTGAGAACATGTAATTGGCTTGACATTTTGTGCATCTTCTTATAATTAGAATACTGGACTTAGTCAAGACCTTTTTGGATGATCATAGTCCAAATGCAACACTATCGGTGGGACCAGACATGCGAAAAATCCAGTATTGCTTCTATCTGCTGAAGGTAACTCCTTTACAATGTTCTTACTTTAATATGCCATATGTATTTTGCTTTACCTACTTGCAATATTGCTTTTGTGCTTTTTTGATACTTTGATTTGATACTAGTCGTGTGTGTGTGTGTGTGTGTTTGTGTGTGTGTGTGTGTGTGTGTGTGTGTGTGTGTGTGTGTGTGTTTGTGTGTGTGTGTGTGTGTGTGTGTGTGTATACATACACGTATATTGTGCTACCAGAAAGAGCTTTTTTTTCTAATTTAACTTATGATGAAAAATATGTTGGATCTTTATTTTATTCACTCCACAATGTAGTTGTAGTCTTTTTTCATTTTACATTTATTTTCAGGTTACTAAGTTGAATTTCAATATTCATTTCAACTTAGGCTTTCAATGATACATATTTACATTGCTCTTCAACCATGACCTCAAGCAATGCTTGGTCAGTTTACAAGAATACAAATTTGAGGAAAACTGAACAATCTGAAGACTTAATTCATTTTCAAAAAAAAATCTTTCTTTTCTTTTGTGTTGTTCAGATGATGGTTCGAGACAAGCAGGTTGGGGAGAAGACTGATCTTGAAGGCCAAGTGGCAACAGAAACAGTAATGGGAGGAAGAGAAATACAAGGGTGTCACTGTGCATCAGAAGTTAACAAATTAAAAGAAATGCTGAGACAACGTGACAATGAGATCCGTATCCTTTAACATGGTGCAGTCAATTTAGCCTAGGTCCCATTCTTCTTTTTCTTCTCTTTTCGGCTTTTCCCTTCAGGGGTCGCCACAGCAAATCAACTTTCTCCATCTAACCCTATCTTCTGTATCCCCCTCTCTTACACCAACTACCTTCATATACTCTCTCACTACGCCCATAAATCTTCTCTATGGTCTCCCTCGAGACCTCTCGCCTGGCATCTCCAATTCCAGCATCCGTCTACCAATATATTCTCTATTCCTCCTTTGTACATGGCAGAACCATCTCAATCTGGCTTCTCTGATCTTCTCTCCAAAACATCTAACATGTGCTGTTCCTCTGATGGACTCATTCCTGATCCTATCCATCCTGGTCACTCCCAAAGAGAACCTTAGCATCTTCATATCTGTGTAGCTCCCATTAAAAACTGCAATCAACAACTTGTGAAGGAAAAGGTCAAAGGTCATCATGGAACCATGAGCAGTCGGCTGCCGTCTCGTAGCGCCAGGGAAACCGTTATTTCAGTGTCTTGCTCAGCAACACTTTGACATACTATGAGCTGGGAATCAGTTCAGTTCAGTTCCAATGACGTTCGCTCTACCTCCTGCACAAATGCAGGATATACTTATATAATTATTAATAAGCAGATCATTTTTCCCAATCAGTACCCTTTACAGTTTCATAAAGTTTATGATATGAGAACCGTCAGACATTTAATACCCTTCTAAGATACCTCATTAAATATTCAGATGTGAAGAAGTACTTCATGTGATAACTGCAGGCTCATACAGTAGTTATTAATTGTACTTTTGGTATTACGATATTATATTTGTGATGGCTTTATTGTAATGAAATCATCTTCCACACGACTTTCTATAAACCATATAGATAATACTTCTGTTATTCTCCTTTTGGTTTTTCAGACTCATTCCTGATCCTATCCAACTCTGCGACCTTTAGCTCTGCCGATTGTCTTTTTGTCATTGTAACTGTTTCTAGACCATACATCATCACTGGTCTCACCACTGTCTTGTACACCTTTCCTTTCATTCTGGCTGATATTCTATTGCATAGCACCCCTGACACTTTTCTCCACCCAGTCCAACCTGCTTGAACCTGTCTCTTTACCTCTTTTCCACACACCCAGATGTAGTCCCACCTACACCTTGAACTTCTCTATTACCCCTACAGCACACCGCACCACTGTCTCACAGCTAGCACACATGTCCTGTACCAGTCTAACATACTTCTCTGCCACTCCAGATTTACTCATACAATACCAGACTTCCTCTCTGGGCTCCTGGTCATATGCTTTTTCGAAGTCTAAAAAAACACAATACAGCTCCCTCTGACCTTCTCTGTACTTCTCTATTAGCACTCTCAAAGCAAATACTGCAACTGCAGTACTCTTTCTAAGCATGAAGCAAATGCTGACTTCTGCTCACAGTCTAGTTTCCACTACTCTTTCCCTTAACTTCATTGTATGGCTCATCAACTTATCCCTCTGTAGTTGCTGCAATTCTGCACATCTCCCTTATTCTTAAAAATGGGAGCCATCACACATCATCTCCATTCTTCAGCCATCTTCTCTCTCTCTAAGATCCTGTTGAATAAACTAGTCAGAAACACTACCACTGCCTCTCCTAGACACTTCCATACCTCAACAGGTGTATTATCAGGACCAACTGCCTTTCCACTCTTCACCATCTTCAATGCCTTCTTCACTTCACATTTACTAATCTCTGCTACTTTGTGGTCTACAATAGTCACCTCTTCTACCCTCTCTCATTTTTCGCATTCAGCAGCTCTTCAAAGTACTCTTTCCATCTTCCCTAACTCTTCCTGCATCTGTCAATACATTTCCCTTTCTATCCTTAATCACCCGGACCTGTTGTACATCCTTTCTTTCTTTATCTCTGTTTCGCCAACTGTTATAGATCATTCTCGCCCTCCTTACTGTCCACCAAGCATTCAAGTCATTGTACGCCCTTTGTTTTGCCTTTGCTACCTATCTTTACCTTATGTTGTATCTCCCTATACTCCTGTCTGTTCTCTTCAGTCCTTTCAGTGTCCCACTTCTTCTTTCCTAACTGCTTTCTTCATATATACTCCTGCACTTCCTCATTCAACCACCAAGTCTCCTTATTTACTTTCCTTCCAGATGACACACCAAGTACTCTCATACCTGTCTCCTGGATAACATTAGCTGTTGTTGTCCAATCATGTGGAAGCTCACCCTGACCACACAGACCCTTTCTCGACTACTCCCTGAAAACCATACAACACTCCTCCCTTTTCAGTTTCCACCACTTTGTCCTCTGCTCTGCCTTTGTCGTCTTGATCTTCCTTGTCACCAGAGTCATCCAACAAACCACCTTCTATGCTGTCTGGCTACACTCTCACCTACAACTAGTTTGCAGTCACTGATCTCTTTCAGGTTACCTCATCTATACAAGATGTAGTCTACCTGTGTGCTTCTACCTCTGCTCTTATAAGTTACCCTATGTTCCTGTCTTTTCTGGAAAAAAGTATTCACTCCAGCCATTTCCACCCGTTTTGCTAAATCTACCACCACCTGTCCCTCTACGTTCCTATCCTCTATACCAAATCTGCCCATCACTTCTTCATCCCCTCTATTGCCTTCACCAACATGTCCATTGAAGTCTGAACCAATTACCACTCTCTCTTCTCTGGGGATATTCTGCATCTCTTCATCTAGCTCAGTGGTCGGCAACCCTTAACACCCAAAGAGCCATTTGGACCCGGTTTCCTCGGAAAAGAAAACACTGGGAGCAGCAATAACTTTTTGATGTCTAAAATAAAGGTACCACTGTCTATATTGCTTTTTATTACCTTTACACTTTGTTTAAACAAGTGTGTTGTGTGTTGCTTCTGAAATTCACAAAGTATTACAGAGAAAATTACATTTTATTTATGCAATGAACTCATTTTGAGCTTTGGGCTTTCAGAGCGTGTAGCGGAGCCTTGACCTGAATTTTAAAAATAAATCAGGAAATAATCACTGTATAATCACTGTCAGTAAACAATGAAAAATAAACATTTGCAAAATATTTTCATAAATATTTATTTTACCTGGCTTATAGGACTTCTGCTCCTGAACTTCTGCGCACAGCATCTGCAAATTAGGACTTTACCGGCTGGCGGGTCTACCGGCTTCCGCGAGTGTGACGTTATTTTGAGCGGTGAAAAATAATAAATATAATTTTATTTAATATTTCAAGATCACAATAATCTTCCAACTTAGAACTAAAAGTAAAAAAAAGGAATCAACACAAGTGAAATACACTTCAATTAAATATTTAAAATTTATTTTCTCAAGCCAGATGGAGCCACAATGTAAAGATGAAAGAGCCGCATGCGGCTCCGGAGCCGCGGGTTGCTGACCCCTGATCTAGCTCATTCCAAAACTTCTCCTTCTGCTCAAACTCACATCCCACCTGGGTGGCATAGCCACTAACAACATTGAGCATCACACCTTCAATTTCCAGTTTCAGACTCATAAATCAATCTGACATTCTTTTCACCTCCAGAACATTCCGAACAAACTCCTCCTTCAAAATAACTCCTACTCCATTTCTCTTCCTGTCAATACCATGATAGTACAACTTAAAGCCTGCTCCTAAGCTTCTAGCCTTACTGCCTTTCCACCTGGTCTCCTGGACACACAGTGTATCCACCTTCCTTCACCGCATCATTTCGACCAACTCTCTACCTTTTCCTGTCTTAGTCCTGATAACCAAAGTCCCTTCCCCTCAGTCCCAGGCTCTTTCCTCTCCTCCTCTCTCCGCTTCCGAACACTCCCTCCTCCTCCTCTTCTTCTGCGACCCACAGTAGCCCAATTTCCACTGTTACCTTGTAGGTCATTGGTACCAATGGCGGTCGTTGTTAACCCGGTCCTCGACCGATCCGGTATGATCTGGTTATTATGTTTGATTCGCATGTTTGGTTTTGGAAAAAGTGTTACCCCGGGTGCTCTTCCTGACATAACCCTCTGTATTTATCCGGGCTTGGGACTGGCTCAGGGAGACACTTGCCCATGCCCCCCCCCAAGGCTGGGTCAGGGAGACTCCTGCCTGTGCCGCCCTGAGTCTGCATTTATTTATAAACTTTTTCTATTGATTCTTCATCTATTTTTCTTGAAGGTGTTTCACATCACCTGAGAGGCTTCTTTCATTTGGAATAGGGGAAGCTTCACAGTTGAGAGGGTAATGTATTCAAGAAAAAAAACAAGCCCAGTTATCACATCAAGATTAGCTGTTTGTTTTATCAGGCTCATTTTTAGGAAAGGAAGACCAAATAGGCTAAATGAACAGCCAAAATCCTAACGCCAATATCTCAGCTACTCCTTTTTTTAGTAGATTGGCTTCAGCTTCGTAGACATTTTAGTTTTTTGTGTTACTTATTTTTTAGTGTACATTAAAAATGGTACAGTATGTGACATTCTGCCTTTGCCAGCACTGGTGATTTTTCCAACATTTTCTTCCAATTAATCTGTGGCCCCAGTAATCCACCAGATCAAATGTTAAATATCTTGATGAAGACATAACCTTTTGAACAACAGCCTGAAGTGACTTTTTTTTTAAAATAATGACATAGAACCTACAGATACAGTCACATTTCTCTTTAAATGTACTTCTAAAGGAAATGTGTTATTTTTTTAGTGTTTAAAGCTGGCATGTTGTTAAGAAATTCATTCTCTCTGGAAAGCAACTGGACTCACAGATCCTTCATGGTATTGTTTCTGTTTAAATCACCTATAAATCAACTTATCCATTTCCTTCAATAGTGCATCCACATGCCACTAAAAATAAATATATTCAGATTTCTATGTTGAAAACTGAGAAGAATAGGCTAATACCTTGACTTGAAATTAATAAGTGGTGATTAAACACACTACATGCATGTGGAATGGCGTTTGTGGAAAAGTGGGCAGATAGGTCAGAAGCTGAATAAATCATTCAAAAGACTGATTTTTTAATGTATAGAAAGAGATCTTGAAAGGGACTTTTTAGAGTGTGCGCTAGAATTTCTTCTCTTGTATTAACAGAGGTCATATCAGTCCAATATTGTCTCTCATATAGCCACCAGATGTCGATTTCATCATGAAATGTATAGATATTTAACAAATACTTCTGATTTATGCATAATTATTAAAAAGTGTTTGCCAAATACACAAATATAGAACATCTCAAGAATTACAACATGTCATAGCCTCAAAAGTGGGAAGAGTATCCAATGGCAGTAATTTGTTCTTCTCTGTTTTTTTTTATTTTATGTAAAGTACTTTCCATAACTGAGAATCCACAGGTATCCTTGTAAAGATTTTGGAAAAGAGGAAGAAAAGGACTGAGGATGCTTCTACTCAGCTTCCAAACATTACCAGTGGACAGAACCCAGCTGCCAAGACATCTCACTTTTTGTCATCAATGCCACTGTTATATGAGGAAAGCATGGAGCAAATCTCATCTGGTAATGAAGGACAAGCCATGAAGTATATAAGAAAAGGTATTTTTTAAAATCTACTTCTCTTTCCCTATACTTCCCCCCTGCACTTTTTTTAAGCTGTGTTTGGAGAGTTATTTGTCTGATTTGGTCTCGGTTGTACTTCCTTAATGTATGGAGAGTCATTTGGAGGGAAGACAGATGATTTATTGGTAGGACTTCAGGCTAGACTAGAAACAGTCCCCGAGGAGTTATCTAACCTTGACTTTTTTTGACTTCCTGCTAAGTCCAGATCATGATCGTCAGATGCAGTGCAGAAACTTAACTGAGGTGCCCTTCGATTTTGCTAATTACCACCCATTGATGTATTTCATTAGCATTGGTAAATGGTTCAGCTGGATAACACGGCAAATACCTGTACAGCCAGATTGTTTACAACTTACAATAATAATAATGATAATAATTTATCCTTTATTAATCCTTTTGGGGAAGTTCGTTCTCTGCAATTAACCCATCAAGGATGAACCATGATGCCGTCCACCAACGCGGCTTGCTCAACAACACTTCAACACTTCTTTTAAGTCGCTTTGGATAGAAGCGAAGGCCAAATGACTGTCATGTGATGACACACTTGGAGGAGCCAGGAATCAAAACAAGAATGTTCAGTTCCAAAGACGATTGCTCTACCTCCTGAGCCAAATTATTGGGGGTGGTTTGGGAATATAAAAATCCTTGTTGGCTTTTGGTTTAACAGTGTACATATTTAACTATTTCTAATTTTTATCCAAATAATCTTTTTTTCGGCTGTTGCCTTCAGGCATCGTCACAGGGAATCATCTGCCTCTATCTAATCCTATTCTCTCACTTAATCCATAATTCTCCTCCTCAGTCTTCCTCCAGGCGCCCTGCTGTGCAGTTCCAACCTGTTGTGCAGTGCATGGAGGTGGAATTAATTATAAGTAATAACTAATAATTATTAGTTATTAGTCAAAGTTATCGAACTATCATTAATCCAATAATGGTATTAACCTTCATTTGGGGCACCACCAGCAACGCTGGAAAATAACTAAATAGTGGAATGCAGTCTCAAGGAAAAGGCATTCATCTAAAAGTGTAATTTAACAATAATATTTTAGATGAAAAAGGTGTAAATTTGAGCACTGACCCTGTCACAGTCTTGTCATAATATATGCACACAAAATACCAGGAAACTGCCCTTTAAAATATAACAAATTTGATTTAACAACCTAAAATCAACCAATGTCAAGATGTAGATAAATAAGATTTTATTGCCATAGTCTGCCTTCCTTGTGTGTGTTTGTGTGTGTATTCGTGTTCGTGTGTGTGTGTGTGTGTGTGTACAACAAAAATGACGCTGGCCTCACAGTAAAAAATAAAAAAATGGCAGCCTTAATGGAAAAACATCAAAATGAGGGCGGTTGTAGTCCTAAGACTATCATCTGGTGCGACCCCTTTATCATTGCCGGAAGGCACAAAGGAATGAATGGGGTGCAGTAAGATTATGTTCTGTTCATATGTACGTGGAGGTGTGTTTGTGTCGGTAAAAGAAAGAGGAAGCAGAGAGAGAATTAGAAACTTTCTACATAGCAGGCTGTAAGGCAAGCAGGAGTTAGCATTATCAGCTGGGAAATATGCTGGACACAGTATATGTATACTGACTGAGGGTAATACAGTCAGAATATAACCACTGTACTTTAACCAAATACCCAGCAACAGATAACCTCAGTTTGATGCCTTAAAGCATACAGGTCTGCTCTCACAGATCAGAATCACCAGTTATTTGATGTGGAAGCCCATAGGAATAATCAAATCAGCAACAACGCAAAGTTGCAAAGTTGACAATAGCGAGACGGTAGGGGATCTGGAAACACGATTGGCGCTCGAAGCTTTTAGGGTGCAGTCTGCAGTATTGGTAGTCAGGCCGGAGCAGGACGTTGAGCTTGGAGCCATGGTCTGGATCAACAGGAACAAAATGGGTTTTCCTCTATATACAGCCACCTCTTATGCACCAGAGTACCGTTTATATACTGGTCGGAGGCGTCACGATGTGTACTGCGTAGTCCAATGGGTCAGGGAGCTGGAACGTAAATGTCCAAATCATCTCAGTCTGGCTTCCCTGACTTTATATCCAAAGCATATAACATGTCCTGTCCCTCTGATGGACAAATTCCTGATCCATTCTCATCACTCCCAAAGACCTACTTAACATCTTCATCTCTGCTACTTATGGTGCTGCCTCCTGTTTTCTCTCAGTGCCACTGCCTGTCTACCACATTTGAATGGAATAGAATACAACAAAATAGAATAATTTTTATTGTCATTGAAGAGCACAAGTACAGTCCAGATCTGCAACATGCTCAGTATGAAAAGAAAACTAATATATACAAGGAAACAGTTTAGCAGAATATAATGCAAGTTTAAGACAGATTCTCCAATTCCAACTAGTTGGTAAAACAAGGATGGCACTGGAAGACGGCAGCCTGTCGCAGCAGCTCCAACAGTTTTTACCTATCTTTCTTCGCTTTCTGGATTTATTTATTTATCTATCCACTCCCCTTTTGTGGGTGGTACTAGAAACCATTTTTCTAGCATACTCTGTTGCTTGCAACATCTCCTGTCCACCCTCTCCCCAACCACGGCCTCACCCTAACCTCCAGCTTGTGATGACTTCCAGCACCTCTTCAACTTCTCTCTGAGGTTGCTGAAGGTGACTTCTGGAAGACCTCCTGCATTGTCCCAGTACCTAAGAAAGGGCATCCGAGTGCTCTCAATGACTACGGGCTTGTGGCACTAATGTCATATGTCATGAAGTCATTTACGAGGCTCATACTCCAGCACCTGAAAAATGGCTATCTGCTTCCCTGGACCCTCTGCAATTTGCATATATGCAGCACATTGGTGTGGGGAATGCCATTATCTTCCTCACACACAGGTCCCTGTCCCAACTTGAGGGTGCAGGAAGCACTGTGAGTCACCGTCTTTGACTTCTCCAGTGCCTTTGACAGTATCTAACCCTCCCTCCTTAAGGGCAAGCTGCTGAGTACCTAACTTCACCCTGGCAGCACTGCCTGGATCTTGGACTATCTCACAGGATGGCCGCAGTATGTCAGGGTGGAGGGCTGTGTTTCTGAGGCTGTGGCGGGCAGCACAGGAGTGCCCTAAGGTACTGTCCTGTCTCCATTCCTCTTCACCCTCTTCACCTCTGACTTCCGGCACAACTCCAGTTCCTGCCACCTCCAGAAGTTCTCTGATGACTCTTCCATAGTCAGATGCATCACAAACATTGATGAAGAGGAGCACAGAGGTCTGACTTAGAGTTTGGACAGCACACAGCTGCACAGCCTGAGGTGCATCTGTGCTACCACAACCTCACTACCTCACTCATTCGCACATGTCATGATCTAACTCTGTTGCCTATTTTCATTCTTGTTTGTGTCACTCTATTTGCATTCTGTTTATTGTTGTCAATATTATTGTCACTCTATTCTTATCTTTGTTGTTGTTTTGATTGTCTATTCTCACCCTTGCTGTTGTTTTTTCATTCTTTTGTCTATTTTTATCCTTGATGTTCATTTTGCAATCTATTTTTCATGGGTGTCTTGCTATCTTTAAATTGTCTCTTTTATTTATATTTATACTCATATTTATTGATATTGGCATTGTTGTGCTACCATGACAAAAGAATTTCCCCTATGGGGATCAACAAAGTTTTATCCTATCGTATCCTAAAACAAAACTTTGCCACAAGCCTTCCCTGAGAGGCTCCTGTAAAGCAAACAACCATGTCTGATGTAAAATCTCTGGTCCTTTCATGTTGGGGGTTGTTGGTTAGATAACTTACCAGGTTAGATAACTAAGAATACTCCAGCACTGCTTCCTGTGTTTTCCTCAATACTTCTGTCTAGCAAACTATGGTCTGCAGGCCATATATAGCCTGTCAAACTTTTTAATTTGGCCCGCCAATCTTGAAATTAATTATCATAAAACCTTATTTATTTTACCTTTTCCCCGAAATACTCACGTTCCCCCAAAAGATAGCAAACTCCTCAGAGACAAAGGCATTTGTTATGTTGTTCTGTGAGTCACTTTCGCTTTGCCCTCTGAACCAATTGTAAAAATGAGCAGATCAAGGATAAGGAAAATGAACAGTGAGTGCTGACTATTTGATAAGCAAATAATATTTCACTGAAGTGCGATCAATGGCTATATGCCTGATATGGCAAGAGTTGTGGCTTTCAAAGAATAACATATCAGGCATGACTTTGCCATGAATCATTCTAACTATGCAAGTG
Source organism: Fistularia commersonii (assembly GCF_037954325.1). Taxonomy (NCBI): domain Eukaryota; kingdom Metazoa; phylum Chordata; class Actinopteri; order Syngnathiformes; family Fistulariidae; genus Fistularia; species Fistularia commersonii. The sequence continues at coordinate 9,499,856 of NC_141284.1, forward strand.
AACGGTCAATGCTAGAACGGGTGGCCACGGCTCAGAGGTTGATGGCTAATTTACATACTCAGCAAATTTTTTTTTCCAACAAACCGGGATTCAAGACTCGAGTACATTAATTGATGCCTGCAACAGTTACCACTTTCTCCTCTCTGGCGGTAATCTCCATCACGTCATCAAAGTCGCTCTTCGAAGTCACCCAGAATTTTTCCTACCTATTCACATCCCACCTGTGGGGCATAGCCACTACTCACATTTAGCATCACACCCTCATTTTCCAGTTTCACACTCATCCCTCTATCTGTCACTTTTTTCACCTCCATAACATTAATAACAAACTCCTATTTTATTTCTATTCTTGTTAGCACCATGATAGTAAAACTTAAACCTGTTCAGGTTTCTAGGTTTGCTTCCTTTACACCTAGTCTCCGAGACACACAGTATATCCGCAGTCCTTCTCTGCATCATGTGAACCAACTCTAGTTTTTCTTGTCATTGTCCCAATATTCAAAGTCCCTACTCTCAGTCCCTTACCTTTCAGACCCTTAACTCTCCTCTTCTCTCACCGCTGTAGCTCAATTTCCACTGGTACCCTGTATGTTTTCAGCACCAATGGTGGTCTTTGTTAACCCGGGCCTTAGCTAATACAGTATGAAAGTCCTCACTTCTTTCACTTTCAGTCTTTCCCCTCAGGTGTAGCCATGATGAATCAACCTCCTCCATCTAACCCTATTCTCTGTATACTCTTCTCTCACACCAACTAGCTTCATGTCCTCTTTCACTACATCCATTAATCTTCTCTTTGGTCTTTGTCGAGACCTCCTGTCTGGCATTTCCATCCTTAGCATCCTCTTACCAATGAATTTCCTATCCCTCCTCGACATGACCAAACCATCCCAGTCTGGCTTCTCTGATCTTATCTCCAGAACATCGAACATTTGCTGTCCCTCTGATAGACTCATTTCTGATCCTATTCATTACTGATCCTTGTCTCTCCCAGAGAAGCTAAACATCTTTATCTCTGCTGCCTGCCACTCTGCTTGCGTCTTCTCTTAAATGCGACTGTCTCTAAATCATACAACATTGCTGGTCACACAACACCTTTCCTTTCATTCTGGCTGATAGTCTTCTATCGCATTGCACCCCGACACATTTCTACACCTGTTCCAACCTGCTTAAATATGTTTCTGCATCTCTTTTCCACATATTTCAAGCTCTGGACTGTGGACTGTAAGTTATTACAATCTTCAACTTTCTTTATCTCCACTCCCTGTAGCCTCATGGTTCCACATGGGTCCCTCTCATTCACACACATGTATTCTGTCATGCTGAGGCAGAACGTCATTCCTGTCCTATCCAGGGCATACCTCTCTGCCTTCCTCCACCTGCTATCTGCATTTACTACAGACCACAATGTCATCTGCAAACATTATGGAAATTATTTAACCTCATCTGTCCCATAGCTTCATTGTATTGCCCATTGCTGTATAGTTACTGCAATATAGCACATCTCCTTCTTCTTCTTCTTCTTCTTCTTCTTCTTCTTCTTTTTTCGGCTTTTCCCGTCAGGGGTCGCCACAGCGAGTCAACTTTCTCCATCCGACCCTATTATCTATATCTTACTCTCTCACACCAACTACCTTCATATCCTCTCTCACTACGTCCACAAATCTTCTCTTTGGTCTTCCTCGAGACCTCTTGCCTGGCAGCTCCAATTCCAGCATCCGTCTACCAATATATTCACTATCCCTTCTCTGTACATGACCGAACCATCTCAGTCTGGCTTCTCTGACCTTCTCTCCAAAACATCGAACATGTGCCGTCCCTCTGATAGACTCATTCCTGATCCTATCCATCCTGGTCACTCCCAAAGAGAACCTCAACATCTTCATCTCTCCAACCTCTAGTTCTGCCTGCTGTCTTTTTGTCATTGTAACAGTTTCTAGTCCATACATCATCACTGGTCTCACCACTGTCTTGTACACCTTTCCTTTTAGTCTGGCTGAAAGTCTTCTATCACATAGTACCCCTGTCACTTTTCTCCACCCATTCCAACCTGCTTGGACCCGTCTCTTCACCTCTTTTCCGCACTCTCCGTTGCGCTGGACTGTTGACCCTAAGTACCTGAAATTCCTCCAGCTTCTTCATCTCCACTCCCTGTAGCCTCACCATTCCACCCGAGTTCCCCTCATTCACACACATATATTCTGTCTTGCTGCGACTAACTTTCATTCATCTCCTTTCCAGAGCATACCTCCACCTCTCTAGATTTTCCTCTACCTGTTGTCTGCTCTCACTACAGATCACAATGTCATCTGCAAATATCATGGTCCATGGGGATTCCTGTCTAACCTCATCTGTCAGCCTATCCATCACCATTGCGAACAAGAAGGTGCTCAGAGCTGATCCCTGATGGAGTCCCACCTCCACCTTGAACTTCTCTGTTACCCCTACAGCACACCGTACCAGTGTCTCACAGCTTACATACATGTCCTGCACCAGTCTAACATACTTCTCTGCCACTCCAGACTTCCTCATACAATACCAGAGCCCCTCTCTTGGCATTCTGTCATAGGCCTTTTCAAGGTCTACAAAAACACAATGCATCTCCCTCTGGCCTTCTCTGTACTTTTCTATTAGCATTCTCAATGCAAATACTGCATCTGTAGTACTCTTTCCAGGCGTAAAGCCATACTGTTGTTCACAAATGCTGACTGCTGCTCTCAGTCTAGTTTCCACTACTCTTTCCCATAACTGTATTGTATGACTCATCAACTTTATCCCTCTATAGTTGCCACAATTCTGCACATCCCCTTTATTCTTAAAAATAGGCGCCATCACACTTTGTCTCCATTCTTCAGGCATCTTCTCACTCTCTAAGATCCTGTTGAATAATCCAGTCAGAAAATCTACCGCTGTCTCTCCTAGACACTTCCACACCTCCACAGGTATATCATCAGGACCAACTGCCTTTCCACTCTTCATCCTCTTCAATGCCTTCCTCACTTCACTTTTACTAATTTTTGCAACTTTGTGGTCTACAATAGTCACCTCTTCTACCCTTGCCTCTCTTTCATTTTCCACATTCATCAGCTCTTCAACGTACTCTTTCCATCTTCCCGTTACTCTTCTAGCATCAGTCAATACATTTCCCTCTCTGTCCTTAATCACCCAGACCTGTTGGACATCCTTTCCATCTTTATCTCTCTGTTTCGCCAACCTGTATAGATCATTCTCACCCTCCTTACTATCCAACCGAGCATACAAGTCATCATAAGCCCTTTGTTTTGCCTTTGCTACCTCTATCTTTACCATTCGCCGCATCTCCCTGAACTCTTGTCATTTCTCTTCAGTCCTCTCAGTATCCCACTTCTTCTTCGCTAACCTTTTTCTCTGTATATACTCCTGCACTTCCTCATTCCACCACCAAGTCTCCTTATTTACTTTCCTTCCAAATGACACACCAATTACTCTTCTACCTGTATCCCTGATAACACTAGCTGTAGTTGTCCAATCATCTGGAAGCTCACCCTGACCACCCAGACCCTTTCTCAACTCCTCCCTGAAAACCATGCAACATTCCTCCCTTTTCAGCTTCCACCATTTTGTCCTCTGTTCTGCCTTTGTCCTCTTCATCTTCCTTGTCACCAGAGTCATCCTAGAAACCACCATCCTATGCTGTCTGGCTACACTCTCACCTACAACTACTTTGCAGTCACTGATCTCTTTCAGGTTATCTCGTCTATACAAGATGTAGTCTACCTGCGTGCTCCGACCTCCGCTCTTATAAGCTACCCTATGTTCTTGTTTTTTCTGGAAAAAGGTATTCACTATAGCCATTTCCATCCTTTTTGCAAAATCTACCACCATCTGTCCCTCTACGTTCCTATCCTGGATACCAAATCTGCCCATCACTCCTTATCCCCTCTATTGCCTTCACCAACATGTCCATTGAAGTCTGCACCAATTATCACTCTCTCATTTCTGGGAATATTCTGCATCACTTCATCTAACTCATTCCAGAACTTCCCCTTCTCTTCAGATTCACATCCCACCTGTGGGGCATAGTCACTAACAACATTGAGCATCACACCTTCAATTTCCAGTTTCAGACTCATAAGTCTATCTGACATTCTTTTCACTTCTAGAACGTTGCTTACGAATTCCTCCCTCAAGATAACTCCTACTCCATTTCTCTTCTTGTCAGTACCATAATAGTACATGTCAGTACTCCTAAGTTTCTAGCCTTACTACCTTACTACCTTACTAGCCTTACTACCTTTCCACCTGGTCTCCTGGACACACAGTATATCCACCTTCCTTCTCTGCATCATGTCGACCAACTACCTTTTCCTGTCATAGTCCCAATATTCAAAGTCCCTACTCTCAGCCCCAGAATCTTTCCTTTCCTCCTCTCTCTCTGCTTCCGAACACGCACTCCTCCTCTTCTTCTTGTTCTTGTTCTTAGACCCACAGTAGCCCAATTTCCATTAGTACCCTGTAGGTCATCAGTACCAATGGCAGTCGTTGTTAACCCGGTATGGACCGATCCGGTATGGTATAGTTTTGGTTGACTCGCATGTTTGGTTTTGGCAAAAGTTTTACGCCGGATGCCCCTCCTGACGCAACCATCTGCATTTATCCGGGTTTGGGACCGGCACAGGGAGACACTGCTCCGTGCCCCCCCAAGGCAGGCTTGGAGAGACATAGGCCAGTGCCGCCCTGTGGCTGCATTAATACAGTACATCTCCCATATTCTTAAAAATGGGCACCATCACACTTTTCCATTCCTCAAAAAACTTCTTACTCTCGAAGATCCCGATGGATAATCTAACAAGAAACTTCATGGCTGCCTCTCCCATACACTTCCATACCTCCACAGGTGTATCTTAAGGACCAATTGCCTTTCCACTCTTCATCCTTGACCATTTAACATAAAATGATTCTCGTTTTAAGTTATTACTTCTTCAAACTACAATCTACTATGTACTTGCATAAATGTCAATTATATCCCATGTTTGCAAGTTAAAGAACAAAGTCATAATGTAATAAAAAATTCTCATTTCTCATCCTAGAGTTGAATTTATAGTATTGATAAACATATTAATATATGTACAAACCTCAGTCCAATGAAGTTGGGACATTGTGTAAAACGTAAATAAAAACAGAATACAATAATTCAAAAATAATTTACAAACAATATGAGGTTGAACTCACGCCGAAGAAAAGATATTAAATGTTCAAACTGATAATCTGAATCTTTGTAAATATTCACATTTTGAATTTGATCCCTGCAACACATTCTAAAAAGGCTGGGACAAATGTTTTGGAAATTAGGACACTAATTGTTTTAGCTTTTAAAGCGGAATACTTTCCAATTTGTCCGTTGTCTTGCTGGATTAAGCAGGAACATCCCTGAAAAAGGACACCACTTGGATGGCAGCATATGTTCTTCCATAACCTGTATATATATCATGTATATATACAAACCCCAATTCCAATGAAGTTGGTATGTTGTATGAAATGTAAATAAAAACAGAATATAATTATTTATTCAGTGTATCCTTTTGAATACACTACAAAGATAAGATATTTAATGTTCAAACTTATAAAATCTTAATGGTTTTTGGAAATATTCACTCATTTTGAATTTGACACCTGCAACACATTCCATTAGCAGGGATGACCCTGAAAAGGATCCCAGTTGGATGGCAGCATATGTTCTTGTATCTTTCAGTATTAATGATGCCTTCACAGATATGCAAGTTCCCCATGCAATGAGCACTAACCCACCCCCATACCATCACAGACACTGGCTTTTAAACTTAGCATTGATAACAATCTAGATGGCCCTTTTCCTCTGTGGTCTGGAGGACATTATGTAAATTATTTCCCCCAAAAATTTGAAATGTAGACTCATCAGTCCACAGCACACTTTTCCACTTCGCATCAGTCCACCTCAGGTGAGCTCAGGCCCAATGAAGCCGGTGGCGTTTCTGGGTGTTACTTATGTATGGCTTTCACTTTGCATGGTACAGTTTTAACTTGCATTTGTAGAGCCAGCAACAAACTGTATTCACTGACAATGGTTTACTGAAGTGTTCCTGAGCCAAAGTGACAATATCCTTTACTCAAAGATGCCGGATTTTAATCTAGAACTGTTTGAGGGATTTCTCCAGATTCTCTAAATCTTTTGACAATATTTTTGACCGTAGATGATAAAATCCCTAAATTCCTTGCAATTTCTTGTGGATAAATGTAAAACTGTTGGGAGTATTTGCTTACGCAGTTCTTTACAAAGTGGTGAATCTTGCCCCATCCTTGCTTGTGACCGATGAAGCCTTTTGTGGATGCTCCTTTACCAGTCAAATATTCGAAACAGGTGTTTTTTGAGCATTCCTCAACTTCCCCAGTCTTTTGTTGCCAGCTATTATGGAATGTGATGCAGACATCACATTCAAAATTATTTGCAAAAAAACAATAACTTTTATCAGTTTGAAAATTAAATATATTGTCTTTGGAATTAATTCAACTAAACACAGGTTGAAAGTGATTTGCAAATCGTATTTATTTACATTTTACACAACATCCCAACTTGATTGGAATTGGGGTTTGTATATATATGTGTGTGTGTGTGTGTGTGTGTGTGTGTGTGTGTGTGTGTGTGTGTGTGTGTGTGTGTGTGTGTGTGTGTGTGTGTGTGTGTGTGTGTGTGTGTGTATATGTATATGTATATTTGATATTGGCTTGCTTAGATGATAGTTGCGTTTTGGTTAAAACAACACTTGTAGTGTATTGTGTGTTGTGTAGTGCCGTATGCCATATATTAGTGGAAAACACAGGGTCTTCCATTTCGTTTCAGGTCTACTCCTGTCCATGGAAAAGCAAGAGGCTTTTGAGACATTCATTAGGGATAATGAGGAACAACCCGCCATTGATGAGAACAAGAGCCTGCTCAAACTGAGGTTTATTTTAGCTCCCACTAGATGTTTTCTTCCAACAAATAGAAAACCCAATATATGAAGACAAAGTACACATACATGTACTGACACATAGGAACTTTTTGTTTTGCTTTTTATTTTACTTTAAAGCAGTGAGAAAAAGTCAGGAAATAATAAAATTAGGGTATCATGCATATGATGTGTTTAAATGTTAAAATAAAAAAGCCATCTAGAAACATTTCACGCTTGGTAACGTTTTTCAAATTAAGGTGCTAAAACAAACGTTAATTTTATTTTTTTAGGGAGTGAGTTTTTCTACATCAGAAATACCTATAAAAGTTAGTTTTTTTCCTTTATTCTTGTTAAACTCGTCACGGCTGATGCCAATAATTTATTAGGCCACCATTCTTGCTAATGGATCATCACTGTCAGTCTGATTAGTAATTTCTTTCTTTTCCAAAGGTCAGCAGAGGCCAGGAAACTTGGGGTGCAGCTACATGAAATGAGAAACAAAATCAGTAAGTTTTCTGGTAACTGGTGAAATGGTGTAAATGGTGAAGCAATCATGTAGAATCTATTGTTTTAATGCGACTCAGGTACACATTGAAAATTTCAATTAAACATGCGTTCTCTAATATCTTAATAACTCATATATTCATTTATTCTTACAATTTATATTTTCTGTTGATTCTGACTTGCTGGGCTATAGTTTGTAATCCATTTAGACAACACTGTTCTGTAGCTTCTCAGCACTGCTGATCAGGAAGTGTGATTACAATGTACCCTTTTAGTGCTTTCATAAATTAATCATGGTCAATAAAATTTGTCTTTTTAAACACAAAAAATTATTGGAAAAAACTATGATTGATTTATGAAAGCACTAAAAGCGTAAAACATCCAAGGGGGTGAATACTTCTGATAGACACTGTATATACACACACACACACACACACACACACACACACACACGCATATATATATATGCATATTCACATATGTATACACATGTGTATAAATATGTATGTGTATATATCTACACATGTTTATATATGTATATATGTTTATGTAGTATATAGTAGTATATATGCAGTTCCTTGGACACATCATCAGTGATATTACCCGGGGTCATGGGGAGTTACAGGTTATTCAACTTCAGACCCTCTCACTTGACCGGGAGTGATCAGCCGTCACCTATTGTTTGTCCGTCCTGATCCACAACCATGGTAAAGCTCTCTCTGCAAGGGTTTTCACAGGTTTCTCTGTAACTACTGGAATACAGGTACCTCCTAGAGAGAAGTGGAATCAGTCGATCACCTTCCAGAATCAGAGACCTGAATTTTTCTGGCTTGAAGTGCATTTGAGTGGTGATCAGTCTCTCCAAGCCATGGTGAATCCATCTGTATTCAGGGACTAACACTGTTTTTTTGGTCAGATCATCCATGAATTCTTTGATGGAGAGCTGACAGATTCTGGACTTGGTTTTGGGTCTCTGCATTCTGGCTTGGCAGACTTGACCAGCATGTTCATGGCCAGGGCGAAGAGTATTACTAAAATGGTACATCCAGTGATAATCCCACTCAACAGTTGTTGCCATTCAGATGTAACTGCCAGAAGTGAACCTCAGATTCTTTAGGAGATAGTTTGGCAGATGATAGGAAAGGATACTGAAAAATATCTTCACCCCGACATTAAGCAGTAAGATTGTCCTGATCTCTTTAATGGTGGTTGACTTATCCTACTTTTGAACCCACACCCCTTCCATGGATATCCTTGTTTGGCAAGCTTCCCCCTCTTACAGATGACCATAAGGATCATCCACAGACTGCAAGAGCTTTGGGCACCTCTTGTACACCAGGTAAAGTACACCATTGGGTCCAGGTGCTGAGCTGGTTCTGGCAGCCTTGACAACAGTTTGGATTTCTCTCTAACTTAGTACTCTGGTCATAAAGACAGTTGTTGGCACCAGTCGATTGATCAGATCTTAGCTTTGGGTCCTAGGTCCTCCTCCTGTGCTGCATCACTGTTGATGTTGTGAAGATAGTCCTCTTTTGAGCATGTGAGGTGGCCACTGCGCTTCTGATACAGCAGCATGTTTCTTTGTTCTCTCTTTTGTCCGTCTCCTGTGCCACTCTGCTCAACAGAAGGTCAGATACTTCTTCCTAAGGACATTGCATAGCACTGTCAATCCTGGCTTCTCATCCCTCCTATAACTGCCTTTTCAAGATGCTAAGTTCCTGATGCAGCTGTGAGATATTTTATGCCCTGCAGTTCTTGGAATACTGGTTTATAGCATTATGGTAACTTCCAGGATACCATCAACATCATCAAATTGCCACCACTAGCTCCCTTTGCTGGCTGGAGGCCACTTCACCTGCTGTTGGTGTTGTGGAAGACCTGACGCTTGGGCATTCTGAGAATGGAGGTTTTTGCAAATATTCATTCATTTTGAATTTGATGCCTGTAACACATTCCAGAAAAACAGGGACAGGGGCAACAAAAGACTGGGGCAGTTGAGGAATGCGCAAAAAACACATGTTTGGAATATTCCACAGGTGAATTGGAAGCAGTTGAGTGTCCTCAATAGGTGTGAAAGGAGTATCTCCGAAAGGCTGCGTGTTTCACAAGCAGGGATGGGGCAAGGTTCATCACTTTGTGAACAGCGACATAAGCAATAGTCCAAAAGTTTAACATTTCTCAACATGCAATTGGGACCAACCAGATTGTTATTGTTGAGTTCAAAACCCAGCGTCTGTGATGGTATTGGGCTGTGTTAGTGCCCATCGCGTGGGGAACTTGCATATCTGAGAAGGTACCATTAATGCTGAACGATACATACAGATTTTGGAAGAACATATGCTGCTATCGAACTAGCATCTTTTTCAGGGACATCCCCGGTTATTTCAGAAGGACAATGCCAAGCCACATTCTGCACACATTAAAACAGCATGGCTTCGTACTAAGAGTGCAGGTACTAGACTGGCCTGGCTGCAGTCCAGACTTACCTCCTATTGAAAATGTGAGGGGCATGATGAAGCGCAAAATATGACAATGGAGACCCCAGGCTGTTGAGCAACTGAAGTTGTACATAATGGGAAATAAAATGGGAAAAAATTCCACTTACAAAGCTTAATTAGTGTCCTCAGTTCCAAAATGCTTTTTGAGTGTTGTTAAAAGGAAAAGTAATGTGACACATTGGTAAAAATGCCCCAGCTCCAGCTTTTTAGGAACGTGTCGCAGGTGTCAAATTCAAAATGAGTGAATATTTCCAAAAACCATTCCACTTTTATCAGTTTGAACATTAAATATCTTATCGTTGTAGTGTATTCAACTGAATACTGGTTGAAAATGACTTGCAAATGATTGTCTTATGTTTTTATTTACATTTCACACAACATCCCAACTTCATTGGAATTGGCGTTTGTATATATACAATATAAATACAGGTTATGGAAGAACATATGCTGCCATCCAAGTGGTGTCCTTTTCACGGATGTCCCAGCTTATTTCAGCAAGACAAAGGACACGGGAAAGAATCCCACTTTCATAGCTTAAACAATTAGTGTCCTAATTTCCAAAACACTTATTCAGACTTGTTAAAAGGAAATATGATGTAACAGAGTGGGAAAATTCCTGTGTCCCAGCTTTTTTAGAATGTGGTGCAAGGATCAAATTCAAAATGAGTGAATATTTGCAAAGATTAAGATTTATCAGTGTGAGCATTAAATACCTTGTCTCGGTCGTGAGTTCAAACCGAATATTTGTCGTAAATTATTTTAAAATGATTGTACTCTGTTTTGATTTACGTTTTACACAATGTCCCAACTTCATTGGATTGGGGTTTGTATATAAATGAATATGTTTATTGATACTATAATTTTAACTCTTGGATGAGAATTGAGATTTTTTTTTTTCAAATTATTTTTTATAATTGTTTTTTTCAAATAGTCTGGCCCGTTGTTATTTACTAGCTACACACAAAATCCTGAATTATAGCCAACGGGTATTTCTGCCTGCATTTTACACTGTGGCAACTCTGGGGCCAGCGTACCGGTAACCTAAGCAGTCAGATTTTGCAACACTGTTATGTGCCGGAGCCGGGTAAAACAATCACATTTTTAACCGGCTCCTTTAGGAGCGCATAACAGTGTTGCAGACACTAGGTACAGAGAAGCACTATTACCCAAACACAATCATTGGTAGAACTTACCTTGTTCAACTGCACCTTTATCTCCTCTTCTTCTTTTGGCTTTTCCCTTCAGGGGTGACCACAGCAAATCAACTTTCTCCATCTAACTCTATTCTCTGTATCCTCCTCTCTTACAACAACTACCTTCATATCCTCTCTCACTACATCCATGAATCTTGTCTTTGGTCTTCCGCGAGACTTCTTGCCAGGCAGCTCCAATTCCAGCATCCATCTACCAATATATTCACGATCCCTCCTTTGTACATGACCGAACCATGTCAGTCTGGCTTCTCTAACCTTCTCTCCAAAACATCTAACATGTGCTGTTCATCTTATAGACTCATTCCTGATCCTATCAATCCTGGTCACTCCCAAAGAGAACTTCAACATCTTCATCTCTCCAACCTCTAGTTCTGCCTGCTGTCTTTTTGTCATTGTAACTGTTTCTAGGCCATACAGCATCGCTGGTCTCACCTGTGTCTTGTACACCTTCCTTTCATTCTGAACGATATTCTTCTATCACATATTACCCCAGACACTTTTCTCCACCCATTCCAACCTGCTTGGACCTGTCTCTTCACCTCTTTTCCACACTCTCTGTTGCTCTGCACTTTTGACTCCAAGTACCTGAAACCCTCCAGCTTCTTGATCCCCACTCCCTGTAGCACCCGAGTTCCTCTCATTCATGCACATATATTCTGTCTTGCTGTGAATAACTTACATTCCTTTCCCAGAGCATACCTCCACCTCTCTAGATTTTCCTCAACCTGTTCTCTGCTCTCTCTACAGAAACCAATGTCATCTGCAAACATCATGGTCCATGGAGATTCCTGTCTAACCTTATCTGTCTATCACCATTGCAAACAAGGAGGGGCTCAGTGCTAATCCCTAATGGAGTCCCACTTCCACCTTGAACTTCTCAGTTACCCCAACAGCACACCATACCACTGTCTCACAGCTCGCATACATGTTGTGCACCATTTCAACATACTTCTGTGCAACTCCAGACTTCGTCATACAATACCTGAGTTCCTCTCTTGGGACCCTACCATATGCTTTTTCTAGGTCTACAAAAACATAATGCAGCTCCCTGTGGCTTTCTCTATACTTGTCTTTTAGCATTCTCAAGGCAAATTCTGAATAATCGAGTCAGAAAATCTACGGCTGCCTCTCCTAGACACTTCCACACCTCCACAGGTATATCATCAAGACCAACTGCTTTTCCACTCTTCATCCTCTTCAATGCGTTCCTCACTTTACTTTTACTAATTTGTGCTACTTTGTAGTCTACAATAGTCATGTCTTCTACCCTTGCCTCTTCATTTTCCACATTCATCAGCTCTTCAAAGTACTCTTTCCATCTTCCCATCGCTCTTTTAGCACCAGTCAATACATTTCCCTCTCTGTCCTAAATCACCCGGACCTGTTGTAAATCCTTTCCATCATTATCTCTCTGTTTGTCCAACCTTATAGATCATTCTCACCCTCCTTACTATCCAACCGAGCATACAGGTCATCATACACCCTTTGTTTTGCCTTTGCTTCCTCTATCTTTACCTTACATTGTATCTCCCTGTACTCCTTTATGTTCTCTTCAGTCCTCTCAGTATCCCTCTTCAACTTTGCTAACCGCTTTCTCTGTATATACTCCTGCACTTCCTCATTCCACCACCAAGTCTCCTTATCTACTTTCCTTCCAGATGACACACCAAGTACTCTTCTACCTGTCTACCTGATAACACTAGTAGTTGTTGTTCAATCATCTGGAAGCTCACCCTGACTACAAAGACCCTTTCTCAACTCCTCCCTGAAAACCATGCAACACTCCTTCCTTTTCAGTTTCCACCACTTTGTCCTCTGCTCTTCCTTTGTCCGCTTGATCTTCCTTGTCATAAGAGTCATCCTAGAAACCACCATCCTATGCTGTCTGCCTACACTCTCACCTACAACTAGTTTACAGTCACTGATCTCTTTCAGGTTACCTCGTCTATACAAGATGTAGTCTACCTGTGTGCTCCTACCTCCGCTCTTATAAGTTACCCTATGTTCCTGTCTTTTCTGGAAAAAAGTGTTCACTACAGCCATTTCCACCCTTTTTGCTGAATCTACCACCACCTGTCCCTCCGCATTCCTTTCTCTGATACCAAATCTGCCGATCACTTCTTCATCCCCTCTATTGCCTTCACCAACATGTCCATTGAAGTCTGCACCAATTACCACTGTCTCATTTCTGGGAATATTCTGCATCACTTCATCCAACTCATTCCAGAACTTCTCCTTCTCTTCAGATTCACATCCCACCTGCGGGGCATAGCCACTAACAACATTGAGCATCACACCATCAATTTTCCAATTTCAGACTCATAAGTCTATCTGACATTCTTTTCACCTCTCGGACGTTCCTTACAAACTCCTCCTTCAAGATAACTCCTACGCCATTTCTCTTCTTGTCAGTACCATAATAGTACAACTTAAAGCCTGCTCCTAAGCTTCTAGCCTTACTACCTTTCCACCTGGTCTCCTGGACACACAGTGTATCTACCTTCCTTCTCTGCATCATGTCGACCAACTCTCTACCTTTTCCTGTCAAAGTCCTATTATCCAAAGTGCCGACTCTCAATCCCAGGCTCTTTTATTTCCTCCTCTCTCAGCTTCCGAACACTTCCTCCTCATCTTCTTCTTCTTTGACCCACAATAGCCCAATTTCCACTGGTACCCTGTAGGTCATTGTTACCAACCATTGTTACCGGCCAGTGCCATCCTGAGGCTGCATTGCACCTTTATCTCCCTGAAGACTTTTTATCTGTCATTCAAGAGGCATTTTCAATTCTAAGAAGGGTCCTCTACAGACCTGAAGTTTTATCAGATGAGAAGTCTCTCAAATCAAGACGGAAACATCTTGAATGAGAAAAATTAGGTCCAGTTGCCTCAGTAAGGTTTGGCGACAAATGACCATGGCTTGAATGACTGAGAACCTTCACCTATACATTGCCCACAATTATTGAGTTCTTAAATGGGATGAATTTAGAAGTCTGGTCGTATTTTGGTTGTTGGCATTAAACTTCAAGACCATTCGAAAAAATGTGTAAATATCTCAGCAACTAGGGTATTCCTCAGACATGCTCCTACTTTAGAACAATTGCATTGTTCTTTCGGTATAATGGTATCTAAAGAGGAAAAGCAATAGCAGAATTTATTCAGGCATTGATTCCATGATGTACACTGGTTTATAGACTTAGTTCCTCCCTCCACATTGTATACACTGCCTTGAATCTTTGACCGCTGTCTGTTGCTTATTCTTTTATTGTCAAATGAAATGCAATTATGCTTTCCTCATAGCTGGTTTGTTTTGTTCTTTAGTAGATTCTATTGAAATTCCTTTCCAGGATCAAAGCTGTTTTAAAGGAGGTCTGTCCTACCTGAGGCTATCAGACTTTTATTTCCCCTCCCTTCAGCTGCAGGGAATCTCGATATCTTTGGTCTTAAGACCTTAAAACACTGTATAGCCGTGACTTTGACACTTTATAGCAGGGGTCGGGAACCTTTTTGACTGAGAGAGCCAAAAAACCCACATATTTTAAAATCTGATCCTAAGAGAGCCATATGTATATTTTAATACCAAAAACAGCTAAATGGAAGAGAAAGACCAACAATTTTAGAGTACAATAAGACTGAATTTATTTTGAACAACATACTTTGCTATAACAAAGTAACTTAATAACAAGAAAAGTGCTTCTTAATTATAATGCTACTAAACGTGACCGCAGGTTCGTCTTAATGTTTTCTAGGTGCGAGAACGACTGTCCATTGTCAATATTATAACAAGCAGCTGGTCTGCAGGCTGAAGTTTTTTTCTGTCCATTTGTGTTTACTTGGCAGCTCTGCTTATTTACCCACATGTCCGAAAACTACTGAAATACTTTGCTGCATTTATGTCATTCACCTGTTGTTTCTCCACTTGATTTGACATCATAATGGTACAATCATGTACAGTTCTTGCTGAGAAAGGCATATCTTTTATCTGTTTGATTATCTTGTCTTTATCCTTAAAGTTGTCAAAAAGCTCGTTGGCCACATCAAGCATGAATGATTTGGCGTATTCGCCATCTGTAAACGGCTTCCCGCTTCTCACAATTGTTAAAGAACCAGCAAAGCTAGCCGAATTGTAATCACCTTGTTTGGCCCAGACACGGAGCTGCTGCTGACTAGCCTGCACTCTGGACACTAGTTCTTGACAGGCCTTCTTTCTGTCATCTCCCGCTGGATATTTCTCTGCAAATGTGGGATGGCGTGTGTCAAAGTGTCGCTTTATATTTGAACGTTTCATCGATGAAATTTAATCATTGCATAAAAGACACACTGCACAACCCGCTCTCTCCACGAAGGCGAATTCTTCTGTCCATTCCTGCTGAAACATACGGTCTTCTTCTTCTTCTTCTTTCGGCTTTTCCCGTCAGGGGTCGCCACAGCGAGTCAACTTTCTCCATCTAACCCTATTCTCTGTATCTTCCTCTCTCACACCAGCTACCTTCATATCCTCTCTCACTACGTCCATAAATCTTCTCTTTGGTCTTCCTCGAGACCTATTGCCTGGCAGCTCCAATTCCAGCATCCGTCTACCAATATATTCACTATCTCTTCTCTGTACATGACCGAACCATCTCAGTCTGGCTTCTCTGACCTTCTCTCCAAAACATCGAACATGTGCCGTCCCTCTGATAGACTCATTCCTGATCCTCTCCATCCTGGTCACTCCCAAAGAGAACCTCAACATCTTCATCTCTCCAACCTCTAGTTCTGCCTGCTGTCTTTTGGTCATTGTAACAGTTTCTAGTCCATACATCATCGCTGGTCTCACCACTGTCTTGTACACCTTTCCTTTTATTCTGGCCGATAGTCTTCTATCACATAGTACCCCTGTCACTTTTCTCCACCCATTCCAACCTGCTTGGACCCGTCTCTTCACCTCTTTTCCGCACTCTCCGTTGCTCTGGACTGTTGACCCTAAGTACCTGAAATCCTCCAGCTTCTTGATCTCCATTCCCTGTAGCCTCACTGCTCCACCCGAGTTCCTCTCGTTCACACACATATATTCTGTCTTGCTGCGACTAACTTTCATTCCTCTCCTTTCCAGAGCATACCTCCACCTCTCTAGATTTTCCTCTACCTGTTGTCTGCTCTCACTACAGATCACAATGTCATCCGCAAACATCATGGTCCATGGGGATTCCTGTCTAACCTCATCTGTCAGCCTGTCCATCACCATTGCGAACAAGAAGGGGCTCAGAGCTGATTCCTGATGGAGTCCCACCTCCACCTTGAACTTCTCTGTTACCCCTACAGCACACCGTACCAGTGTCTCACAGCTAGCATACATGTCCTGCACCAGTCTAACATACTTCCCTGCCACTCCAGACTTCCTCATACAATACCAGAGCTCCTCTCTTGGCACCCTGTCATATGCTTTTTCTAGGTCTACAAAAACGCAATGCAACTCCCTCTGGCCTTCTCTGTACTTTTCTATTAGCATTCTCAACGCAAATACTGCATCTGTAGTACTCTTCCTAGGCATGAAGCCATACTGCTGTTCACAAATGCTGACTTCTGCTCTCAGTCTAGTTTCCACTACTCTTTCCAATAACTTCATTGTATGGCTCATCAACTTTATCCCTCTGTAGTTGCCACAATTCTGCACATCCCCTTTATTCTTAAAAATAGGCACCATCACACTTTGTCTCCATTCTTCAGGCATCTTCTCACTCTCTAAGATCCTGTTGAATAATCGAGTCAGAAAATCTACGGCTGCCTCTCCTAGACACTTCCACACCTCCACAGGTATATCATCAGGACCAACTGCTTTTCCACTCTTCATCCTCTTCAATGCCTTCCTCACTTCACTTTTACTAATTTGTGCTACTTTGTGGTCTACAATAGTCACCTCTTCTACCCTTGCCTCTCTTTCATTTTCCACATTCATCAGTTCTTCAAAGTACTCTTTCCATCTTCCCATCACTCTTCTAGCATCTGTCAATACATTTCCCTCTCTGTCCTTTATCACCCGGACCTGTTGTAGATCCTTTCCATCTTTATCTCTCTGTTTCGCCAACCTGTATAGATCATTCTCACCCTCCTTACTATCCAACCGAGCATACAAGTCATCATAAGCCCTTTGTTTTGCCTTTGCTACCTCTATCTTTACCTTTCGCCGCACCTCCCTGAACTCCTGTCTGTTCTCTTCAGTCCTCTCAGTATCCCACTTCTTCTTCGCTAACCTTTTTCTCTGTATATACTCCTGCACTTCCTCATTCCACCACCAAGTCTCCTTATTTACTTTCCTCCCAGATGACACACCAAGTACTCTTCTACCTGTCTCCCTGATAACACTAGCTGTAGTTGTCCAATCATCTGGAAGCTCTCCCTGACCACCCAGACCCTTTCTCAACTCCTCCCTGAAAACCATGCAACACTCCTCCCTTTTCAGCTTCCACCATTTTGTCCTCTGCGCTGCCTTTGTCCTCTTCATCTTCCTTGTCACCAGAGTCATCCTACAAACCACCATCCTATGCTGTCTGGCTACACTCTCACCTACAACTACTTTGCAGTCACTGATCTCTTTCAGGTTACCTCGTCTATACAAGATGTAGTCTACCTGCGTGCTCCGACCTCCGCTCTTATAAGTTACCCTATGTTCCTGTCTTTTCTGGAAAAAGGTGTTCACTACAGCCATTTCCATCCTTTTTGCAAAATCTACCACCATCTGTCCCTCTGCATTCCTATCCTGGATACCAAATCTGCCCATCACTTCTTCATCCCCTCTATTGCCTTCACCGACATGTCCATTGAAGTTGCACCAATGACCACTCTCTCATTTCTGGGAATATTCTGCATCACTTCATCTAACTCATTCCAGAACTTCTCCTTCTCCTCAGATTCACATCCCACCTGCGGGGCATAGCCACTAACAACATTGAGCATCACACCTTCGATTTCCAGTTTCAGACTCATAAGTCTATCTGACATTCTTTTCACCTCTAGGACGTTCCTAACAAACTCCTCCTTCAAGATAACTCCTACTCCATTTCTCTTCTTGTCAGTACCATAATAGTACAACTTAAAGCCTGCTCCTAAGCTTCTAGCCTTACTACCTTTCCACCTGGTCTCCTGGACACACAGTATATCCACCTTCCTTCTCTGCATCATGTCCACCAACTCTCTACCTTTTCCTGTCATAGTCCCAACATTCAAAGTCCCTACTCTCAGTCCCAGGCTCTTTCCTTTCCTCCTCTCTCTCTGTTTCCGAACACGCACTCCTCCTCTTCTTGTTCTTCGACCCACAGTAGCCCAATTTCCATTAGTACCCTGTAGGTCATCAGTACCAATGGCGGTCGTTGTTAACCCGGTCCGCGACCGATCCGGTATGGTATAGTTTTGGTTGTCTCGCATATTTGGTTTTGGCAAAAGTTTTACGCTGGATGCCCTTCCTGACGCAACCCTCTGCATTTATCTGGGCTTGGGACCGGCACAGGGAGACACTGCTCCGTGCCCTCCCAAGGCAGGCTTGGAGAGGCACGGGCCAGTGCCGCCCTGAGGCTGCATTTGCTGAAACATACGGTAATCCTCATTATTTTTTCTTTTCGTCATCTTCTTGGTTAGAAGGGTTCACGCTGCATAAACAAGCTAACCAAAAACGAGGGAATATTACTTCTTGGCCTCAAAGTGACGTGTGCAGGCTGTTGTAAATTATCCAATAAAATTAGACTTTTTGGGTATTGGACCCTCCCTCACACCGGAGTACAGAAAGGATTGGCTCTTTGTTGCGTGCCAGCGCGAAAAGTTGCGGGTGAAAATATCTTAAGATTAAAATGTGTGTGGATTTTTTTTTATTGTGATGGCTTTTCCTGTAATTTTTTTTACTAAAGTAACATTATTAGTAAAATGATTGATTAATTTTTCTGTTAAGAAATTTTCAAAGAGCCAGAGGCTGTCATCAAAAGAGCCACATCTGGCTCGCGAGCCATAGGTTCCCGACCCCTGCTTGATAGTTGTATTTGTATTTCTTATCCCCCCCCTTTTTTTTCTGTTTATACAGTTTCCTACTATTATTTATTATTGTTGTGTTTTACTTGAAACTCTGGGACAACAATTTCCTCGGGATAAATAAAGTTATTCTTATGCTTAAAAAAAGGGCCATTTCTCCCACTGACCTCTGTGTCAGTGAAAGAACACTACACTGTATTTGGTCAAAACTCAAAGTTAACTGATGCTGAGTTATCAGAATAACCTCCAAGAATGCCCCAATTGGGGGTTCTCATTTGTTGTGTATGCATGCACAACTGTATCTTGGTATTTTGGCACACTAGTTTATTCAGGTCTCATCAAAGATTGCATTGAGATAAAGCATTCTTTAACTTGTTTGTTTGTTTTCTACAGGTAGCCTGATCTAGTTTAACTGTTATCAAAACTCAGCATAGCTTGCTTTATTTGCAACTTTTGTGAACTTCCCTGTATTTTGTATACTTGTTTGTTTGACAAATTTTACGTAAAATTAGTAGGTACGTAACTGACATGTTTGTTCCTTTCACTTTGCTGTTAGATGCTGTGAAGTGGTTAGCCTTCAGTTGTTACCCTTATAAATACCAAAATACACTTATCATTCTTCTTTATTTACCTTTCACAAAAATTGCTGTATGGGCAGCTCGCTGGCATAGGGGTCATGGTTTCCTCTCACAATCCAAAAAAGTGGCAGATTTTTGGGAGACCTGGTATTGCCTAGACATGTGAATGTCAGAGGTATTTTTTGTATGTCTACTGTATTCGGGGTCCTGTGAATGACAGGAAACTGGTCCAGGCTGTACACCACCTCCCACTAATGACAGTGTTGGGGAGTAATTCTAATTCATGCTGGTCTAAGTTAAAACCTGCAAAGAGGAGACTGAAGTTATCATAAGAAATAACACACACAAGCGACTACTCTTTTAGCTCTGCAGAGGTGGAGACTCAGCGTGCTCTTTGGAGGCAAGATCCAGAGAAACCCACTGAATTCCTCGTTGCTCTGCTTTTTTATTGTGTGTGTGTTTATTTACATAACAACTTTCATTGGATAGTATAGTTCATGCATATGCTATATTGTCCAAGGATGATATACATGGGGAGGATAGGTTCCTGTCCAAAGATATTTGTGCCCATTAACAATTTACATTCAGGGAGGATACATTCCTGTTCAAAGACATCTGTGCCCATTGAAATTTACGTTCAGGGAGGATATATTCCTGTTCAATGACAACTGTGCTCAAAGATGGAAAACATGTCTGGCTGTCTTCATGTGAGTAATGGAAATAACAGTTATAATATATACAGAGTACATAGGTATGAATATAGAAAGAACACTAACAGACAACTGGGTTAGAATCCAGCCAATTAAAATACCTGTGAGTTTGAGGAAGAGGAGAAGTTTTGGAATGAGCAAGATGAAGTGATGCAGAATATCCCCAGAGATGAGAGTGGTAATTGGTGCAGACTTTAATGGACATGTTGGTGCAGGCAATAGAGGGGATGAAGAGATGATGGGCAGATTTGGTATCCAGGATAGGAGTGCAGAGGGACAGATGGTGGTCAATTTTGCAAAATGGATGGAAATGGCCGGAGTGAACACTTTTTTTCCAAAAAAGACAGGAACATAGGGTAACTTAGGTAGAAGTTACCTATATATATATATAGGTAATGTCTTCTACCTATAATGTCTTCTACCTATATATATATATATATATACATATACATATATATATAGGTAGAAAAAAATGAATATATATATATATATATATATATATTCATTTTTGGGGTTCAATATTACACGTGTCCAAAGCCAGGGAAGGAGCCATTACCCACACTCTTTTCCTGCCAGCAGCTTAAACCCACACCGTTATATTTGGTATTGACTCAGGCGCATCTTTGTATACCCTGCACCTTGGGTCTTGTCTGATGTGGTAGACCCAGCCTCAATCAGTCATATGTTCAATTTTTGCTCTTGGGTGGCCATGATCAATGCCACTGCGTTTTTTCAGCTCAGCCTTACCTGCCTTTTTTTTTATTTTGTCAGCCACACCTTCAAGCTGTTCATGGTGCATGCAATGCTGGGGCTTGTCTGTCCAATACCCCTTCTGGCTCCTTACTACAGTTCTGCTGCTTGAGGTATTCACTCAGCAGATCATTGCTGGGTCCCAACTTCCTGATGTACTCTGGAGGCTTGCTGTTTTCTACTGGATAGTGGCACTGATGCTCACTAGCCTGCAGCTTCCTGGCCTGCTACTAGACGTTGGGTGACCTCCTACATGCATTGTAAGGAACTTTTCTTATCTTGATATTGGTGGGTTACATTTATTTTGGTGGCCAGGATATCATACCAGTGGGATATCTGATCACAGGCTGATCTTTATTGCCCAGACCCTATTTCTTGCCATTCAACTTTCTTTTCAGGATCTACCACACTCTCTGAAGATATTTGGCCGTGGCTTACTTTAGTGCTGCCTCCTCATGGTTGCCATTTGCCTGTGGGATCTCAGGTATTAGTAGCTACCCTAAACATTTGCTATGTTGCCTTTAGATTATTAAATCCCATCAGAGGGGATCATCTTTAAATGTTGAAGATTGGCAGTAGCGTTGTTTAGAGACATCCATGAATCGTAGGGTCTGTATATGTCTGAAGCCCGAGGAAATGGAAATGGAAACTCACCACAGATGATCTCACTATATCACTCATGTTGCATTCCATCTTGTAATTATCCTTGTATCTAAAACATCAGCCATTTCCTTTGATTGAAATCTTGAATCGTCTCCCTTTCCTTTAACTACTGTTTTAGCATTTTACTGTGTTACTGGCCACTCAAAAAACCTATCTTATATATTTGCACAGGCCTTTAGAATTTCACAATTGGATTAATTTAACTTTAAAAACAAGAAAATCAATTCCCATCTTGGGGATAAGAGACAAACAAAGACCAGCACACTTTTTCCAAAGCATTATTCCTACAGGAGAGGCAGTTGACAAAATTAATCTCTTGATTAAGCAATTTCTAATTTTTTTCTAATTTACACTGAAGCCCACACACTTTATTTAAGTCAGTACAGTTCATTTTTAGGACTTTGTAAGAAAGTAAATGTTATTTATTGAGACCATTTACATGTGATGCACTGAGTAGAATTTCCATGTCACTGTTAATATAACTTCAGATGTCTTTTATGCACTGATAACATTGCATCCATTATTCTGAATCATGTTCCCTGGAACCATTATAATCTATCTCTCTAACTTCACAATGTGTTGTATTGCCTCCCTTGTGCCAGTATTGCCTCCCTTGTGGTACTTGAACAACTTGTACCCTTTAATTCTAGAGATATATATCTCTTTCAAGTTAACTACCTAAAATAAAGCACTTTACAGCCAATAATGATTTCTATTGCTTTAAAGTAAGTATGTTTTTTTTTTAAATCACGCACACTTGGGTGTGCCTCATGCACAGATGTCATGGTGTCCCTTTTCTGGTGCAATAGCAAAACTTGACCCAATTTTTATTTTCATCTAATCTTTGTAATAATCCTATAGCTAAACTTGTGACTGGAGATTATTTTTTTCAATGTGAGTTTGCAAGGATAAACTGAAAAAGGTTCAAAGATCTGTGTTGCTCCAATGTCAAAATCATTTTATACCGACTTACTCTGCTAACAAGCAAAAAGACTGATGGTTATTTTAACTGACTGATTAACAGTCATCAGGAGTGCCACAGATAATTTTTTGACATATAATAAGCTTTACTTTGTTGTTCTGTTAACTCTGACTCTATTCCTGTTATTAAATGGGTCCCAAAGTATCTGAAAACATCTATCATCTGCAGTGGTAATTTTGATATTTTCACCAGCAACATGAAGTAGGGCAGTTGTTTTTTCCCCTTGAGCATTTATATTAAAAGAATAGGCCTTAACACTTGTCAACTGTATTTTTTCTCTAAGTCCTTTGTTTTAGGCTGCTATTTTTTCTCAGTAAGCCTCAGCTGTTTTGTTGTTTCAGAATAGGAATCAGAATCTGAATCTTTACTCTAAGGCCACACAACAGCGTTGGTGGAATTGGTTTTCAGTACAGCACATAATGCTCAGATCTCTCCTGTATCAGTTCCATTGTCAACGATACAGACAGAAAATCATGATTAGCAGACAGGATACATCAAAACAGTGATTGATTCAGAGTTCGTATAGCTATTGGGAAAAAGCTGTTTTTAAATCTGACCCTTACCCTTACATGCAAGGGTGTAAATGATCTGTCTTTCTATTGATCATCTAATGCAGCAGTGTCAAACTCAAGGCCCAGAATTTAATCTGGTCTGAAAAGCTGAATGATACCATGTTTTAGGAATGTAATAAACAATAGGTTCCTTAACAAAAGTTAATATGCCATTATTTTACCTATCAGGCCCACTAGAGAATAGATTTTCCTCCACGTGGCCCTTGAGCTAAAATTAGTTTGTCACACCTGATTTAATGTCTATTGGGGCATTAGGTAATCAGGCCCATTCAACCTCTTTTTCTTGACAAGCACTGGTTTTGTTATTTACTTTTTAGATAATAATAATATTATAATTTGACATGTTTTCTTGGATCAGTTTTAGTGTGTAAAACTGTTTCTCTGTAGATATTTCTCCAAATGAATAAATGGTGGTTAACTGGCTGTATAGAGCATTTCTTTTTAATCTTTTTGCCTAAGCCAGAAGAGTTATGTGGCAGTAGTTAAATGTAATGCAGTTCTGTGTATATATTTCAATGCAGTGATGTGATATGCAAAGGCATGTTTCTCTTCATTTGAGTATATTGTCTTCTATTACCCTCTTCAGTCAGCACAGACTAGGGACAGCATTCGAGCCTTAACTAAGACTTGAAACTTATCACTCTGGCAGTGACTTAGCATGAATAAAAAAAAACTCCCATTATTTTAAATGGCAGTGTACCATGATAAGAGTAAAACATGGAGGTAGCAGGACTATTGTCTGGTCAAGGTTTTGCTGAGTACAGCAGGCTGATGTTGTCTTTTTAGACAGAATGCAGAGATTATCATTGACAAAGTAGAGCAGTCCCGCAGACAAGCATGCTATTTGCCAGCTCTAAATGCATTTTTAGTGAGAAACATAACTAAAACCTGGTATTTAGATTTAGATTTACATGTTCCCTATCAGGAGGCCCTCACTTGCTCTGTCGGTCCTGTTGCCCTGCAACCCAGACACTGAACCGTGCAATTCAAAGCTGCTTATCATACAGTGGTCTCTTGCTGTCACTAAGTAATGGCATCAATTATATTACCTGGTGAGGAGACACATTTAACCCTGTTTTAAGACACCTACTTGCAAATTTATAATACTGAAAAGGATTGTATTTGCTAGATCTTCTTTTCCTTTTGGTTGTTCCATTCAGGGGTCCCTGTAGTGAATAAATTCCTCATTCTAAAGTTTTAAAATTTTAAATTATTAAAAATAATTTGCTTTCAATGTAAAATATATGATTTTTAATTATTATAAAAGTGTGCACTTTGATAGTAAAACCCTATAATTTATAAAAGCATTTTTCCCCTTACCATGCATGTTGCTTAGTGGAACTTCTGGCATTGCTTGCCCTCAACAATCCTTTTCAAATCTGGTTTATAATCAGTTGTTGCGACTCTAAGCAAGTCCTTCACATGTGTGTCTGTCAGAACAGAGCGATTATTTGATTTCACGTGTTTCAGGGTAGAAAACAGACTTGCAGACGTATGTTGACCCAAACATCGACAGTATCTTAAGCGCAGCCTGTTTGACATTTGGGTACTTTTCCATTGGCACACTTTTCCAGAATTCAATGGTCCCTTCTTTCAAAGCAGGTGTCATTTGGTCCTCCTCACAAAGATCGATCATCTCCAACTCAGGTGCAGCCTCATCTGTGACCAGCGGGGTTTTCAAACACCCCAGCTCCGCATTAAACGGGTCAACGAAGAATGTAATCTGTGGCCTTTTCAGTTGATGATCACGGAACCGGGTCATAAAGCTTTCATACAGGTTTTCAACCATTGTTGCATATCTTTCTGTTTGCTTATTCAGGACAGTGCTGGTGACTTGCCCGCTGAAAATGCATTATATCTTTCTTCTGAATATGCATCTTGAACAGCTTCAGTTTGTTGGCGAACGCAAACACGCTTTGCACCAGGTCAGGTAGTATTTTTGGCTTACCCTGCAGGGTCAGGTTCAGTCTGTCCAAGTGGCACAGAATGTTGACCAAAAAAGCCAGATCCATAGTCCACTTTAGGTCTGAGAGCTCGAGTGCTTATCCTTCTCTTCCATGAACAGTTTCACAGCATCCAAACGCTCAAAGAAGCAACGAAGTACCTTGCCTTTTGACAGCCACCTCACAGTGTGGTGCAGCAGCAAGTCACCCAGAAGGGATTGGTCCAGCTCAGCGATGAGGTTTTTGAATTGTCTGTGGTTAAGCGCATGTGTGCGAATGAAGTTGACAATTTCCATTACAAGCTCCATGACATTATCTAAATTCGGTGATTTAGACACGAGTTGCTCCATGTGGAAATTCCAAAACTCTGGAAAAGATCGGTCAGCTTCGCAAAGCCCCACAAGCCCGTTCACAGATCCGATCATGGCTGGCTCTCCTTCCGTGGCTATCGCAGTTAGTTTCAATATGGGCAGATTTGCTTTCACAAATGCAGCCACCATTGTTTCTTTCACATCTATGCCACAGGTTCTGTCTTTTAATGGCAAAATATTAAGGAGTTCTTCTTTAATCACACAATCTTTTGACAGAGGGCGTGTAAATATTGCCAGCTGAGGCTTGTCTTGTATGTCACAACACTCATCCAAATGTGACGCAAAAATATTCACAGGCTTGAAGGTCAAGTGCAACTGTGATTCAGTAGCCATGTTAATGTCTGATATTCTGTGTTCAACCATGTGGCGGGACAGTCGAATGTCTGATACAGTTCATTTTAGTTTGTCGTTTTCAGGAGACAAGATTTCAACAATGTCTCTGAGGCATGTTTTGACAAATTCCCCTTCATTGTATGGCTTTTTAGCCCGTGCGATATTCCAAGCAAGTTTATATGATGCGAGCGTTACATTCTCTGACTGCTTCATACATTTTTGGAACACTTGTGTCTGCTTTTCTGCCTGACCTTTCAAAGTGACCAACTTGTGCTTGCAAAGTTCAGTCCCCTTTGGAAATTCCTGGTAGATGTTAGCATGGAGTGAACTGAAGTGCCGCTGAAGATTTGAAGGCTTGAAATGCGGCAATGATGCTTGACATATAAGGCAGAATGGCTTGCCATTACGTTCAAACAAAAAATTGAACTCTCCCCTTCTTTTAAAAACATCCTGTTCATCTTCATATTTTCGTTTTGCTGTGCATTTTTTCCCTGCCATTTTGACAGTGAATTTAGTGGGCCTACACACTACTCAACAAGTTTCCCTCCAACGCGCATGCGCGTGAAATGCATGTACTGTAAAAAACACACAAACACAAAATTCAACATGAACATAAGAGCCACACAAAACCGCGCAAAGAGCCACCTGTGGCTCAGGAGACGCGGGTTGGAAAGGCCTGGTCTAAACCTATTCTCTGTATCCTCTTCTCTCACACCAAGTAACTTCATTTCCTCTTTCACTACATCCATAAATCCCCTCTTTGGTCTTGCGTGTTTCTGATACTAGCTATCCCTGTCACTCCCACAGAGAGCTCAGCATTTTGATCTTTGTACCCTCCAGCTCTGCCACTTGTCTTGTCTTGAGTGTAATTGTCTCTAAACCAGCCAACATCACTGGTCTCGACAGCGTCTAGTTACTTGGATCATAAACCTTATTCTTAAATGGCCATCATCACACTTGTCCTCTATTTCTCAAGTATCATCCCACTCTTCAGATCCTGCTGAATAATCTAGCCAGAAACTCCACTGCTTCCTATTTTCAACTCGTGCTGCATCTCCCTTGTAGTTCCTGTCTGCTCTCTTCAGTCCCCTCAGTGTCCCACTTTTTGAGCTGAAAATATGCCTCTTCACCAAGCACTACGCCACTAATCGCACTTAGCCCACAACCCCCCCCCCCTCAAAAAAAAAAAAAAAAAACATGAAATGAATGAACATACAGTATGTATATAGTTCTGAGATGGCTATTTGGTAGAGTGGTCACTTCTGACTTCCGACTACTGGTACTTCGGATCGTCGGTGACTGAATTACAAGTTGCTTTGGATAAAAGCGTTTGCCAAATGACTGTAATGTAATGTAATATAATTTAATCAAACTCAGTCCAGAATTTTTCCTACTCTTCTATCTCACATCCTACCTGTGGGGCAAAATTACCAACAAATGTGAGCATCTCACCTTAAATTTCACACTCATCACTCGATCTGTCACTCTTTTCACCTCCAGAACATCTCCTTCAAACTCCTCCTTGAAGATAACTCCAACTCCATTTCTCTTCCCTTCAATGCCACGATAGAACGATCACCTGGTCTCCTCAACACAAAGTATATCCACTTTGCTTCTCTGCATCACGTCAATCAATTTTCCAGCTTTCCCGATCATTGTTCCAACATTCAAAGTCCCTATACTCCATCCCAGACTCTTTTCCTCTCCTCTTCTCCCTCTTTTACAGACACACCTTCCTTTTCTCCTTTCTCAGTAGCCCAAGTTCCACTGGTTTCCTGTAGGTTATTGGCACCAATGGCAGCCACTGGTAACCAGGCCTCAACCAGTCTGGTATGAAAGTATTCTGTTTGATTTACATATTTCGCTTTTGCACAAGTTTTACACCCGGATGTTCTTCCTGACACAACCCTCTGCATTTATCTGGGCTTTGGACCAACTCGAGAGAACATGGAATGTGCCATCCCCCTGAGGCTCCATTGGATGAGTGAGATCCTAACTAATTCTGAATGAAGAGATTTTTCCATTCCTCTTATGGAATAGGTTATAATCATCATGAAATTATGAAGACTACTTGTGAATGGTACAAAGTCTGACAATAGAAACAGATTAATTTTTTTCATCAAATATCACTTTGGGCTTACCTTATTTTGCAGTGTCTACAAAATTCACATTGTGTTGGCTCTGACAAGGCTGCAGAGCTCACCCTTTGGCTATGGGCTATCTGGCAATTTTAGTTGACATCACCATGGTCACCTTTTTTGCAGAAGTAAATGAGCTTTGAGACCATCATTTTAAGTGACATAGAGATCTTTTTCTGCTGTCAGATAATTTTTCCTTCCCTTCTCTTGCTGGTCATGGCATCTCATGTATTTTGCACTATCAGTCTTCGTTTTCTCTGTTGCTGTTCTCATAGTTAGATTCTAAAGTTGATTTGTCAAACAAAACTTTGCCGCAATAGTTCTGTTTTCTGTTGTCTTTTACCCCAAGAGTTGATCACCTAAGACATTCCTTATACTTACAGAAACAGAAGAATATAAGAATTTCATTGATAATGTCGAGGATAATGGCCAAACTGCTTATTGAAATTGAATTGGCCACAGCTCGTATAGTAGAGTAAGGAAGGTAATCCTTTTCTTTTGGATTGTATCATGACGGAGCTTGAATGAATCCTGTAAAAATGGAACTGTATGATACACAATCCGGTAATTGTTCGCACAAAAAACAGCATCCTTTTAGATAGTTTATAAATATATTGCACCTACTTTAAATGCTCCTTTAAAAAGGATTTGAATCTATTTTTTTCTTCCTTTCACTGTCAGATCACTTGAAGGAGCAATTAGAAATGTGTCAGAGGCAGAGGGCATCTCATGGTAAGATCACAGATACCAATCACGCCACAGAATTTTGAATCCTTGCAGTCTTAAGACATACTTTGAACTCAATCAATCAAAAATTGATCCGGGATATAAAAAGTGGATAAATAGAATTTTTTGTTATCATTTGATGTTTAACGATACAAAATTAAGTTATTTTCATTTTAAACTGTAAATGCAGCAGTGCCCAATTCAAGCTATATTTCCAGTTCTAAGTGGTTGAAATTCTGCCGATTGGAAACTCATACTTCCTCACAATTTTGATCAGTACCATATACTTAAATGAAGAAATTGATAGGACCCCAGAAAACCTAGTCCATAAACTAAAGGCTATTTTTGTCTTATTTGAATCCCAAAGAAGAAAAAATTACCCACTCTAAAGCACTAAAGGAAATGAAAAATGGGGGTGAGGGTAATGTCTCAAAAGACCACAAAACCATATCCTGGCAAGATGGAACAAGAGTTCATGTATAATGTGTTACATAACAGGTATTTATGTACTTCATCTAAAGTTTGTCAATATTCGAATAAAAGCCTTGTCTCTTTTAATTTCAGGTGGAAGGCTGGATCACACAGAGGGCGAGAGCGACTTCGACCCAGTGGAAAAGAACTTACGCAAAAACATTGAGCAAGAAAAGAAGATGTGAGAACAAAATTGCACCAAAACACTTTCAGTTCCTCTCAGTTTGATTGGAGGTGGCAAATGTTTTTTCTGTGTAGATAATAGATTAATTTAAGGCTATAAATATCTCCCATCAGTTATAAAAGCACTGTCAGCCATCTGAAAGCATTAAGGACAGAGATTGAGCATCTGCAGCTGTTATTGGAGAAGGCAAAGTTCAAGCTCCAGAAGGACTTCCTAAAGCACTGGAACCAATCAACTTCCCAAAAACAGGTCGCTAAACTGATATGACTCTTATCTATGTAACATTACTTTAAGCCTTTCTGGTGATTTGACTGGGCTATCATGAACAGGCCAATTTTTTTTCTTTTTTTTTTACCTTAGTCAGAAAGACTTTTCATTTTCAGTATTTTGTGTACTTTTAGAATATAGTTAATATGTAAGTAGAAACAGACCTTGACCCATCCTCTTTTCATAGACAGGAGATTCTGTATCAATCCACCCATCTTCCCCCGCTTATCCGGAGTCGGGTCGCGGGAGCAGCAGCCGGAGCAGTGAGGCTCAGACCTCCCTCTCCCCCACCACATGGTCCAGCTCCTCTGGGGGGACCCCGCCTCGAGACACAGTCTCTCCAGTGTGTCCTGGGTCTTCCCCGTGGTCTCCTCCCAGATGGACATGCCCGGAATAACTCCCCCGGGAGGCATACTGACCAGATGCCCAAGCCACCTCATCTGACTCCTCTCTATGCAGAGGAGCAGCGGCTCTTTTCCGAGCTCCCCCCTGGATGACCAAACTTCTCACCCTATCTGCAAGGGAGAGTCCAGCCACCCTGTGGAGGAAACTCATTTTGGCTGCTTGTATCCACAATTTTGTTCTTTCGGTCACTGCTCACACCTCGTGACCAGCTTCCTCTTCACTATGACAGACCGATACAGAGCCTGCAACGCTGGAAACGCCTCACCAATCCACCCTGCGATCTCCCGCTTCATTCTTCCCTCACTCGTGAACAAGACCCTAAGATCCTTGAACTCCTCCACTTGGGGCAGGACCTCTTCTCCAACCTGGAGTGAGCATTCTGCCTGTTTCTGGTTAAGGACCATGGTCTCAGATTTGGAGGTGCTGATCCTCATCCCAGCCTCTTCACACTCAGCTGCAAAGTGCCCCAGTGAGATAGCAATCATGGCTTGAAGAAGCCAACAGAACCACGTCTGCAAATAGCAGAGACTCGATCCTGTGGCCACCAAACCGGATCCCCTCAATACCCTGGCTGCACCTAGAAATTCTGTCCATAAAAGTTATGAACAGAACTGGTGACAAACGGCAGCCCTCATGGAATCTGGCTGTCACTGGAAACGGGTCTTACAGCTTACAACTGGAAATGAGAGCCAAGCTCCGACACTGATCATACAGGGACCGAACAGCCGTATAACGGGTTCGGTACCCCATACTCCTGGAGAATGCCTCTGGGGCTCCACACGCCAGAATAGCCCAATAGGACTCCTTCTTAAGTTTGACAGCATCCCTCACCAGGGGGGCCACCAGCAGGTTCGAGAGTTGCCGCCCAGACAGACGCTGAGCACCTTACAGCGGCAGTTCCAGTCTGCCGCCTCAGCAATGGAAGCACGGAACATGGCCCATTCGGACTCAGTCTCACCCGCTTCCCTCGGGACGTGGTTGGAGTTCTGTAGATGGAAGTTGAAATTCCCTCTGACGGGGGACTTTGCCAGACGTTCCCAGCAGACCCTCACATTACCTGCCAGATCTGACTGGCATCCTCCCCCACCATTGGAGCCAGCTCACCACCAGGCGGTGATCAGTTGACAGCGCTTTCCCTCTCTTCACTCAAGTGTCCTGGACATGCGGCTGCAAGTCTGATGATACGACCACAAGGTCAATCAAAGACCTGTGGCCTAAGGTGTGTGGGTGCTAAGTGCACAAATTGACACCCTTATGTCTGAACATGGTGTTTGTTATGGACAATCCATGATGAGCACAGAAGTCTATTAACAAAACATCGCTTGGGTTCTGATCGTGGAGCCATTCCTCCCAATCACGCTCTTCCAAGTTGCGCTGACGTTGATATGTGAACGTTGAAGTCTACCAGTAGAATGAGGGACTCCCCGGTAGGAGTGCTCTCTACCAGCCCCTCTAGGGACCCCAAGTAGGGTGTGTGAACTGAACTTTTGTTGGGTGCATAGCCACAAACAACAGTCAGACCCATCCCTCCACCATGAGGTGGAGGGAGGCTACCTTCTCGACCACCAAGTTGAACCCCAATGTGCAGGGGTTCGAGACAGGTGGGCAAGTAATCCGACCGCACCTGCCCGGCGCCTCTCACCGGGGCATCTCCAGGTCTCACGCTGTGAACTGAGGTGAGTTCAACTATATCGGAATCTGCCAGCCTCAAGCACCAGCTGGGCCTTCCCCACCAGAGAGGTGACATTCCATGTTCCAAGAGCCAGCTTCTTTAGCCGAGGATCGGACCACCAAGGTCCCCTGCTCTGGCCACCACCTGGCTCACACTACACCTGACCCCTTGGCCCTTCCTGTGGGTGGTGAGCCCAGGGGAAGAGGGACCCATGTTGTTCCTTCGGGCTGTGCCTGGCCAAGCCCCATGGAGGCCCCGGCCATCAGGCACTCACCATCGAACCCCGACCCCGGGCCTGCCTTTAGGGAGGAGCCCCAATGACCCACGTCCAGGCAAGGGAAAACTAGGTCCAATGTTTGTCTTCTTCATCAGGGTCTTCTGAGCCCCACTTTTTCTGGTCCCTCACCCGGGATCTTTTTGCCTTGGGGACTCTTCCAGGGGCATAAAGTCCCCTGACAACATTGCTCCCATGATCACCGGGACGCACAAACCCCTCCACCACGGTAAGGTGGCAGCTCACGGAGGGGTTAGATGAAAGCTCATGGAGGGGGAGATTCTGTAGATGGAGGCAAATGTGTATGAAAGATCATTTGTTGAATGTTGGTGTTACCGTAACATGGGCCCAAAAAATATTTTTGACAAAAAAAAAAAAAACACTGCTAATTGTTTTTTCAAAAACAATGTGTTCATAAGTTCTGATGAATGATGATCAGTATTTCCGATCGGGTCAAGGTTTTGGAATTTATTACTGATCATCAAAGAGAAAAAAGAAATAAGATAAGGTAATATATTGATGCAACGTACTTTCTAATTAATCCAGCTGTAAGTGGGATGTGTTTTGGTGTCAACATCTGTGGAAGCTTTTTTTAATAACGTCAATTTTTTATGACCCTGACTAGGACTTTGAGTCAGATGGAATCCAATCAACATCGACATCAATCCAGCCATCATCATCTGAAAATTCTCTCTTCAAGTGAGTGATCAACCATTAGAAGTTTGATATTATTATCCAGAGAGATGTAGATTATGTGAACATTTGCCATCTCGTCATCATAGCAGTCAATTTGATTTCTAAACAACAGACAGTCAAAAGCCAAAAACAACAGAAAGGAGAATCCAGATGAATATAAGCCAAATTTGCTGTCTCTTCTATTGCTCGAAAATTGGAACATATGTTTTCATTTGGATTGTTAAAAAGATAACAGTTTTTAATGCTTTTGCACCAATAAATTGCAAGTCTTTTATAGTGACTAACTAATTTTATAGTAAATAATTGTTGTCAGATCTGTTTCGATTTAGCCTCTTATGGATGTTAGACATAGCTCACAGTCAAGTGAAGCAAAATGCAGTACATGCTTGAGATCCAACCATCTGCATTATCACACCATCTTGTGGTTTAATAAAATATCTGCAGGCAATCTATATTGCAACAATTACAGAAAACTGAATGTTCACTTCCTCTTGGTCAATTAAAAGAATGTAATTTCATACATTCGAGCCTTTTTGGCATCTGGGTCTGTGGAGGCAGCTGATAGGTAGTGGCGGGTGAAAAGTAATGCTGCTTATGTAGACTGGTTAGTACAGAGCTACAGAGCTGGTCAACCGTTCCATGGCCAGGATTAAAACCACACTGCTCCTCCTGGATCCAAGGCTCAACAACCCATCAGACCATCCAGCAACCCTGAGTAAACTTTTCCAAGGAGGCTGAGGAGCTGCTACCTTATCGTGGTGGAGGGGTTGCACATCCCAGTGATCCTAGTAACTAAGTTGTCATGGGCTTTATGCCCCTGGTAGGGTCACCCGCGGCAATCAGGTCCAAGGTAAGGATCAGATAAAGCATGGCTCAGAAGACCCCAATGACGACATGGAAAAATGTATCTGGTTTCCTTGCCAGGACGTAGGTCACCAGGGCCTCTCCCTGGGGGCCAAGGGGCCGGGTGCAATGTGAGCTGGGTGATGGCTGGGATGGGGGACCATGGTGGTGCGATCCGCGTCTGCTGAAGCTGGTTCTAGAAACATGGAGCCTTATCTAGGGAGAAGCCTGATCTAGTGTGCGAGGCTGAAAGCTTCTGGCTACATATTGTCAGACTCACCTCTACGCATGGCGTGGGCTCTGGAACCAGACCTGTTGACAGTGGTTAGACTCTTGTATCATCATTATTATTATCATTATTATTATAATCATTATTATTATTATTAGTAGTAGTAGTGGTGTGCCAGCCTCGGGGGGGGGGGGGGGGGGGGGGGGGGGGGGCACAGGCCAGTGTCTCCCTGAGCCAGTCTCAAGCCCGGATAAATGCAGAGGGTTGTGTCAGGAAGAGCATCCGGCGTAATACTTTTGCCAAAACCAAACATGCAATTCAATCATAATAATCAGATTAAACCAGATCGGTCGAGGCCCGGGTTAACAACGATCGCCATTGATACCGATGACCTACTGGGAACCAATGGAAACTGGGCTACTGTAGGTCAAAGAAGGAGAGGAGGATGGCGTGTTCGGAAGCAGAGAGAGAAGAGGAAAGGCAAGATTCTGGAACTAAGAGGACTTTGAACATTGGGACTATGACAGGAAAACAGAGATAAAGATGGAAAGGATGTACAACAGGTCCAGGTGATTAAGGATAGAGAGGGAAATGTATTGACAAATGCTAGAAGAGTGATGGGAAGATGGAAATAGCACTTTAAAGATCTGTAAAGTAGCAGAGATTAGTAAAAGTGAATTGAGGAAGGCATTAAGAGGATAAAGAGTGGAAAGGTAGATGGTTCTGATGATATACCTGTGGAGGTATGGAAGTGTCTTGGAGAGGCAGCGGTAGAGTTTCTGACTAGATTATTCAGCAGGATCTTAGAGAGTGAGAAGATGCCTGAAGAATGGGGACAAAGTGTGATGGTGCCCATTTTTAAGAGTAAGGGTGATGTGTAGAATTGTGGCAACTATAGAGGGATAAAGTTGATGAGCCATACAATGAAGTTTTGGGAAAGAGTAGTGGAAACTAGACTGAGAGCAGAAGTCAGCATTTGTGAACAGCAGTATGGCCTCATGCCTAGAAAGAGTGCTACAGATGCAGTATTTGCTTTGACAATGCTAGCAGAGAAGTACAAAGAAGGCCAGAGGGAGCTGCTTTGTGTTTTTGTTGACCTAGAAAAAGCATATGACAGGCTGTCAAGAGAAGAGGTCTGGTATTGTATGAGGAAATCTGGAATGGACATGTACGTTAGCTGTAAGACAGTGGTGCAGTGTGCTGTAGGTGTAACAAAGAAGTTCAAGGTGGAGGTGGGACTCCATCAGGGATCAGCTCTGAGCCCCTTCTTGTTTGAGTCTGTAGTGATGGATAGGCTGACAGATGAGGTTAGACAGGAATCTCCAAGGACCATGATGTTTGCGGATGACATTGTGATCTTTAGTGAGAGCAGACAACGGGTAGAGGAAAATCTAGAGAGGTCGAGGTATGCTCTGGAAAGGAGAGGAATGAAAGTTAGTCGCAGCAAGACAGGGTATATGTGTGTGAATGAGGGGAACTGGAGTGGAACGGTGAGGCTACAGGTAGTGGAGATCAAGAAGCTGGAGGATTTCAGGTACTCGAGGTCAACTGTCCAGAGCAACGGAGAGTGTGGAAAAGTGGTGAAGAGATGAGTTCAAGCAGGTTGGGATGGGTGGAGAAAAGTGTCAGGGGTACGATGTGAAAGAGGACTATCAGCCAGAATGAAAGGAAATGTGTACAAGACAGTGGTGAGACCAGTGATGCTGTTTGACATAGAAACAGTTCCAATGACAAAAAGACATGAGGCAGAACTAGAGGTTGCAGAGATGAAGATGTTGAGGTTCTCTTTGGGAGTCATCAGGATGAATAGGATCAGGAATGAGGTTATCAGAGGAACAGCACATGTTAGATGTTTTGGAGAGAAGGTCAGAGAAGCCAGACTGAGATGGTTCGGTCATGTACAGAGGAGGGATAGAGAATATATTGGTAGACGGATGCTGGAATTGGAGCTTCCAGGCAAGAGTTCTCGAGGAAGACCAAAGACAAGATTTATGGACGTAGTGAGAGAGGATATGAAGGTAGTTGGTGTGAGAGAGGAGGATGCAGAAAATAGGGTTAAATGGAGAAGGGTGATTTGCTGTGGCGGACAGGAAAAGCCGAAAGAAGAAGAAGAATCTTCACAGTCTGGAGTCTGAGTCTGGTATCTTCAAATTACAATGTTCTCTTTGAAAATGAATGACGATACTGAAACTCCACACTGATTGAATCCTCGCAATACTGTCCAGATTACATTAACACGCCTTTATGACTGTTAATATGAAGACGAAAAGCCTTCAAAAGTCACCACAAAACAAACACTTATCCAAATAAAATGTCCAATTCTTTTTTAACTGAACATGAAACTTTTGACTGACTGAGTGCAGGCCTGGCCAACCTATGGCTCATGAGACAAATGCGGCTGTTAAGTTCATGTTGATTTTTGTGTTTGTGTTTTTTTTTTTTTGCTGTGCGTGGAGAACGCTGGAGCGGCACTTGATATCACAAGTTAAAAAACACACAAACACAAAATTCATCATGAACTTCAGAGCCGCAGCTCGGGAGCCACAGGTTGGCCAGGACTGCTCTAGTGGGTCAAGGAAAATACATTGAACTCTGGATGAAATACTATTTGTAATTCTGGTATCAAGTATGAAGACCTTCAAGCATATGTCTAAATGAAAAGAATATGTGCCATGACATATTTTTGCTGTAGTTCTTATGTATTGCTTATATACAGTTAGGCCCAGAAATATTTGGACAGTGATTTTGTTATTTTAGCTGTCTACAAAAGCATATTCAGGGTACGGGATAATCAATATAAGCTTAAAGTGCAGACTCTCAGTTGTAATTTGAGAGTATTCACATCCAAATTTGAGCAAGGGTTTGACAGTTCTTTAATACATAGCCACCTCTTTTTCAAGGGACCAAAAGTAATTGGACAATTGACTCAGATGGCTGCAAAAAACATAACAAGGCTCCACAGTCTCTTCCCTCAGTAACCTGTCATCAATTAAGCAGTTAAAAAGTCTGAAGTAGATTCCAGGTGTAGCATTTGCAGTCGGAAGCTGTTGCGGTCCAAGGAGCTCTCAATGAAGGTGAAACAGACCATCCTGAGGCTGAAAAAAAGAAGAAATCCATCAGAGAGATAGCAGAAATGTTAGGACTGGCCAAATCAACAGTTTGGTACATTCTGAGAAAAAAAGAGTGCACCAGTGAGCTTGTGAACTTAAAAAGGCCTGGACGTCCATGGAAGACAACAGTGGCTGATGATCGCAGATCCTTTCCATGGTTAAGGAAAATCCCTTCACAACATCAACTCAAGTGAAAAACAGTGCCCAGGAAATAGATGTATCAGTATCTAAGATACCATAAAGATCAGACTCCATGAAAGTAAATACAAAGGTTTCACCACAACGTGCAAACCATTAATCAGTCTGAAAAATAGAAAGGCCAGAATTGAAACACCCAAAGAAGCCAGCCCAGTTCTGGAATAGCATTCTTTGGACAGATGAGACTAAGATCAACCTGTACCAGAATGTTTGGAAGAAGAATTGGAACAACTCATGATCCAAAACACACCACATCTTCTGTAAAACATGGTGCATGCATGGTATGATGGCATGGGCATGCATGGCTTCCAAGTGCACTGGGTCTCTTGCGTTTACTGATGATGTGACAAAAGACAAGCCGCAGGATGAATCCTGAAGTGTATATGCAGCAAAGTTTATTGGACGGCGCTTCACAGTACAGAGGAACATTCATCCAAAACATACTGCAAAAGCAACCCAGGAGTTTTTTAAAGGAAAGAAGTGGAATATGCTGCAAGTCAGTCACCAGACCTCAACCAAATCGAGCATGCATTTCACTTGCTCAATACAAAACTTATGGCAGAAAGAGCCACAAACAAGCAACAACTGTAGACAGCTCTAGCAAAGGCTGGGCAAAGAATCCCAAAGGAGGAAACCCAGAGTTTGGTGATGTCCATGGGTTTGCAGACTTCAGACAGTTATTGCCTGCAAAGGATTCTAAACATTTTACTTAAAGTTATTTTTATTTGTCCAATTACTTTTGAGCCCCTTGAACGAGGAGCGTTTGTTTAAAAATAGCTACAATTCCTACATGTTTTTTCATATATTTTTGTTCAAGCCCTTTAATTAAACCTTAAAGTCTGCACTCCAATTCTGTTGTCTTGTCGTTATTTCATTTCAAATCCAATGTAGTGGAATGCAGAGCCCAAATCATGAAGACTGTTTCACTGTCCAAATATTTCTGGGCCTAACTGTAGACAGCATGCCCTGGCTTTTTAGATCTGCAAGGTGTTATCTCCCCACTTTAACTTGATAGTGAATTATTGCATTATGAATTAATGTATTCAAGCTGTCTTAAATGATAAATGGTGCTCCAGAAAAAAAACACAACCACTCTAAAATGTTCAAATACATATTTGCTTTTGTTGATCTCTAACATCTACCTGGAGCAACAACATTGCTAATTTTTTATTCAGCAACATTCATACATTTCGGTTAAATTAATTTTTAAGTTTTTGCACTAAGATTCTCAAAAATTTTCATCATTATATTTACACGAATGTGTACTCTAATCTGGATATAAGCTGCCCTCCAAACAGTCTGAGTCATTACCAAGTATATTAATGTTACAGAGCCCTTCCCACCCCGACACTCTCATCTTCCTCAATACCATTGACTGGGGACCTTCAGGCTGACGCAGACATCCAGGTTTTCATAAGGGCTAGGCAAAACCTCCTCAAGAGGGCAGGTGACACACACACACACACTCACACTTACACATTTATACGCAGTTTGTATATTTATCCCTATCAGGGCTTGACATAAACTCACATAAAGTCTCCCCATATCAATAACTAAACAGGCTACATCCATGCACTTCTATCTCAACTTGTAATCAAGTCACACCAAAATCCGATTGTATTGTCTGTGTCTTTGAATTTCAGGTACAGCTCAGTACTGACGCAATGCCTTAAGGAAATTACCTCCCTATGATAAAAGGTAAAAGGGCTTTGATAACAAACATTCTTGAGTTTTTAAAGGAATTTCTGTGACAGCAGATGCCATATATCCTCCTGGATATTACTGCCAGTGATAAATGGCTTGCTCCACCATTTCTTCTTCTCCTTTCGGCTTTTCCCGTCAGGGGTCGCCACAGCGAGTCGACTTTCTCCATCTAACCCTATTCTCTGTATCCTCCTCTCTCACGCCAACTACCTTCATATCCTCTCTCACTACGTCCATAAATCTTGTCTTTGGTCTTCCTCGAGAACTCTTGCCTGGAAGCTCCAATTCCAGTATCCGTCTACCAATATATTCTCTATCCCTCCTCTGTACATGACCGAACCATCTCAGTCTGGCTTCTCTGACCTTCTCTCCAAAACATCTAACATGTGCTGTTCCTCTGATAACCTCATTCCTGATCCTATCCATCCTGGTGACTCCCAAAGAGAACCTCAACATCTTCATCTCTGCAACCTCTAGTTCTGCCTCATGTCTTTTGGTCATTGTAACAGTTTCTAGCATCGCTGGTCTCACCACTGTCTTGTACACCTTTCCTTTTATTCTGGCTGAAAGTCTTCTATCACATAGTACCCCTGACACTTTTCTCCAACCATTCCAACCTGCATGAACCCGTCTCTTCACCTCTTTTCCACACTCTCCGTTGCTCTGGACTGTTGACCCTAAGTACCTGAAATCCTCCAGCTTCTTGATCTCCTCTCCCTGTAGCCTCACCGTTCTACCCGAGTTCCTCTCATTCACACACATATATTCTGTCTTGCTGCGACTAACTTTCACTCCTCTCCTTTCCAGAGCATACCTCCACCTCTAGATTTTCCTCTACCCGTTGTCTGCTCTCACTAAAGATCACAATGTCATCCGCAAACATCATGGTCCTTGGAGATTCCTGTCTAACCTCATCTGTCAGCCTATCCATCACCATTGCGAACAAGAAGGTGCTCAGAGCTGATCCCTGATGGAGTCCTACCTCCACCTTGAACTTCTCTGTTACCCCTACAGCACACCGTACCAGTGTCTCACAGCTAGCGTACATGTCCTGCACCAGTCTAACATACTTCTCTGCCACTCCAGACTTCCTCATACAATACCAGAGCTCCTCTCTTGGCACCCTGTCATATGCTTTTTCTAGGTCTACAAAAACGCAATGCAACTCCCTCTGACCTCTCTGTACTTTTCTATTAGCATTCTCAACGCAAATACCGCATCTGTAGTACTCTTCCTAGGCATGAAGCCATACTGCTGTTCACAAATGCTGACTTCTGCTCTCAGTCTAGTTTCCACTACTCTTTCCAATAACTTCATTGTATGGCTCATCAACTTTATCCCTCTATAGTTGCCACAATTTTGCACATCCCCTTTATTCTTAAAAATAGGCACCATCACACTTTGTCTCCATTCTTCAGGCATCTTCTCACTCTCTAAGATCCTGTTGAATAATCTAATCAGAAAATCTACCGCTGCCTCTCCTAGAAACTTACACACCTCCACAGGTATATCATCAGGACCAACTGCTTTTCCACTCTTCATCCTCTTCAATGCCTTCCTCACTTCACTTTTACTAATTTGTGCTACTTTGTGGTCTGCAATACTCCCTTCTTCTACCCTTGCCTCTCTTTCATGTTCCACATTCATCAGCTCTTCAAAGTACTCTTTCCATCTTCCCATCACTCTTCTAGCATCAGTCAATACATTTCCCTCTCTGTCCTTAATCACCCAGACCTGTTGTACATCCTTTCCATCGTTATCTCTCTGTTTCGCCAACCTGTATAGATCATTCTCACCCTCCTTACTATCCAACCAAGCATACAAGTCATCGTACACCCTTTCTTTTGCCTTTGCTACCTCTATCTTTACCTTTCGCCGCATCTCCCTGAACTCCTGTCTGTTCTCATCAGTCCTCTCAGTATCCCACTTCTTCTTTGCTAACTGCTTTCTCTGTATATACTCCTGCACTTCCTCATTCCACCACCAAGTCTCCTTGTCTACTTTCCTTCCAAATGACACACCAAGTACTCTTCTACCTGTCTCCCTGGTAACACTAGCAGTTGTTGTCCAATCATCTGGAAGCTCACCCTGACCACCCAGACCCTTTCTCAACTCCTCCCTGAAGACCATGCAACACCCCTCCCTTTTCAGCTTCCACCAGAGTCATCCTACACACCACCATCCTATGCTGTCTGGCTGCACTCTCACCTACAACTACTTTGCAGTCACTGACCTCTTTCAGGTTACCTCGTCTATACAAGATGCAGTCTACCTGCGTGCTCCTACCTCCGCTCTTATAAGATGCCCTATGTTGCTTTCTTTTCTGGAAAAAGGTGTTCACTACAGCCATTTCCATCCTTTTTGCAAAATCTACCACTACCTGTCCCTCTGCATTCCTATCCTGGATACCAAATCTGCCCATCACTTCTTCATCCCCTCTATTGCCTTCACCAACATGTCCACTGAAGTCTGCACCAATTACCACTGTCTCATTTCTGGGAATATTCTGCATCACTTCATCTAACTCATTCCAGAACTTCTCCTTCTCTTCAGATTCACATCCCACCTGCGGGGCATAGCCACTAACAACATTGAGCATCACACCATCAATTTTCAATGTCAGACTCATAAGTCTATCTGACATTCTTTTCACCTCTAGGACGTTCCTAACAAACTCCTCCTTCAAGATAACTCCTACTCCATTCCTCTTCTTGTCAGTACCATAATAGTAAACTTAAATAGTAAACTTAAACTTAAAGCCTGCTTCTAAGTTTCTAGCCTTACTACCTTTCCACCTGGTCTCCTGGACACACAGTACATCCACCTTCCTTCTCTGCATCATGTCGACCAACTCTCTACCTTTTCCTGTCATAGTCCCAACATTCAAAGTCCCTACTCTCAGTCCCAGGCTCGTTCCTTTCCTCCTCTCTCTCTGCTTCCGAACACGCACTCCTCCTCTTCTTCTTGTTCTTGTTCTTCGACCCACAGTAGCCCAATTTCCATTAGTACCCTGTAGGTCATCAGCACCAATGGCGGTCGTTGTTAACCCGGTCCGCGACCGATCCGGTATGGTATAGTTTTGGTTGACTCGCATTTTTGGTTTTGGCAAAAGTTTTACGCCAGATGCCCCTCCTGACGCAACCCTCTGCATTTATCCGGGCTTGGGACTGGCTCAGGGAGACACTGCTCCGTGCCCCCCCCCCAAGGCAGGCTTTGAGAGACACGGGCCAGTGCCACCCTGAGGCTGCATTAGCTTGCTCCATCATCTGATCTGAACATTGTTGTCTCAAGATATCTGGAACCAATAAGGAACCGCCTGGCTCTGTTGTGTGTTTGAAGATATCATAAATCATGACTCGTGAAATGTTACAGGAAATGACAGCCTTTATGTCGACTGCATTTCATTTTTCTGTCTGAGTGCTTTTGATTGAAAAATAACAAATTTGCGGCAATATTTTTGAAGAATCAGTATATTTTTAAATATATTCTTATTTTGCTTGTTCAAAG
Source organism: Fistularia commersonii (assembly GCF_037954325.1). Lineage (NCBI taxonomy): Eukaryota > Metazoa > Chordata > Actinopteri > Syngnathiformes > Fistulariidae > Fistularia > Fistularia commersonii. The sequence continues at coordinate 9,542,337 of NC_141284.1, forward strand.
CAACAAAAAATAATCCTTGTTGCAGGAAGATAATGCAGATACTGTTGGTGATTTATTGACATCTTCCTTTTAAAATATGTAAAAATAAGAACAATCACTCGAATCTGTAAACAATGCAAAATAAACTGTAGAAGTACTTTGAAAGCTAAGAGTGATATCTTTTGTAAAATAAGTTTATAATAAGCAAATTTTTCATTAAAAAGGATTTGCCTGAGGGTTTCGTAACAATATTTTGTAATACGGAGTGTGTACACAGATGAACATCCATGATTTCTGAAATTTCATATAAGTCAGTTGTTAAGCAGTAAGATGTGTGGGGGTGCTGTTTTTTCTGTTTCTTCAGATTATATCTTCAGATAAAAGCATTACATTTGTATGTTCATGTCACTTCATGAGGATAACATGCTATCCATCCATTGTCTACCGCTTATCCTTCTCAACGTTGCAGGGGATTCTGGAGTCTATTCCGGCTGCCATCGGGCGGGAAGCGGGGTGTACCCTGGACTGGTCACCAGCAATGTTCCCTCTAAGCTGCGCAACTGCGCAATTGCGCACTGCTCACACACCCATCAGCGCACAAGAAAACCTATCCAGCTCAGTGAGCGCACTGCAAATGAATTAGTTATATATATATTTTTTAATGTAAAATTTTGCTGTATAACTCAGTTAGTGACAGGTGTCCAGCCAATCATATGATATGATGCAATTACGCTACGCAACCAATCACGGCGTTGACAGTACTTGGCGTACGTGCCCTGTCCATACACGCTATATCACAATAATAACTGGCTGAGTTACGTGACGCAAATGTAATATGCTAACCCCTCATCGTAACGAAACGAGTGGGCAGTGAATGTGATGCGTCCACTCTTAAGACCAAAGTAAAAAAAGAAAAGCGTCTCTTTTAAGTTGGAATGGCTGTCGTAGTATGTGCAAATAGAAGAACAAGCGGTGAAACTGGGTGAGACTTTTTCTTTTTCGAGTGAGAAAGATGCTCTGCAAAACATGCAGCGAAGCTCAAGTAGTAAGCGAGTTTTATGATGGGAAATTTGACGAAGTGGAAGCTGGACCACCTCAAGCGATACATTCAGCAGAAAAGTCATGAATACTGTTTGAATTATACGAAGACTCAAGATGGGAAAAGGGATGGATACATTATTGCGGGGGAGCGCAAACGACCGGGAGAAAAAGAACGAGGTATCTCACACAAAAATAATCACCCTGCGAAAGTAAAATTTCTCTTTGACAACATTTTACTTGCCATCAAAATGAATGCATCGATGTTTTCTGTTGGGCAAATGAGTTATATTAAAAGTAAACTAATGGAAATTGCTATTGTAATTTGATTCTGTTAATAAGCCGTGAAACTTGCTGTGATCCCCAAGTGTGGTACTGGTGTGTGGCCTCAACGTGCATCTTCTGTTGCTCACAGTTGTGTAAACGCCCTGACATGAAAAATTAGGGGGAACATTTGTTACCAGTCAATCACAGGACCACATCATAGACAGAGACCCATTCACCCTGTCATGCGCACATCCCAACTGCTGCAGGAAGGAAGAAAACCCACATAGACGCGACGAGATCATAAAAGTTCCACATTGAAAGGTCCCCTGTTGGACTCGAAGTAGGGTTGCTTTGCGACCCGAGGATGACATGAAAAAACAAAAAAAGCTCTAAATTCAGAGTTGTACATGGCTCTCTTTGAGACCTGAACTTACATCGGTATACTACTCTGAAAAATGATACAGGTGTAAATAGTAACATCAGTGTATACTGGCCTGGTACTGTGAGTAACTTTAAAACGTGGTTATGCTCAGTTGGCTGAAATCCTGGTTTGATTCCTTAGCTCCTTCTAGCCTGTTGAATTGCTGCTGAGCAAGACACTGATCCCCTAAGTGCAGTCCATGGGCTGCTGAAGTGGATGGTTACTGGTCGTGTTTCATCCATGATGGGATGAATGCAGAGTACAATTTTCTGCAAGATTAATTAAGTTTTACATTTTTGTTTTTATACAGATACATTTATATTCACAGATTTTTCTGGTTGTCTATGACAACTGTCTGCTGTGAAAATGAGTTAAACCCTTCTTAATGGCACACTTAGTTGTCGGTAACACGATCCATCCATTATTGACTGCTTATAGTACTTAGGGCGGTAGGAGCCTATCCCAGCTGCCATGGACTGGTCACCAGTCAATCGCAGGGCCACATATAGAGACAGACAACCATTCATGCTGTCATTCACATAACTGGCAATTTTCCCATTTTTTTTCCAATCAGCCTTTGGATTGTGGGAGAAACCAGAAAACCCAGAGGAAAACCACATTGACAGGAGGGAGAACATGCAAACTCCACACAGAAAGATCATACACATATATATAAAAAATAAACAGGAAAACAGTCACAAGTTGTTTTGTTTTTTAACAGAACCACTGCCTATTAATTTCTTTGTATGATGTATTCTTTGTCAATTGTTCCTAATACTTCATCAACACAGGGAGGAATTTGTTGCAAAATGCACTAAGCAATAGGTAATACACTGACTGTCCTCATGTCTATAGCTAAATATGAATTTCAAAGTATACTGTATTAGAGTATTTGACCAAACTTTAATTAAATGAAATATTATTTCAAAAGATTTGTACAGCTTGTTATCACATATTAACTTAATTGTATGAATAAGGGAGTGATTGGTGGTATGTCTCAATGTGTTGCCATGTGGCCAACTGGCAACTGGTCGAGGGTGCACTCCACCACCTGCCTAATGACACTTTTGATAGGCTCCAACCTCCCCGTGACCCTGAGCGTATGCAAGCGTGATAGAAAATTAATGAATTCCAACATTTTAATTGATAATTGAGACAAGATAACATTTAGTTATTGTCATCTGCTGTAACTGAAAATGAGGAGTCAAGCCTCCCTCAATTTTCAAACATTTGTCAATATTATTTATCTATGTATATCTCTGAGAGATACATTTGCTGATTGTACCAGCAAGCAAAGTTGTACTTTTACCACTTGACCAAATAAAACAATACAAATATATTCAGTCTGCTGTCAGAATCATTGTTATGCATGAAATGTTTGCATGGGTTTTACATTCATTTGTTTGACAGATGACATACAACAATTTGCATCCAGGCAGAGCTTGCCTTCAAGAAAGAATTCTTAAACCCAGTCCTGATACCCATCTTGTCATCACCTGTCATTTTGGTCATCAGGTATGCCTATAGAGATAATTTTTAAAATCCTAGACACTCAAAGTTTTATATCAGGTTAAGTGCTTTTGATACTGACTCAGAATCCTCAAACTTATAGTTTTTTCAATGGAAGTAATACTGTTAACCCCATGTCGCTCAGCTTCACTTCCCTAAAACAGTTCTGTTCAGGAATGTAATCAGAGATTGTAAGACATTTTCTCCTTTTCTTATGTTTTATAATCCCTACAACCGTAGTTTTCTGCACGACCTTTCAAAATATTTTCTTCTTCTTCATCCAACCAATAAGCATGCCCTGCATCTTATTCAAGTTTCTCATTACTGTGCCTGTCCACTCTTAACAATGTGATTTGAAGTTGAATAACACTGTGATTTGAAATTGTCCATACAATACAAAAAAAACAAAACTATTGCAATTACTTGACATGTAACAGTTTATCCTTAATACGACAATCTTGTGAAATGCTTTGATATAGACTCTGAACCAACGCTACTCTGGTAAAATATTGACTTTTGTTCTGTGGGCATGCTTCTGTCGTCACTTCCTTAGTAGTGGAAACAAGTAAAACTATTTGTGTGTTCAGATGTCACCCTAATGGAGAACAGGTGTATGATTATTACCTGAGCAACTCCTAATAAACACCCTACATCCTGGGGGGTACTCTTACCAATCAGAACTTGAGCAATGAGTGGTGATCTTCAACCCTATTTAAAATTGCTCTGCTGTCATTAGTTGAGTCCTTACAGCTATGCTGCTGTGACGACTTGAATATATCTCGTCTATTTATTTCTTACAATCTGCAACTATGAGTCTTGTCAGCCGCACACAAGATAAGTGTTCATTTTCAAGAGCTGGATGTCACGCCTCTAAATTAAGTGTGTAACTGTGAGTTTGATCATCACATAAGAGCAATTTTGATGGAAAGGTTCCAGCTGGTCCAAATGAAAGTTAGATGGACCATATTTTTGTCTGTGGCTCATTTTATATACCTTCTGGTTGGACCCAGCATCTTCAAAATACTGGAGCAGGAGGCTGAGATCAACAACCAGAGCCTGTTCCAACTTGAGAAGTTGAGTGTCTTGGCAAATTACACCTGCCTGGATGGACCAGCCTTGGAGAAGTTTGTTCAGGTTCAGTTTTCTCTGTTCCTGTTTCTTAATCTGCCATAGAGGAATTAATTTAACAGAATATTTTGCAATTTGGAACGCAAGGTGAGTTTGGTACTTGTATTTGTATATAATTTCTCTAATTGTGAAAAATGTGCCAAAAAAACAACCAAGACAGACATTTTTTGATTAGGCATACTGCAACCTGGATTCCAGTGAGCCAGGGTGAAAAATATGTTTTTTATTATTGAATAAGTAGTGATGAAAGAGGAAATCCAAATTGACTTATGTACTTTAATTATTAAATTGAGATTGACAAGTGGTTGTTTAATTACAATGTTTTCTCTATTTAGATCCTCTTAATTACATCCTGCATTCAACTAATCTCAATCAAATTTAAATGAAGTGATAATATTCATTATAATTATTGATCTGCAAACTCCATTTATAGATGCAGATAAGAAAGCTGTTCAGATAAAATAGCAGTGAAAGGACTATACCAAAGAAACGTATAAACTTCGAGCACTTAGTTATTTGGGGGCAGCATGGCGCAGGAGGTATAGCAATTGTCTTTGGAACCGAACATCTCTGGTTTGATTCCTGATTCTTCCTTGTGTGTTGAAGTATCATTGAGCAAGACATGGAACCCCTAACTGCTCCCCTGGTGCTGGTGGCTGGCAGCCATGGCTCATCCATGATGGGTTAATTGCAGAGAATGAATTTCCCCACAAGGGATTTATTATTATGAGCTATAATGTAATCAAGTTCACAGAAAGATTTTCTATACTGTAGCTCTGGAAACTTTTTTTAGGTCAAATACTAGATGTGAATATTAATTACGGTATTATTTTGTATGTCTTTCACAGGTAATTTTAGACGCATAGGACAGGGGACTGAATCTTTTAGAGAATTCAGTGTCAGTACTATCAGCATCATTTTTTAAGGCAGTACATGTCACTTTCTCTTTGTTATTCATCTTCTTTAGGAGAGAAAACTCTTAATTTTTCTACCATATATCGTAACCAAGAAAGGGAACATGGAAGATGAAGATGTCCAGTCAGCTAAAACATCAGAATCAATTTTTTTTCTAGCATTTCTTACTGCTTATTTCCAGAATTGGATTTTCTGTATACTTCAATTGTAATTGATGACATGACTACATTACCTATTTATGTTTGCATGGAGACTTTCCATGTTTTTGTACTGACAGGATACTGCAGTGAGCTCGAGGCCTATGTTAGATACAAACATTAATCAGGATGAAGATGTGAAGCGGCATAGAAGCGCATCAACAGACAAGACTAATGTCAGAGGTAGCTATAATTACAAATAGTTTTTAGCTGTGTCCAATTTCTCACGTAGCTTCAGTTGAAGCCAAGTACTTTTTTTTTTTGAACATGTGATTTTTAAGTTTCTCCTATGGCACCACTTGACTCTTTCAAGCTGACTAGATTGGCTTTTTTCATTTGTGGGTGGAAATACATCTTCATCACCTGGTGCTCTCCATTGCTCACTTTGTGCCACAGGATTTGCATGCGAGGCTCTCATCGACAGAGAGAGTAGTGCAGGTGGACTTTTATTTGCCTTTCATTTGTGATTTGTAAGGTAAGCTGTCTCCCATCACCATTTTTGCTGCTGCAAATGTTGACATGCTGACCTCTACTGCATGCCAAAAAATCACCAAGGAAACCATGATGGGAATAAAGGAACTTTTAAATGTGGTGCAGGTGCCCTCTACTCTCATGGTAGGGTTGGTTTATTTAATGTATGTCCTCATTGGCGGAGTGGTCTTCTGGAAGTTGGAGGGAGATCGCGGACAGAGGGACATTGGTCATTTGCTCTCAGACAAAGAAAAGCTGTTCAGGTTGTACACTTGCCTGGATCAAGAAGGCCTGGAGGCGGTTGCTGAGGTGAGGCATGGTTAAAAGTTAAATATTTGAAGACGCAGGTTGATTTAATTTTACCTGCAAGTGCATCCATTAATAAAATATAATTTTGTGAAGCAGTCAGGAGTTTTACAAAATTGAGAAATACATTTCATGGTCCTCAGGTGGATTTAATATTTTGTCCTGATTGCCACATATTTGTTAGGAAAATGACTGACATCATAATTCTGAATAAACAAGGGATTTAAACAAAATGACTAAAAATGGAATGGATATTTGTGTCAATTCATCACTCTAAGGGGCTGAAAGTTGATGCGACCCAGCGATGTGTGGGCCATGCAATGATGAAGCTCAGTTTCAAAAAGAATGTTTGTCCAGTGTTTATGGTAGGGTTTTTTGGGGGGATTGTAGCTCAAAATTTTGATTAGGCAATTTCTCAAACACTTCAGTTATGATATTTTTTTATCACAAGTGTATTTAACATGTAATGAACTACTGCAGTCTCAATATTTGTTGTTTGTTCTGTTTGCTTGAATGCACCATAAATTGAAAAAAAAATTATATTTTCAATAGGAATTAACCATCACCAAACTGTACTTTGCAGCATTAGAAATGCTTTCTTTTGTGTGATTGGTGGAATGCATGACAATGGAGCAATATTATCAAGCAATGACAAGATCTGTTTTAGAAATGTTTTTGAATGAGATTTTTTGGCTCCATTTATACTTTTAGCTTTCTTATGATAGCCCTGGCTATTTACAACAGTAAAATTATGAAGTCTTTTTTTTCTGAAAATTGTATTTAAATTTATTCCATAAAAGTGGCAAATAGAAATAAAAATCCTGTTTCTTGGCTTGATGAATCGTGGTAGTCAGTCTACCAGGTGATGTGGGGACAAGGATTCTTTATATCTGTTCTTATCAAGTTCAAACAGACCACAGAGGGGAGCCCAGATCCTCTCTTAACAAATTGGTGAGGATATAAACACTTCCCAACCTCGAAGTACAGCTTCGGTCAAGATTGAGATAAAACCTTTCACACATAAACGACAAAGTAAAGACTTATGTAACAGTCTAAGTCAACATACTGGTTCAGTACTGACAAGAGTCTCTGCTGTCATGCCCTTAGCAATCCAAATACATGCAGATGTAAAGGACATAGACAAATAGTATTAGCTGGCAAATGAGTGCTGTGTAGGATTCACGGCTTAAAATTTCAAGACTGAATATATTGCTGCCACTTGGTGATTCTAATTTCTTTTTTAGGTTGTTCAAGGTGCATCTAAGGTGGGCCTGAGTTTGAAGGGCAACTATACAACAGATGGCTTTTGGAAATTCACCAGTTCTACTGTGTTTGCTGCCACGGTAGTCACAACAATCGGTGAGCCAATGGATTAAACAACAGATTTTTAAAGTCAAAAATATCATTAATCAACAGATATGTCTTAATATTGTATTTGTGTGGAAAACTAGATACTGACAAAAAGTACTTAATCATGTAGAAACACTCAAGTCAATTGTTACATAAAATGTTACTTGAGACTAGTTACTCTTCTCCATAGTTTTGTTCTCTACCCACATGCTTATAACTGACAATTTTGCAGGTTATGGGAACATGAGTCCAAGCTCTACGGCGGGACAGATCTTTTGTGTGTTCTTCGCACTTTTTGGAATCCCACTCAATATGTTGGTGCTCAACAGGGTGGGAAAGTACATGCTTGCAATAGAAAGAAACATATCAGACTTCATTGAGGCAAAGACAGAGCAAAGGGTGAGTAGAGTTACAATCAGCTTATTTTTATTTACTGAAATGTCTTAAATGTCTACTCTGTTTTATATTGTCTTTCATCTCTTATCTTTTTGAAGCAGTGCACCAGCTTCTTCATCCATCTAGTGTCCTACCTATCTGGGGCGGTTCTTTTCGTCATATTACCTATGATCGTCTTCCAGACACAGGAAGGTTGGACTTCCTCACAGGCTATGTACTACTGCTTCATCACCCTAAGCACCATTGGCTTTGGAGATTTTGTAGCAGGTGCAGCACATGCTTCAATTTCCCCATGTATCAAAGGACGCTTGTTTTCAAATGTGACTTTAGACTTCTTTCGTGCAGCATCACTGCAGTTTGCATTTATCACCTCAACTGATTTGTCACATCAATGTTATTTATTATTATTTGCCTTTCAGACAACAATCCAGAGAAAGAATATCCTGAGTGGTACAGTGTTCTCATGGCATCATGGATTTTCTTTGGCCTGGCTTGGCTGGCTCTCATTATTAACCACTCCATTGATATCCTGGAACAGTTCAACACCACCCTCAGACAGTGGTGGTCTAACACAACAGAAGAGGACAATGACACCAAGAAGTCACAGATGATTCCAACATCTTCAAAATAGTCAAGTGTCACCAGAGAATGAACTTGGCTGTCTGTCAGTTAGGACCTAGAATAAAGCACAAACAAATGTTTGTGTGATGAGACTGTAATTTTCTGCATATTCTTGTTTAATGACTCATTTTTGTTGAGTTACATTTTTATTTGTTTTGTTACTCACTGTAAAGAAGTGGTTCTTCATTCCCAAGAAATGCAGAATTATTTTTAGACAACATTTACTTTCTATCCTGCTGCCAGCTTTAATATTTCAATGTGTTTGCTCAGCCCACTTACCAAAATCCAAATTATTGGCAAACTCTTACATTTTACAATCTAGCTGTTGAGAAGCCAGTTATATTGCCAATCACCACTGCAATATTATATTTAAAAAATATATTCAATACTTTTTCATAATCAAAAGATTTACATATTACTTTTATGGAGTTGACTAGTAATATTCATGTGGATGAATCCTGAAAGTTCTTCAATTTCCTATTGAGAAAACTGCTTGAAAATATGCTTATTGATTTCCTTGGGTAACTGAGAACTTGGCGTGCTTGAAAGTCAGATTATAAAACTGATTTTAAAGCATTTTTCGATTGAACTGACTGATGCTTATATTTCATGTCCATCTGAGTATTTCTTAGCTAATGTACCGATCATGTTTGCATTACCCTTTTTCCACTAGATGGTGTAATTGCGCCACAAAATTGACAATTCAATAAAAACTGAAGCCGTGCCTGTGGCATTCTTTTTAAATACCCAGGATTAAGTAGTTATTTGATAAAAGGTTCAGGCAATATACCAAGATCAACAAAAAGTGTGTTAACATGAAGTTAAAACTACCTATGTTCAACTTCATGATTATGTATGAGTATGCATGATTGGCCAACCTTTGACATCCCAATAACAAGGCTTGAATAGTTCAAATATATATGCAAAAATGGTAAAAATGTTAACAGGTTCAATGATAAAATAAGATGCTCATTATGTGCAAAATAACCATGTTTAATTATAAATCAATTAATTGATATTAATTATCAGGCTCAAGTCTTACAGAAAAAGCATGTTCAGTTCTGAAGAAACAATTCTCCCCTGGGCATTCAAAATCAAATTTATTATTGTATCCACCTCTTTCTTTCCATTATGCTGAAGCAACGCATAGTTTTTTTTTCTAATAAACTGGAATGGAGTGGAAAGCTCAGCGAAATGGATAAAAACTTCACATCCCATAAGCCCTTTTTTCTCCAAACTGTAAGCCTAGGCTTACAGAAGCCTATAGGGTTGCAAAATATGGTTTTCCATCTGAATAACTTATGACCCAATGTAGACACAATGACACACTTCTTAGCATGGAATATTTAAAATGTGACATTCTTGGTGGTTTTCGTTATTATTTGTATCTTTAAAAGCCTTTGAATGTAGCATTTACTGTACAGTCTATGCTACTGTATTGTCCAATCCAGATAGTTTTAGGGGTAAAGTATATGGGAAACACGTACAAACATAACAACAAAAATGTATTGACTTTAAACTTTATTGATTGATTGAATGATAGAATGATTATCATTCTATCATTTCAGTGCATCACTGACATTTGAATTTGGTTATCATAGAAACTCCTGTTCGTAAACACATTATTTGATTTCCATAAGCTTATAGTGAACATGATGTACCATAGGCAAAGCTAGTGCCATCATCGTCTTATGTTATTCTAAGCTGGACCATATGGCTTCAACATTAAAGTAGCTTTATGTAACTTTTTACAATGTACGGAACTTTAGTGATGCACAGGAAATGGCAAGTTGTACCCTGCAGAAACAGACCCTTGAATTCTGAAAAAGACATTGGTGCAGCTAAGAAACTTGACACTATGCATAAACAAGAAATATAGTCATGACAATAACAACTGAAAGAACAAAAAATTTACTAAGCTTTCAAAAGTTGGTCTAATTTTGCTGAAGAAGTCAGACAACTCAAAGTCACCGCAACTCAAACCTTTTTTTTTAAACAGTCTTTACATTTTTTTTATTCTTGGGTTTTCTATCACTTGTGTTCTAAATTTCTTTTGTCAGTTTTCATTCAAATATGGAACATTCTGGCAGTGACTTGGCAAACTACTGTGCCACGTTATTACCAATCATCATCACTATTACTATCACAATCACCATCATCGTTGTTATTTTTGTTATTGTTGTTGTTCTGGTGCTGGTGGTTATTGTCCTTTTTGTTGGCGAGGAGTCTCTGTCAGAAGACATTCAGAGGAAGAACTTTGTCGAAAAAATTATAGTGTAAATTCTTTTCAACTGAGGAACCTAAACTTCTCCTACAAAGATCCTCTCCAAACAGATATCGTTAAAATGAAATGTAGGCCAATGTACTTCTCGGGGATTCCTGTGGGGATTCCTTCAGCGGTATGGGGTACTGAATCCTGTCATATGCTGTTCAGTCCCTGTATGATTGGTGTCGGAGCTTGGTCTGCATTGCCGGTTGTAAGCCAGACCCGTTTCCATTGAGAGTTAGACTCCACCGGGGCTGTCCTTTGTCACCGATTCTGTTCATAACTTTTTATATAACTTTCCCTATGGACAGAATTTGCCTCAAATTCTGTCCATAGTGATTTTCCTAGGGAAAAAAAAGATGGGAGAGTGTTTGCTGCTTGACCAGCAATTCAGTTATTTCAGTTTGTCTTTTAAACATGTCAGTCATGTGCACATTAGTTTCACCATGTGATCCAGCAGATTGAGTAGGCTGTCTACTGTCTCTCTGGGAAACTACAACCTCTCTGTGTCTTGCAGGCCTTTGAGTTGTAGTAGGAATTCTATATTCAGTGGGAGTGTCATATCAGTAACCACTAGGTAGGCTCTTGTCTTCTGAATCCTGGTATACGCGAACTTTCGCTTCTGTGGCAGCCAGCTGAGATGCTAAGGCAACTCTCTCTCTCTCTCTCTCTCTCTCTCCGTGCTTTTAGTGCTGCCACCTCTAGATCCAAATCCAGTTGGTCAGTCAATGCTTTTGATTTTGCTTTTAGAGCTGTGTACACTGTCTCAGCCTTTAAATGCACTTGTGGCTTTACAGCTCTGCTGCACACTTTGCTCGGATTGTGATGCACCATCAATAGGTTTACCTTTACCATCTTTCTCCTGTTCATCATCCTTGACCTGCCAATTTATACACTTCTTCAAGAAAAGCCAAAAAATAAATTGAACTGGGCTGGTACCAGAGCTGGAGGTAGAGATGAAGATGTTGAGGTTCTCTTTGAGAGTGACTTATAATCTTAATAAATTATCATTATCTAATTCAATAGTTGATGGGACTTGCTGGTTGGATTCATTAACTGACACACTAATTGATTTAAAGTTTATTCTCAAAGGTCTGTCACTTTCATCACAGGTATGAGGCAACAACTCACTATTTCTTCCAGGCAATATAGCAAAAAGTACCAGACTGTGCCACCCACCAACAGCATGCTATTCCTCATACATTTTCTGTTTGGCTAACTATTCAGCTCAGACCATTCTGGTCAGGGTGCCTCTTGGACAACCTCCCGGGTGAGATGTTCCAGGCATGTCAAACCAGAAGGAGTCCCTAGGGAAGACTCAGGACACCCTGGGGGGGACTATGTCTATGGGCTGGCTTGCAGGGGAAAGGGAAGTCTGGGGCTCTGCTTTGGCTGCTGCACCTGTGACCCGGTCCCAGATAAGTGGAGAAAGATGGTTGGATGGATGACAGATTACAGTCTCCTTGTATCAAACAACACAGATAACATTGTTTATCATCAGAAAAGGTTTCATCAAAAATTTTGTCTCACCCCCTCAAGCTGCCACCTTATTGTAGTGGAAGTTTTGTATGTCCCAATGCTCTCAGGAAGTTACTTGTAAGGGGCATGCCCTTGGTATGGTCACCCAAGCCATACAGGTCCTAAGTGAGGGACCAGACAAAATGTGGCTCAGAGGACCTTTTATGATAAATTAGAACAATTGATCTCATTCTCCTTCACCTAACATGGGTCGCTTGGGCCCCCTTCTGAAGACTGGACCAGGGGCGGGACTTGATGGTGAGCTCATGGTAGCCAAGCCTGTATCCATCAGGGTCAGCCCGAAAGCACAGAGAGAACACATGGGTCCGCTTTGCCATTGGCTCACCACCCATAAGAGAGACCATGGAACCACCACTCAACTTACACTAAGTGAAGTTTGAAAAAGATCACAAAACAAGTAGCTGAAATGAGTTTCCCTCCATGTTGTTTGGTGCAGGGGAGACGCTCAGTCACCTGGGAGGGGTTTGGAGTAGAGCTGCTGCTCCTTCGCATTACGTGTAACCAGATGAGGTTTCTCTGATGTCTTTTCAGGATACTGTCTCAGCCCCTCTGATGAGGGGTTCCAAAAAGGTCCCACCTGGGAGAGACCCAGGAAAAACGGCAGATGCTGTGTCTCCTGGCTGTCCTGCAACTGCCTCAGAAGAGCGGAAAATTTGGGCCTCTTTCCTTGAGGTGCTGCCGCTGCAACCCATCCCAGATAAGCAGCAGAAGATGGATGGATGGTAAATTCAGTCACACTCGTCATTAAATCGAAGTTGACTGAAATGTCAACAATAACCGATAAGTGTTAAGGAGGAATTTTCAAACTGTCATATTTCACACCTAAATAAGCTGTGAGTTCTATTGAAAAACAAACAAAAAAAGTGAGAAATAACTGCAAATAGGGAGTGGCGTGGCTCAGGGGGTGCGAGTGGTCTTCCTTGACAACAAACATTCCTGGTTCAATTCCTGTGCGCCTCCTAGCCTGCTGAAGTGTTGTGGAGGAAGACTAATCCCCAAACTGCTCCCCTTGCACTGTTAAGTAGCTGACTTCTGCTCACGGTTCATCCATGAGTTAAATGTCATTGTTAGTTTTGCTGATGTGCTGAATGGACAATAAAGGTCCTCTATCCATCCATCTATCTTCTACTACTTATCCTGCACTCAGGGTCATGGGGGATGCTGAAGCCTATCCCAGCTGTCAGGCGAGAGGCCGGGTACACCCTGGACTGGTCGCCAGTCAATCACAGGGCCACATACAACATATAACCATCCAGGGTGAGGAGGTGGAGATGGTGGACCCATACATAATACCTTGGAGTCTGCATTAACAATAAACTGGACACATAATATGGATGCCCTCTCCAGGAAAGGTAATAGGAGGATCATATCTTTAGCGGGCTCCTCAAGACCTTCGACCAGTCTATGGTAGCCAGCGTTCTCTTCACTTTTGTGTGCTGATGGGGTGTGCCAAGACTGGTGAGGTCAACGGGCTTACAAAGCTGGTGCGGAATGCCTGCTTGGTGGTGGGACTAAACTTGGACAGTCTGGGGCAGTGGGTGAGGGACTAACTTTGTGCAATCCTGGGCAATTCTTCCCACCCCCCTACACAGTGGGCTGAGGCTGATGAACAGCTCATTCAGCTAGCAGTACATCCCACCCTAGTGCAGAATTGAATGCTTCAAATACTCCTTTGTGCCCACAGCTATCAGACTGTACAAATACAGTCTGGACAGCACAAAACTCTGACCTGCCAGAGTCACATCCGTACTAATGGCCACTACCTACTACTGTCACCCACTTGTCACTTTATTCCGGTCCTCGAGTAGCAGTTTATTTTTATCCTTCTACTGTTATAGTCTTTGACTGTTTTAATGTCTCTTTTTATGTTTAATGTCTTTTGTTACCAGTTCTCTGCCCTGTGCTGCTGCAACACCCCAATTTTACCCATGCGGATCAATAAAGTATTATCTTGTTTTATCTCTTATATTAAATACCTCAACCATAATTATTTTGTGGGGGGACATATAAATGCTTTGTGTTCAAAGGTCTTGATTAGGTAAATTATTGACAGCCTGGGTGATGCTGGGAATGTTTCACACAAAAAACAAGTTTAGTAATTGATTCTGCATTTTGGATATAGAACAGATGGAGCACATACAGTGGAGGAAAACCGTATTTAGTCAGCCACGAATTGCGCAAGTTCTCCCACTTAAAAATATGAGAGAGGCCTGTAATTTTCATCATAGGTACACTTGGACTAAGAGAGACAGAATGAGATAATAAAAATCTTGAAAATCACATTGTCTGATTTTTAAAGACTTTATTTGCAAATTATGGTGGAACATAAGTATTTGGTCACCTACAAACAAGCAAGATTTCTGGCTCTCACAGACCTGTATCTTTTTTTTTTAAGAGGCTCATTAGTTCTCCACACATTACCTGTACTCCGAATAAAATTCCTCATCCAGTCGGTCTATGATGTCTTGCCCAGCCCGTCAAACCCCTTTCTTTGGGGCAAGGTTGAAACTCCATCATGCACATTGTGCCAGGGAAGGGGAACTCTGGAGCACATCCTTAGCAGCTGTCCAAAAGCACTTGGAGAAGGCCGCTATCGTTGGCGCCATGACCAGGTGCTCAAGGCAATTGCTGAGTCTATACACTCTGCCACTGACCACAGCAAGCGCTTCCAGCCAAAGAGGCAGGGTGTGACATTCATCAGAGCCGGGGAACAACCTCCTCCCCAACCAAAGACCCAAACAGGACTTCTGGGAACTGCAAAGGACTGGCAGCTAAGGGTGGACCTCTGCAAACAGCTGAGGTTCCCTGAGGACATCGTAGAAACCCGCCTAAGACCAGACATCATCCTACATTCAGAGTCCTCGAAGCAGGTCATCATGCTAGAGCTGACTGTGCCCTGGGAGGAGAGAATGGAGGAAGCCAGCAGAAGGAAGGAGGAAAAGTATGCTGAGCTGGTGGAAGACTGCCGCAACCGGGGGTGGCATGCACAATGCTTGCCCATTGAGGTCGGGGGAAGGGGCTTTGCAGGGAAGTCTCTCTGCAGGGCCTACAGTCTCCTGGGCATCACAGGGGCACGAAAAAGGAGAGCCATCTGTTCAGCGTCAGAGGCCGCTGAGAAGGCATCCAGATGGCTCTGGATCCAGAGGAACAAAGAGTGCATGAGCGCTTCTTGGACACAGGTTGGGAACTGATCACTCCCGGCCAGGTCACCTGGGTGAGGGGGTTTGAAGTTGAAAGACCCGAAGCCCCCCGTGACCCCAGGTACTATCACTGATGATGTGTCCAAGAAACTGCATCACAAGATGTATCTTAAAACCTTAATGGCACCTGTTTGACCTGGTTATCAGAATAAAAAACATCTGTCCACAACCTCAAACAGTCACACTCCAAACTCCACTATAGCCAAGACCAAAGAGCTGTCAAAGGACACCAGAAACAAAATTGTTGATCAGCACCAGACTGGGAAGACCGAATCTGCGATAGGCAAGCAGCCTGAAATCAACTGTGGGAGCAATTATTAGAAAATGGAAGACATACCAGAGCGCTGATAATCTCTGTTGATCCATGCAAGATCTCCCCCCCTGGGGTCAAAGTGATCACAAGAACGGTGAGCAAAAATCCCAGAATCACCTGGGGGGACCTAGTGAATGACTTGCAGAAAGCTAGGCACAAAGTGACAAAGGCTACCATCAGTAACACACTATGCTGCCAGGTACTCAAATTCTGCAGTGCCAGATGTGCCCCCCTGCTTAAGCCAGTACATGTTCAGGTCCGTCTGAAGTTTGCTAAAGAGCATTTGGATGATCCAGAAGAGGATTGGGAGAATGTCCTATTGTCAGATGAAACCAAAATAGAACTTTTTGTTAAATACTCAACTTGTCATGTTTGGAGGAGAAAGAAAGCTGAGTTGCATCCAAATAACACCATACCTACTGTAAAGCATGGGAATAGAAACATCCTGCTTTGGGGCAGTTTTCTGCAAAGGGACTGAGACGACTGATCTGCATAGAGGAAAGAATGAATGGGGCCATGTATCATGAGATTTTGAGTGAAAACCTCCTTCCATCAGCAAGGACACTGAAGATGAAACGTGAATGGGTCTTTTAGCATGACAATGATCCCAAACTCACCGCCCGGGCAATGAAGGAGTGGCCAGTATGAAGAGGCATTTCAAGGAGTTTCCTGGAGTGGCCCAGCCAGTCTCCAGATTTCAACCCCATAGAAAATCTTTGGAGGGTGTTAAATCCATTTTGCCCAGTGACAGCCCAAAAAAACTGCTCTAGAGGAGATCTGTATGGAGGAATGGGCCAAAATCCCAGCAACAGTGTGTGAAACCTTGTGAATACTTCCAGAAAATATTTGACCTCTGTCATTGCCAACAAAGGGAATACAACAAAGTATTGAGATGAACATTTGTTCTTGACCAAATACTTATTTTCCACTATAATTTGCAAATAAATTCTTTTAATATCAGACTGAAATTTTCTGGAATTTTTATTTCTGCATTCTGTCTCTCATAGTTGAAGTGTGCCTATGATAAAACTTATAGACCTCACTCATCTTTTTAAAAGTGGGAGAACTTGCTGACTAAATACTTTTTTGCCCCGCTGTATGCCTACATGTTGAAGAACACATGTAGATGCTTGCTCAAAGTAACATGGGAAACATCATAACAATGGCAGTAGGAAGCAGCTCTTTAGTCATTTAACATGGTCAAGTCACTGTACACACCTACATTTACTAAAAATAATCTTCCAAAGGGATGACATAGAAAATTTGATAAGCAGGAAGAATATTTCAAAAACATTTGATAAACTTACTATATTTGACATATTTGATGCAGCCTCAGGGCGGCACGGGCCACTGTCTCCCTGAGCCGGTCCCAAGCCTGAATAAAAGCAGAGGGTTGCATCAGGAAGGTTTTAATGAATAAAACTTTTGCCAAAACCAAACATGCAAATCAAACCTCATACCAGACGAGTCAAGGCCCAGGTTAACAATGACCGCCAACGGTACCAATGACCTACAGGATACCTATGGAAACTGGGCTACTGTAGGTCAATGGAGGAGGAAGGTGTGTTCACAAGCAGAGAGAGAAGAGGAAAGGCAAGAGTCTGGGAAAGAACAGGGACTTTGACAAGAAAAGGTAGAGATTTGGTTGACATGATGCAGAGAAGGAAGGTGGACATACTGTGTGTCCAGGAGTGCAGGTGGAAAGGTAGTAAGGCTAGAAGTGTAGGAGCCGGCTGTAGGTTGTACTATCATGGTACTTACAGGAAGAGAAATGGACTAAGAGTTATCTTGAAGGAGGCGTTTGCCGGGAATGTTTTGGAAGTGAAAAGAATGACAGATATACTTATGCTGAAACTGGAAATTGAAGGTGTGATGCTCAAATGTTGTTAGTGGTTATGCCCTGCAGGTGGGATGTGAGTTTGAGGAGAAGGAGAAGTTCTGGAATGAGCTAGATGAAGTGATGAAGAACACCCCCAGAGATGAGGGGGTGGTAATTGGAACAGACTGGGCAATGAACAATGGGCATGTTGGTGCAGGCAATAGAGGGGATGAGGAAGTGATTGGCAGATTTGATATACAGGATAGGAACAGAGGGACAGATGGTGATGGATTTTGCAAAAGGGATGGAAATGACTGTAGTTAACACTGAAAGACAGGAACATAGGGTAATTTATAAGAACTGAGGTAGGAGTAGGCATGTAGACTACATCTTGTTTAGATGAGGTAACCTGAAAGAGATCAGTGACTGCAAAGAAGTTGTAGGTGAGAGCATAGCCAGAGAGCATAGGATGGTGGTTTGTAGGACGATTCTGGTGACAAGGATGATCAAGGGGACAAAGGCAGAGCAGAGGAAATAGTGGTGGAAGCTTAAAAGGGAGGAGTGTTGTTTTCAGGGAGGAATTGAGAAAGGCTCTGGGTGGTCAGGGAGAGCTTCCAGATGATTAGACAACTACAGCTAAATGTTATCAGGGAGACAGGTAGGAGAGTACTTGGTGTGTCATCTGGAAAGAAAGTAGATAAGGAGACTTGGTGGTGGAATGAGGAAGTACAGGAGTATATACAGAGAAGGCGGTTAGCAAAGAAGTGGGACAACAAGAGGACTGAAGAGGACAGGAGTACAGGGAGATACAACGTAAAGATAGATGTTGCAAAGGCAAAACCAAGGGTGACTTGTATGCTTCGCTGTGGTGACCCCTGAAGGGAAAGCCGAAAGGAGGGGTTCTTGAAGGCTCTCTTCCATTCATCTCTATGGCAGTTCCGAACAAGGTGGTAGGTTTTGGAGATCAAGCTTTGAGAAAATGGCGGCTCCTTGAGCAGGTTCAAACGCTGAAGAAAGGAGAGAATAGTTATTCTTGACAGTGATTTGGTTTAGTCCTCTAATTGACACAAGGTCAGAGTGAGCCATCCTTTTTGCGAACGAAGAAGAATCCCTCCCCCAGGGGATATCATGAATTGCGAGTGATACCTGCCGAAAGTGACTCGTGGATGTTCTTCTCCATGGCCTCCCATTCCGGACAGGAGACAGAGCCGATGGAGGGTAGTGGTGCCCCAGGGAGAAGATTGATTGCGCAATCATGGGGACAATAAGATGGCAGAGAAAGGACCTTGTGTTTACTAAAGACTTTGCTGAACTCATGTATTCTCCAGGGATCAGGGACAAATAGACTGGGTCAGTACCCTCAGGGTTAGCGGGACCTGACTTAGAGGGACAGCACTCTAGGCAGAGAGAAAGACAGTTATCAGAGGATCAGGACTTAATCCTGGGTTCTGACCAGTTTGTGTCGATTGATGGATGAGGGAAGCGTGGGGAAGACAAGATACTTGTTCATGGTGGTTTTCGGAAATTAATTGTGAAGGCTTGGTCTTTTGGGTGATCCGGGGCAGGGCTCTATCGTTCAGGGCACAGACATTTCAATGGAGTGGGCAGAGGTATGTTTTAAATGTTGGACTGCAGGACCCGACAGTGATCAGATTCTGCGTGCAACCAGAGTCAAAGTGCTTTGAGGCCGGGTGTTGCCGTTAAAAATGAGAGTAGCTGGGAGCATGAGTTGAGGAGAGGTACCTGTTCTGAGATGGTCTACCAGCCTTTCTGCATGTTCTGGCAAACCTTCTCTCCTTGCCCCAATGGGACAGGAGACTACAAAATGACCTAAGGATCCAAAGTAGAGGCGTTGGTTGGATCATATTTGCTGCTGCCGTTCCTCTGAAGACAGGCCGGTCTGACCAACCCATATTGGTTCTGGATCCAGAGTGGTGGGTCTGCGTCTTGGACGGACAGGGGGGCTGGTGGTTAGGCCTGTGCATGGCCTTTCGCCTGCTTCTGTCCCTCAGACAATTCAATGCGGATGCATTCAGGTTCACCCAAAGGAGCCAATTCATCCTTCAAGGATTCATTGAAGGCATGAGAAAAATGTGCTCTTAAGCACAAGAGCATTCCACCCTGATGCAGCAACAAGTGTTCTAAATTCAATGGAAAATTCAGAAACAGTTCTGACCTTGTATAATTTTCACAAGATTTCTTGACAGGGCAGTGTGATCAGAATCCTCACTGAACATCTGTTTGACTTCTTTAAAGGTGCAACCAACACTTGAAGGATTCCGGAATCAAGCCTAAGCCCATCTAAGGGCTTTGTGAGGAGTCCAAGGACAAATGAAAGCTTTGCATCATCATGAGGAAAGCAATGTTGTGAACAATTGAAGGCCAAGGTGCACTGTAAGAAAGCCCCCTGTAAGAAACAACCTACTGCTCCTGAGAATTTCTCTAGAATGGGTGAGCTAACAGCTTGGGAGGTGGAGGGACCTGGGAGACTGGTGGAGCAGTAGGGATCTCTGTTGGAGGAGGTGGATTAGATTGAAGACTATGTAGCAACTGAGTGAGCTGATCCAAACACTGGTCAGTGGTATCCTGTTGCTCACAGAGAACAGCATCATGAGTGGATTAGAGAACTCTGGTCAGATAGTACTCTCCTGAGTGAGTATCCTGGGTCAGCATGGCCAGAGCATTCAGTCATGGTTTTCAAAGCGTGTGTGCCTGACCCAAATGCACTCAGGAGGTACAGCATTAAGGGGTTTATTTACAAAGGGGGTGGATGGAGAGCTGTGGGGGGTCCAGGTTGTTTCTGGAGCCACAGGAATTTGCAAGGAAGAACAAGGCATAGGTCTCTGGACTTGGGAACAGGGAAAGCTGAGGCATCAAACTCTGGAACAAGGAACTTATGAGAAAACCAGTGAGATATAGAGCTCCTGGACTCAGGAACAAAATCAATAATGATCTTACTGACAATTCAGCAGGACACCTCATAGCAATGCATCCACATGACTGTAGCCTAGAACTCTGGTACCAAAAGGCTGGCAACAGGCTCATTTTAAGCTTGGCCTGACGAGACCTTGTGAGCCGCAGGTGTGCGCTGTACCCCAGCTGAAATCCATTCTCCTGCTCAATCAAGCTCACTGGTGAAGAACTGAGGTGAAAGGAGCTGCACAAAGACACATAACCTTGGATCCCAACAGGGCACTGCAGTATTGGCCCAAGAGCTAAAACATACTGGCCTTGGTTCTCAATTGAAGAACTAATAAATTACATTAGTAAGACCAAGAAATATTCAAACATTTTTATCTGTCACTCACAGAATTTTGGATGAAAAAAATGAATGCATTCACTCATATTTAATGTCAATGCTGTGGTAATTGTTTTGATTTGAATAAACCTTTCAGGTTTATGATAGGCGTTGTGATTTTTAAAGTGAGTTTCCTTGGCAGATAATACCACTCCTGTAAAGCTGTTATCAACATAAAATGTGTTTGCAACAGCTGAATTTAGTGTTACTTTTGAAAGTCAATGAAATGTATTGTAAAAGCAAAAAGTGTAATTTTTAAAAGCCCCCAAATCATCAGTTTCGCAAGAGCAAACAAATCCATATCAACAGCTGTTTCAGCTGTTTCAAACATGTTGCTATGTGAATTTAGAGGTTAGATCATGCCTAATTTCGTGAAAATGATGATGTCTCTCCAAACCAATCTAAGAGTTACTGCATGTTTTTAAAGTATTTTAAAGTTTGACAAAGTAAAATACATTTTTAAGACAACCCATAAGAAAACCAAAAGAAAAATGTTTGCAATTTTTAGACACAGGAAGCTTAACTTGGCTCAATATTAACATATGCATGTAGAAAGAAAGGATAGCATAAAGATGTAAAATTACTTAAAAATGCACTGGTTTAGTTGAAATACACACACTTTGTGTATACTGCCACAACATAGATTAGCCAGACACACTCAACCACCCACACATAACCACTCTGGGCAAACGTGCCAGCAGCAACTAGTACACAACTTACCATGATGCAACGTCTTGTCTTGAATACCATAAATTCTCACACAGGTAATAACTTAGAACTCAAGTATGTCAGTACCTGGTGACTAAAATAATGTTGGAGATGTAGATCGACATCATTCTGACTACTTTCACACAGTCAATACAAAACAATGTAAGTAGCTTTAAGTATCTGAGTTCTGAATTTGATTCAGGGGAACAAATCTATCTTGTCGTGTCTGTTTGTGGATTTCTTGCGTGATTCTCTCTTTGATATTTGTTCATCTTTACATCTACAAAGAAAACAGGTCACATCACTCGAACAAATACTGATCCTTGCACATACAGGCTTACCACATTAATATTAACAGGCTGCTTACTGGTGAATGCTATCTGTCCACCCTTAATCACCCCTAAGATGTACATGCATAGGCCAAATCTGGATTTGGATGTTAAATGTTTGGTGCACCAAGGGAGTCTTTAGAATAAAATAAAGATAGGCTATTTGACATTAATGGTATCGATACAGACAGTAAGTGTCTTTCGCTATTTATGCAAGCAATCTTATCGCGACATTGCAACACAATAACCTCACTATTCTGACTCTTCTCTTCAATGTCTGTGGCATAAAGTTAAACAAATACACACAAAGTCAAAATTAGACAAGTCAGTCTAATAGCTTATTTAGAGGCTTGAATCAATGCCACAAAAATGGGCAATTGGGACACTTTTGGCTGTGGAATACACATTTTTATAAACAATATTTATCATCAGCTGGCAATGTAAGAGTTGGTTTTAGGGGAATTATTAAACAAGTAATAGAATAAGAAGTCATGAAGTTTGAAAAACTATTTATTTCATTTATTTTTACTGTATCGGGGTGAAATAATATGTTTCATAGTCTCATCAATAAAGTAACCAAATGGAAACAGGAGAAAATGACAAGGAATGCAGTAAATGAGTAACAGCGTGTCATCCATTTTATGGTTCTAATTATATATGTATGTTGGGGTATTTGTCTTGTCCTCATTTCAGCAAGTTAAAGATAACTTATGTTTTGTTATATGGTATTTAGTTTCAAACCTGTCTGTTGGCCAGGATTGTCTTAGTAGCACACCACAAAAAATATATCTGTTGAATTTACTGAATGTTCAGTTTTTCCTGATGAACTCTCGCTTCAACAACTGAAAACTAAATGATATTTAAGGGGTTTGATGTCCCCTAAATTGTGAGCCTGTAAGCCCAAGAGTAAGCGAATACCTGCGCAACGCCAAGTTATGCGCCCCCCTCCCCCCGCGTTCCACACACACACACACACACACACACACACACACACACACACACACACACACACACACACACACACTCTCTCTCTCTCTCTCTCTCTCTCTCTGGGCGGATCTTCTGTTATCCACTCCTATCTCGCAATACAGTACTTGTCTGACTCTGCACGTGGAGACCGCTTTAGTGCTGCTTCGGATGTCCGGGTGCGCTTAGACGACTTTTACTCTGATATGCCGCGATCCCAACGCTGTCCGCTTTGGCAATTTTTATTACTTTTTTCCCAGAGCTTTCGTACGGAAGTGTTTTATAACTCAACATAATCGCTTAGAATGACTCTTGTTTAACTTCGGTCATTGTTCACCCCCACCTCTCTTTTTATCCCCTTTCCCTCGCTCCTGCAAGTTCAGCCCTTGTACATAAGTATGGTAGATAAAGGTCCTTTGCTGACTTCTGCCATTATTTTTTATTTGTCCATTGGTGCAGCAATTTTTCAAGTCTTGGAGGAACCAAATTGGAAGCAGGCCGCAAACCAGTATAAAACCAAGAAGAACAAAATACTCCAGGAATATCCATGTCTGACTTCACATGATTTGGACAGAATATTAGAGGTATGGTCATACGATTTTGGAACTCTCCAACAGTTTTTTTTATCAGAATATAATTGAAATCTTAATTGCTTCACGACTAACGCAAGTCACATGAGGTCGATTTCAAAGTGTTTAAATATTGCATGCAGTTTCTGTGACACATGAGGGCTTAATGAGGCTCAGCTGGTATAACTAAACTCCTGTGGAATGAGTTGGTGCCAGTTAATCGTCGTGTTTTAACACAACCACTACAGCAACAAAGGTTAACAGCTTTAGGCTTCTGAACAAACAACACAAGGAATTTGTCATTATCAGTGCAAAAGCCCTCATGGTCATGGTCTTAGACTTTAATTTTAGGGGTCATTGTGTCAATTCAAGATACTGAATTGTATTCTTGGCAGATTGCTCTAGATTCTTGTTCGGATATGATAATCTGTGTCTTCAGCAACAATTACCCTTGCCTGTGTGGAGTTACAATGTATAATCCTTTAACACTAAACATTTAATCTTTATGGTGTTCCTCTGCCAATTTTTGCATCAAAAAATGAATTACTTGACAATTTTTTTTAAACTGTTAACACAAAATGCAACATGTGTGATATCAAGTTTTTTCGATGTATGATCACTTCCTTTAAAATAAGGTGTTGTTGTGGCCTTGTAGTTTTATTCATTTAATATGTTTTATTTCTATAAGACAGTATTATGGTTTAGTTTTATTTGCTGAGGTCTGCTTCATTGGAAAATGTGTCAGAAAATAGATATGATTTATGCTTGAGCATGTTTACACACCATTCCTTTCAAAGGAATATTTTCTCAAGTGATTAATCCCTATAAAGGAAAGACTTATGTTCATGGGAGATTATTTCTCTATTACTTATCCCATATTGCATATGCAAGCCAGACTAGAAACATGTCTCAAGGTGTGCCCCCCTTTTGGGCCCACATCCGTATAAGGCAGATTTATTATCACCTCATCCCCATGGCCCTCTTTCTTGTACTTCTTTCTGTGTGGGTTAATGAAAGGCATACTCACATGATGCTTTACCCTTTTATAACTGTCACAGCTGAACCTCCCTATAAGACAAAATCTGAATTGGGATGATTATGATAGAGCAGTATTTGGAAATTACCTTTGGGCTGTCACTTCTGAGCAACTGCTGAATGAACAATGAATTTGTTGCACAGTTAAGTTAACCCTTCTCATAGAAATCAAAACTCTGTAAATCCGGTTTTGCATTTATAGTGTTTGTATGACATAAATTTCCCTTTCTCTGTGTCGCCACTGTGTGGATTTAATCTTTATATATTTTTTTTGTTTATTTCTTTTGTTCTTTTACTCTGTACATGTTTGCCAAACCACCTGTTGCAAAGACTTTTGGAGTTAGACGAAACAAAACATGTTATGGCCTGTTTTCTAATACTTAATCAGTCTTGATTTATTTGGATGTATAGGTTCAGTTTGTTTTTCATTGTGGGAACTATCCTTGGCTTGTTTAAAGCAAACTTCACAAGAGAAGGCAACACTCTTGTAAAACTTGGTCTTTTCATTTATTAACAAGGGGTTTACTATTAACTTTTTGGTCCCTTGATGTGGCCACACTGTAAAGATTGCATTTTTATGGCTTATCAATGTTGGCTGTTGTCTAGCTGTTTATAAATGTGTTTTTGTTTGTCATAGTGGGTGTGTGTGTGTGAAAAGCATCTCTCCCCCAAGAGTAATTATCTGTTTAAAGATTCTTATAATGTATAGGTAGCATGTTCTCACAATAGCTGCTGTGTTTTAACATTTTACATTCAGTCTCAATATTAACTCAAATTTCTAAAATAAAATGTAAATTTTTTTTTTCCAAATCAAACATTTTCTGTGTCTAAGTTACTATCAATAGCATTATAAATGACCTGGTAGGCAATCATACAATTCATGACATGAAGTAGTTTGAAGTGTGTATATACATCAGTGGTGTGCTTCTAATTGAATGAATGCTGAGAGAAGTAGTCAGTTTAAGTAACAAATTGACCACATTTGTGTTCCAAATTTCTGTTAAAGAAAAATGGCATTTAACATTTGAAAATAACTATTACAGCATCCTTTTGTGACTTATCTGTAAGATGTGATGCCGATATCTTGTTTAGTCTGTGCTGGATTGCTTTGAACATGTGGCCTTTGGACTTTATTGGTAATACTGGAATTTTTAGACTTCACTGTCTTGCATGACTGTGAAAGTTGCTTGGTTATTCCTGTTGCACATGACTGAAAAATCACATTTGCAGATATGTTTGTCAATACACTGTGGTCAAGATTCTTAAGTGAAATGTGGCTTCCATTCAGGCCAAACAGGCAAAGATGAATGAAGTAGCACACTGTCTGCGCAAGCTTACTTTGTCATGTGCTTAGGGTGCTGTCAATACCCCATGGTTTGAAATAGCATGACTGTCGCTAAATGGGTTATAGATTTCAGTGTCATGAGTACAGTGCAGGCAACTGATTTAAAATTAATAAAATACCCTTCTGGTGTAATTTTCAACCGCGATGCATGAATCCATGCCTACTTTTTTGAGTCATTTTGTATTCATGATTTATCTCAATAAAACTATATTGCAATCGATTCCCTTAAGTAGTTTAAACACACAGTGGTTCTGTCACTGGAGATTTTTTTTGTAAGAGCCAAGTCCAAATGCACCAGATTTACCTTCAGACACATAGTGGCAATGAATCGCTGACCGTCACCAAACCTTAACGGTAACATTTCTCCTCAAGACAAGCACGAGCTGTGAGTCTCCAACCTTGGCTCTACAGGACTGCAGTAACACTTTTTTTCTATTCATCTCACAGTAGTTGTACAGTTGTAACTAATTGAATCCCTTGGGTTTAAGCTATTCTCTAATAGCTGCTTGTTCCATCAAAGATATGTTTTATTTAATTGTGCTATAAGTTGATTTAAAAATATATCCGTATAATGAGATTTAGCTACAGGACTTTGATTATAAATCTGTCATAGGAAATGATCCAATTGGTCCTTTGTGTAGTAATGACTGCAAAGCACAAGCCATTTAAAGACCACCCTCCCATGGCTTCATCAGTACATGATCCACTGGCTAGCCTATTTCAGTACAGTAGTGATCAGTATAACCAACAAAGATTCATTATTAGACTTTGTAACTGCAGAATAAGCTTTGTCCATTATTAATGATTACAATGTTTACCTATAATCAATGTAACGTTATTCAGCACTTTCAGAAATGTATGCATGTTATACTGTCTCTGAAAGTAGTCATCTGAGCTCCATGTGTGGTGTTGGAAGAATTGTAAGATTTTAGTTTTTTGTTTTTTATCTTGAAACCTCATCTCATGTCAAACCCTACAACTTTGACATGATGCTGAGTAAACATTTTGTCTTATTAACATCAGTTAAGCCATAACTGACTCGTGCTTTGGAATAAATTGCACAATCCACTTACCCCAAGGTTTTGCCCTCTTTTGCAAAGTTTTTACACCTCTCGTCTGTGCTGAATATTTGAGCTGCATAGAAAGTTAAACCTCAGTATTCTTTGCCAGTTTTCCTTTTTTTTTTCCTATGCATCTCTTTCAGAAATCTTTATATGCAACGGAAAAGTTTTGGACTATGGTCAATTCAACATTTCCCTTTCGCAGCTGTTTACTGTGTGTCTTGGCTGTTTTGTGCCGTTATATTGAAAGTGGAAAAATACCGAAGATCTGAGTTGTATTCCAGACGCCAGCTGTCCTGATAACAGCTGGAGCTTGTCATTGTGGTTTTTACTGTTCTTTGGTTATCAGTGGCAGTGACAGACTACTACGCCTGCAGTTTGGCAATAATTTACTTTGACTAATGCAAAAGAATCCTTTTGCTGTAGACTGTGAAGTTGCATTTGGTCATGTGATATGGTTTGGTTACATTTTTACGGCTTCATGACAAAAGCTGAAACATGAGTTGAAGTCAGCATGTCTCTGTGCTAAACTTTTCACAACTTTCTCTTCATCATGAATGTAGAGCTTGTGAAGAAAATGTTCCCATACCTCAATACCACATGTCTATTTCAGTATAACCATATTGCTTGGTTAGTTAATAAAGTTAGACCTGAAAGAACGTTACTGCCCACGAAGTGGAAAATTTTCTTTGGCTGACTATAACAGTCATAGATCAAAAGCAAAATAAATAAATAAACAGTACCAACAAAAAAGATGAATAAAACAAAATAAGTAGTTAAATGCACAAAAATCTTCCTGCCATAGAAGAGAAAAGTTGATTTTCAAACACAAAACTATTGTACAGGAGACATGAGCTACTGAATGTATGTAGGATTGGTATGGTGGTGGTGATTTTAAGTGAATACTGGACAGTTTGTCAAATGTGGATTGGATTCAGTCTCAGTTTGTTTTTTTTTAATCTATTTAGTTTCTACTGGTCACTGACATTTTGGCCAATGACAAGTCAACCACAAAAATCCCCAGCTTGTCATATTTCCAAATCATTTATCAATAATAAACAAACTTTAGGTCATACTTCATTGGGTGACCCTGCCCATTTTATGCGGGTCACAACCAAGTAAAAGGTTTTAGGAGATTTCTCAAGAGTAGGTTATTTGAATAGTTCCTGTTATGCTTGTAATTTCTCTAACATGTGGATGTAGATGTGTAGAAGTCTCATCAATTTACATTGACATAGCCTGTAATGTTGGCTGTAGCACTGGAAACGTACAGAACATGATTTTCTTAAGCCCCTTCCCAATGAGGAGTAAAGCTGTCTTCTGATTTTATCCAGTTGCGAAAGTAACCTGAATTCTCTATGCAGACTACTTTAGTATACCTCCTTGACTTCTACTAAATGTTCAGGTCCATGTTTTTATCCATTCCATGTAATGCTTCTCTGCTTTTAATGGATATAAATTGATCGGAGTTCCTTTTGATAAGCCATAGGCCTGAAAATGGCCAGCGGCAGGGTTGCTCCATGTGTTACCTATAAATTACGGATGGATGTAAGTGTGAAACATTTGACTTTTTTTTTTGTCTTGATTTTCCGCTCATGGTTAAAGCCAAGCACTGTCATCTCAAAGCTCAGTGTAGGAGCAGTTGTGTTTCAACAGACAAAATATCATCCCTTTTCACTTTTAATTATGGGGAAAATGCTCACAGACCAGTCATTATTTAGAATCTAAGCATCTTCCAGTAGTGTAGGGGTTGGGTGTATTTTGCTTCCTTTAACATGTTTATTTGTTTAAGCACATTTTTAGGAAGAGGGTCTTGGTGTGGGTAATGGTTTGTCCCAGCATGCACTATTGAGTATTAGTAGATATCTCAAAGAGGGAACTCAGTCTCTTTTGTGTCTCTTTAAACAATCATGTGGTTGGTAGTGACAGATTTTAAATGTCCTTGAAAAATAATTGTGTTTATCAAAAAATAAATCCAGCTGGCTGACTGAAATGTGACAACTTATTTGAAACCTTATATCTTAAACTGTCTAGATTAACATATTCTGGGCTATGTTGGATCTGAAATTATAAAGGCACAAAAATTACCATAACCACCTGTTTTAATCCAAGCATTCTCACATTATCATGAAATGCCTCTTTAAGGGTGTAGTACTAGCTTTCATGTTTTCCCGCAAAAGCAAGCAGTGGTCGCTAGAACTGTTTTGCCCAGGGGTTAACATCAATTCTCTTGGTTGCCTTAGTGTCTTTTTCAGCTCACCAGTAGCAGTAGAGATACCATCATAGTATCAGGAAGGATGTGGTGGAAGAAATTAAATTTACACACAACTTCCTGTGTGCATTTTTACAAGTTGAAGATTTTTAGTTTGTCACATTTTTAACTTGTAAAAAAGTATGGGACCACTTTTAATAAAATTACTTAATGCGTTGCTCTTTTGCTTTTGTTTTTTCCCCTTAAAGCTCTCCTTCAGCTTTTACTGACTCGAAATCTCTGTCCCTAGGTGGTCTCTGATGCTGCAGGCCAGGGGGTCACGATAACTGGAAACAAGACCTTCAACAACTGGAACTGGCCAAATGCTGTTATCTTTGCTGCTACTGTTATCACTACTATTGGTAAGGATGTTTGGATATCTAACACTGACAGATCAGGTTCTGAAATCAGCAAAGTTTTTCTGAAGGTTTAAGGAAATTTGATTGCTTTAGGTTGGACCTGTGTGTTTCAGAAAAATTCTGTAAGATACTTTTCTAATGATCATACTACTCAGGATTTCATAGTTTTATGTTAAGTTTGTTTTTGTATTCTAATCAAATAATTTTAATTTTCAAAGGATATGGGAACATTGCTCCCAAAACATCTGCTGGCCGAGTATTTTGCATCTTCTATGGGCTATTTGGTGTACCACTGTGTCTCACCTGGATCAGTGAACTGGGAAAATTCTTTGGTGGCAGAGCCAAGCACCTGGGACAATATTTATCAAAGAAAGGCTTTTCACTGGTAATCACCACCACCACCCCTCTCAGTTTGTCAGGGGACTTCATACCTCCATAAATCCCTAATGTGTGTGTCTGTGTGTCTTTTTTTCAGAGAAGGGCTCAATTTACCTGCACTGCAATTTTTCTTCTCTGGGGTGTGCTGGTCCATTTAGTTCTTCCGCCTTTGGTGTTTATGTCACAGGAGGGTTGGACATATATTGAGGGCCTCTATTTTTCATTTGTCACCTTGACTACAATTGGTTTTGGTGACTTGGTAGCAGGTAAGTGCAGAAATAGTTAATTTAGTAAATTTATTTGGTGAAAAACAGAAGTAATAAATTGTGCACAGAAACTGAATATTAATAAGCTTTTCAATTGAACTGATTGAGCCAATACATGATAACCAAATGACTGACCTAGTTTAAAAATGTGCTTGTCTTCTTAGGTGTGGAACCAAATAAAGACTACCCAACTCTTTACCGTTATTTTGTGGAAGTGTGGATTTACCTGGGATTGGCCTGGCTGTCTTTGTTTTTCAACTGGAAAGTTCGAATGGTGATAGAGGCTCACAAAGCCCTAAAGAAACGTCGCAAGCTGCGCAAACTTTCTCTTGATGAGCTCCGTCACTACAAAGAGTCTCACAAGGCGGCCCTCCGACTGCCCCCTACTCCTAATGATGTCAACATATTCGGCTTCCTGTCCAAGAAGCAGGAAGGTTATAATGACTTGATCAAGCAGATTGGCTCTAAAAATGGTGGCACAAACAATGGTTACACTGGAAATGCCATCAGGAAATCCAAAGATATGAGCCGCTCCAAGAGTTGCAATGATGCCCCTGTTTTTAATGGCCACACCATCCTCAGTCTGGACCGTTCACCACGGCACAAGAGACGCTATAGCTTCAGTGACCGTGTCACTGTTGCATTTTCAAAGTCCAAGAGCTACCTCAGGGGTACAGACAACGGTTTGCTGTTAACAGAGGACCAGATAGAGGGTGATGCAGAACTTGAACATGACCAGATGTATGAGAACCAGCTTGACAAGGATGTCGATTTAGAGAATGGAGGGCCAGGAGATTGTGGGAGAGGATGTCGAAGGGTGTGGGATTCTAAAGAGTACCACCACCACCACCTCATGTTCCAAAATGCGAATATTTCTTTCATAGATGAGGAAAATTTTCTAAGCAATAACTTTGAGGAGGATGATGATTCCAAAGCAAAACTTTCCATAACTACATGTGATGAAAACATCGAAACAAACTCTGAGGAGCAGAGCTCTGAATCTGATGGCTCTGTGTTCACTAGTGATGAATCCGAACACAGTCACTCCTATGAGAAGCTTGTAGAGGAATATGCCAAGGAAGAAAATACTGAGTCTTAAAATTCACATCACTAATTGAAAGAGTTGGGCTCCTTGTTAAAATCGATATGCATTGATTTTAACATGTTGTAAACATAATAGATGGTAGAACATATTCTCCCAAGATTTACTCATGTTTCATAAACACCTAAAGAAAGTCGAGTATTGTAATATATTCAGGCTTTAGCTATTTTCTTCAAAAGATTTATTTTCTGCTCAAAGACTGAAAAGAAATGAAATGCAGAAATCAATTTGATTTCACAAGACCTTTACAATGCATATTCACCATATTGGTGTTTTTAAAATATTTTTAAGATTGAGGTCTTTATTCAGTGGCTGCATTGGTTTATGCATCTCCCATTGCACAAATGCATTGCAAAAGGACACCTCAAGTCCATTTATGCAGAAGTCTTAAAACCTGAGCCAATGTAATGTTCTGAAAGGGGGAGTGGAAATGTCCTTTTTTTTTCTCTCCAGGTATTTAGCTTGTCTATTTTTAAGTTCCTGTTAATTGTATGTGTCTGCAATTGTTGCTATGACAAATCAATAGAAATGTGCCTGCATCTGTAAAGTCATCAATGATGCAGTGGCAGCCTTTTAGACATGCAACCAATTAAAGGTAGAATATGGTAAATCGTAATGTTGCAAACATTCATTTTTTTAGATATTCAGCCATGAGACTGCCATTTGTAAGATTCTGTTTTTTCTTATTTTATGAACATAGAACATTGTAAATTATTCTTTCATATTGCCCCTCATAAAAAAAAACAAAAAACTTGATTCTTTCTCTGCTGTCAGCATTTCATGTCTTTTTGTGACAATTAACTGTGTCAGCACACAATGGAGAGAAACCTTCGCTGCAATAATGTTCATACATTTTGACTCTTCAGCATTCTTTCACTGTATTATATTTGCCATGTAAATATTGGCTGAAAGCCATCAGCAGCCGCAAACAGCACAACTAAGGACATGGCCTTGCTACTAGTGTTTGCTTCCAGGGGCTCACACTACCATGAATGACTGACATAAAGCATATATTACTCTTAGCTGACTGCCATGCAATAGATCAGTGCTCACTTAGTGCGTGTGTGCGTGCGTGATGCAGTTTAACAAACTGTTCAGTGGAAGAGCCAAATATTTTTGTCCATTGCTTTTCAATTTGATTCTCACAAGTTTTACTACCCAGCCACTGCCTTTTGCATAGTCCAAACCCCCAACAATTTTGGGGTTTTGTTTTTTTTTTTCAATTTTAAATTGTAAATGTGGTCACGCAGGACAGTTTACTGTTGAAACCTAAGAGTTCAAACCACATTCACCTATCCGCTGCAAAGGACTTTAAAAAAGTCCAGCATTTATGAATGTATTTAGTGGTGGCTCTTAATACATAGAATAAAAAGACACTTTTATATCTACCCTGACTTTTGCAGTCTTTTGTGGTGAAAATGTAGGGATTCTAATGCAGCCTTGGTGCCTTTTAGGACTGAATTTAACCTTTCACCCCACCTAAACTCCATCTGTCCTCAGTTTTTCCACATTAACATTTGTTTCCTACAACCCAAATGTTAACTATCAAAATAACCCGTTAAGCTTATATACATTATTTAACAGCAGAAATGGGGGTAAAATGGGTATTGAAATATAAATCCTTATCCACTTTGCTCTTGACACTAAATCATCTGACATGAATATTAAAAAGTCCATTGTCATTTTTAATAAACTTTAAAATGGAAACTTTGAAAAGTAATGTCTAAAATATGCATGTTAATTTTTTTTCATAGTCACACCTGTGACTGCTATTCGCACAGAGAAAGGTCATTTTGTCAGGTATAAACTACTCGTAAAATTGTAGCTCTGAAAATCCAACTCGTCACGAATAGCATGTAAACAAGGAGGTTTAATAGTGCTACAGATTTATTTGTCTACAGTTTGTTCAATTAAAGTTTGGACAAGTGATGGATTTCCTGTTGCCTGATTTTTAATAATTTCATCTGTGGAAAAGAAAACTTTGTATGAGCATAGCATTTATTATATGGCAAATACTTTCAAGCTATGGTTTACTG
This sequence comes from Fistularia commersonii, assembly GCF_037954325.1. Classification (NCBI taxonomy): domain Eukaryota; kingdom Metazoa; phylum Chordata; class Actinopteri; order Syngnathiformes; family Fistulariidae; genus Fistularia; species Fistularia commersonii. Next base: position 9,575,775 of record NC_141284.1, read on the forward strand.
TATCCATTTTTGCTGATATCACCTTTCTAGTCTACTTGTAGCAGAAATCTATTTAATTGCTATTCTTGAGTTAATGTTTAATCTGAACGCATATAGTTTCGGAACATTTACACTCCTGATGAAAGCAAGGACAACTGCAGCAAACGCTTAGTGTGAGAATGTGCTGAGGCTGGTGGAAAAGTGACTGTCTCCTATTACTGTTTGATTCCATGTTCTAAAAAACTTTTTCTAAACCCAAGATTGATCCAATATACATGAATGGTAAAAATGAAAGAAAAAAAAAACAATGTTCCACTGTATAAAATTAGTTACATTTTAGGAGAACATTGTATGCTCTCATGTACCTTTTCCAAATGTTAGAATTAAGTTTTGGAACATGACATAGTTTAACGCTATGTTAGCAACCATTTTGGAGGAGGACTAAATGTCTGTTGAGATTTAAAATCAGCACACATTCAAGATATATCTCCTTTTGTTCACAGAAAACCTATTGATAAATTATGGAATCTCGTACCAAATCAAAAGATGTATCAAGCAGAAACAAACTGCTTTTACGTTCTTTATGAACACCTAAACATTCCTTTAAGTCCTAGAAAAGCATATTGTATTTGCCAAGAAAGGATTGGCTTATGCCCTTTGGATTCATTTTACTGTCTTAAAGCTTAAAGCTCAACTCATAAAGTTGTTAAATAGAACAAGAGTTCTCTCATTTCAAACTTCAAACACTCATCTGGGCATGCGTATTGCAACATTAAATATTACATATCTGTGAAAGGAGGTCATGTGCAAAAGTGTGACTATTTGCACAAAAATGTTCCAATTTCAAAGCAATTGTGATGCTCAGGGAAATTCACATAAGAATATATGTTTGATGGTTATCTGGTTTGATCTGTGCCGTTCCACAAATAGTTACACACTTTTGCTTATGAAAATTGGCAAACTCTTCATTAGCATTCATTCATTCACTATCTTTACAGTTTATCCTGTAATCAGGGTTGGGGGGTTGCTATCCTAGCTGTCATTCGGTGAGAAGCGGGGTTCACTCTGAAGTGGTTGCTAGTCGATCATGGGCCACATATAGAGACAGGCAACCATTCACCCTCAGTCACATCTCTGGGTAATTCAGGGTCTCCAATGAGCCTACGGCATGTTTTTGGACTTAATGGTACGTCTGTCTAGAACAGGAAACCAAGCAGTTTTGGGGTCCTCTATGCTTTTCAGGCCAAGGACCCCTAAACTGATGGACAAATGGTGCAGAGACCCCATACTATATACAGTGTATAAATTTGTGTTTTTCTGTAAACTGGGCCTTGTACCACACATAAACTTACTTTTTTATTGTGCATTTAATAATAGGCTATTCAAATGATACACCAGTTCATGTATTCGTCAGAGACATTTATAGATGTTATTATATGATAATATAATGATATATTATATATCACTTTGGTTGGATATGCTGGATTCATATTGATGTGTATTTAAAGACATTATGAGGAAACAAAATTGTGGAGAAAGAGGAGTTCTCAGAAACGCAATTAAATTTCAAATCAAATTCAAAGAGTCGCGTTGTCAGAAATGTAAAAATGATTTAAAAAAATAGTTTAAATAGTCATAATTCTTAAAAGCTTTATTAAATGGAATAAAGTCAGTATTTCGTTTTTTGTTGGGGAGTATGATGTGGGTATCTTTGTGCATTAATTGAGTATGTTTGAACAACCCTCAGCTATCACCTTGATATATATATATTTTTTTTTCCTTTTGAGATGTCATCCATTTTTTTCCATCATCTCTACCTCTTATCCTGTACTCAGGAATAAGTACCCAATGACAGCTGGGCTGGACTTGGTGAGAAGGCAAGGTACACCCTGGACTGGTCGCTAGTCAATCGCAGGACCACATTTGCTCACAGGGCCACATTCAGTCTTTCAGTCAAAGGTCTGGACAATTCATTCATAATCATCGTCTACCGCCTATCCTGCTCTTGGGGTCATGGGAATTCTGGAGCCTATCACAGCTTTCACTGGGAGGGAGGTGGTACAACCTGGACCAGATGCCAATCAATCACAAATAACCACTCACTCTCATTCACAAATCTGGGGAATTATTCAATTATTTTCCAATTAACCAAACCTTTTTGGATCGTGGGAGTTAACCAGAGAACCCGCGAGCATTGGGAGAACAAGCAAACTCTACATAGAAGGACCAGGGACCACTGACCTTCTTGCTGTCAACAACATTTCCATCTTGGGACAGAGTGATGCCGGTTTTCTTCTTTGTCAACAAAGGAAGAAGGGGAACCAGATGGAGAGTTGTTTCTTTAGACCCCCAATGCAACAACAGCTCAATATACTCTGTTCCAGGAATGGGAATTGTGACTGAGAAAGGCCCATGAAACTCTGTGACACAATTGTTTCCTGAGTTTCTGTGTCTGGCTTTCCGGAGCGGAAACTTTTGGAGACCCCCCTGACTTGAGTTTGTATATGTGTGTTGATATGTGCATACACTCAGCTTTTCGTTGATGTGAATATACACTAGATGTGTGGGATATGGAAGGATTTTCTGAAAATGCAGGAAGATAAAATATTGTCTTACATGAAGCCCCTCCATGGCGCAAAAGGGTTGGGGACTGCTGCCACAGTTGATGGTGCCAATATAAGAAACGACCTTAACAGAACGTATAATTTAGTTTTTATAGTACTTATAATGAGCCACGTTTTAATGTATATGCTATGACCGGCTTATACAGGTGAAGTTTTTTTACAAGGACATATATCACATCAGTAGAGTAAAAAGAAAAAAAAATAAACAAAATGTACTGTAATATAAGTTAAAAATCACCGTTGTCATTGTTTCGCTTTTCATTATTGTTCCTTTGCACTGTGCTAAACATTAACGAAGGCTTGGCCATTTAACGACGAACCACTGCAACACAGTAGGAACTCTTTGCAAGTACATACACTTACTACCATCTAAGGAACAACCGATGCAATTACATTTTGAAGCGAGCTGATTAATTTTGCTTTTCAGATTCGGTCGAGCAAAATCCCTCCTTCAGAACTGACTAAACGGGTTTATTACGGAGTTTTTAATTTTTCACACCGAAGACAGGACAACCGACAAAACCCTCCCGGACGCTAACCCATTCGAAAAACAAAATATTATGGTTACATTAATTTTACATGTAATATATGCATTCATTTAATATATGCATTTTAATAAGTAATTTTGACTTGATAATCATTTTATTTTAATGTGTCAAAAAAATCCGGGTTCACACGCACTTTCCATTTTGAAAAGATTGACTCAACTCTAACCCGGAACCACTCCGATATTACGCTGTTTATGATGTGTTAGAACGTCAGCTGTTGGTACTGTTATTATGAGATAAATAAAGTGGTAGACACGTCTAAATATTGTAAGGGGATGGATTCGTATAGCTAAGAAATACTGGCCTTTTAAACAAACCGTGATAACGTTTAACAACATTCAAAGCGAAGTCAACGTACTGACTAGCAAGACTTAGCAGGCTAGCTGTCGTATTCCCTGACTACTTGGGTGCTGGCCGGACGGAAAAGATATGTCGTGCAATTTGTTGGAGTTTTGTCGGCTCCAAGAGCTCAACTCGGTAAGGGACTACTTGTTCCAGACACAGAAAAATGACCCGCCAGAGGAAAAGGATAAAACAGGTACCCTCTCAGAGACACGTAAACTGACAATCCGAGTCCTCAGTTCAGTTAGCTGCCTCTGGATAGTGATATTTACTTACGAATGTATAAAATAAAGTAATTGACCTTTAAAATGTAGTACATACTACTTTGGCAAATTAATGGGTATTGAGAATGATAGGAGAAAGTTTGTCTTTTGGTTATTGAATAGCATTATTCAGGGGTCTGTTTATCACGTCACGTCGCAGCTACCCAAAGTCATAGCAAGTCCACCCAATTGTGCTCTGCTTCTCTGCAAAAATACGTCTTCTATTTGGAGGTTAAGATGATTTCACAAGTGAAGTTAATAAGCTGCAAATTTAATTGAATAACATTTACATTTTAATATGGGTAAAACCTGCTTTTGGCTCAATGTACATAAAACACATTATTGTTCTTGATCGTCACTCACATGTCACTGTAATGTAAAATTATTTAACACTCAGGCACAGAAGCATGAGAGATATTACTAAATAATCATTCAGTTTGTCTACTTCCTATTCTTGCGAAGTCATTCTCCCAATAGTGATTCCAAAATAGGTTTCGTTATTATAACCATCATTTGCTCTTTGTACTTTATCCAGTTTTGTTTGATTTTGCTCTAATTTTTTGTTTACAGAGCAGAATGTCTTTAATTTCACATTCTGCATTGGTTAAATGAAGAACCAGTTAATTCAGTCCCTTTGGTAGAGAAGCTTATTGAAATGATTCAACCCAGATACTACAATTGGGTGAATAGCATTTCAGTCGCTGTTTAGTTACTGATAGCTTGCATTGTATGACCCAATGGATCTGTAAGAACCTGACATTTCTAGCCAGAGGACTGACCGCTCGGGAAGGACAAATATCCCCAAAATCCTCACTGTCACTGTGGTTTCAGACAGTTAATTGATATTGACCTTTCACCCTTTGCCCCTATCTGTAAAGGGGGAGTGTGGCATAGGGTGTTAGATGGTCATCCTTGGAACAGAAGATTCGTGGTCTGACTCATGTGCTCATCCTAGCTTGTCAAAGTGTTGTTGAGCAAGACAGTGAACCCCTAACTGCATCCCTGGCACTGCAAATGGTTCATCCATGATGAGTGGTCAAAGTTTGCTCATCTTGTGTTGTATGTATAACTGGATGTGACGAATGAAGAGATTTCTATTTCTTAACAGAAAATGAGCTTTCTTGGAACACCTCCGATTGGGCATCAGCTTGGGAGAGCGATAACGCCAAAGAGGAGGAAACCACTTCTAGCACAACAGTCTGTATTCTTGTATTTTATCAAGCATTAGTGGTCTGATGCTTCAGTGTTTGTGTATATAATGCATGCATTAAGTGTACAATTATGCAGTGATATCAGAATTCCCCTTCATCTATCAAATAGCAATTGTTTAATTTCCAGGATAAAAACTTTCATTTGCAAATATTCAGTTTTGAAATGAAACAGAGGATCTAGCTATGGTTTAATATACATATACCACAATTAGAAATGGTTCATTAAAGAAAACATGATACTTGTGGAAACAGTTACAACAGAATGTTACATTCTGGGGAAGAATCACATTTTTAGACCACAGCAGTCATAATTTTCCTTGTTCTTACTCCAAGGAAGAAGATGCATACAGAAGAGGAAAAAAATTGATTCTCATTAAAAGAAAATAATCAATATTCTACATACATCTGTTAAATTCATTTTGAAAACTGAAAAGAAACAGTGCAGTCAAGTGAATAGATTCTTTTCTCTGTGACTTAAACACATACAAAAATACCTTGAATACCATGCTGTTAGAGAATAGTTAATGATACCAGGTTCTTAAACAAGGTAGTTAGATTTGTCACCGAGTTTTTGTTATTGATGATATTTTGTAAATTTTTCAGTTTTATCCTGCTTCAACCCGCCTCTGCTTTATATGAGCCCAAAGTTGTTTTCTGTGAATTTCCCATTTACATATGCAAAGTAATTCATGCTCTCCACCTGCTGTGCTCTCCTCATGTTCAGGGGGAGATGGCGGAGCAGTATAGACCTTGGTTGCAGGACTGTGTTGTTTCTCTGTCGCCCTGTTCAGACCTTCTAGTTATTGCCCATGAGCAAAACGCTGTGTTCCTCTCAGGTCAGATAATCCATCATACAGTCAATTATTGTTGAAGATGCAGAGGAGTGATGGTTCACTTTTGTTTTTTAACATTACTTGCAGCTAAGTGGCGTACAGATGACACTGGTAGGGAGGAGATGACCCTGTGCATGACATGGACCGGAAGCCTCAGCACTGATGAAAGGTGGAGGAGGGGAAAGTTAGATCAGGATAACATGACAATTATTTATTAAAAGAGACAGTGCCGCAAATTCACATCTGCTTGTTTTCTTATTGCAGGGAGTCTGTCAGCAGTTCCATCTGTATACCACTGGCAAGCCAGAAAAGGTCAACTATTTCCGCTCTTTAGTGAATGACCTGCACAGTGATTTAAATCTGTTTTTTGTGAATTTATAGGAGTTCCACTGGACAACCTGACTGGACATGTGTTGTTGTTGGATTCACCTCTGGATATGTCCGATTCTATACCGAGGTCTTATCTTATGGAAGCTCTTGTAGCTTTGGAAAAAAATGTGTTTAACAATTTAACAAGTTTTTGTTTGAATTGAAATGATGAAATGTAAACTTGATGTGTCCTTTTAGAATGGGGTTCTCCTCCTGGCCCAGTTGCTGCATGAAGACCCTGTTTTAAGGCTTAAGTGTCGTACATATGAGGTCCCTCGACATCCTGGAGTAATTGAGCAGGTAGCATCTGTTTGACTTTTGCGTACCAAGATCTATTTATGATATTTAAAACTTGTGTTTAAACAAACTGTCTAGAATTTGTGTGACCATTTTAAAGATTCCAGCACAAGTTTGATTTTTTATTAATCTAATCACAGCATGAGGAGTTGAGTATCCTCTACCCTGCTGCACTGGTCACCATAGATGGCTTCAGCCTCTTTCAGTCTCTGCGAGCTTGTCGAAATCAGATGGCCCGAGGTATTCTGTTTTGGTGCGTGCGTGCATGCGTGCGTGCGTGCGTGCGTGCGTGCCTGTGTGTGTGTGTTAAAAGTTAGAAGAAGATGTACTGACAAGCTAAAAGACAAATGAAAAAGATGGTTGCTTGTTCATAATCTGGCAATGCTCTCTTTTGAAATATCATACAATATCACTATATTTAGTTTCCTACCTCCGTACCTTTCTACCTTTATCTCTTTGCATTCAGCTGCTGCAGCCGGTAGTGATGTAATTCTGCCCCCCCCTCTTGCATATAAAAAGTGGGGTCTTCAGGACATGGATGCTGTAGTTGACCATGCTAGTGTTGGTAAGAGACTTTTGATAACAACTGAGCTGATATTCATTTTCATCGGTCGATATAGCCTCATGGTTTATTACTACAGGTGCTACGTTGATGACAGAAGATCCTAAATTTGAGTATTTACTGTTGAACTTGTAAACTTTAACCATATCAGCATATGACATGGATCATTGCTGTTATGAAAAACAAATGCTTTGCACAGTTGATATTCATGCTGAAATAATGTGTATTTCAGTGATTTTAGCAACCCAGTCAAATTAGGTAATTCTTATTAACATGAGCAATACATATTACCACTTTGATCTGAAAAATGGACCATTAAAATATTTTCAGTATGCCTGATAACTGACACCTTTCATCACCTTAAGCTCTTTCATGAGGATTTCAGTTGAGTATCCTGACATCAGTTTGCTGGATTAGCATTAAAGTCAGGAGACAATCTTCTCGTTCCAACACTGTTAAACACAGCTTGCGAATTTCCCCAAGGGAATTAATACAGTATCTACTGTACAGTATCTATCTACTTATTGTACTTACCCAGCTTCTTTCAGAAAAGCTAGGATGTCTGATTTTCTACACATAACTGCTAATCTTTTTCCTCCCTCCATCTTTCCATCTGTTAGGTATTATGACACTATGCGTGTTTGATCAGCTGAAGAATGCCTCTATTCTGGGGGGGTTTAATACATCAGTGAAGGGCAGCCCCCCTGCCATGAGCCAGTATGTTACTGTTGGAGGGGGGCCTTACACTGGCTTTTACTATGCTGTAGAGGTGAGTGTTTGTAGAGTCTGTTAAAGGTTCAAAGACAGATTCAAGAGATTCAAAGCATTTATTGTCACATGGACCGTGTAGAAACTTGTTTCCCTGTACAGTGAAATTCCTACTTTGCTGTCTGCAGTGCATTTGGATATGGGCTGATAGGAAGTGTAAACATTATTGTAATTATGATTATAGATATGAATATGAAAATCCCAATACTCTGATGTAACAACAAAAGCATCTATTAAGTGCAATACATGGTAATATTGGGCTTTTTCAAGACATTGGTGATTAAATATGATATTTTTATGGATATATCCCCTGAACAGGGAAGCTCCCAGCCCCTTCTTTCTCATGTGGCTCTTGCTGTGGCCAGTAAACTCACCTCAGCTCTCTTCAGTGCAGCCAGGTGTGTATGTGTACATGAAAAGCAATTATGCTACTTCTATGTGTGCTAATGCAATTTAACATATTTTCCTTGGTATTTGTCTCTGTTCAATGTCTTCCTCAGTGGGTGGTTAGGTTGGAACAAGAATAAGTATGAGGATGACGCTGCCCAGAAACAGAAGCCCAAAGTGGAGCCTGCAACACCCTTACGGATCAGGTAACAATCATAATATTTACTTCTTTTATGTCAATGTCACTGACAAAAATGTCACTGGGCTCAAGGATTTGAGATGTCCAGGAGGTATCCTGGCCAGATGCCTGAACCACCTCATCCGGCGTCACTGCACAAAGAGAGGCAACGACTATTCTGAGCCCCTGCCAGATGGCCGAACTCCTCACCCTAACTATAAGGGAGAGCCCTGTGGAGAAAACTCATTTTGGCCACTTGGATCCATGACCTTGTTCTTTCAGTCACAACTCGTTACCATAGGTATGGGTAGGAACATAGATTGATTGGTACATCGAGAGTTTCACCTTTTGGCTCAGCTCCTTCTTCACCAACACAGACCAGTGCAGAGTCTGCACCATCGCTGATGCCACACCGATCCTTCTGTTGATCTACCGCTGCATACTTCCTTCACTTGTGAACAAGAACCTGAGTTACTTGAACTCCTCCACCAGAAGTAGGACCTTTTCCCTGATCCAGGGGACACCCCAACTTTTTCCGTCTGGATTTGGAGCTGTTGATCTCCTTCTAGTTTCAGTTTTAGCAGCAAACCTCTCCAGCAAGAGCTGGAGATAGCAGGCCGATTAAGCCAACATCATCATCAAAAAGTAGAGGCCCAGTCCTGAGGCCACCAGATCGGATCCCCTCAATACCCTGGCTTTGGCTGGAAACTCTGTCCATGCAAGTCATGAACAGAATCTGTAAGGTAGGGTTCAGGCGAGACAACAAGGGCAACTCTGATGTAGTCCAACTCTCACGGGACATAAATCCAACTTGAGACCTGAAATGCGGACCAGGCTCTTGACACCGATCATACAAGGACCAAACAGCCCATATTAGAAGGTTTGGTACCCCATACTCCTGAAGCACTCTCAACAGGATTCCCCGCGGGGCACAGTCAAATGCCTTCTCCAGGTCTGCAAAACACATGTAGACTGGTTTGGTAAACTCCCATGGACCCTCAAGGACCCTGCCAAGGGAGTAGAGCTGGTCCACTGCTCCACGACCAGGACGAATACAGCACTGCTCCTCCTGGATCCGAGGTTCAATGACCTGGCGGACCCTCCTCTCCAGCACCCCCAAGTAGACTTTTCTAGTGAGGCTGAGGAGTATGATTTCCCCCTGTAGTTGGAGGACTCTCTATGATACCTTTTTTTAAAGAGGGGGATCACCACACCAGTTTGCCAATCCAGAGGAACAACCCCCCGCCGTCAACGCAATGTTGCATAGGCATGTCAGCCACGAATGCCCTACAACATCCAGAGCCTGAAGGAACTCTGCAGATCTCATCCAACCTCAGGGCCCTGCCACCAAGGAGTTTTTTGACTGCCTTGACAACTTGTGCCCCAGTTGGGGAATCCAACGTCCCCCAACTCTGCTTCCTCATTGTAGAGCATGTCATTGGAATCGAGGAGGCCTTGGATGTATTCCCTCCAATCCACAAGATCTCGAGTAGAGGTCAGCAGCCTGCCATCCCCACTGTATACTATGTTGACGGTATACTGCTTCCTCCTCCTGAGTCGACGGAGGATGGACCAGAATCTCCTGGAAACCCTCTGGAAGTCATTCTCCATGACCTCACCGAACTCCTCCCATGCGCAAGTTTTTGCCTTGGCAACCAAGAAGCCATGTGCCGCTCGGCACCTGTCAGCTGCCTCTGGAGCCCCACTGGCCAGAAAGGCTCAGTAGGGCTCCTTTTTCAGCTTGATGGCATCCCTCACCACAGGGGTCCACCAGCAGGTTCAGGAGTACCGTCTCAACAGACACTGACCACCTTATGGACACAGCTTCAGTCTGCTGCCGCAACCATGGAGGCACGGAGCTTGGTCCGCTTGGACTCAATGTGTCCCCTGTCTCCTTCTGGACATAGTTGGAACTCTTCCAGAGATGGGAGTTGAAACTTCCTGACAGGGAACAGAGGTCCACATGTGCATACTTTTATGTATGAACATCTGGCTAAACAACTATTCCTATCATGTTCATTAGGGACAGTCCAGGACGAGCACAGTAGTCTGTTGTTTCTTTTTGTGGGGGCAAAAATATACAAAGTGTATCCGGAAAGAATTCTCAGCACTTCACTTTTTCCAGAGTGTATGTTATAACCTTATTTCAAAATTGATTAGATTCATTTTTTCCCTTAAAAGTCTACACACAACAGCCCATAATTATGAATTATTATTTTATCATTATCATATCATTTGCAAAATTATTCTTTAAAAACCTGAGTTATCACATATGCAGTATGTAAGTATTCATAGCCGTTGCTCAGGACTTTGTTTATGCACCTTCAGCAGCAATTACAGTCGCTAGTCTTCTTGAATATAATATATAATAATAATTATATTAAAACACACTGTATTTATCATCTATATTTTTGCTTTGTTTTTAAATCGAACAAATATCAATATTAATGTAGCCCTCTCGTACCCAGCTGCTTAGATTGGTATACATCTGAGGACCTGATGTTCTGTTCCATGAGGGGTTGGTGCAAGCCAGGCATTGTGGTCACCAAAGTACTTGCAGTACTTGCTTTATGTTGATGTGGTTCTTTAAGTAGGTAGTGCTTTGGTGAAACAAAAACCCCTCCCTAATGAGTTCACACAAGGTTATGTCAGTTGATTGTCCCCTCTTGGGTTCTATTGTAATAAAATTTCCCATTGTGACAGCCAGTATATTGTCGCTGTGCATGTGTCACCATTGTTAAAATGTAGCTGTTTATATACTCTCAAAATGTTGATATACTCTTGATGCTATTTGTGATATTCTTTGATTTTCTTCCATTAATTCATTGTGTTAATTTTCACAGCCCTATATTGTGTGTACGTTCCTTCTTCTTTCAGATATGGTCTCCCAGACGCTCGTCGACGTGGAGAGTCCATCTGTCTATCCCCTTGCAACATGCTTGCTGGGGTGACTGATGACTTTGGCAGAGTCACAGTGCTGGACTTGGCCAGAGGTATAGCAATCCGTATGTGGAAAGGTAAAGAAACTAGTTGGACAACTATAGCTTCATATCACTGAGTGATACTTGTGTACCAATGTTCTTGCATAGAGCATAGTTTTGCCTCAGGATGCATAAAGATTAGCGGGTATGTCTTTTGAGAGAACATCCACATATATTTTGTATGCAGGATCTCGAACAATAGTTTTTATCATGGATAACCTTTTCACTGTTTTTGTATTCCATTCTTTTTTATATAGCCATGTCAAGATTTGAATGCAAGAATAACTAACTTGATTTGATTGTCGAAATTGTTTTACTTTTGGCTCTTTCACCCATATATTGTCTTACAATTTTTCAACTTCAGGTTATCGAGATGCTCAGCTAGGTTGGCTGCAGCTTCCAGAAGATCGGCCTGATCAGGATTTCTCCCCCTCATCTTCCTTCATCCGACGAATTGCACTTTTCCTGGTCATCTATGCTCCCCGCAGAGGAATCCTTGAGGTTTGGGCGATGCAATATGGGCCTCGAGTTGGAGCCTTCACTGTAGGAAAGCATTGCAGGTATCCAGAGTACACTGTTTTCAAGGTGTCAACAGTTACTAATAAGCATAAGATAATATGACTGTTCAGTCATATACATATTTGCATCTATCGCAGTTCACATATTCTGGTGTGTTTTTTCAGGTTGCTATATGCAGGCTACCGTCTTATGGGAGTTAACAGTGTGACCAGTCAAGGCTGGCAGCTCCATACCCAGCAAGTGTGTCTGCTGGATCCCATCACAGGAGCACTTAGGACAGTCAACGTAGCCTTTCACTTGGCACTCAGGTTGATAAGAGTTTGCATGTTCTCCCCTGTGTCTGTGTGGGTTTCCTAGGGGTTTCCGGTTTCCTCCTGCAATCAAAAACATGCAGAAGGTGAACAGGAAAAATTGCCCTGATGTGTAAATGAGAGCGTGAATGGTTGTCAGTCTGTACATATGGCCCTGTGATGGACTGTTGACCAGTCCAGAGTGTACCCCGCCTCTGGCTTGATGGCTGCTGGGATAGGCTCCAGTATCCCCCGCAACCTTGAGTAAGATAAGTGGTAGACAATGGATGAATGGATGAAAGTGAACTGTATAGGACATTACACAGATGACATATTGATCAAACTGCAAAATGCATATCATAAATTAGATATATCTGTTATAAAAAGATATATAAATTGCTTGAACTATATAGAGTCCATTTTCTGAATGTATTCTTAGTATGAAATGTATCCTTAATCTTTTTACAAATGATACTGCTCAGTGGATAGAGACTTTTTGAATCATTAAAGGTTTGCTGCAGCCTCTAAATTTCTAGGTGTGAGTAAACTATCCAAGCCTCACCTCTTCATGTCAATTTCAGTGACAAGAAAAGTGAACGAGCCAAAGACATTCATCTGTTAAAGAGATTGACCACGATCCTTGGAAGCAGAGAAAGTGAGCCTGGTAAGATGGAGGGAGAATACATTTTTTTAAGGCATCCCATCTCAAACTAATATATTAACACATTACATCTTGAAATACATACTATTTAAAAACTTAAAATTAAAGTTGTTTCAAAATAATTATGGCTTGCAAATGTCTGGCAAATGGGAAGTAAACATCATTTATACAATCTCAGATCTAAAACGACCAGATTGGCCTGTGGAATACCAGCAGCTGTCATTTGAAATTGTCAGTTGGTTCCAATGTCTTTCTTTTTTGACAAAAGCTGAAGTTTGAGCACAGGTTGTGCTCAAGACCTTGTAGCTCTCTTTATAGCTGTGAAAGACTTGATAGTTTCCTTATCATTAACTGTAATGACAAGATAGCAGTAAAGCAGAACTGTTGAAATTAAGATGAGTTCTGGAAAATATCAAAGACAATGACCTTTCTGAAAAGAAATGAAAAACACCTGTTGTTCTTGGTAAAAAAAAAAAAAATCCAGAATGCTTTCGTGGATTTAGGCAAGCCCATGTTCCATCTCTGCAAATGTCATGTTTTCTTGAAGCTTTGGCCCTTACTCATTTTGCGAAAAAAACACATTGATTTAGATATGTGAATTTGTAGCAGCATGTAATTTGGTTAAGATTGACTAAAATATAACTATTGATTAGCATGTACATTTCTATTTCAGTGTCTGTATTTATTGTTTGTTTCAGACATCTTTGAAAATGAAGCCATGACAGTGCTGCTGGATATCAAACATCCAGATATTAAAAAGCAGGTAAAATGATACATTTATCTCACTTTTTTGTAAAAAAAATTGAATGACAAATATTTGCTGTCACAAGGCATTGATATTCAGGTCTTAGTTTCTGTATGTACATTTTAGGCACTCGAGTCTCTGCTGTTAAGTAGGAATGTGCCTTTATCATGTCTCACAAGGATCACATCCATGTTGCTCAGCACTCTGCAGCTTCAAGGTAAAAGAATTGGCCCGTTTGTAAGACAGCATTTATGTCTCTGACCTTTAAAATTGATGGATTGAAAGGTATTTATAATCTGTGAATGTTAATTACAAGCTAACCAGTTCCCAATAAAGGAGATGTTTTTTGTAATACTGGTACAATATAAATAGGTTCCTAATTATTGGTCTTTTTTTCATAACCATCTTGCATTACAGACCAAGACCAAGAGCAAGTGGATCCAGGATTATTGCATTTCTGTTCCTCTCAGCTCAAACTGCTTCACCTTTACACTGACATCCAGAACCTACACCTCACTGCAGACAGAGAAGACAGCACTGAAGCTGTGGGAACACACACACACACACATACATTCATACATACATACTAATTGTTATCATTATCTTGATATTTAGTATTTCTTCAGCCTTATTTAATAATCTTAATTAGCTCTTAAAATGAAATTGTTGCTTGATCCTTTTTATTGACAAAATTATCTATTATCCCCATTCCCCTCAGCCGGACACCCTTGAGGGTTTACAAGAAGAATTGTCTCGCCTGAACCCTACCTTACAGCGCTATGCCCAACTCACGTCACGGCTCAGTGTTTCATTCACCCAGGACTCCCCCGACTTACCGCTGCCAGTCCAAACTCTCCTCTCCCAAATGGAGTACACTGAGGAGGGGCAGTTGTGTGTGAAACGTGGATCTGATATTCAGTGGAACCAGCTAGGTGATGAGACCTGTCTTATCTATCAAAAATCCTCTTGCTGTCATGTATTTTAGATCACTGCCGGAGGAACTCCACCCCCTTTCTTGTCTGCACCATCTAAACTTTTTCAAGTCTATATTTCAATAATTCATCAACTTGTAAAGTTTATTTAGTAATATTTGTTCAGGACACAAGAGCCAAACCCAGTTTATAACAGAAGAAGGTTATCTTGTCAGTCTCAGGGCTCACACCAGTTATCTGGTGTCAGCAGTCAAATCTACAAATGTCACTATTCAACAGTCGCATCTACAAATAATTTAGTCCAGTGTGATATCCATTGTCCTGCTTAATATGTTATGACTAGAGTCTGACCCCTCGAATAAAACCCAGATAGATAGGTGCAGGGAATGCAGTGTCATTGGCTAATGATAATTATAATAATGATAATGGTAATATGATATGAAGATTATTTAATTGAGTTTTATTTTTGTGCAGGAAACTTCATGTTTTGGGCTTGCCTTTGTAGCAGAAGCCCCCTGCGTAAAGTCTGTGACAGACTACAACACTCTGGCATCAGTCCACAGCAACTACTGGTAAGACAGTGGGATAAGTGAAATTCGCAGCTCTTCACATGGAGCTCAAAGGCACTGACAAGGCATGTGGAGGCAAATTGTAATTTAATACAATAAGTCAGTTGTAGTTTGGTTGATTCTATACTGCAGGTTTGATTTTTATCCCTGACTTTTTGTCAGTCTCTTTTGTTAAATGTGTGGCTGCAAAGGGAGAAAGAGGTGCTACAGAAACCAGACCAAAGTGTAAGAAACCTTTACACACTACTTGTTATCCTAAGCAACATGAAAGGTATGTATTCTTGCCCATTATTTGAAGGTGTTTATTTTCTGTATGCTTCATATAGGAACAGTGGAGTTTAAAATGGACATCTAAATTGGGTTACTATCTCTCACTCTCTTCATTAGGTTCAATAGAGGAGTCATGGGACACTCAATCTGTGTCACCTTGGTGGCAGCAAGTCCGACAGATATGTGTACTGTCACACAATTCTGCAGCAGCTCTTCTTGCTGCCTTCGCAGGTCATTGTGCTGTGAAGAAGAGCATCACCAGTCGTGTGGACAGCAAGGTGGAGAACACTCATGCATACAGTGGTGAACCCTTGTGGGAGTTAATGAAGAGGAAGTACTGATAATAGTATTAATTTTGTATGTCATGTTTATGACAGTTACCTTCAGAGTGGGAGGCTGTTTCATTGGAGTTGGAGCAGTGGGTGGTTTGTGTCCATCAGCTGGAGGATCTGCTTGTGCTGCAGACTTTGCTGTTGATGCCTTGGTCCAATGGATCAGTGGTTGGCTCTGTAGCACATTGCTCTGTTAAAACCCTCCTGGAGGGTGGCAGAGGTACGTCTGTTGTACTTTGCCAGCATGTCTGCCTCTCTGTTATTGCTGTCTGCTTTGGTTTCTCTATCAATATATGTTCTGCTTTCAGTACCCAGTCTGCTTTCGACTAATACTTTGATTTATTATATTTAAAGGGGGTGTTACTGACAACATCTCCAAGTGGGTGTTCAGGCACAATTTTTCCCCTGAGCAGCTAAAGACATTTCTTCAGAAGAAAGAAGATAATGTAGCTTATGACAAACAAGAGTGGAAAGCAAGAGAAATTAAGGAGGGGGAGGAAAAATTCCAAGAAGTCACTGAAAGAACTGCAGGTCTAGAGAAACACATTATGCTTATGATACATAATCTACAGATTTAAGTCACATGTCAATTCAAAGAACATCAGCTTTTTCTTTAATTTATCTATACTTAATTCCCCTCTTCGCAGAGCTGTTTCAGGCAGTATGCCAGCGGTTTCCTCACTCTCTCTCACCTGACCTGCTCTTTGCACACTGCTGCTGGGAATATGTGGTTCAGTGGAACAAAGACCCAGAGGTGCAGTCAAACTGTAATTTACCCCACAGGTTTTTGTAATAGTTGTTGCTATGAATGATCCGAAAGCAACCTTCTGTTAAACTGTGATACCACTAGCTGTTATTTGCCCTTTCTATATAATTGTTTGTCTTTCTGTTAAGACAATAACATCAGTAACAAAGTAATGCATTTATAATTCCATGTTCAGAAATCGGGATTTGCACTTGCTTCTTCCTAGGCAGGGCTGTGCTTGCTCCAGGCAATAGAATATTTGAAACTGGTTTCCAGTCCACATATTCAACTTGGTAAGTATGTAATAGCCTGATTTTTTTTCATAGTGTGCAGACGTTATACATATTGTGGTCATGAGTTTTTTTTCATGGATATAATTATAGCAGCCTCAGAACATTTTAATTACTCAAGGTATAAAACTCAAATGTTAAAATGTACAAAACAGTAACAATGTTCACCTTTAAAAATATCTAGTCTTGTAGCTTTTCATAATTTTGTTGCTTGAGCACCAGTGGCTGGCTGGCTGGCTGGCTGGCTGGCTGGCTTGCTTATTCAGTCATTCATTCATTCATTCGTTTATTTATTTATTAAGTTATTTATTTATTTACTTATTTATTTAATGCAACAAGAATCTTTCTCACAGGTATTTGCACAATGATGTGGAGCACATTCATTGTCAAGCGTTTCTCAGCAGCAGCATTCCTTATGGAGAAGGTTTGTAATACCACACAGTATTGTTTGTTTGCTCCAGTCTGTTTTATTGGCTGAAGTTTAAAAGAAAAATTCAACTTGATTTTTTTTATTTTTTATTCTAGGTCGGGAAAGCACCTAAAGATCGACTGTGTCGACGGGTTAGTATTTCTATGACTATTTATATATATATATATATATATATATATATAGGCATAACCGTTCCACTACTTGGACAAAGAAATTTCCCCTATGTGGATCAATTAAGTTTATCTTAATAGACTCTTGAAGCTGATCTTAGTGATTGTTGTTAAGAAACTAACGTCTGTTTTTAATACATATAGGATGTGGGAATGAGTGACAAAGCCATGACATGTTTCCTGGGCTGCTGTGTCCAGCTGCTGCAGATCCTCATGGAGGTGACTAGACAGTTGGTTATCATTGCAGTGAAATCAGTTCCTTTTGTCCTATGCATTATTGTTTTAAGGGATGAAGAACAACCAGTGGCTAGAATCTATCCAAAACAAGACATGGACAGTGACTCCAGCTCTTGTCCTATGCAATGCATATCTCGTCCCTTTAGAAACTGATATATCTCTCATTATAGTTGAGAGAGATATTTCTCAATATACTGGAATCATACCAAATGATTCCCCAACCCTAATCAAATCTTGATCATCATTATGTTCATGACAAAACAATGTATTTGTTTATGTTCTTTAATGATATCCTCAAAAGTCACATGTGTTATGTATCTGATAATACATCATATCCTTTGATATGCTGATGTGTTTTTTTGACCATGAATAAGAGAAGTGGGTTAGTGTGCTCATGTATTTGAAACTTACCCAGTAAATCATGGGTTTTGCAAATGTCACTTGGGCCTATTTTTTGAAAATTAGAATAAATATCATTGACAGCTAGCTAAGTGTAATATTAATAACAAATATTTTCATTCATGATTGTCTTAAGATTGTCTCATATTTAGATTTTTTATTATCAGAATCAGAGAACCTTAATTTGTCCCTGGGGGCAAATGTAGTACATGGGGTGGCATAGAGCAGATCTAGAGCAGATCCAACATCTCTAAATGTATAATAAAAATAGATAATTACATTTTTGTTTACATTTTTCACTTTACTTTTTACCTTTATAATATAAAGTCCAACATGTAAAAAAACATTAAAAAAAAAAAAAAAAAACTCCATTTGTGTAAATACTTGTACATCTGTACAAAGGGCAGAAGAACAAGTGTACATATGGGCAATTAGCTCCACATTTATACAATAATAAACACAAGCAGCACTACACTTAGGGGTGAGGGAGGGGTCAAGAGGGGGGTTTTCAAAGCTTTGGAGATAGAGGTTGCCCTCTGGGTTTGGCATCAGCGACAGCGGAGTCCGCGACCTGAGGGGAGCCACTCAAAGCCGGGGACAGTTAGTGGGATGGATCCTAAAGGATTCTTTTGGCTGTTATAGTTTTAGTTTTATTGGAGTTTAATTAGTTGTATTTTTACTTTAAACTTTATCTATCAGTTGTGCTTAGGTCAGGCACATACTTGACTTTATTCCATGGACTAAGGCTAAATGATTGTGCTTCATACACAGTATCATCGTTTTAAGGGAAAATTGATACTTCACTATCCCATTTTGCAAGATTTTGCACAGATAATTAGCCAGCCAGTTCTCCTGTGTTAACTTGCAGTTTCGAACACAGAGTAGCAGTATTAGTTCACTGAAGTTACAAATTTTACATCTGACTATGCAAGCAAAAAGCAGATGTGAAAAACACTAATTTCCCCCTTGATGTGTGGTTTAGAATATGGTCGAATGTTTTTACTCAGTAGCTTGAGAGTTTCTTCTGCTGTATTCAAAACAGTTAACTAAATTATTCATTGGTCACTTAAGCACCTCTTTGCAAATATAAAGTGTTCTCCTTCATGTTCTTCTAGGCAGACTCGGCAGTGGAGGAGATTCCCTGTCCAGAGCTGTCAACAGATGAGGCCTGGTGCGGAGCAGAGGGGCCTGTCTCTATTGTTGAAATATCCCTCGAGCAGAAAGGTGTCCACTACCCCCTCGTCCAGCACCATTATCTGTTAGCCTCATTGCTACATGCAGCCATGACCTTCAGTCTTAAGGTCAAACCTCTCAGCCTGTTTGACAGCAAGGTAATGGAGCACTTTTGTTTTGATGAGAAGCCATTGGTGCCAAAGATAAGAAGCGTACAGTGAAGATTTCACATTTGAATATGCCACTAAGTTTTAAAACAGTGTTACCTGTCACATCTTAAATTATTATACTGTACATAACTCTATTTCTGCCATGTTGAAAATCCAGACTATATGATACTCAAAACTAGTAGATGCATTTTGGTCAAATTTGACAAATTTGGTCTAAATTTCATGTATTGTGTATCTGCAGCACTTTCTGATTTCAAACAAGAACTAAAACACCTATTCATGAACCCAATATATTTGTATTTTTACACCAGCATTATGATACACCATCATATTGACAAAACTATTTATACTATATTCATATGTTACAGGGTAAGAATGCTTTCTTCAGAGATCTGACAACTATTCAGCTGATGCCAAGTGGGGACATGGATCCAGGACTGGGTTCCTTACGCCAAGAGGTAACCTTGAAACACAAAGGGTAAAAAAAGACTCCATCTATAAACAGATACATCTTTTATGACTTATTAAACCATTTGTGTGGTCTCCCTCAGTTTCTCATGCAGGTGCTGACTGGCTGGGTGCAGGCTATAGATGATCCCTTCAGTTCCTCCTCTGACTCAAAGACCACCTCTTTACCAAGTGATGGCCCTAAAGCAGACTGTTGGCCTTCACTGTGTCTGGAGCTGGGCTCCCTGTTACAAGTCGACCTTGACATCCTGCGACGACATCTCATCTGCCAGCTTTACAATCAGGGCTTGGACCTGAGGGCTGAAGAGGTCAGGAAAGCTCTGTTTGGAGGATTGTATTGCCCCAAGCTTCATTTCCGTGTGGAGTGTAATCCTTAAGAAAGACAGAAGCTTATGTATAATGATGCAGCCTCTTTAAAATGTCTTTGCAGACCATGATGCTCTTGTCTGCTTTACATGTTAATCTTGAGAGTATGGTATTATTCTCCTATCCCCAAGGTGATGCTTGAGGTAGAAGACAAGGATGTGCTGGGCTCTCAGCTGCTAGTATTAACTGGCCAGAGACTGAGCTACTCACTGCTCCACAGTCAGAGCCAGACACAAGCAGCCATGGAGCTACTAGCTCGCCTACCACCTACCCTGTGCACATGGCTTAAGGCAATGGTGAGATGTCAACATTGTTATCTAATATAGGTGCTCTGAAAGGGTGGATGTGGTTTTTATATTTATGCACACAGGAGGGGTATGTTTATTCTGGAGTTTCGTTATGAATATTCAGGGGGGGAGGTGGCACAGATGGTTGATTCCCAGCTCCTCCTAGCCTGTCTCAGTGTTGTTGAGCACAACACTGAACTCCAAACTGCTCCCCAGTTACTGTTCAGTAGCTGCCCTCTGCTTATTGTTCAATGAGTTAAATGCAGTGGTCAAATTTCTCTGATGTTGTGCTCTATGTATAACTGAATCTGATTATGGATGAATTCTTTCTTATTTGTTGCACTGGTTGCGTGGTAATAGAACTTTACATTAATGAATATCAAAAGCTTAATGTTAATATGGTTGTCATAAAAAAAACACAATGTAGACAATTTACTGTTTGAAAAGCTTATTTCTTAAAGTCCTTGATTTAATATTAAAATAGACCTGCCCTAAGCTGTAGTATAGTTGTTTTGTTAGTTTACGGTTATGCAAACTAACTACTTGATTGTCACCAAATACATTTATTCAACAAAGTTAAATTAGTTTGTCTAATTTCTGTTTGCTCCTGCAGGACCCAAGTGAGCTGCGGTGTCCCCTGGTCCCCCTGTCTCAGTCTAGGCGGCTTGTCAGTCATTTGATTGAAATGCTGCCAGAGAAGCATGCTCAGTACAGCCTGGCTTTGCACCTTATGGAGGCTGTGGAGGTACTTACAACAGAAGATTGATCTGGAGGACTTCTTTAAACTTTGTGAAGTTTGGAAACAGATGCATGAGGGGATCACAAGTAACAAACAGCTTTCTAACGTTCAGTTTCTTTGTTTTCATCTTTCATCTTTTTGGTAGCAACACAACAAAGTGTTTTGATAGAAATAATCATATATAGAGGAAAGTAATGACTTTTAACCTTTTTTTTTGATGCCAGATTGTGTTAAACATGTATCAGACTTATCGAGGCTACATCTTTCCAATTAATTATTGGATGTCCTTGTTATTAGCGATTTGAAGAAATTGGGTATGTCTTTGTCATCAGTCAGTTTTTCTGCTCTATTTTCATCTGATTAATGCTGCGTAAAATGCTACTTTTTGGGTGTCCTACTTGCCTGACATGTCAATTCTGTTTAACATCATCCCTCCCTCTGATTAAGTCATGTATCAAAAACTATGAACCTAATTTTTGTTATTGATGTATGCAGACATTACGCTATTCACTGTGCCAGGTATCCTCTGTTCTTAGCCCCTTGCCTTGCTTTCCTCAGGTCAGCACTATACAGAATAAAGAGGTTTCTAAAAGGTTAGTTGTTGATCTTCTCTTCCTTTCATCTGCTCCTTTCAGGGATCCCTACAATGGATCATTTGCCTCAATGTAACTCCCATCCTCTTCTGCCACACCAGCAAACTTCATGTCCTCTTTCCTTACATTCATAAAGCTCCTCTTTGGTCTTCCTCTAGGCCTCCTACCTGGCAGCTCCATCCTCAACAAATGATTCAACAACTTTATTCCTCTATAGTTACCACTATTCTCCACATCTCCCTTGTTCTCAAAAATCAGCACCAGCATACTTCTCCCATTGAACTACCTTGTCAAAAACTCTACTGCTACTTCTCCTAAACACTACCACTGGACCAACTGCCTTTCCACTCCTCATTCTTTTCAATACCCTCCCCGGCTCACCTACACCAATCTCTACTACTTTGTGATCCCCAACACACATCTCCTCTACTCTTTGTTCTTGCACTTTTGGCACATGTCAATACATTTAGATATCCTTAAATCACCCTAAACTACTGTGCATTTTTACCATTTCTATCTCTGTTTTGCCAATTTTCACAAATTAGTCTTTTGCTCGTGACTGTCCGACTGCAGTTCTTTGCAGGACATTGTACGCCCTTTGTTTGACCTTTTCTTGGTTCTTAGCGTCCCTCTTTCCGCACATACATTCCTGTACTTCCTTTTTTCACCACCAAGTGTCCTCGGCTACTTACCACCCAGATGTGACTCCAAGTTCTCTCCAACCAGTCTCCCTCATCACATTTGCTGCAGCTGTCCAGTCATCCAGTCTCCTCCTGACCTGAGCCTGTCTCAATTTCTCCCTGAAAACTACACACTTAGTTCTCTGCTTTGCTCTCATCTTCCTTGCCATGAGTCATTCTATCCACCAATGATGCACCACCTACACTGCCTATAAATAGTGCTCACCCCACCTTGGGTTTTTTCTCTTTCTATAAATTAACCGATGGTCACGACTGCCTTTTTTTAACCAGAATTTGCAAAAACTTAATTTCCATGTCAAAGTGAAAACAAATTTGTACAAATTTCTGTCAATTGAAAATATGAGAAACATTTACATAATCACCCAATTTAAAGTGACTGGCCTAGTTGCCCAGGGGTACAGCTAGTTGATGTCACAATTAGTGAAATGGAGACGACCTTAGTACAGTCCATGTGTCAAGTGGTCGTAATATAAAAACACCTGTGTCTGAAAGGTTCAGTCTCCGGTTGATCAGTATTCCTGCTACCATTTCAAGAGAAGGATTATTGAAAAGTATAACAAAGTTGATGGAAAAAAATATGGGTATGTAAGCATTCAGTTGAAATCGTCATTTAGAAATTATTAGAGTATGGCACTTGTCTAAATCTGCTGGCCATCTGATGAGGGAAGAAAAGAACTAGTGATGAAGGCCACTAAGACACCTTTAACTCCTCAGGGATGTCAGAGCTTCAAATGGGAGAGACTGTACATGTAACAAATGTTGTTCAGGTTTTTTGTCAGTAGAGGCTGTATTGGACAGTGGCAGATAGAAGGCTACTGTTTTTTATCCGTAAAAGAACAACAGCTTGGGAGAAGACTTATTTTCTAGCAAGACAATAACCCTAAACATACAGCAAAACATACAGCAAAAGCTGTATGTTTGTATGTATGTTTAGAGAGAATAAGGTGAGTGTTCTGGAGTGGCCAAGTTAAAGCCCAGGTATCAATCCAATTCAGAATTTGATACTGGACATGAAAAGGCCTGCTCATGCCTGATCCCTGAGATACCTGACAGAGACTGGGCTGTTTTGCAGGGAAGAATGCAGATAAATTTGTGTCCAAATGTACCAGTCTGACTGAGGCATATATATGTTGTGATTGAAGCCAAAGGTGTATTAAGTAAATACTGACCTGAAGGGGGTGAATTGATGCTTTAAAAGAAGCATTTTTGCAAATTGTTGACAACAAAGCATACCTGTATTGATTTCATTTATGAAAGCAACAGAAGTGGAAAACATCAAAGGAGGATGAATACTTTTCATCAATAGTGTATGTTGTCTGGCAACATTCTCACCTACCACTTCCTTATAGTCGCTGATCTTCAGATTACATTGTTTATACAAGATGTAGGCCAACTACATGCTCCTACCTCCACTCTTATATGTTCCTGCCTCACAAGAAAGTATTGCCATTGTCATAATTTTTGCAGTCTACCACCTATCTTGAGTACCATACCTGCCCATCACTTCTTCATTACCTATGTTACCTGCACCAATTATCACTCACCTTTAGGAATACTCCACATCACTTCAACTCACTCCACAATTTCTTTCTCTTATAACTCATATCCTACCTTGGAGGCTAACAGCATTGAGTATTACACCTTACATCTTTTTGTTGCAGACTCAACAAACATCTGACACTTTCTACTTACATAACTTTCCTAGCGAACTCCTCCCACTCCATCTCTTTACATCAGTACCATGATAGTGCAACTTTAAAACGTGCTCCTATGCTTCTAGCCTTGCTACCTATCCACCCAGTCTCCTTTACGCACAGTATATCTACCTTTCTCCTCTGCATCATATTAACCAACTCTATCTTCTCCTGTTTTCGACCCGTAGTAGCCCCATTTCCACTGTCACCCGGACCTTGACCGGTCTATTTTAAAAGTCATGGGTTTGATTTGCACGTTTACCCTGGTATAGGTTTTACATCGGATGTCCTTCCTGGCACATCCCTTTACATTTATCCATGCTTGCGACGAGCTAAAGGAGAACACTAGCTTGTGCCCCTTGAGAAAAAGCCCTAATCACGATGTTTTGCTCTGCTTTGATGCCCCAAACACTTGGAGTGAAAACTGAAATAAGACTTGACACCTTTTATGCCTTAACACAGGCAAATGTTGTGGCCAAATGCAGTGTTTTTTTGCTTGTCCACTTAGAACCTTTTTCATTTTGTATAAACACATAACTTGACCTGATTGGATTTATGTGAAACACTGCTACAGAAACACCACAGATGTCTTACCATTTAAGACTTCTCAGCCATAATATCTATCCAAAAAGTTACCTTTTCTATGACAAGATTTTAGTTTTGTCCAAAAAAAAAAGTTAATTAATTCATTGTTCACTGCTTATCCTGCAATTAGTCACAGGGACGTAGGGGCCCATCCCATTGGCTAAGAGGCGAGGTACACCCTGGACCAATCGCCAGATGATTGCAGGGCCGCATGTGGAGAAAAACAAACATATACTCACACATCTGGGCAAATTTCCATTGTTTCGAATTATGCATTGTTAATATAGCCCCAAAGGAAAAAAATAATATTTCACCCAAGAACATCAAGTACCTCTGAAGTTAACAGCAAATCAGTTGAGTTGTGAACAAACACTGTCCTAACTTAAAAATTGGCTGGTTGTTGGGAGCACTACAACTTGATAGTAGTAAGTTCAAGTTTTTATTTACATCGTCATGGTTTGATTCAACAGAATTGTTAATAGCTGAACAGTGTCACTTAATGTGTCATATTCTCTTTCCACACAGTTACATATTGCCGGTACATTAAAAATTAACAATGTGAGTAGCATCACTTCCCAGAGTATAATTGCAGTTTATCTCCATGCCCATTTTCACAAGTCACAACTGCTGATCTCAGAGTGTGTTTAATTGGGTTTAGTATGACGATTGACATACTAAGCTGATTAAGCTGCCGCTTTGTTTTAATTCTTTGGAGCCAAAACTAAGAGAGGTGGGAGCAAAGGGAATCTTTTTGGACTTTATTTGAGTCTATGTGATGATGGTCTTGCATCGCTGACAAAGGCAGTCGGGGGAATCTGCAGTGTAGCGCCGACACCGTGGGCACTGGTGAGCAGATGTGGGTGTCACTGCTATACTGTAAGCACTTTCCTCATGAATAACACCACCTGGCAACAAATACAAACATACTGGGTTAGACACAGAATGACTGTTGTCAATTGATACGAGCATAAAATGTCAACAATCACAAACAAATTACTCTGGTTTTGTGCCTGGTGTAAGAAACGCCACATCTACTTTTTCATATCTAACTTCTGAAGCCGCTCACCCTCAAGGTTGATGAGGAAAGTACCATGGCCCAGGAGAGCATCTGGGGACAAGTCCCGGGGCAGCTCACTGCTTAGCTTGACCCGGGCAGACATCATTAGCTCAACAAGCTGGGAAGAGTTGGAAGTCGGCTCCTCTTGGAGAGACTGAAAGCAAGATAGAAGACTGTCAGTATTTTTTTTCCTCTTTTTTTAATGTAATTTAATTTTATTTTACTTTATTAATAGTGACAATATAAAAATAAGATTAAGATCAGCAGATCTTAATCTCAAAAGTAGCATTTGGCTGGTTGACCACAAAAAGTAGAATTAAAAGGATGAAATTATGTGCCAATCTAAACCTATTTAAATGTAATGCAACATTAAAACATATTTTTCCCATTTATGGTTTACTGATGGAGGAATTTGGACAAAAAAAATCTTCCCACACTTGTATCTACTTTGTTACAATGGCAATTCATTCATTCAATAATGCCTTGCATTGTATCAAAAACCTGCAAATACATTGTTAAACTCTATAAAATAAATTGTAACAAGCAATCGAAAACAGATTACATTTTTTTTTAATATTGTCTGGATGAAAATGAAATTTAAAACAGGGTGTATTATAACTAGCAGCCTAGAATTTAAAACTTGTAAGGCATTAGGGCTGATATGATGGGAAGGTCCAATTGCTCTCACCTAGGGCTTATAAAACAGGAATACAAATGTCAAATAAAACAAGCAAGTGATCTGAAACTGGCAATGAGCAGATGTCATTCACTGAACTGACAAACCATTACCCAACATAAGATCAATGGCATTGGTATGTCCACACACCTAAACCTTCTGTTGGATTAAATACAAAATTGCATCAGATTCAAAATTGATGTTTAAAAAGTAATTCACAAGAGGCTTATCCTCACAACAAATGGGAATGTTAAATTCTCACACAATCAGAATCCTCACATTACAAACAAGAAGTGGGTGAAAAGTCTACAGATTCAAAGAAAAGGTTTGTCCGAAGATGCTGAAAGCTCTGGACATTGTAGGGCTGTTTAATTGAGATGTCTTTGCAATGTTGTGTAGGTACAGTGTGGATGGAGAGTTCTAACCCTTATCTATGGTCATGAGCTCTAAAGAGTGATCAAAAGGGCGAAAAAAAATGTTCTAATAGTGGCTGGGCTCAGCCTTAAAGATAAGGTGAGGGGCTTGGAAGGAGGGAGGTTTGCCAAGTATGTCTGACTGGGCAAAGGCCCTCTATAGGCCCTTGAAATGAAAATGATTTTAATTTAATACTGTGTATTTTGGACAGTATTAACATGTAGTCTTTTGTAATGAAATCTTGATTTGAAAGTTTTCTATTGTTTTGAACTCATTTTTTTCTTTCGTATTGATAGTTGATGTATCGCTGATGCCATGTTAAATCCTATCCATTTAAGCTAAGATTGGCGATAAGAACTGCCTGGGGTTCATATGAATATGCAAGTCCCAAGTTTTCACTTTGTGTCATTTCAAGGGCGCCTCTTTCTGTGGTCTGTATGCATCGCACTCAGGGGTTCACAACTACTGTCTTGGAAAGTAGCGTCCTTAAGACTGCAAGAAAAGTCACTTATCTCTTTAATTTCTTCTTCTCTTTCCTCTCTCTGTACACATACTGTAATCCCTAAAATTCCTACTGAGAATTTATCGTTCAATTATTTCGTTAGCAGACAACAGAAGGGAAAAGCCGAAAGAAGAAGAAGACAACAGAACAAGTAAAATACAGAATGAAATGTGGCCTATTAAAGACTACCTGTTACCAGTAGTTATCCTGAAGCTACTACTATGCTGGAATCAAAACATGTTTCAACCAACAGCACAGTCAACTTGTTAAACTACATGCCAACCACAGCTTTCTCAGAGAGAGAAGCTTGTGGATGAGGGAAAGAAAAAGCTCACATTTGCAGACTAATAGCAGCTATACTGTTCATCTGAAAATAGCTCATTTTGTCTGTAAGCAGTTCTTTGGGAAAAGAAAAAAAAGCTCACATTTGCAGACTAATAGCAGCTATACTGTTCATCTGAAAATAGCTCATTTTGTCTGTAAGCAGTTCTTTGGGAAAAGAAAAAAAAAGTAATTACTTCAAATTGTTGTCAAACTGAAGTCTTGTTAACATGTTTTACCTCCATGAGTTCAAACAGCAGCCCAGGTTCAATGGCAATGCTGAGTTCATACTGAGCAGCATTTCTGCCTGGAATGGTGGACAAGAAAGAGTCCCTTATGGCGCATGCCCCTTCCACCGCCTCCTCTAACCCTGGCCGCCTCCACACAGAGCTGCTCTTGATCCATCCACTTCTAAAGAGAGTTTCTTCTTCTGCAAGAGTGCAAGGAAAAGGGCAGTTTATCTACATATCTAACAGCAACATGCAGAGATATATAGAACAACTTTTGAAATCTCAAACAATGGAGCAGCCACATACTGTCATGGCCTGGTGCATAACTATAGACCTCTTCAGCTAAGTGCGGCAGGACGGGAGCGATGGATCTTGTCACTCCATCCAGAATTTCCTCCAAAGCAGTCTGACATGATCTTCTACCCAGCGAATTTTCTGGATCACAGTATAGTCTGACAGTGTAAAGGAAGGACAGATGGTGTGAATATAGACATGGTAACATAAATGTGGTGCAACCCATTTTTACAGTGACATGGGTGCTTCTAGAGCAAGACAAGCAATCTGATAATGGTAGGGATCTAAAATTGCATTTATTTTTGACAATATGAAATTAGATCTTAAAAAAAAAAAAAACAGCTCACAGTAGACTTTGGAGTCTGAAAGGAGAGCAGGTGGAAGAGAATGTGAAAAGATAGAGCTATACTCTTCAGAGGACAGGTTATTTGCCGTACGAAAGAGTATGTGTGTGTAAATGAAAAACTGGACTCTAGGGAGGCAGGAAGAGGAGGTTAGGAAGGTGCAGGAATAAGAATATTTTAGGTCTAAGGGGGAATGTGGAAACGAGGTGTAGAGGTGGAGTGAGAGAAGAGTGTCAGGAGTAACAGAACAGTTACGGTGATGGGACAGTAACAAAAAGAGTGATGGGAGAGGTTTACAAGACGATGGCGAGACCAGCCCTTCTATACAGTTCAGAGATAGTGGCTCTGACCGACAGACAAGGGGTAGATCTAGTGGTGGCAGAGCTGGAGATATTATGGGGAACGCCGTGTAGGAGGACGAACATTTCCTTAGGATCCGCGGCTGTGTTCTCGCAGCTTCTGCATTTGATGCATTTAGCCGAGCTAAGCGGCTGAAAGATATTTAAGTCAAATGCTGTGCCTGCAGTATTCTCTTACAAGCATACAAAAGGTCCTTGGAAAATGAGTGATCCCCACTCAAAGAAAAACAACAGGCAGAAGAAGATGCTGGATGTTCCTCTGCGAGGATGGATACTACTGCAAGAAGTAGCATCTGATGACGGAAGGCCAGAGGAAACTGACGATGAGTTACCCGATCAGTCAACACAGCAGTCTGTAAGTATACAGTGAACAGCTGGTGACAAAATGTGGAGCTACCTACAGCAGACGCTCCCTCTGTTAGCAAAGCAACACAGTTGCCGCATGCACACCAGCGACTTTTGCCGACTCTTGCCTCCTCGCGTTTCACATCTGTCTTCAGTGTTATCCTTCTCAGCCACGTCTCTCTCAGGTTGAAATGGGGAGGGTTGCACAGATTACATGTTTTTGCAAAGTATGGTCAAATGAATGGGACAGAGCCAAGGTCAACCCCGTTACATCAGACCACGGTGTTGCAATGTAAACAAAATGGTGGCCTATAAGTTGTTTTTTTTGTTTTTTTTTACGAAACTTTTTTTTATACAAACTATGATATGATGAGAGATTGCAGCTGGTACAAATATTAAACAAATATCACAATGATGTCTAGAAAGGAGCACATCAGAGGGACAGCCCAGGTTAGACATCTTTGAGGCAAAGTTTGAATATGAGGAGAGAGAGTGAATATATTGGTAGAAGGATGTTGGAGATGGAGCTGTCAGGCAGGAGGAAAACAAGAAGACCAAAGAGAAGAGCTGTGGGTGTGGAAAAGGGCGACATGC
This sequence comes from Fistularia commersonii, assembly GCF_037954325.1. Lineage (NCBI taxonomy): Eukaryota > Metazoa > Chordata > Actinopteri > Syngnathiformes > Fistulariidae > Fistularia > Fistularia commersonii. Next base: position 9,605,618 of record NC_141284.1, read on the forward strand.
AGTTACTGGGTGGGACAGCAGAAAATGTAGAAGACAAGGCAAAGAAGGAAACAGATGATCTGCTGTGCTATCTCATGAAAGGGGGGGGGAGTCAAAAGAGAGGAAGAATATTTTATAAAGCATCTATTGACAGTCATGCTCTTTAATTCTTTAGGGTGCTTTAAAGCTAATTTTGTTGAAGTAAAGCTCTTTAACTACCTTACCTGTCTTTGATGATGCTAAAATAAAAGTTGGAGAGGTCTCTGTTAATGAAGGCTTGGAGGATGCGTATGACCCTACCAGCATCAAACTCACTATAGGCATCTGTAACCTGTAAATACATACAATTACTGCACACACTTTTGTTGATGGTTTCAGAAGACGGCACTGAATACCTTAAACACACCTTTATGCTATACTCGCGGAGCAAATGCAACATGTACTGGTCGATGTAGTACATCTGTTTCGAGTCCACAGCTTGAGTGCGCGGATCGAAATTGTGTAGGTTGCCCAGCAGAAACCTTAATGTGTTTCTCACCTGAGATGGGAAGAAAGAGGATGAAAATTGTTTCATATAACACTGCATTGGCTGCATCATGGGTGAAATAGGTATACTGTACCTTGTTGATACTGTCTCTCACTGACTTTAGAACTGTAGGTCCAATCTGAACCTCTGAAAATACATTGGACTCTGCCACCCACCAACGTAGTGCATCTGCTCCATAGGCTGGCATGCTGGCATCCTGACACAAGGGGGTAAAAAAAAACTCTAATCGCACATTACCCCTGACACTTTTCTCCAACCATTCCAACCTAGTTGAACACAATTCTTCACCTCTTTTCCACTCTCTCTATTGTTCTGGACTGTTGACCCTAAGAGCTTACAAATTCTCCATCTTCTTTATTGCCATTCTCTGTAGTCTCATGGTTCCATTTGGTCCCTCTCATTCACACAGATGTATTCTGTCTTACAGCAGTTAACCTTCATGCCTCTCCTTTAAAAGGGAGTATCTACACCTCTCTAAATTTTCCTCCACCTGTTCCCTGCTCTCATTACAGATCATAAATGTAATTTGCAAACACTACTGTCTAACCTCATCTGTCAGCCTGTCCATTATCACTGCAAACAAGAAGGGACTCAGAGCTGTTCAATGATACAGCCCGACCTCGACCTTGAATTTCTCTGTTGCAACTACAGCACCCTCACCACTTTTGCATACATGTCCTGGACCAGTCTAACATACTTTTTTGCCAGACTAGACTTTCTCATATGATACCATAGTTCATCTCCTGGGCACCCTGTCGTTTGTTTTCTCTAGATCTACAAAGCCACAATGCATCTCCCCCTGACCGTCTTTTAACTTCTCAAACAGCATTCTTAAAGCATGGAGGCATGAGGCACTTTTTTTCCCCCCAACTTCTTGATCTCCAATCACTGTAGCCTCACCGTTCCACCCGGGTTCCTCTCATTCACACACATATATTCTGTCTTGCTGTGACTAACTTTCATTCCTCACCTTTCAAGAGCATACCTTCACCTCTAGATTTTCCTAAGCCTGTTTTCTGCTCTCACGACAGATCACAATGTCAATGTCTGCAAACATCATGGTCCATGGAGATTCCTGTCTAACCTCATCTGTCAGCCTGTCTATCAAAACTGTGAACAAGAAGGGGCTCAGAGATGATCCCTGATGGAGTACCACCTCCACCTTGAACTTCTCTGTTACCCCTACTGCACACCGTACCACTGTCTCACAGTTAGCATACATGTCCTGCACCAGTTTAACATACTTCTCTGCCACTCCAGACTTCCTCATACAATACCAGAGCTCCTCTCTTGGCACCATGCCATATGCTTTTTCTAGGTCTACAAAAAACACAATGCAGCTCCCTCTGGCCTTCTCTGTACTTCTCTATTAGCACTCTCAAAGCAAATACTGCATCTGTAGTACTCTTTCCAGGCATGAAGCCATACTGCTGTTCACAAATGCTGACTTCTGCTCTCAGTCTAGTTTCCACTACTCTTTCCCATAACTTCATCGTATGGCTCATCAACTTTATCCATCTATAGTTAATGCAATTCTGCACATCCCCCTAAATTTAAAAACAGGCACCATCACACTTCTCCATTCCTTAGACCTCTTCTCACTCCCTAAGGTAAAGTTTCAAGTTTTATCTGACTGCGATTATGTGAGGTAATTGAATAGTACATGTCCATGCCTGTTCTTTGAAAAAAGTATTCACTACAGCCGTTTACATCCCACCAGTCTCCCTACATCCATCCCTCTGTGTTCCTATCCTGGATACCTTACCTACCAATCATTTCTTCATCACTTCTGATGCCTGCACTAACATGTCCATTGAAGTCTAAGCCAATTACCACTCTCTCATCTCTGGGGATATTTTGCATCACTTGATCTAAAGCCTTCCAGAATTTTTCCATTTTCTCAAACTCACATCCCTCACAGCAGCTGTTGCTATTGCAATAAGAATGTTTGTGCCTGTCCTTTCCAACCCTCATACCAACCCAAGCTCTATCACACTAGGCAAAAGCCACCCCCATTGTGCTGGGATCTTTCCAAGGTTTTTGCCAGGAAGAGGGCAATTTTTTACATTGCTACAAGTGCTAGCTACAAGAACTTGCCCATGGGGAATAATGATTTTCTGTAAATCATTTAAGGACTTTGGTCCAGACCTGCTTTAAATGTAAAGTGTCATCAGACAAGTCTTTTGGGATTTGGCTACACATTAATAATAATTTGACTAGGCTATAATTGAGATCCAGCAATGAGTATTATCTGCATTTTATTGTCTTTGAGTTTACCTTTTCCCCATTGATGACAGTATCTGGGTGTACAACATTCCCCTGAGACTTTGACATCTTCTCTCCCTTATCACTGACAGCAAAACCATGAACCACCAATGACCTAGAAGGACACACACACACACACACACACACACACACACACACATATTTTAAGAGGACTTCAATGTCAATTAATCAATGTTGGTCATTTTCATAGGAACAACTTTAAATGTTTACTTGCTACTTGAACAGCTTGTTTGATGTGACATAATGCAATAATTTTCTTTCTGTAATCTCCAAAAACTAAAAACAAATAATACATTATCAGTGAAGTACAAGAAATTTTACTTCTAGCTGTCGAGCTTTTGATCAAAAAATCTGAGGTGACAAATATTTTTCATATAAGTTTACACAATTTGGTACGATTTTAAACTATATAGTCATATTACACATATATACAGTCATTTGGCAGACGCTTTATCCTAAGCGACGTACAGCGAAGATGCCGGGGATTGATCCCAGTACCTCATATATGCGAAGCACGTACTCTACCACTGAGATACACGCTCTAATATTGACATGTCCACACGTTCACGGCGTAGTTCACATATGACTATATAGATAAGAATTCGATTTCTATTTTGCAATATTAGATTTTTTTTCAGGATGAAATAGCCATATTTATCCCAAGAAGAAAAAAACAATAAAATATAGTAAAATCAAATTGAAATTCACTTTATCAAATAAATAAAATACGAGTTCTCCTTTACTAAACAAAGACGCCCTGCATCGCAAACTCTTGCTCCTACCATTGTACCCACGAAAGATCTCATACGGAATAACAACATGCTCTACGATGCTTCCTAAACGCCCAGCATCTACCCAAGAGCCTGGTAAAGAACCCAAGCATAGCAAGAAGATGTTGCCTATTGCTGAAAAGTTAAAACTTCTTGATATGTTAAAGGGAGGCAGAAGTTTTGCAGAAGTTGGCCACCATTACAGCATTAACAAATCTACAGTTTATTACATTCAGAAAGATGATACTAACATTAGGAAGACCGCGACCTTAAGCTTAAGTATAACAGCTATAACATCGCCATAACTACTGCACAGCAAATTCATCATCATTCAAGTTTGGGCACAGCTACACATTTTCAAAGGTGAGTACCCTATACAATTATTTGAGTAAAATATAAAATTTGATTTCTTTCCATAAATAATTTCTATTTACATTTAATATGATTTTTAATTTAGTCATTTGCTGTACATTTTGTACTGTATTTCAATGTCTATCTTATGTTATAATTATCCGAAAGTGTTTAGTATACTGTGTAAGTGTGGGAAGCGTAGTGCAGTCGATGATGGACTGATAACAGTTTGCGGGAGGTTCGTAAAGGGTTGAGTGAGGTTCGTTGCGGGTATATATATCTGTGAATCTATATCTATCAAATCTCTACTTTGCAGAAATTCACTTTTCACAGTAGGCCTTGGGATGTAATTCCTACGAAAGGTAAGGGTACACTGTAAATTCTACTGTGGGATAAACTTATACCTACTTTTTAGCTACAGTTAAAAATCCTTTTGGTCAACATTCAAGAAGTAAGCAAAACTTCAGAGATTTTGATGAAACCAACATTACATCACAAAACCCTGAATGTAAAACCAACTTTTGTGGTTCAGGGGAAAAGGTCTCTTAAATAGTCCATTCTTTTATTTTAGGGTATCAGTATTTTTCAGTTTAAACATACTGTATGTCAGTCAAGTTGACAAGAAAAACAACAGTGTGTAGATGGGGACACTGACTTGTAAGGTGCTATGTTCCTGACCGCTACACTGGTAAGTAGTGAGGACTGAAACCAGCCTCCAAGTTGGTCCATCCCCTCCACATACACATCTGCTCTGGGTGTTGGCTCTGGAGGGGAAAAAAAAAATTGGGTTTTATCTTGAAATGATGACACAAAAAGGAAAGAAAATTTAAATTTCAGTGAAGACCAGCCCTGAAGAAAATGTCTAGAAAAGACAAGCAAGATTACAAATCTGTTGTTAGTAGTGACCAAGCAGTGGAAGGCTTTATGTATTTCCAACCAAGCATAATTAAGACATTAAAATATGGCTCATACATGGCATTACAGATACAAATACACGTCAGTTTTGTCCGGGACAATTCTAAATCCTGCTACAAGGAAAACAGGTCGCCATGAAATGCTGCAGTTCAGCAAGTCCTAGGAAGAAAGTTTCCAAAGCCAGGAAGTGTGCTGATATCCACCATGCAATTAAAAGATAAAATGCTGGAAAAACATGTAGGGCTTGAAAAGCTGAGAACCAGCGTCATTACAACATTAACAGCCGAACAAAGAAGTTTTATGAAATGTATCATCAAGCAACCTGTGACAAAGGAGTTGCGTAGTGAGACAGGGAGCCAGCTGAGACTTGACTCAGCCTCCTCAGAGTTTTCCTCCGTATCCTCTAGAAATGACAATAAAATTAATATCAGTAATGGGAATTATAACATTTTCCACATTCAAGTTCACTGAAATGGTGGTGCTTGCCCTGGACAAAGAATGTTTCAGGAGTTTTATTTTCTTAATATTATGTTATTTCAACAACTGAACAGGGCCAGCCAATCAGTCAATGCATGCTGGCTTGTTGATGAATTCTTTACCTTGTACAGTGGCCTATGAGTGTCAACAGCAGTCATTATTTGTTTTGTGAGGGATATGGCTATGGGAGTGTTTTGGAATCACATAATCACTGAAGTCAAACTATATATCTTCTTCTTCTCCTTTCAGCTTTTCACTTCAGGGGTCGCCACAGCGAATCAACCTTCTCCATCTAACCCTATTCTCTGTATCCTCCTCTCTCACACCAACTAACTTCATATCCTCTCTCAATACGTCCATAAATCCTCTCTATGGTCTTTCTCGAGACCTCCTGCCTGGCAGCTCCAATTCCAGCATCTGTCTACCAATATATTCACTCTCCCTCCTCTGTACATGACCCAACCATCTCAGTCTGGCTTCTCTGACCTTCTCTCCAAAACATTTAACATGTGCTGTTCCTCTGATAGACTCATTCCTGATCCTATTCATCGTGGTCACTCCCAAAGAGAACCTTAGCGTCTTCATCTCTGCAACCTTTACCTCTGCCTCCTGTCTTTTCATCATTGGAACTGTTTCTAGGCCTTACAGCATCGCTGGTGTCACTACTGTCTTGTACACCTTTCCTTTCATTCTAGCCTGGTCTATTCTCATTCACACACACACAGATACTCTGTCTTTCTGTGACTAACTTTCATTCCTCACCTTTCAAGAGCATACCTTCACCTCTCTAGATTTTCCAAAGCCTGTTTTCTGCTCTCACTACAGATCACAATGTCAATGTCTGCAAACATCATGGTCCATGGAGATTCCTGTTTAACCTCATCTGTCAGCCTATCCATCACCATTGCGAACAAGAAGGGGCTCAGAGCTGATCCCTGATTGAGTCCCACCTCCATCTTGAACTTCTCTGTTATCCGTACAGCACAACGCACCACTGTCTCACAGTTAACATACATGTCCTACATCAGTCTAACATACTTCTTTGCCACTCCAGATTTCCTCATACAATACCAGACCTCCTCTCTTGACACCATGCCATAAGCTTTTTCTAGGTCAACAAAAACACGATGCAGCTCCTTCTACCTTCTCTGTACTTCTCTATTAGCATTCTCAAAGCAAATACTGCATCTGTAGTGCTCTTCCTAGGCACAAAGCCATACCATCCCATCACTCTTCTAGCATCTGTGACTACATTTCACTCTCACCCGGACCTGTTGTACATCCTTTCCATCTTTATCTCTCTGTTTCGCCAACCTTTATAGATCATTCTCTCCCTCCTTACTGTCCAACCGAACATACAGGTCATCAGCCTTTGTTTTGCCTTTGCTACCTCTATCTTTACCTTACGTTTTATCTCCCTGTACTCCTGTCTATTCTCTTCAGTCCTCTCAGTATCCCACTTCTTCTTTGCTAAATGCTTTCTCTGTATATACTCCTGCAATTCCTCATTCCACCACCAAGTCTCCTTATCTACTTTCCTTCCAGATGATACACCAACTTTGCTACCTGTCTCCCTGATAACACTAGCTGTTGTTCTCCAATCATCTGGAAGACCCCCTGACCACCTAGACCCTTTCTCAACTCCTCCCTGAAAACCATGCGACATTCCTCCCTTTTTAGCTTCCACCACTTTGTCCTCTGCTCTACCTTTGTCCTCTTCATCTTCCTTGTCACCAGAGTCATCCTACAAACCACCATCCTATGCTGTCTGGCAACACTCTCACCTACAACTACTTTGCAGTCACTGATCTCTTTCAGCTTACCTCGTAAATGCAAGATATGGTCTACCTTCATGCTCCTACCTCCACTCTTATAAGATACGCTAAATTCCTGTCTTTTCTGGAAAAAGGTGTTCACTACAGCCAGTTCCATACTTTTTGCAAAATCTACCACCATCTGTCTCTAGGCGTTCCTATCCTGTATACCAAATCTGCCAATCACTTCTTCATCATGTCTTCATCAACATGCCCATTGAAGCCTTTTACTACTCTCTCATCTCTGAGGATATTCTGTATCACTTCATCAAGCTCATTCCAGAACTTCTCCTTCTCCTCAAATTCCCACCCACCGGGGCATAGACACTAATGACATTGAGCGTCACACCTCCAATTTCCAGTTTCAGACTTTGGCTTGGAGACCAGAGGGTTGCAGAGAGCCACATGGACCACTTTATACGGAGCGTGTACTGGGGCCTGAAGGAGGTACTGAACATCTACACTGCTCCCTGGAGCCTATACCGGACAGCCTTCTTACCCCTCAATTTATGCATAACTGACATCAGAGGGAGGAGGTGGTTTTAAAACAAAGAATGCTCCAAATTTAGTAGACCATTATGGAAGCAGGCATTGGTCTGTTAGCGAACACAATTAGTATACAAAACAATAAATTAGCTACCAGCCTGACTGTAAGTACTTCATTACTGATCAAAAAAAAGTTTTCAGTGGATGGCCACTGCTTATTGTGAAGCATTGGTATACCATCCATCAATATTCAATTTTTCTTTCATTTTTTCATTTAATTTTCTTTTCATTTGATTCAAAATTTTGCCTGAAGAAGCTAATCATCCAACATTTTACTCAACATATAACATCCATCTTCATACTCTGTCAAAAAGTTAACGTTCAGCCTTTCTTGACCATATCTGAGAATTAGTAATTTCTTTGAAGCATTTTCCCCTGGAATCTGCACCTTATCATTGTGGAGGAATTTCTGTGCCCCCATGATCCTGGGAGGAATATTGTATGGGACATTAGCCTCTTACGGATCTCCCAAGGCAAAATAGATCGAGATGAGGGTCCAGACTAAGAACGATTAAAATGTATGTAATTCAAGGCACTTCAGCCAGATTAGGGAAACTGGGACACCCTCCTCAAGCCAAGCCTGGGAGGGGAGCATGTCGGCAAGGTGGTCAGGCCTTGGCCTGCTCAGTTAGACACAGCCCAATAAACAATGTGTAGCCATGTGCTCTGTGGACTGCAGGAAGAAACATAATGGTCAACTGCAATTGTTTTTTGTCACAGACAAAAAGGGGAGAACGACACACGCTCGTCCTCAGTGTGGTGAACATGCTTTTAGAACAAGGAATGTCACCTGTCTAGCAAGAAAGGATCCTGAGCTAGTACATCAAAGCGAACAGTAACTGCTGAAAATAGATGGAGTCTCCTCTATGCATAGAACTGGATCTTGAAGCAAACTACTTGAGGGGGCTTCTGGAGTAGCTCAGGTTAAAAGGCATGGGGCAGGTATGGGGATACTTGCAAACCCCACAGCTGGGTGCCAGAGTAACGAAATGCAGTTAGCATCTAATCAGAAGTGCAAGAAGCAGAAGTGCATATGTACAGAATGTGCAGTATCTACAGATAAATGCAGTATTTATAGAATAAATACAATTACATGGTAAGAGAAGAAGATCTCTGATGCTATTAGCATTTATAGACCAAACACTGTCCTTGTGTCTGACCTTCTCAGATGCACTGGACAGTGGTTTGATTGGAGGTCCACCTTTTGACTCCTCAGTTAAGCTAAAAGACAGCAACACTTAGGGGGGCAATACCAGAGGATCTGGAAAGGAAGGTCGGGAGGAACGGCCTGTCTGGTCCTAACACAAAAGGTGTTTTATGATTAGATCTTTGTGCAAGACGCAGATTGGCCATAACAAATGCCTTGTTTTAGAATAACGCTGTTCAAATGTGTACATGGTACCGCAACGTATTAACTCAAGGATCAGTGACTGACTTCATAGTCACATCATATATCTGTGACGCACTGGACACTTGGATGAATAGAGGAGCAGAGAGGTCCACTGATCACATAGTGGTGTGAGTTGGAAAAGGTGGTGGGTAAGCCTGTAATGACAGACCTGGTTTATCCAAACAGTTAGTTCGCGTGAACTGGGAACGCATGGCGGAGGACACTGTCCACCAACCCTTCAACTCATGCATCCAAAAGAATTCTTCTCACATCCCAGGGAAGTTCAGGACACAGAAACAGAGTGATCCATGTTCAAGGCCTCCATTATGAAAACAGCTTCCCAAAGCTATGGTCAGAAAATCATCAGTGCTTGTCATGGCGGCACCCTGAGAACCCATTAGTGGACACCTGCAGCAATGGAGGCCATCAAACAGAAGAAGGAGGCCTTTCTGGCGGGTTGGCACAACAGTCTCCTGAAACTGTGAACAGGTACCGGACAATCGGTACCTGCAGCCTCAACAGTCAAAGAAATAAAAAACAAGTATGGTAGAAGTGTGGAGAGAGCGTGGAGAAGGACTTTGGATTAGCCTAAAGAGGTTTCTGGAAAACAAACATGTCAGGAGGGGGAAAAGGGTTTAGACCAAGTTGTCTAGAGCATATGAGAACTGTTGATCCTGCCATGGGACATTGTTAAGCTGTAGAGAGAGTACTTTGTGAAGCTTCAAAAGTTAACTGGCATACCCTCAGTGAAGGAGGCAGGACTGGAAAAGTCTGATAAACCTTTATCCATGTTGGCATAAGAGGTTTCGGGGGCAGTCATGAAGCTCCTCAATGGCAAGATAACAAGTATGGAGAATACTTCCAGATATATTTAAGTCACTGGACATGATGAGACTGAGTTGACTAAGCCACCTCCGATGTGGTTGTGCTGGTGACCTTCAGCAGGCAATGGAGCGGTTTGCAACTGAGTGCAAAGTGTCAGAATGAGAGTAAGCCCCTCAAAATCAGAGACCATAGTACAATCCTGGAAAGTGGTGGGTTGTACCCTAAAAGTTGGAGGGGAGGCCCTGCCTAAAATGAAGAAGTTGAAGTACCTTGAAAGTCCCAAATATAAGTAATTGACCTTTATTTCCCCGGGTGGTGGGGCTTAGCCTTAGAAATAGAATGAAGCGCACAGACATCTCAGGGAAGCTTGAATGGCAGCCACTGTCCGTTTGTGTCATAAGGTGTTAGCTAACATCTGAAATCACACAAAAAAGATGCCTCCCAGGCACCTCCAGTAAGAGGTGATCCAGACATGTCTATCTGAAAAGATTCCCTGTGGCTTAAACAGAACACACAGGAGGGATTAAAAATCCGTGCTAGGATTTAAACTACGGAGGTTGAAAAACTGCGGGTCAACCACGGTGGGAACAGGTTTCAGTTGTATCAGAGTACTTTGGCCAAAGAGAACTTAAGTGGCAAACCTGCATAAATGTTTGCACTAATTGAGCAGCTGCTATGTTTGGCAGCACCACAGGATTTGTAAACAGGGTGAAAGTAGGGCATCCAGATGTTATTGTGACGCATTGTTTTATGCACTGGGAGGCACATGTTGCCAAGACATTACCAGCAGACCTAGTTTCTGTACTGAAAGATGTCTGCATTATTAAGTCTGCATTATTAAGTTTGTGAAGCCAAGACCTGTAAAAACCTGCATGTTTGCATCATTGTATGAGGAAATGGAAGCTGTGCATAAAGTGTAATTGCTCCATACAAAGGTCTGGTAGCTATCCCAAGTTTTAGCCCGTGTATATGAGCTTCAGGAGTAACTTCAACTGTTTTTGACAAATGTGAAGTATTATGGTACTAAGTTGCTTTCAAGTGATGAGTGTTATGCAACACTGGCATATGTGGCAGATATATTTCAACATTTGAATGACCTGAACACATGAATGCAAGGCTGAGATAAAGACCTGCTCACAAGTACGGGCACATAAAATATTTGGATTTTGTTCAAAGAGGCAACTCTGGAACCTGTGGAAAGTGCCAAACTTGAAATGTTCCCACACACCCAGAAATGGTGGGGTGTCAAAAGAGTTGCATTGTGTGAGACAATAGGTAAACATCTGCAGACTCTGGAGCAGAAGATGTCATGTTACTTCCCTTCACTTTCCACTGATTGCCTTGACTGGGTTACCCATACAGCTCAACTCCAGTTGGAAAAGATAGGACTTCGCAGGAGGAAATAACTGAACTGAGACAAAATTGTGGTCTAAAGCTGAGCTTTGCTGATCTACCTTTGGACAGTATTTGGCTGACTGTTGCAAGGGAGTTCCCAATTCTGGCGAATAGAGCTATTTCAGCTCTGCACCCTTTCTCCACAGCATACCTACAGTATGTGAGCTGGGCTTTTCAAGCATGATTGTAATAAGACTAAAAAAAGAGCGACTCAGAGGAGTCAAAGGAGATCTTTATGTGTCTCTCCTCAATTCCTCCAAGAATATCAGCTTTATGTTCAAGGAAACTGGGCAAGATGTCACCTTAAGTAAATTGAGACTACGGTTTCATTCTATTTCATTAAAAATGTTTTTGACATACTTATTTGGGGGTGTGCCATGTGATTTGTCCAATGTAAAATGTGTGCGGTGGCTCAAAAAAGGTTGAGAAACACTGCTCTAATGGCAAAAAAGGCATTTTCCAATCCTTTCTGGGAAGTTGTATTCAGTGACTGACTTTTGACCTGGTAGCATTAAGTCAGAAGTTACTGGGTCATGAGAGCTTTTCTTGGGGGGCCATAAATGTCAGTGAGCATTTTCCCCACTCAGACAAAAATACATGACAGAATTCTCTCTGACTAACTAAAATGAAGTTTAACAATTAATTTGTGTTGTTCTGGGAGCATCCCTGATCTAACTTACCAAATACTGTCCAATTCTACAAACTAATTAAACATAAATGAAAAAAGTTACCTTCAAGTACAGCTGCCCATGATGTTCCGCTGTCAAACCAAATGTCCAACACATCTTCTCCACGGATGTAGTCAGACACTGGACCTGCTTTACTCTGACAGACACAGGTAATTTACGCAATACTCCTGGCTTAAAATGTCTTCATTTTAGTTACTTTCTTGTAAATATTTTCACCTTTTTTGAAGACAACACAATTCCAAAAAAGTTATGCTGTGTAAAATGTTAAAAGCAGAATGCAATGGCTTGCAAAACTCTAACTCATTTTATTCTCAATACAATATAAATAACATACCAGATGTTGAAACTGAAACATCAGTTTACAATTTTTTGGAAAATATTAACAAATTTTGAATTTGATGGCAGTAGCACATTTCAAAAAAGTCCGAGCAGGGGCAAAAACCATGAAAAATGGGTGAAAAAAATTGGTAAAATTAAAAAAAAGAGGGGGAGCATTTGACAACTTATTAGGTTGATTGATAGCAGGTCGTAAACATGACTGGCTAACAACTCAGGAATAAAGATGGGCAAATGTTCAATTTCATAAAAATGTTGCTCGACGTAAAAAAAGAAGACGACTTCTAAGATCCCACCATTTACTTCTTCTTATCCTCCTTCCAGTTTTTCCCTACACCACCATTTACAGTTTATATTATTAAATTATTCAGACAATCAGGAGGAACAGCTGTGTGCAAGGGGCAAGGCCAAAGGTCAAAACTGGATGGTCATTTCTAAAAGTCATTTCGAATAACCTGGGGAAAAATGGAAAATTGTAATGTGGTTAACTGAGATTTAATTTTTTTTGAAAGCCATGGAAACCATGTCCCGTAGACCAAAGAGGAGCTGGGCCATCCAGCTTGTTATCAGTGGACATTTCAAAATGATGGTATCCGCTTAGTGCTTTTGTCATGGGCAGCTTACAAATCTGGAAAGGTAATGTATATACTGAAAAAAACTGTGGTTTTAGAACAACACATGCTCCCATCTACACAATATCTCTTTCAGGGAAGCCTTGCATATTTCAGTAAGACAAATGTCTTAACACTCACTGCATCCATCACAACAGCAGGGCTTCACAGGAAGAGAGTCTGGGTGCTTAAGAGGGCAATCCAGCCAATTGTCCAAAAGAAAACATTTGGTGCATCATGAAACGTAATAAACCGCCATGAAGACACAGGGCAGTTGGGCAGCTAGAATCCTGTATCAGAAAAAAATTGGACAAAATTCTTCTCCAAAATCCCAGAAATGGTTCCTTCACTTCCCAGACATATAGAGCCAGTTGTTAAAAGAAGAGGGGATGCAACAGGCTGGTTGACATTATCCCGTTGCATCTTTTTTGAGAAATGTTGTCATCAAATCCAAAATGAGACAACATTTTAATGAAATGGGAAAATGTCTCAGTTTAAACATTCAATATGCTGTTTATGTTCTCTTGTTAATTGAATGTGTGTTTAGAATATTTGCAAATTTTTGCACTTTGTTTTATTGACATTTTACACAGCATTCTAACTTTTGGAATTCTAGTTATACAAACTCTTTCCAATGTCAGTGCTAGTTTTCTTTTTTTTTATTTCTTGCCACTTTTTTTTTTTTAGAATAATGTCCATTTCTAATTTTTCACTGCTTTATACCTTTGTCAGTTTATAGTACTTCATCAAATTTCTGAATCCATTTTGCTTAACAAAGTAAATTTGCAACAAGTTGGTACAAGATTTTACCATCAGATTGGTAATAATACTTGGATGATTTTCAAATGTATAATTTTTAAAAGTTATGTAAACCTGATGTCACTTAAACCATTTATAAGATTGAATTTATTTTTGACATTCATGTTTCAGGATAAGAGTTCAAAAAGTAATTTTGTGAATTCATATACAGGACACTTCAATATTTTGACATACAATAGTATAATATCCAGAAAAGCCAGCCTAACAGAGGTCTATGGCAAATATTTCAGTGAATTTATGTATTACTCTGTCAATCATACCACAATGTATTGAAATAATATAACAACAGTGATATTGATTTCATGTTTCAAACTTTGTAAAGTCTGACTCTTATGGATTTAATAACACAGACTCACCTTTTTTAGGACTTGTTCGGGCAGTAACATCTCAATGGGAAGCTCCCACCAACAATCACTGCCCTTTGCTTTGAAAAGCTCTGCAATATAGGACACTGAGTGCCTACAGAAGACAGCAACACATAAATGTTTAGTGTGTGTGTGTGTGTGTGTGTGTGTGTGTGTGTGTGTGTGTGTGTGTGTGTGTGTGTGTGTGTGTGTGTGTGTGTGTGTGTGTGTGACAAAAGTTGATTCATTAGCACTATTTCTCGAGACAATGCTTTGCATATGTAACCAAAATTGTGCCAAGGTTTGTTCGTCTGCATATATAAAGCATTACTTATTGATGAGAGCCTCGCCAGTCTCTTTGCTGTAGAAAACTGGGATTGGGACACCCCAGCTTCGCTGTCTAGAGATGCACCAGTAGGTTCGTCTATCCAGCATGGTCAGCAAGCTACCACGAGCTGACTCAGGCAAAACAGAAACCTTCTGCAGCACTTCCTGGAAAAACATACACAGCAATATCTTTATTTTCTTGGAGAGAACAGATATGACAACAAAATTACTCGAAAATGTCTTGCAAATCTAGAAAGTCCATGCTCACCTTTGCCTTGTCTTTGAGTGAAGCTGTATTAATGAACCACTGCTTACTTGCTCGAAGGAAAACAGGCTGCTTTGTCCTCCAGTCATATGGGTAGCTATGGACACACCTCTCCTCCTTCACCAAAACCCCACACTCCTTTAACATGGAAATAACTAACACAAGCAACAGGAAATGAGGAAACGAAGAGATGCAAATTGTAATAAAACACTACAGACATTAACTGTGAGAGGGACAGTGCCTCCCTCCATATAATTTCAGTACCTTTTTCATTGCCTTCTTTCATCACAGACAGACTCTGGAGCTCAGGACCAGCCAGCTCAGTAAACCTGCCCTCCTCATCCACCATACACTCCTGTGATTGAAGAGCAGATTTATATTGACGCAGTGTATCTATGCCCATTGCTCACAGTTTTTATTAAAGTGCAATTATCAACATATACATTGGTTCCAACGCAAGAATTACTCTTGGAAACAGAATGGTGCCTAATGTTGTGACCCAACCCAAAGTGGTCAAAGTGCAAATGACAGAGGAACTTTTGTGACACTCACACTTTTGTGAGACACTATTTTGTGGAATTGTTTTAATTAACACACTTTTGGGGGATAGTTTTCATTACAGTAAAAAATTACATTTTTCAAAGTCATTCAAAATTGAAAGGATTGGCTAGATTGTTTTATTATTTTTAATAATAAAACAGCAGCATATTTTACATCTCATGTTTTGCAGTTAACCTTGCAGTTTGGTTACTGCCTTGGGGTCTGTCTGTGGACACTTGCATATAAGAAGAGACATCACAATGTCAAGCAAAAAACAAAATTTGCAACAAACTAAGATAAAAAAAATTGCAACAAATTAAAATTACTGAAACAAATCTTTTTACATATGGTCTTCAATTTTCAATGATTTTTGAACACCTCCAAAGATACTGGATCCAGTAAGGGAATCAGCCAACCTTAAAGATGAAAGAGTTCCAGGACAAAAACACATAACTTTCTTGCATGCTTTTTTCAGAAGTTTTTCCTGCTTCTGAAAATAAAACATACCACAGGTAGATTATATTGTGACGCCACACTATAATCCTCCATGCCGTGAGCTGGAGCTGTGTGGACCAGTCCTGTTCCCTTTGCCATGGTTACATGATTGGCTGGCAATAATGGGACTTGCCTGTCAGGAATTGTGGGGTGCTTACAGATGCCATCCTTGAGATCAGAGCCTTTGAGGGGAAATTGTCATATGAAATGTAAGTGTCACAGAATAAATGAAACCCTCTATTGTCTATGAAACATTATAGTGAGGCTAAATACGCATATCACCTTTGAAGGTGCCCACACTCTGCAGTTCAGTGCCAAGTGCTGCAGCAATGCTTGTTATACGTTCTGTGGCCATCAAGAGAAGCTGAGAAGTGTCTGTTCTCTTCACCACAGAGTAGCTAACAGTAGAAAGCAAGGACTTTCAAATGTAATCTTACAAAGCATATAGAATGACTGTGTATGTCTGTGTATGTGACAATTGGAGTTTTAAAGAGTTTTTTTTTCATGATTATGACATGATTTCAATACAAAATAAAGAGCAAAAGTTCATCACCAAGTCAAATGTAGGAGGCTACTATGGATATTTTAAAAGTTAACGTCTATAGCAGTGAAAGCAACAGATGTGTAAAAGAACGGCTGAATTAATGTGGTTCAAATCTTATCGCTGCAATTGGAATTGATTTCTTCTCTTGACGACATTTCACCTCTCATCCGAGAGACCTCTTTAGTTCATAGTTCATAACTAAAGGCGCTTCTCGGGTGAAACGTGTTCATGAGAAGAAATCAAGTCCAGTTGCCACGCTAGGATTTGAAAACAATTAACCATGACCTAGAAACCTAAAAACCTATCTTTAACCTAAAAAAAACAAAAAAAAAAAACAAAAAAAACTGAGCAATATTTCATTTCACTGTGCAATATTCAGAAACTGTCCAATATTTCATCTCATAACAGCTACACTGTGCAATATTTCATCTCATCTCATAACAGCTACACTACAATTTTCCCTTCCACCATACTATTGTGCACTCCTTACCTCACTTGTTACTAAGACACTTATAGTTTTATCACTGTTTACTAAGACACTTTATAGTTTCACTGAGACACGTTATAGTTTACAGTTTATTTTTATTTCTAATTCTGCCTTTTCTTTTATTATTTATTACTGTTATATTTTCTGTAACTCTGGCACAGCAATTTCCTTCGGGATCAATAAAGTTGTTCTTATTCTTATTCTTATGACTGAGAATCTCCATACAAAATAGCTATAATTATATTGCTGCCCAGAGAAAACTGTACCATTTAACCTTGTGCAAAAGCAAGACTCTTGAACAGCTATTAAAAGGTGCTAAATCATGTTGGTTGTATCAAAAGAATCTGTGCAAACACAAAATGGTGTGATCACAATGGTGAAAGGTCAAATCATAGAACTTTGTAGGTGTTTAGCTGAAGTAAAATAAGGCCAGAATTCAATACAGTCAACTGCATTTATATTGTGGAGGTGCTTACTGAGCATTGGGCATGTAACAGATGGCTTGGTTGGCAGGAATAGTCCAAGGCTGGGTGGTCCACACTAACACAGACACACCATGGAAATCTGCAAATATCCAAAAATATTTCTAAATTTCCTCCACTATTGGATAAAATATGCACTGCTAAAAAAAATAAAGGAATACTTTGAGAACAAATAACAAACAATAAATCAAGCTGGACACCTATAATGATATGGGCTTGGAAACGTTTTAGTTAAAAAAGAATGCCACATTGCTTTATCAAAATGAAAACTAGCTACAGAGGGCCAAATTAAAAGACTACGTGAAATTCAAAGCGAAAAGTTACACCAGGCTAGTCCATTTTGCTGAAATGTAATTGTAGACACTCAAAACGGTTTTCAGTAGTTTGTCTGTCCCCCCACAAGCTTATATGCATGCCTGACAGTGCCCATGGATCAGTGTTTCTGTTGGTCTCAGCTATTCCAATTAAATGAGTTTAATGCCCTTTTTAATCCCACTGTAAACAAATGTAATACCCAAGTCCAAGTCCAGATACGTTTATTTATAATAATGTCAATAATTTATATCTGGAATACATTTAGCACAGTAGCAGATGTGTACATATGACCTTTTGAGTGACAATGGATCTAAAGAAAGACATGGATTTAAGTTCATGTATGATTATTAGTGTGTATTTCTTAAATCGTTTCCTTTTTGCTTGGACTGACTCTACATTTTTCATTTCAAGATATTTGTCCTTGTATCTCCTCCTTAGAGCATTTGACTACGTGATCATGTGAGCCATTGAGTACACTGCCTGCGTAGTTTTCTGCAAGTTCATCAGCATCCCTCTGAAGGCTAGCACACACCCCTATCAAACCGGCCCTTATCTTTCTCTGTGTGTCCAGCTTATCCTCCAATTCTTTTTTTAATTCCATGCATTGCATCCTCGATTCCTCCACTCTTCATCAAGGTCCACAAAGGGGCTTTAACCAGCCTCGGCACAGCCCTTCATCCAACCACTTTTGTTGATATTACACTTTCCCATTTTTCCGACACAACACCACTCTCCGCTCTTTAGTCATGCTGAACCCAGTGCTGCAACTTCAAACAATAGCCAATTAAAGGGGTCGCCTGTCAATCAACACTGATCATCACACTGTTTGGATCTAAATTATTACTTTCACATAGCCTCATCAAAATAAAATGTGAACAACAAAGTTTTTTCCCCATCAATTGTATTTTTAGTACCCCTGGATATTAAATTTAATGTTTTTCAACGCTATTGACAGCCATTTAAATGCTATTTAATTTTTGGAAAGTCTATTTAATGAATTTTAGTGCTTTTAATGACCCGTTAAAACCCTGAGCATGCTCCTAATGAACTGCCAGATAGTCTCCTGAGGTATCAACTTCCCACATCTCGACCGAGGCATCTTTGAGTTCTTGGATAG
Source organism: Fistularia commersonii (assembly GCF_037954325.1). Taxonomy (NCBI): domain Eukaryota; kingdom Metazoa; phylum Chordata; class Actinopteri; order Syngnathiformes; family Fistulariidae; genus Fistularia; species Fistularia commersonii. The sequence continues at coordinate 9,624,284 of NC_141284.1, forward strand.
TCTGAGGTGTGACCTGACAGCATTAGATGAACAAGGACATAATGTCCCAGAAGTGCTTAATGGCTTTAGGTTAGGCAAGCATGAATGCCAGTCTGTTTTATCAATTCTTTCATCCTCTCCGGACTGCCAGCAAATGCTCGCCCAATGTGTGCCCCTGTAGGTTCCTGATTTCATTTTCATCAAGTGATGTTTTTATATCCTTTCATTTCTAACACATTACCTAATCCATATCAGCATAGATATTCAGTATGATGTTTTTTTCAATTGAGACCTCATGCATTTTCAAAGTGTTCCTTTCATTTTACAGGGATGTTTAGTTACATTCGACTAAATACAGTTACTGTTACCTGGGTTAGATTCAATCTTGGGTGGCTGTTTCACCATGATGAATGTGGTATAGATGGCTCTGCTCACATGCTCAGTATTGTATTCCAGTTCTGCTTCTGCTAGGGCTGTTCTAAGAGGCACAGAGACATAATTACATGGTACAAACATGGGCACTAACTGATTTTTTTAGATGTCTATGGAAAATCCCACAAGCATATTTGATGCATGATGGTGCCAGAAACAATTTACTCTGGTACTTGATCAAATTGGTCAAAAACTAACAATTTCATGTAGTAACCCTTACATTAAGCAAATAAAGGCATACCTTGATGATGGAGACCAGAAAACTGGCTTGTAATCCTGGTAGATCAGCCCCTAATAGCAAAAATTGTGTACTCAAAATATAATTTCTGTAATTGTAGTAATTGCAGATATTTAAAAAATTTGAGCAGTGCATTTTGCCTCACCTTACTATGCATCTGCTGGAATACGTTCAGCTGGGCTGCCTCATAGTCACCATCATAAGTGTAGTAGCATTTGTTCCAGTCAGCCATTATACCCCACCGCTGGAAGGCAGCCTTCTGGCGTGAAATGGCCCCTTCTGCAAATTCACGTGCTGGATGGTATCAAAACAAAACATTACAGCAGATAAAATTTGAAAGCCATTTCTTCTGAGAGAGTATTCACTCATCAGATACCTTTCTGTCGTATCTGCAGAGGACTGAGGCCTGAGGTCCCCAGTTCTCCCAGAGCTTTCAGTTCGATGGGCAGGCCATGGCAGTCCCAGCCTGGAATGAAGTGGATCTGTCGGCCCCTCAGCATCTCAAAACGGTTACGGATGTCTTTTAAGATCTAGTTCAAAGACAGCCAGGATTTTTCTGTTCATATAAAAATCAAACTGTAGGCATTCAGAAACAGCGTTCTTAGTTTATTTTTTGTGTCCTTCCTACATAGCCATTTACACTGTCATCAGTTCTCCATCAAATAAATGAGAAGAAATACAACAAGACTCATCAATACATGGACAAACAAATTGAAGTCCCTGGTCTAACAACAAGTGAGTGTGTATAGCTGTTGTAAACCAATGTCCGCTCATCCATTTACTTTTCTCCACTTATCTGAGGTCGGGTTGCTGGGGTAGCAGCCAAAGCAGAGAGGCCCAGACTTCTCGCTACCCACCCACTCGGTCCAGCTCTTCAAGACGTTTCCAGGCCAGCCAAGAGACATATTCCCTCCAGTGTGTCCTGGGTCTTCCTCGGGTCCTCCTCTCAATAGTTCATACCCTGAAGACCTCACCAGGGACGCATCAAGGAGGTATCCTGACCAGATTGCCTAAACCACCTCATCTGGCTCCTCTTGATGCAGAAGAGCAGCAGCTCTACTCTGAGCTCCTCTTGGATGGCCCTCCACCTTTTTTTGTGTACCAATTTGCATTTTTTCATTCACTCATTCATTAAATACTGCTTAATTATGTCCAAATAAAAAAATGCAAATGTTCTGCAGATACGGTTGCCAACCGTATAAAGAATATTTGCTTTTTTTTTTTTTTTTGATAATTTTGCATCAGTATGGTATAATAGTGTGTAACACCTGAAACCTACAGAAACTGTATGAATTGTTACCTTATTAAGCGCATGCCCAACATGAGGGTCTCCATTGGCATACGGGGGGCCATCATGAAGACAGAACTCCTTTTTAGCCTTTCTGCTTCTCTGCCAGGTATACAATTCTGCAAATCCACACTTCTAGAATAGAAAAAAAATCATCACCTGACCCATGCTGACCTCGAACTAAACGCCAAATGTAGACCAAATGAACTAAACGCCAAATGTAGACCAAATGAGAGAACTTGACTATTTTAATGATCGGGGGGGGGGGGTCATCGTATATCCTACCTGCTGGATTTCTAGCTCTCTGTCCAGAAGCGCCTGTCCGGACAATTTCATTTGAAACTCAGTCCTAGGAAGGAGAACTGTCTCTCGATACACACCCCGAGAAGCGCCTCCCTGCGTAGACTGCGCACTGATTTCTCCAGCGCTGACACCATGACAATGTCTGGAGATGAAAGAATGAGTCCCTTGGAGAAGACCTCCCCTCCCGTGCGACCCTCGTGCCCATCTCACGAGGATTGTCCTAAATACGGACACACGGTGCAGCCGCATATAGATGAAATGTAGATTGGGGTTAAGTGTAACCACAATAACTGAAAATGACGATGCTGTTTCTGTGTTTCGACACTCTACAGTTGAAGTGTCGTTAGATTGCTCTTGTGGCTGCGATGTGTTTCGTCCGGAAGAAAAAACGCGAAGGACAACTACGGAAGCCGCGCGTGATCAGTATTGACGCAAAAGGTTTTCTTGTAAAACTATGCCCTGGTGGCTATCAACTAGGAGAGCAGAGAATATTCATGTATCCCTATTCCAGTCCTTCTCAAATAGTCGGGCGATGCCAGGGGGTGCGTGTGACCATGGGGAACATGTTTTTTTTTGCCGTACTAGAATAAAGTGTAATTGCACATCCACTACAGTAGTTGGCAGTGGCGCTCTCATTGTTAGAGTGTGCGCAGGGAGTATTAGCTCTATGGTGTAGGGTTTTTTTGCCCTGATATGAAGTGCAGTAAACAAACCCTAGAGGCAGCATGAACACTTCTTAAGCGGAGAGAGACGAAGATAATGAGACAAAGAAAGTCACCCGAAAGCTAAGACGAGGAAATATGACGAGGCGCATGTAGCGCTTGGCTTCACTGTGACTACAGTGGGAGAAGAGGAAACTTAACACTTAAATTCTTTTCTGTTACGGACTAAAAACAATGATAATAAAGTTGTTCTTTGTTGTAAGTTGAACTATACTTCTTTCTTTTTTATTTCTTTAATTTTAATAAGGATACAGTTTTATGCAGAGGTGTACTTATAACAATTTTATTGACAAATGATATTATTCATAGTCGCGGCGGAGAATGGGGGGGGAGCGCGAATTGTTTTCTTCTTGCAAGGGGGGCGTAACAGAAAATAATTGAGAAGCACTGCCCTATTCAATGTATAGAATTACCACTGAACGTCTTTATATCCATCATTTAGCTGATTTTTATAGGTGACATGCTGCTGGCAAGAAAAATAATGACAGCAAATGTTAGTAATTATAGAAGGTTAATTCGTTTTGGAATTTAATTCATTCCTCATTCCACTGACATTTTTGGGGACATGTTTTATTCTTTAAAACATTTGCATGTAATGGTTTAATATCTCTAAGAATTTCTGCGACCATTTGAATGCAGCAGGCACGAGAATGTGCTCTAAGGCCAATCCAGCCCAGAGACGCAAACCGGTGGTCCAGGAAGTTCGCCGGGAAGAGGAAGCAGGAAGGCGCGCACAAGCTGTGTCACAGGCAAAGCGAGGGCCGTGGATGACATGGGAGGGAGTCGAGAAGCGGAAGATCTCCTGGAAAGATCTGTTGGAGATGGAGGCCTTCAGGGCGAGCTTTACCATCAGGGCAGCCTATGATGTCCTGCCTTCTCCTGCAAATCTAAGCCAGTGGTATGGCAAAGACCCTACATGCCCTCTATGCTCAAGCCCAGCAATATTGAAGCACATCCTAGTGGGATGCGAGTCCAGCCTCTCCCAAGGCCGTTATACCTGGCGACACAACCAGGTACTAAAATGTCTTGCAGCGGTGCTGGAAACTCGCCGGACGAGCGTGAACGCCCTTCCTCCCCCGTCATCCCGTTGGCACACAACTCCATTCATGTGGGAGGGGCAAGCCAGCCTCCCCCCCACGAGAACGGACCTTGGGCCACTGGCCAGTGCACGGGACTGGAAGCTGCTAGCGGACCTGGACAAGAAACTTTGCTTCCCAGCTGAGATCGCATCCACCAACCTGCGACCAGACCTCGTTCTGTGGTCATCGTCTCTCAGGCTCGTCTACATCATAGAGCTCACGGTGCCCTGGGAGGATGCAGTGGAGGAGGCCTATGAATGGAAGAAGCTGAGATATGCTGAACTGGTCACAGATGCTTAGCGACAAGGCTGCAGAGGTTTCATAGCCACGTCAACATCGAGGCTACTCAGGGAGATGGGAGATAAAGGACGTGCCGACAGACAGGCAGTCAAGGACCTCTCCAGGGCTGCTGAAAATGGGAGCCAGTGGCTGTGGCTGAAGAGAAGAGATCCAACGTGGGCCTTCAGGTAAGCTGATGGCATCTAGGGAGTGAACCTGGGACGCTGGGATTCACTGCTGAACCCTCTGGAGATGTCGTGGGCCAATCAGCAAAACATCCATGAAGGAGGGCGCTCACTTGACAATCCGAAGGAGGCCATCGCTCACTTGAAACCCCACAGAGTCTCATCGATGCCGTAGGTATGCTTTCATCAAGGGATACCAACACCTAGTCCTACAAAATTAGATGAGATGAGATGAGAACAACTTTATTAATCCCGAAGGAAATTGTTGTGCCAGAGTTTCAAGTAAAAACATAACAGTAATAGACAATAGTGGAAAGGAGGAAGAATAAGAAATATAATGAAATATAAATTGTCTTAGCTGTTAGCAGTAAATACAAAGATTGAAGATTCTGTCCGTTTTTGTGGCTCCTGCCACGAGACCGGACTTCGCTGTCCCGGTGTGTTCAGATTATCATTCAGGGAAAAACATCACAACGGCCAGGAACTAATCAAGCAAGAATGGTTTATTCAAAGTCAGGAAAATACACTTACGAGATATCCCGGGCCAGAATGAATGTCACCCCACGAGGATCGTTCAGCTCCTCTAGACACCTGCTGAGACGCGTCCAGTCAAATGTGTAGATGAAGAAGTTCTGGCCCCGATCCAAAGGATCAGGCTCATTTTATACCTTTTGGCCAAAAGGGTCGGAGGGAGTCCTGACAATGGCTTCCCCGACCCCCCCAGTTTTACGCTCTCTAGGAGTGCGGCCATCTGGGGTGCGGGCCTCGTAAACTGCGCTTCGATCAGAGCTGTTGGTCGGAGGAAGTTTATCAAAAATTCCTCCGACCCCTGGTTTACGCTCTCTTGGAATATGAGCACCTGGGTTGTGTAAAACCGTGCTTTGATCGAAGTCGTGGTTCGGAAGAAGTCCCGATAATGACTTCCTCCGACCCCTGGCTCTAGTCAATTATCCCCGGGGGGTGTCATTTGAACAGCAGGGTAGCGCATTCCTTCACCTTACATGATGGGGTCTCGCAGTTACATTTTAACAGTCTTTGCAATTGATAGTGAAATAATGATGTGAGGTTGGAGATTCTATAATTTGACCTAGGGGATTTTGCAAGTCCCTCTCTTGACGTGAGCGTCCTCACGTCACACAAGGACTACAATCAAAATAAGTAAATACAATGAATGTATGTAAACACAATGTATTATAACGGAATATTCTAACAATTCCCTGCGGCTGAGGGAAGAGGAATTAAAAAGTCTGAAGCCTCAAGTAGGAAAGACCTCCTGTGGCGTTCAGTGGAGCTCTTTGGTGGTATCAGTCTACGACTGAAAGAGCTCCGACAGGACATCAACGTGGCATGCAGGGGGTGATGGATGTTGTCCATGATGCTGAGGAGCTTCCTCATCATCTTCCTCTCTGAAACCTGCACAACAGACTCCAGCTCCACTCCCAGGACGGATCCAGCTCTCCTGATGAGCTTGTTGAGTCTGTTGGTGTCAGCTGTCTTGAGCCTGCTGCCCCAGCACACAACAGCATAGAAGATGGCGCTGGACACCACCGAGTGGTAAAACATCTGCAGCATGGTCCTGCAGACGTTGAAAGATCTGAGCCTCCTGAGGAAGAACAGACGGCTCTGACCCTTCTTGATTATAGCATTAGTGATAAAAGTCCACTAAACAGATCTAATGTATGTTAATGTTATCTAATGTATATCTAAACACAAAACAGATCTAATGTTGTCAGCTGGGGTGTAAATGCAAGACAAAAGTTTTTTTTCGATTATCCACAGACACTTGGTACACAGACTCATTCAGTACAATCTAGATGTCTGACCTCAGTTGACACTATACATCACAATAACAGCACAAGCTTCTGTTGGACCTTTGCTGCAGTTTCTCATTTTATCAAGACAGGTTAGTCTGGGCCTCCAGTGAATCAGAGTATTGTAACAACCCTGCGGTACTGCGGAAATTCTGAGTTCTATGTTTTCCGACTGTGAAAGTGTTTTGGGCTTGCGAGTGTGAGTGTAGAGACAGAAGATGAGTGAAGCCCCTGTTGTTTAATTGCGAAAATAAAGATAAAGCCTGTTAACTGCTAAATCGTCATCATTGAGCACGTCCATGCAGATATAACATTGGTATCAGAAGTAAAACGCCAGGGTATAACCGACCAAACTTCACTGGCGCAGTGAGCCTGCATCAGCTAACTTCTTCAGCCGGAGGTATGGCAGCACGGAGAGAAAAGACCAACGCTCCTCTGTCAGTCAAGCAATGTCAGGAAGCAATGGTTTGTGCAGGTATTTCAGGGCATGAGGCGGAATCTGACTGCTTCAAAGCATTATGCTGGCCTGAGACAAGCGATGAGAAGGTAGCTGATGATGCTGGTTTTGCCTCACTGAGTGCAGCAGGTGCAATGAATGCAACGGCACCGGAAAAATGGACGCCATGGGCAATGCAGAGTCAGATGAATGCAAAGATGGCGGTACCCGCTGGAGTCAACACCATGCCAAGACACTCAAATACTCCGGTAGGACGAACTGGGAGGCCTTCCACACCCAGTTTGAACTGCTGGCACGGGCTGCAGGCTGGTCGGAGCACAGTAAAGCACTCCAGCTTTCCCTGTGTCTCACTGAGGAAGCATCAACATGCTTGCTAATCCTGAGCGATGGGGCCATAGTTGGTGCTCTACAGTGGCAGTTTGGACAGTGCCACCAACCTGAGGTTCTATGCTCGGAGCTATCAAATAGGCTGAGACAAGCTGGGAGCCGCTCAATGTGTTGGCTTATGACATTGAAACCCTGGCAAGGAGAGCATTTGCCCACACGCCTGCTGAGGTACAGGATGAGCTGGCCCGAGACCAGTTCCTCCAGGCCTTAATTCCCAGGGAGCTGTGGATACAGACACAACTAGCGCATCCCTCTACTGGAGGCTTTGGAGAGGGAGGCCTATGTCGGGGCTAGGGCTGTTGTGAGAGCCTTGGGACAGGTGGACCCAGTCCAGGAGAAGCCAGCATGGGTGGATGTGTTGGCGGAACTGATCAGAGGTGTATCACTGCAACCACCCGGCAGCAGCAGCCCGCCCTTGCCGAGGCTCTCTTGTGTGCAGGGTGTGTAGCCAGCCCAGCCATATCAGAGTGCAGTGCCCCAAGTAGTCAGGCATTCAGGGAGGCGCCATAGGGTCTGTGTAACAGGGAACGCAGACCCAGGTCCCTGTGTCACACTGCGTCTCATCTCCGCAGTGGGGGCCCAGCTATACAGATGAGGGGGGGCTCCACTCCCCCCAGAAGCAGATGACACCACTTCACCTTTGCAGGACAGGGCCCATCTGTAAAGATGGGAGAGCAGGGCTCCACTCCCTCCAGAAGTAGATAACAAAGCCGAGTAGTGGGGATGGACTCACGTAGCGGATTTTTGCAATGTCCTCATCAACCTGGCAGGGGCTCCATGCATTGCCCTTGTTGACACTGGCTCCACAGCAACACTGGTGAGGTCTGACATGGGTCCGGTAGGGATGCAGCTGAAGCCTATGACAGTGAAGCTGCGGACAGTTACCCGTGAACTAGCCCCCATGATTGGAAGGGAGTTGGTTCATATTCATGTTGGGGGTTTGACTATAGCATTTAGAGCATGGGTTGCACCAGTACAGGACCCCTGCATATTAGGACTTGACTTCCTGCGGACTGCCTGCTGTGAGGTAGAGCTGGGGAGGAACACACTGGCCTTTCCAGGGGGACCCACAGCAGAAATTGTGCACCCCTCTAAGGCCCCAAGACCACTCCCACCAACCTTGCGAGCAGCGGTGGCACATCATGGGTCAGACCCCTCACTCCAGGATTCCCCACCCTGCCTCCTTGTCCCCCACATCACATATGCCAGTTGCTGTGCAACCTCCTGCCCTGGACCAGCAACCAGCAGTCTGTAAGGTGGACAGGCTGGCAGCGGTAAGAAAATTATGGCAGCATAACTGTGAAAGATTAGACCCCAGGTCGCAGGAGGGGCTGTGGCAGGTACTGGTGGAATTTCAGGAAATTCTTGCCCTAATGGAAGAGGGCCTGTTATTGACACAGGTGATGCCCGGCCCATCAAGATGCGCCTCCGCCGCCTTCCCGAGGTGCACCAGGCAGCTGCTGTTAGCAAAATTGAGGAGATGCAGAAGGCTGGTATCATTGAGCCATCTGACAGCCCTAAGGCCTCAGGCGTTGTGATGGTGAGCAAAAAGAAGAGTAATAAAATGAGGTTCTGTGTGGACTATAGGCAGCTAAACAGTGTGACGAAGAAAGACACATACCCACTGCCCCGCATTGATGAGTCTTTGGGCTCAGTATCCAGCCTTGGAAGCAAGACCGAAGACTTCTTTTTGTGTCGGCAAAGGATCAAACGACTAATGGAGAAGGTGCTGGTTGACGTCCCCCGACAGGAGTGCCTGGTCTACTTAGACGACAATCTGGTCCATGGAAGCTCCTTCAATGCAGCCTTAGGGACCCTGTGGCGGATCCTACAGAGGCTATTGGTGGCCAATCTAAAGCCTCACCCTGATTAGTGCTGTTTAATGAGAAAGGAGTTGGAATTTCTGGGGCACAGCGTTGGGGGACAGGGCATCAGCACATTGGAGGAGAAGGTGCAGGCAGTGAGACTCGCCAGTCCCCGAGCTTCATGGGGCTGGTGTCCTACAACAGGCGGTTTTTGTGGGGGTTTTCCTGCATTGCCACGCCCCTGTTCCACTATCCAATCCCTGTCATTCCCAAAGAGACACTCAACATTTTTATCTCTGTTACCGCCAGCTGCTTTCTGTAATTTCCTCTATGCCACTATTTCTAACTATAGAAAACATTGCTGGTACTTTGGCAGTCCAAAGCTGCAGAAGCTGGCTCCATGGATGTAGTACATCACCTCCCAGAGGACGAAGGAGCCTTAATTGGTGGCCAAGGCTGCAAAGTTCCATGTGGAAGGAGTTGGAATGTGTCCAGTGAGGCCATGGAGAACAAATACTTTGAGGAGATTCTGGTTAACCTTCCAGCGATTCAGGGGAGGAAGTAGTGCATGGTCAAGACTGTATGGTGGGGATGCATTGCTGCTGACCTCAACTTGAGCATTGTGGGTCAGTGGAGGGATTAATTCAAAGTACTCCTTAACTCCACTGACACACTTTCCAGTGAGGAAGCAGTGGCCTCTCCTATCCCCGGGTGTCAGGATTGGCAGAATTAGTTATTAGTAATAACTAATGGTCTGCACACAGACCAGTGTTATTGTTATTAACAATTATTGTTATTGTTATTAGTAATAACTAATAACTAATTATTTAACTAAATAATTATATTAACCTTTGTTTGGGGCTCCAGCAACAAAGATGGAAATAATAACTAAATAGTGGAATACAGTCTCATGAAAGGGGTACAAGGCTGAAAAAAAAAAAAAAATTTTTTTAGGTGCATGGACAAATAAAAGACCACAAAATGGTTTTCAGCATTCTAAAAAGTGAACAGACCGTGTTGTAAAAAAAAATTGAAAAAAGATTTTTGACCTTCAGGGAATTATTCTCTTCTTTTTCTTGTAATATCTATTTTTTGATGAGAAACTTGTATCAAAGTTGATTTAAACACCAGAATTTTAAGATTTAAAAACTACAAGTTGCCGCTGATGAGATACATAGTCAATATGCATGCTGCCACTTGAACAGGACATAAGATACTCTTTTGAGTTCTTTCAGTTTTAAGTCAGATTCCCAAGGAATCAGCCATAAACATCATCACTTACTGCATTACCACAATCCTCTGATCTGGAATGTGGACCAAAACTTTCCATACCTTACGCAGAATTACCCCTTTAATAATAGCTTTAACAATTTATAGCAAATTATTTTACAGATGGTGGGTGGCACAGTGATAAGTACTTCAGTCACAGAGCAAGAATGACCCTGGTTCGATCATGACAGGTGGTTGGTCTATAATGGTCTTTATGTGTGGCCCTGCAAGCCACTAGCAACCAATACAGGGTGTACCCCGTTCTGAGCCACTGATAGCATTGATAGGCTCAGGCTCTCATTTGACTGAGTGCAGGATAAACGGTATAGATAGTGAATGTATTTCACAGCCCCGAGAGCCATTGCACACAGACCATTGAGGATCCCTTGAACCCAGTTTAAGAACCATGGCTCTTACTGATCTCTGTGCCTTTTGCTGTGCTATGCTACTAGCCTATTCAAGCAAAAGTCATTATTCTACATTTTGTGCATAAAGGAATGTTAGTCAGCCCTCACTAATCCTTATATCCATATCTAAAACATATTTGAAAGTCAATCAGTGCCTATCATGGATCTTAACAAAGACAGTTACTCTCTTTAATAATCAAGATTAATTGAAGCTGGGGGCAAGGACAAGTAAGGGTCAGGTAATTGTAAATCTAGCTTACAGTGAAGCATATTGATAGGGTATTTACAAATGCAAATTATTTTTCTTAAAACACACGTACGGCTCAGTACAGTACTTCAAAATAGCACAAAAAATACAGAATCAGATTTCTGAATTTAAATCTAATTTAATTTTCCTTGCAGTATATGTATGTATTCTATGTATGAGTACACATGAAGAGAGTATACAAATAATGAAATTATTCACATAACTTGTATTGATTTAATTTCATTATCATTGTCTTATTTTGTCATGTTCATAACTGGTGAATGCTATAAAATACCTAATTCCTATTAAGGTGCAATAAAATGGCACCTTAGCAACAAAGAAAATCCATCTTGATAATATTATTAGCCTTGAACTAGTGTCTCCACAGATCTCTTTACACAGCTGAAGAGTGCTCCATACCGGCAAGAGCAAAGCGATTCTTGCTGGTTACACTAGAATCTCCAAGGCAACCAATCGAGGGAAAACCAACCCTTTGCTCAATCCAGTTGGCAATACTAAGCAGCTTCATGTCTTGAAAGGGAGGACCAATGAGCTGTAAGCCAATGGGAAGGCCGCGTCTCGATAAAGCAGTTGGCACAGAAACTGCAGGGAGACCTAGGAGAAAGATAAGGGGTTGAAGGACAGGTCCCAGTAAGTTGAGGATTAGGATCTAAAATGTATTTAACGGCTAGTTCAAAAAGTAACAAGAGGCATGAGAAAGTTTAACTGAAGGTAAATATCTGATTCAGAATATGGAATACTTTTTAAAGTTAGCTGAAATTTTATTATGGCCTGATTTTGATTTTTTTCAAATACAAATTTCAACTGTAAAGGATACAAAATTAACCAAGGCATGAAAGTGCTGATCAGTGGCCTTCAAAGGACATTTTGAGTCATAGTAAAGTATTATATTCCAATAAATGAAATCAGCGTATTTTAGAGTTTTTTCTCTAGACACCCTGCATACAAGATTGTACAGTTCTGTACCTGCCAGGTTGGCAGGCTGGGTGAAGACATCTTCCTGGGCAGTACATGTTTGGTTGTCTTTAGTGATGAAAGTAGAGTAACATGCGGCATCTCTTAGGGTTGTCGGTGTCAATAGTACATCCACACCAGAGCAGAATACATGGTTGAAATTTTCCATGATAAGCCGGCGAACCTTCTGGGCCTTCAAAAAGTATCGATCGTAGTTCCTGGCAAATGTGTGTTGATTATACACAATTTATTATCTCTTACATTCAGAGAATGCCTTGAAAGTAAAATAAAAGGTTGAAGGTGCTTTCTTACTGGTTGAGCAGGAAATAATTGCCTGACAAAATCCTTCTTTGCACCACATCATTAAAGCCCTCATGTCGGGTCAAGGCATACATGGCCTCGTTTGAGCTGTCCAAGTGACTGCGATGGCCTAGCAGATGACAGCAAAACACAAAAATGATCTGCACCATTACCATACCATATTGTATTGTAGATGTCTTGTAAAGTACATTTTCCATAACTGTCAAATATTCAAACAGTGACATACCACACAACAACACATATACTGTAAATGACAAATATTAAAATGCTTTGCTATAGAGCTTAAATATATCTTTACATGGTCATACCATATTCAAGGCCATCATAGCGGGCCATGTTAGATGCTACCTCAGCGCAGCACAAAATGTGGTAGGACACAATTGAAAACTGAGAGTGAGGGAGGGATACTTGCTCCACTCGTGCGCCTGATTTTTCAAACATGTCTGCAATTCGGCTCCACTGTGTCAGCGTCTCCTCAGACAGCCCTGGAGCATGGTATTCCTAACACACATTTGCAGACAGGAAAGATGAGCTGCTTTGCTAACTATCCCGCCTGTCTTTATCTTTCTTTAAAATCTACAAATGATGTATGCAGCTGGGCATACATAATGTCAATGTGAATGTTATACCTGTAGCACAACTAAAGTCACTATTATGCCACATATAATGTAAAAATCACATAAAGCTTTTCATTGAGGCATGCCAAAGATTCAGAAAAATAATCCCAAAAAGGGAAATATTAGTCATAAAGATAAATATAGAGGATACGTAAGTTTGAAACTGATGATGCATCAACGATAAAGTCAATATAATATCATCACAGCTTGAAAACCTAGTCTATTTCTTCAAAGTTTTAAACAAAATATCACGAGGTGCAATGCCTTACAGAAAAATACTTTACCAGTATTTTAGACAATTTAAAAATAGTGGTTCTGAAATTCAACAATGACAAGATTAAAGTAACCTTTGGAATGCCAACACAGATCTTCTTGATATCAAAGTCTTCAGGCAGCTGTGATTGTGATGAAGGGGCAGGACTTGTTGTTGAGTCATTACTATCTAGGCCTTGGAGTACACCTGTGTGACATAGCAAAGATCTCTGGATTAAAAAGCAACTCCTATCTTTCATTCGCAGTCCTCTAAGGATAATATGCAAAAGTCTTTGGCTGCACTTGAGTTAACGTATGGCTCAGAGTTCAGATCCGCTACAGCTGAAACCAAACTTGTCAGTGGTTGCAAAATGTTTGATATGCCAACAATCAGTCCACATCTCCTGAAAACACGGTATTCTTTAAGATCTACATAGACATAGAAGGCATATCTAATCATATGCTAAAGAGTAGATAACTGGACAAATAAATGCACAAATAAATAAGACAGTCCATCCATCTCCCAAGGTAGTATGCACCGTAGTGTAGCAACGGAATGTGTAAGTGGGTAACTGTAGTTATGTACTACCTAAGACAGTGGCAGCATCATGAGCACTGCGAGTCATAATGCCAGGAACATCCATTGAGTTGACCAGAGGAATGAGACCATGCCTAGACAGCAGGCCATAGGTTGGTTTAAAAGCTACTACACCACACTGTGCACCTGGGTTTCGGGTGGAACCACCTGTATCTGAACCTAAAGCCCTAACAGGAACAGAAAATGACAATGTATTTAGTTTTTCTTTTCACATTCAAACTTTTTGGACTTTCAACAAAATTAGGGCAACTGCCTTCACTTACAGGTAGCTGGTGAGGGAGGCCACAGCTACGGCGCTTCCTCCCGAACTTCCACCAGAGACAACCCAGTTAGAGTCTGATGTTGCCCTTGTATGTTTGCTGTAGGGAGCAGCATAGCTCCAAGGATTCCTCACAGGACCGAACATCCCATCAACGCTGCCTGAACTGGGAAGCACATGAATGTAATGGAAGAATTGATTGATGAAATGTAAAATCATTTTACATTATAAATATAAACAATCATTTTTAATAAAGATTGGAAAATGTTGATGTCTACTATACACAACACTGATATCGATGGTTTACCCCATAGCAAACTCATCCATGTTGGTCTTCCCCATGAGAATAGCTCCTTGGTCAAGGAGCTTCTGGACCACTGTTGCATTGTATGGTGGAATATAGTCTAAAGCAAATGTACAGACAGGCTATCATCACTAGTTATTCTTGACAAAGGGTAAGCATGTCAATATGTCAGGCTTTCATGGACCTTTGAGAACCCGGGATGCACATGTTGTCTTGACACCCTTAGAGCAAAAGTTGTCTTTGACAGCAAAAGGGATTCCATCCAGAGGACCTTTAGGGCTGCCTGCATTAGACAGAATAATCGGGCAGAATTAAAGCAATGTTTCTAAATAGAACATATGTGTTATATACTTAAATTTCCTCACCTTTTAACAGTCTTTTCTCTGATTCATGTGCCTGCTTCAGTGCAAGCTCTTCTGTCACAGTGATGTAAGCGTTTAGATAGTGTGTTTCCTTGATACGGTTCAGACATGTTCCACAAAGCTCTGTTGGGGAGATTCTTCCCTCCCGGAGGGCCCCTGACACCTGACATGTACATGTTACAAAAGTCTGCTATCCAGATACATTTGAGAGGTCAATATAGTGGTAGGGACCACAGAAAAACCCATTATGATACTTCTCTTGAGAGCATTCCTTCAATTTGTGCCAGGACTTTTGGAATCACAAATACTAAGTCAAACCAAACCAGTTTTTTCGGCAGACAAGTGATGAGTTGATGCCTGAAGCTTTCAGGAGGATACACTCTGTATCAAGTAATTCATCTTGTGAAATGACAAGCACATTTACATGAAAAAGTAATTACGTATGCAATTAATGGTTTATTTATTTCTCCTTTTCATACCATACCATTTTAGACACAATAAGAGCATTAATATGAATATTTGTAGTACATGAATGGGATGGACCTTGACGACTCATGTTTAACGTTGTTGTAATTTGGTCCACGTTCTCAATCTAAGTAAAACTTGGAATAGGATTTTCCTGGCTGACTGCATGTCTCTAAATTATTCATTCAGAAATGATAGACAAGCGCTCTGACCACGTAAAACTTGGACAAATCGGCAAGGAAGACGAAATGAGAATAATTGTTTGGCAAATCGAATACTTGTTCAATGTTAAAATTGAGCTATTGGCTACACCGGCTAATCTACAAGCTACTCGCATTAACCCCAAAAGCAGTGGCTGTGCAGATAAAGGTGAGCTGAGAGGCCAGATAAATAGTCAGACTAACCTCACGTATTGTCAGGCCGAGCATAATCACCACCTTTGCGATACTGTGTTAAATTTTATCAACCATTGACAGCACGAAGTACAGGGGGCCGCCATGCTTGCATGGATAGTATCGTTGTCTAATAGCGCTTCGTTTGATAGGATAGCCGTTGAGCATTCAACGCTTTGATTGGTGAATGTGCTTAGAGGGCTTTACCTGGCGCCGACGGGCGAGTGGAAAGGGCGATATCTCATACAAGTGAAGCTTGTGAATTGTATTTTAAGTTTTAATTAATTATTGAGGCAAAAGAGGAGCGTGATTTTGCGTTTGTGTAATTTTTTGTGTGATAAGTACCTTCGGCGACGGAATTTAATGAAAGCTACTGAATTAAAAATTGTCTAGGCATCATTTTTAAAATTGCAAGCGATAGGGGATGAGCAATACAAAATATTTAGCGTGCAGCAGGTGGCTGTATTACCTGAGTAAACAGCCACACGTGAACAAGGCGAGGACTGAAGGCTGGACCAGAGTGCTAAGCACCTCGGCTGACCGCAGGACCGTCATGTCCGCCTGGGTCATCGATAAATATGGAACAAATGACGTTCTACGTTTCACTAAAAACGCCAGTTTCCCGATTATAAACTACCCTAATGAAGTTATCGTGAAAGTTTTCGCAGCAGGCTTAAACCCACTTGACGTCAGCATGCGAGGTGAGTGACAAAACTTTTAGTCAAATTGAGTTGAATCACATTCTTGGTCATGGATCGACAACCTTCAACGCTTTAAGAGTCATTTGGAGCCGTTTCTCACGAAACCATTTTGACATCTATGATGAGGATACCACTGCATCTACCTCTCCCCCCCCCTCTATGCCATGCATATAATACTATAGAGTGTTGCATTTATGGAACCAATGAACTGATTTAGAGAAAACGAAAGAACATTTCAGAATATTTTTTGAGATGATAAAGGACACCAGCCTTCTGAGGAAGTGCAGGTGGCTGTGACCTTTCCTGCAAAAGAAGTCAAAGTGCAGTCAACAGCCTCCTCAATGTTGCCAATGTGTGACCCCTGCAGGAAATCCCAGTCAGTGGTTTCAAAACAGTCTGTAAGATCTTGCTCTGGCTTAGGAGACTACTTCTTCTTCTTTTGGCTTTTCCCGTCAGGGGTCGCCATCGCGAGTCAACTTTCTCCATCTAACCCTATTCTCTGTATCCTCCTCTCTCACACCAACTACCTTCATATCCTCTCTCACTACGTCCATAAATCTTCTCTTTGGTCTTCCTTGAGACCTCTTGCCTGGCAGCTCCAATTCCAGCATCCGTCTACCAATATATTCACTATCCCTCCTCTGTACATGACCCAACCATCTCAGTCTGGCTTCTCTGACCTTCTCTCCAAAACATCGGACATGTGCTGGTCCTCTGATAGACTCATTCCTGATCCTCTCCATCCTTGTCCCTCCCAAAGAGAACCTCAACATCTTCATCTCTGCAACCTCTAGTTCTGCCTGCTGTCTTTTGGTCATTGTAACAGTTTCTAGTCCATACATCATCGCTGGTCTCACCACTGTCTTGTACGCCTTTCCTTTTATTCTGGCTGAAAGTCTTCTATCACATAGTACCCCTGACACTTTTCTCCACCCATTCCAACCTGCCTGGACCTGTCTCTTCCCCTCTTTTCCACACTCTCCGCTGCTCTGGGCTGTTGACCTTAAGTACCTGAAATCCTCCAGCTTCTTGATCTCCACTCCCTGTAGCCTCACCGCTCCACCTGAGTTCCTCTCATTCACACACATATATTCTGTGTTATTGCGACTAACTTTCATTCCTCTCCTTTCCAGAGCATACCTTCACCTCTCTAGATTTTCCTCTACCTGTTGTCTGCTCTCACTACAGATCACAATGTCATCCGCAAACATCATGGTCCATGGGGATTCCTGTCTAACCTCATCTGTCAGCCTATCCATCACCATTGCGAACAAGAAGGGGCTCAGAGCTGATCCCTGATGGAGTACCACCTCCACCTTGAACTTCTCTGTTAACCCTACAGCACACCGTACCAGTGCCTCACAGCTAGCATACATGTCCTGCACCAGTCTATACTTCTCTGTCACTCCGGACTTCCTCATACAATACCAGAGCTCCTCTCTTGGCACCCTGGCATATGCCGTTTCTAGGTCTACAAAACACAGTGCAGCTCCCTCTGGCCTTCTCTATACGTTTCTATTAGCATTCTCAATGCAAATACTACATCTGTAGTACTCTTCCTAGGCATGAAGCCATACTGCTGTTCACAAATGCTGACTTCTGCTCTCAGTCTAGTTTCCACTACTCTTTCCCATAGCTTCATTGTATGGCTCATCAACTTTATCCCTCTATAGTTGCCACAATTCTGCACATCCCCTTTATTCTTAAAAATAGGCACCATCACACTTTGTCTCCATTCTTCAGGCATCTTCTCACTCTCTAAGATCCTGTTGAATAATCTAGTCAGGAAATCTACCGCTGCCTCTCCTAGACACTTCCATACCTCCACAGGTATATTATCAGGACCAACTGCTTTTCCACTCTTCATCCTCTTCAATGCCTTCCTCACTTCACTTTTACTAATTTGTGCTACTTTGTGGTCTACAATAGTCACCTCTTCTACCCTTGCCTCTCTTTCATTTTCCACATTCATCAGCTCTTCAAAGTACTCTTTCCATCTTCCCATCACTCTTCTAGCCTCTGTCAATACATTTCCCTCTCTGTCCTTAATCACCCAGACCTGTTGTAGATCCTTTCCATCTTTATCTCTCTGTTTCGCCAACCTGTATAGATCATTCTCACCTTCCTTACTATCCAACCGAGCATACAAGTCATCATAAGCCCTTTGTTTTGCCTTTTCTACCTCTATCTTTACCTTTCGCCGCATCTCCCTGAACTCCTGTCTGTTCTCTTCATACCTCTCAGTATCCCACTTCTTTGCTAACCGCTTTCTCTGTATACACTCCTGTACTTCCTCATTCCACCAACAAGTCTCCTTATCTACTTTCCTTCCAGATGACACAACAAGTACTCTTCTACCTGTCTCCCTGATAACACTAGCTGTTGTTGTCCAATCATCTGGAAGCTCACCCTGACCACCCAGACCCTTTCTCAACTCCTCACTGAAAACCATGCAACACTCCTCCCTTTTCAGCTTCCACCATTTTGTCCTCTGCTCTGCCTTTGTCCTCTTCATCTTCCTTGTCACCAGAGTCATCCTACAAACCACCATCCTATGCTGTCTGCCTACACTCTCACCTACAACTACTTTGCAGTCACTGATCTCTTTCAGCTTACCTCGTAAATACAAGATGTAGTCTACCTGCGTGCTCCTACCTCCGCTCTTATAAGTTACCCTATGTTCCTGTTTTATGTGGAAAAAGGTATTCACTACAGCCATTTCCATCCTTTTTGCAAAATCTACCACCATCTGTCCCTCTGCATTCCTATCCTGGATACCAAATCTGCCCATCACTTCTTCATCCCCTCTATTGCCTTCACCAACATGTCCATTGAAGTCTGCACCAATTACCACTGTCTCATTTCTGAGAATGTTCTGCATCACTTCATCCAACTCATTCCAGAATTTCTCCTTCTCTTCAGATTCACATCCCACCTGTGGGGCATAGCCACTAACAACATTGAGCATCACACCATCAATTTCCAATTTCAGACTCATAAGTCTATCTGACATTCTTTTCACCTCGAGAATGTTCACCTCTAGAACAACTTAAAGCCTGCTCCTAAGCTTCTAGCCTTACTACCTTTCCACTTGGTCTCCTGGACACACAGTATTTCCACCTTCCTTCTCTGCATCATGTCGACCAACTCTCTACCTTTTCCTGTCATAGTCCCAATATTCAAAGTCCCTACTCTCAGTCCCAGACTCTTTCCTTTCCTCCTCTCTCTATGCTTCCGAACACGCACTCCTCTTCTTCTTGTTCTTGTTCTTCGACCCACAGTAGCCCAATTTCCATTAGTAGCCTGTAGCTCATCAGTACCAATGGCGGTCGTTGTTAATCCGGTCCGCGACCGATCCGGTATGGTATAGTTTTGGTTCACTCGCATGTTTGGTTTTGGCAAAAGTTTTACGCCGGATGCCCTTCCTGATGCAACCCTCTGCAATGCAGCCACAGGGAGACACTGCTCTGTGCCCCCCCCAAGGCAGGCTTGGAGAGACACAGGCCAGTGCTGCCCTGTGGCTGCATTGCTCTGGCTTAGGAGACCACTTCCTGAATTACTGTGCCGTTGTGGCTTGTCTTTTCACTCTGGGTTTATAGTAAGGCTGGAGCAGGATAAAGGTTGTGGCTAGTTTTCCCCAGGGCAGGCAGTAGGGTTGGCACTGTATGCATCCTATACGTTTGTGTACAGTGGGTCAACACTGCTATTTTTCCTGGCGTTAAGAGTTCCCATACTATGAGAAAACAGGTAATATTGTGTCCTATGTCACATGATGAAAGTTCAGAGATTAACACAATCACCTTGCGGTACGGTGTTTGTAGTCAGCAACAGCGGAGTAGGTGACTTTGCAGTCTGTTGACCTGATGAGCAATGTAAAGTCTGACAACAATGCTGTGCAAATGTTGCCAAGGCAACACAGCAGATGGAAATGTTGACATTCATATACTCAGGATTACACCACCTTGTGTTCATGTAGATAGCAAGTCCACATTTCTGCTTCCCACAGGCATTTGTGTCTGTCTTACCTGACTTTGCTGGAGCTGGGTAGCTCCACATTAGCATCCGGATGACCGTCATGAGCCATGTTTTGGAAAAGCAAAGCAAACTGCACCCCCTGTAGGTCTTTATATTTTTGCTGGCACTACCAGCTTGTCGATCTTTTTATGGAGTGAGTTCACATTGCCCATGATTAAAGTAGGAGGGGAAGGCTTGTACTGTGTCACAACTTCTTTGCTACCTGCTGATTGGTTCTGCAGGTATATACGGCCTCCTTACCTCATCAAGCATATGGGGAGCCACACCGGTATAGTACTTTGTCTCTAGTTCAAGTAGGTGATTCCTCGGGTAGTTTAGTTGAGTGACGATCCAAAGGATAGAGCAGGGGTGCCCACACTCTTGCCCTGTGAGCTTCTTTTCAAATGGCCATGTGGAAATGATCTACCTACACAAAAATGCTGAGCATACTGTATATTTATTTATATCTCTACTGCATATATTTAACACCATATGTTTCTGCACCTTGCATATTTGCATGAGCCTTTATGGCACACTAGTACATTTTTGGTAATTTTTGGCTGCTCTGTACAGTAGTCCTTTGTACAGTAGCAACCATAGTTTAATGATTTAAATATTACATTGCGTTATGACCCTCCCCATACTCTTAACACTAACATTTCCCATACTCTTATAAACACTTCCTATATTCCTATAAGCTATTACATGTCGATGTGAAATGGACAAGGCGAGATGCAGAGAATGATGCAGTGGTCACTGAGCAAATCAGAGCTCAGGATACAGAGCACTATGCTCTGGTTGGTCACCACCCAAGAAAATAATTGTGTTACCATAAAAATAATTGAAGTAATAGAAATATAAAAATATTGTACCGACCCTGCAGTAATGTTGAATGTAGTGTTTCGAGCTCTGTGACTTACTAATGTCAGTGAATATCATTGGATGAGAGAGCGAGGGGGTGGGGCGTGCGAGTATGAGAGGAGCAGAGATTCAGTTGAGCTGTTGTTCTTTGGCTTAATGGCTCTAATAAAAGAATGAATAAAAGTCCCTCTCATTCATACACATTCACACACTCCAAGCTTCCTCAGACAGTGCCATATTTCCTATCTTGGCACCCTGTCATACTTTTTTCTAAATCTACTAATCCACAATGGTACATTGTTTCTCCCGCCGACATTCTCTGCACTTGTGTGTGTGTGAGTGTTTGTTTTTCATGTTGTTTTTTTTGTAGTACCACCTCCACAGGTGCATACATCATCAGGATGAACTGCCTTTCCACTTTTCATTCCTTTTCAATACCCTCAATACTTCACCTTTACCAATCTTTGCTACTTCCTTGCACATCCTTCCCATCTGTGTATTTCTTCCTGTTTTTCAAATGTGTAGAAATCATTCTCTTTCCCCAACCCATCATACAAGTTATCGCATGCCTTTTGTTTGGCCTTTGCCACCTCTACCTTCACCTGGCACTGCATCTCCGTCTAATCTCTTCAGTCCCCTCAGTATCCCATTTCTTCTTTCTTGATATTTTTCGCTTTACACTCCATATTACACTACCAGTGTTTTGCCTACTACCACATGGCTACCTTCCTTCCGCATGGCACTCCAAGTACTGTCCTCCCTCTCTCCTTCATCACATTAGCTGCAGTTGTCCAGTTATCTGGGAGCTCCTAGCTACTTGCTGACTACCCAGAAGCTGTCTCAACTCCTCCCTGAACCTCCCTTACACAACACTGTTCTCAGCTTCCATCGTTGTCCTCTACTTTGTGTTTGTCCTCTTCATCTCCCTTGCCACCAGTGTCATCCTACACACCACCATCCTATGCTATCAGGCTACTCCCACCTACAGCTATTCAGCAGTCACTGATCATTGCCAGATTACATCATTTATACAAGTTGTAGTCTACATACCTCCACTCTTATAAATCACTCCATGTTCCAGCCTCTTTTGGAAGGAATCATTCACTCAATTGTTTCACATCCTTCTTGCGAAGTCTACCATCATTTGTTCCTCTGCATTCCTATCCCGGATACCAAACCTGCCCATCACATCTCTATCATCTCTGTTGCCTGCACCAACATGTTGGTTGAAATCTACATCAATTACTACTCCATCAGCTCTGGGGATATTCTGCATCACTTTATCGAACTCACTCCTGAACCTCACATCTTATCTGTGGGGCATAATCACTACATTGAGCATCACACCTTCAATTTCATCACTCTAGCTGACACCGTTTTTACCGCCAGAACATTCGTCCACCTTTCCCCGCGGTATCATGTCAACAAACTGTCTAGCTTTTCCTGTCATAACCTCAACTTTCAAAGACCCTACACTCAGCCCGAGACTCTTGACATTACTCTTCTCTCTGCTTACGAACATGCCTCCCCCCTCTCCTTAGACCCACAGTAACCCAATTTGCATGAGTGCCCTGTAGGTTATCAGCACTGCTGTTGATCATTTTTAACCCGGGTCTCAACCGATGCAGTATGGAAGTCATACCCTAGTTTGACTTGCACACTCTCATTGATTCTTATATTTAGATTGGCACAGGTTTCATGTCAGATGCCCTTCCTGACACAACCCTCTGCATTTACAGTGTTTATCATAAGTATTCACCCCCTTGGATGTTTTACCCTTTTAGTGCTCTCATAAATCAATCATGGTCAATAAAATGTGGCTTTTTAAACACAAAAATTTATTGGAAAAAAACTCTTTAATGTCAAAGTGAAAACAGATTTCTACAAAGTTATGTCAATGAAATAAAAATATATAAAGAAATATAATTGTTTGCATAATTAATCACCCCCTTCCAGTCAGTATTTTGTAGATGCACCTTTGGATGCAATCACAGCAGAGAGTCTGTGTGGATAAGTCTCGACAAGTCTTGTACATCTGCCCACAGCAATTTTGCTACATTCTTCCTTGCAAAACTGCTCAACCTCTGTCAAGTTGGGTGGGTATCGGGCATGAACAGACCTTTTTAAGTCCACCCACAAATTCTCTGTAGGAATGAGGTCTGGGCTTTGACTCAGGCACTCAAGAACATTTACCTGGTTCTTTTTTAACCATTCCTGTGTAGCTTTTGCAGTATGCTTCTGATCATTGTCTTGCTGGAAAATAAATCTTCTCCCAAGGCATAGTTCTCTTGCAGACTGAATAAGATTGTACCCCGGGATTTCAGTGTATTTTGTTGCATTCATTCTGCCCTCTATCTTTACAAGCCTTCCAGGTCCAGCTGCAGGGAAACATCCGCACTGCATGATGCTACCATCACCATGCGTAACAGTGGGGATGGTGTGTTTTTGGTGATGTGCAGTGTTTGGTTTCCGCCAAACATGACGTCTTGTCTGATGGCCAAAAAGCTTGATTTAGTTCTCATCAGACCAAATAATCTTCTTCCACTTGACCATGGAGTCTTCCACGTGCTTTTTGGCAAACTCTAGTCGAGATCTGATATCACTTTTCTTCAACAGTGGCTTTCTCATTGCCACTCTCCCATAAAGCTTTGACCGGTGAAGAACCCGGGCAGCAGTTGCTATATGCATAGTCTCTCCCATCTCAGCAGCTGAAGCTTGTAACTCCTTCAGAGTAGTCGTAGGGGTCTTGGTTGCTTCTCTCACTAGTCTCCTACTTGCACGGTCACTTAGTTTATGAGGGCGGCCTGATCTAGGCAGATTCACACAAGTGCCATATTCCCTCCACTTCTTGATAATGGATTTCACTGAACTCCGGGGGATGTTCAATGCCTTTGAAATTTTTTTGTATCCATCGCCTGAATTTTACTTCTCAGTCACCCTTTACTTGAGTTGCTTGGAGTGTTCTTCAGTCTTCATGGTGTAATTGTCGCCAAGAATACTGATCCACCAATCTGGACCATTCGGACAAAGGTGTTTTATACCTCAATCACTTGAAGCACATCTACACCACTCAGGTGATGTTCATTTCACTAAATGTGAGACTATTGGCAAGAATTTGACGGTCCTCTATTTAATTAGACCATTAACTTAAAAAGGGGATGGTTGATTATGCAAACATTTATATTTCTTTATATATTTTTATTTCATTGACATAACTTTATAGAAATCTGTTTTCACTTTGACATTAAAGAGTTTTTTCCAATAAATTTTTGTGTTAAAAAAGCCAAATTTTATAGGCCATGATTGATTTATGAAAACACTATGAGGGTAAAACATCCAAGGACGTGAGTACTTATGATAGGCATTGTATGTGGTTCGGGATCAGCTAAATAAGAACACTGATTTCTGCCCCCCTTGAGACTGCATTAATTTGGATAAATAAATAAATGATTCAAATATTTGATGACACATGGCTTATTTAACGTTTATGGTATCTTTTTTTAATTATATCAAAGAAAAATTAGGTTTCTTGCTTTTGCATAACTTTGAGAGCGTTCTAAGTCAAGTCATGTTATTTCTTGCTCATGCTTAAGGGATTTCTTGTGGATTCATAAAGATAAATGATAATATTCTTCATGGTTTTGCCTCATAATTTTTGGACAATGTTTTTTCGGGGGGGGTGATTGACCATGAGATGGGATGATGGTTGTGGTGGGCACTTGGTGTGATAACTTGGCACTTGGTGTACCTTCAAGCCTCACAGTTTGAAGGTCCATGGTCTGTTTCTTACAAGGGGCCATTCTGAGTGGAGTTTACATGCCCCCCCCTTTTTGTTTTAATATTGAAGTAAGCTGATTGCATTTTAGTAGGACAAGATATCACCTTGGGTATTTTCCATTAGTTTTCAAGAATTTCAAAAAATGTATTCAACACAAGATTTATTGGAAATTACTTATCCATCAATTCCAAGGCAATATGTTTCAAATCTGAACTAAACTTCTCACAATTAAATTTCAATAGTTATGTGTATTTGGCCACACAGTACGAAGGACCCTTGTTCAATTCTGACGGGAGATTTCTGTGCTGAGTTTGTCTCCTGGATTCTCTAGTTTCCTCCCATAGTCCAAAAACATGCAATAGGTTAACTGGGAAAATTGCCCAGATGTGCAAATGAGAGCGTAAATAGTTGTCTGTTTATGTGGCTCTGCGATTGACTGGGGGCCAGTCCATGTTGTAGCCCAGGCTCCAGCATCCCCCATAACCCTGAGTTGGATAAGCAGTAGATGGTGGATGGATAATTTCAAGTGAATAATTTATGATGATGATAATTGATTTTAATGCCTAATATCCATTGAACTCATTTTCTCATGACTCAAAAAATTTGGCAGCCATTTGCTGCATCACTTTTTGATTTCTGTCTAATAAAATGTCTCTGAACAGATTTTTTTTTCACTTGTTTCTTATACATTACAAAAATAGCCTGGGGTCTCCAGGAGATACAAGGCCTGGATATACTAAAATGGAATCCGCCCAAGAATCCTCTGGCCTCTGCTCATCTACAAGGTTCCCATGACTGTGATCGAAGGTTTTGAGCAGAGTGAGCAGCCATCTTCGCAGATGGCTGGGTTTGCCAAGCAGCTTCAGCACCATTGGGCTGTATGGGAACACCAACAAGCTCAGGCTCCCTTTCAGCTCGGTCAGGGAAGTTTATTGTTGCAAGGGTACAGGATCCAGAGATGGCAAGGTGTCCAGGGCAGGAATTGTGGTGAGGACAGGGAGAAAATGGAGGGGAGCGGATGCAGTCCAGCAAGCGGAGATTCGGCTCAGGCACAAGGCCATCCTTGGTGCAGTGGCTGAAGTGGCTCTGGCTGAAGAGGGAAGAGCCGTGGGGGCGGTAGAATGCCTCTTAGACACAGGCTGGGGTCGCCTGGATAAGGGTGTTTGTTGTGAGACATGAAACAACCAGTGACTCCAGGAAACAACAATCATGATGTGGCCAAGAATGTGCATCAGAGGATGTTTGAAAACCACAAAAAGAGAAATGGCCTGTTTGTCTTATTTGCCTTTTCTGCTTTTTAGATAATACAAAAAATGTTTTTAACAATATCATTAAGATGTCTGGATAGAATTTCTAGAAGTAGCCAGGGCTGCGAAGGGATCCAGTTTG
This sequence comes from Fistularia commersonii, assembly GCF_037954325.1. Classification (NCBI taxonomy): domain Eukaryota; kingdom Metazoa; phylum Chordata; class Actinopteri; order Syngnathiformes; family Fistulariidae; genus Fistularia; species Fistularia commersonii. The sequence goes on from NC_141284.1 coordinate 9,650,460, forward strand.
GTGGCCACAGGATCAAGTCTCTGCTTTTTGCAGATGATGTGGTTCTGTTGGCTTCATCAGGCCATGATCTCCAACTCTCATTGCAGCGGGATGAGGATCAGCACCTCCAAATCCGAGACCATGTTGCTCAACTGGAAAGGGGTGGAATGCCCACTCCAGGTCGGGGAAGAGGTCCTGCTCCAAGTGGAGGAATTTAAGTATCTTGGGGTCTTGTTCATGAGTGAGGGAAGGATGGAGTGCGAGATTGACAGGCGGATCGGTGCGCATCTGCAGCAATGTGAACTCTGTACCGGTCTGTCGTGGTGAAGAGGGAGCTGAGCCAAAAGGCAAAGCTCTCCTACTTTACCGGTCGATCTACGTTCCCACCCTCACCTATGGTCACAAGCTGTGGGTAGTGACCGAAAGAATGAGATTGCGGATACAAGCGGCCAAAAATGTGACTCTCCTTTAGATATAGGGTGAGAAGTTTGGTCTTCCGATGGAGTTTGGTGTAGACTCTCCACATAGAGAGGAGCCAGATGAGGTGGCTCGGGCATCTGGGGAGGATGCCTCCTGGATACATCCCTGGGGGAGGTATGTCCATCTGGGAGAAGACCATGGGGAAGACCCAGGACAAGCTGGAGAAACTACGAATCCAGGCTGCCCTGGGAACGCCTTGGGGTACCCCCAGAGGAGCTGTACCGTGTGGCGGGGGAGAGGGAGGCTCTGCCTGCTGCCCCCACGACCCGACTTCGGATAAGTGATGGAAGATGGAGGGATTGATTGATGGTCTGGAAATGTAGTTAGGCCTTGTGCCTGGGATTTGTTCTGGTGTAGCTTTTTGCACCACAAGAATAAAACACAATAGGTAATAAACACAATCTTGAATTTACTTTTCTTGCAGTTGTGCTCAGTAGAAACAACTATTGCTCAGAAGTTATTTAATGTACATTTTGATCATGTCACCCATAGAAATCAGGTATCTAGAAAAGGATTGGAATACATTGTGTGTATTTGCTTTTCTACATACTGCGCAATACTGCCATACTGCGAATTATGTTATTCTATACAGTCAAATTACAGATGTGTGTAGCCTAGTGCTGTTTTTGCAACTGAAATCTGTTTCTCTGTAAGGTGGCCATGGCTCTGCAACCTTGTCCTGGAAGAGGGACCCTCTAAATATCAAGGTGTCAGGCAATGAGTTCCCACTCACCTTGGGAAGAGACATGTCTGGGGTTATCATGGAGTGCGGCCTGAATGTGAGATATTTCAAAGAAGGGGATGAGGTAAAAGCATGCATGTCACATCACTAACCACCCAGTTAACCCACAGTTACAGACAAGTTGAAGCCAAAAGTTCAAATTATCATGTAGAAAACGTGAATATGTCATTCATATTTCCAGTGATTTAGATGGAGAAAGGCAAGAATGCCCTTTTAAGATTTTGATCTGCTGTGAATTTGCCTTAAGTGATGTGTATGTAAATGCTCCAGAATATAGTGTAATTTGTGTTGTTTTCACTCCGTTTTAAACATAATAAATTGTCCTCTAATCTGTTGGAGAGTAATTCTAGTTCATGCTGGCCTAAGTTAAAGCCCGTAAAGAGGAGACCGAGGTTAAGAAATAACACAGACAAGTGACTATTCTTTTGAGCTCTGCAGAGGGGGAGACTCAGCGCGCTCTTTGGAGGCAAGATCCAGAGAATCCCACCGAGTTCCTCCTCGCTCGGCCTTTTGTTGTGTGAAAGTGTATTGGTGTTGTTGACAAGATCACATACAGGGAGAGGGTAAATCCTGTTTACATTCAGGGGGGTAGGTTCCTTATCAGGGGGTAGGTTCCCATTTGCTTTGCAGTCATTTGGCAGATGCTTTCACCCAAAGCGACTTACAGTGGAGGTGCGGGGGATTGAACCCAGGACCTCATGTATGCGCTCTACCACTGAGCTGCAACACCTTTATGCTTATTTAAATTTACGATCACGGGGGTAGGTTCCTGTTTAAGGACAAAGGCCATTTGTGCTCAGACGTCCTGCTGTCCTCATGTGAGTAGTCGAAATAACATGGCTATGAATATAGTGAAAAAACTCTAACATAATCCTTTACAATATTTAGTATTCCTTATCCCCCATTAGAAATTCGAGTCGGAGTCGAATAGCATGAATTGCAGTCAATATCATTCTCTTCTTAAAAAGACAATCTTCATTTGCACATTTGAAATTTTTTAGAAAACCCTGGATGAACTATGAGCAGTGAGCAGTCACTGAGTGGCACCCAGGGAACAGTAAGGGATTAATTTGCTTGCTCAAAAACACTTCAAGTTTGGGAATAACACCAGGACTTTTAGTCCCGAGATGATCTCTCCGTCCATCTGAGCCACATTACCCATCGATGAGTGTTGCTCTGTCTCCTCCAGGTGTGGGCAGCGATACCACCATGGAAGCAGGGCAGTTTGGCTGAATTTGTTGTGTTGAGTGCAAATGAGGTAATTTAAGTAGATTTTTTTTTTTCATTGCAATGATGTATTTTACAGTTCGATGATGCTTTCTTCAGCTTCACCTCTGTGGTTTCAGTTTCCCTTCTACTTTTTGTTTATTTAATTTGTTCAAATACCTTCACATCCAACACATTGATATGAGAGTGCCATTTTATGATGATTCAAGTTTTGAAAAAAATGTTTGAATAGATATCACAGAAACCTATGTCACTGAGCCACACGGAGGCTGCAGCCATTCCCTTTGTTGCAACCACTGCTTGGTCAGCTCTTGTGAACACTGGCGGGCTTACAAAAGACATCTGTACCAACAAACGGTGAGGGAACACTGCAGCAACCACACACACACACACACACACACAATTTCTACTTGTTTTTCTTTGCTGTCCACCCCACAGAGGCTTCTTGTCTGTGGTTTAGCCCTGTGGTCTATTATTTCACAAAGTGCATGCGGTACGCTGAGCCTCTGTGAGTATGTCCCATTATGGAACATCAGGTGATGGGCTCTGACAGTAACTCAAGCACTCCTTTGGGACTTTATGAACTCGAAATGTTTAAACCAGAAGTGCGTTTGACACAAGTCCTAATAAGAGAAATTACATGAAGACTGGAGAATTTATTTAATTGTTGATATATGCTTCCTCCTTCTTTAAGGATTTTAATCCTTGGCGCATCTGGAGGAGTGGGAACATTTGCTTTACAGGTATGAATGAAGGGTTGGGAGGAGCATAGTGCAACGGTATGAAAAAAGAACATTTTTCTTAAGCTAGTTGTCCTGCTTATATTTAAATATGCAACTGATATGATTAACTGAGACCAGATGCTGAAGGCATGGGGTGCCCATGTGACTGTAACCTGCTCGAAGAATGCTGAGGGGTTTGTAATGGGCCTGGGAGCAGACTGTGTAGTGGACAACACTGCTGGACCTGTTGAGGAGCCACTTGCTGCTCTTGAAAAGTGAGAATCCCATATCACACACAAAAATGGAAGCTTTTTTCATTCATTTTCATTGGTATCTAATTTTCTCAGTTCTGTAACTATGACTTTACCTTTTCATCTTGGCAAACCCAATTGCAGTAACTACAGTCAGTTTATCAGCCTGGGAAAACAAAGCCTTTAAATCTTTGGTTAAAAAAAAACTTTGTCTCACTCTTATTTGATCTCTTTCTCTCTCCCTGTCTCCTTAATTGTCACTGTCCATTATCCACCTCTTCTGCTCACTTACCATTACCTAAAGGTTTCACCTGATCTTGGATAATGTTGGGGGTGACACAGAGCGTTGGGCACTCAGTCTGCTCAAGCCTTGGAGTGGTGCCAAGTATGTCACCCTTGTTACACCCTTCCTACAGAACATTGACATGCTGGGTATTGCTGATGGCATGTTGCAGTCTGCTGCCACCCTTGCCACCAAGGCTGTCAAGGTAGTCAAACTATACACCACAAGCTCACAGTATGACAATACTATGTGAATACCAAAGTCAAATAAGCAGGCAACTGGGTAAATTACCAATAATGTATGGAGTCATAATACTTCTTCTGTGATAATTTATTAGTACATTCCCATCAAATATTTTCAAGTATTCTTAACCCTGTCGTTCATCTAAATTCAGAGTTAGGATTAGCCAATGCAAAACATTACTGATAATTGATATTAGTATTCATAGAAATTTGGGGACATTAGTTCATTAGTTTTTAAACACACACACACTCACACACACATGCAGGTGTGTGTGTGTGTGTGTGCCTGTGTGTGTGTGTGTGCGCGCGCATGCGTGTGTGTGCGCGCACACGAGAGAGGGAGATCAGCTTAGTTATGAAATGAAACCATGCAAAATAGAAGAATTGCAGTAACGATGATGTAAGAGAAATCTTGCTTTTTAGAGCTGTTTTTATTAGGTTACTGAGGACGCAGACCACACAATATGTATTTGCATGTATAGCAGAATTCCTGTGTTGTCATGGTGGCTAAGCAGAGTGATAGGACTCTATCATTCTTCTGTTTCTGCTCCTAGTTAATGTGCTGTATGAACATTTATTCTTCTGATTCTAACCTTTGGCGTATTTAGTAGAGCCATACTAACAAAAGCCTAATGAAAAAGGCATTTTTTCTTACTCTTCTCAGAACATTTTTAACCCCAGTAGTACATTTAGTATTTTTGCACCAGCAGGATAGCAAAAGTAATTAACTCTGATCTCCCCCTAACCTCTCAGCTGTCAGCAGCCCCACAACTATCCCATAGGATTCTTTCTTGCTTGACTGCATCCCTTCAGGGGGAAGTTGGAGGTTGGCTATACTAACAATACCATATTTGATATAGCCAGTTTGTATTGGATGAGCAAACCAAAACAGGTTCAGTTTTAGAGTGAAAAACAAGTTACTCCTTGTGCACTCACAGCCAAAATATGAAGAATCCCACATCCGTTCACGACCCATTGCTTTTGTTTCATTCCTCTTCTAGCATTACGTCTGCGAACTCATCAATTAGTGATGAGCTACTTTTATAGTAAGCACTGCTTTAATTATGTATATTTTTTATTGACCATGAAGGTCCATAAATGTACATTACATTCCCTACACAAATATATTTTTAATCCTTGGGATTGGTTGCCATGACCAGTGCCTTGCACAGTGATTGATAATTCTCCCAGGTGAAGATAATTTAGCTTCTGTTAGCCCACAGTCACGATGTCCAGACCGACTGCTCTCTAACAGAGTCTCGAGTAAATCAAGGGTGTATTGCAGTAACTTACTGTAATTTAAACTGTACAGGTCAACCCAGAAATTGAAACACAAGCAACACACCTTTTGTTAACCATGGGTAAATGTTACTGAAACCACTTGTAACAAGTTTTAATTTTAATTTTAGTGCCCCTACAATAATGGTTAAAATGTTCAAAAACCTTCAGTTTAACATTAAAACAAAATGAGGATAATGAATAAAGTTGAATGTAACTCTGTCCCATAAACCTCTGTGGCCTGACAGTTTGGCAATTTCTTTGGAATTCTGAGGTTTAGGATATTCTTTCAGGAAAATTTGGACCAGTAAGGGACAGGGACAAGTAACCATGCGTTAAACGTCATCATTTTAAACATGAGAGCATTTATTTTCATGTTAGCAAAATAACTATTATGATTTCATATATACTGTGTTGGTATGTGTTGGATCAGGAAATTATTTTTAAATGTAAATCATTAAAGCACAACTTCTAAAACTTACTGGGTGGGTAACACCATACTTTAGCTTATAAATTCATTATTCTCTGCTATTGTAACAGAAACTGTGATTGAAGCTTCTATTATCTGACATGATAGCCAGTTAAATGCTCTATGGTACCTTTCAGCTGAATAAAATGTCACATTTTACAATTTCTTATTTACCTTTTATCAACCAAAAATAATTGTAAAATTTCACAGAATGTTGTCAGAAATGCAGTAAAAATTCCTTTAAGCTCACTTCACCAGACCTTAATATTGCATATTGTTTTGTCAGCATTGTCAATAGTTGCTTTGTTTGATTAGCTTTTATTTCCCAGTTTTTTTCTTTCTTCCAGAACTTTTTAAAGGGGATCCACTACCGCTGGGGATTTTTCGCTCCAAGTGGCCCTGTATTGGATGAAGTGAGGGCGATGGTTGATGCAGGACAGGTATGCATACAAAATGATTCAGTCATTTCAAAATTCATGAATCCCTTTATATTTTTATTGTATTCCAGGACAAAATTGATAAAACTCTAATGAACTACAAAGTAATTGAATGCATTTAGTTTTTGAGCTGAGAATTAGCTTAAATTTCATGCCTAAAGTACTACTTTATTCACTTGTGCTTGTTTAGGCTTGCATAAATTGTCTCTGCGGAAGAACCTAACAAAGCATATATACCAAAGTGGGAAATCAAACCTGATTAATTTTTATTTTTTATTTTTTCTTTTATTTATTTTACATGCAAATCTATTAATGTTCCAAGATATCACCTCTTTTCAACTATTATCTCTCCTCTTTCCATCAGATCGGTGCAGTAGTGGAAGAGACATTTACCTTTTCAGAGGTGCCCCAGGCTTTTGAGAAGGTGGAGAGGGGCCATGCTCGGGGAAAGACTGTCATCAATCTAAGCAAAGGGTAGAAGATTTGAAAACTGGCTCTTGGGGAAAATTTGAATTTTGTTTGACTGTAAAACCATGTCACACCTATAAATGCAAACACAATATAGGAATAGTTTGTCTAAATAAAAAAAATGTCAGCAGTACTGCTTCTTTGAAGTACTGCTGCACAAGAATCAGCACAAGAATCAGTAAAATATGGATACATGCAGTTTTTCCGCATCTGTTCTCCCTTCCCTTGGTTTTTAAGTCGGCAAGCCTGATCTCTCAGGCTTCTCACCGACCCGTTGAGAAGCCTGAGAGTACTACATACATTTGTTTATGCTTTTTGACTTACACAAAAATAAACAAATGTCACTAAATTACTAAATGCTGTGTTGAAAATTATTACATTTGTCTTAAGGTAGGTTTTAGCCAAGTTGTCATTAAAGATCATAAAATAACAATTAGTGCATAAACTGAAATCATAAACACACTGTCAGCTCATTAACAGTCAGCTAACAGCCCATTGACAACCAGCTCCTCTCCCAACCCCTTGAGCTTTAGTGAGTGGTTTTCTCTTTCCTGTTTGTCTCCTCTAAACACACTAAACCAACAAACAAACAAATAGGGACATGCTCAGACACATTATGCATGCATAAGTCCATTTAAGTTAAGAGTCGGTGACTTGCAGTATTCACGTCTCCAGTTTGCTGCATATAAGAAAATGAGAAGAATGTTAATGGTAACCCAAGTTCATGAACATAGATTTTGCATAAAATACGTCAGAGCAGGCTCCTGTAGGGGATGTTTTTATTGAGGATGAGGAGTTCACCAGTGCTGAAGCTGCTGCCCCTCCTGAATCATTCAAAATCCAAAAGTGGTAACACCTGTTGGAGCTCAGTACCTCCTGACTTACATGGCAATATGTAATGTAAATGTTGTCACAATGACACCTGCAAACACGGTTCACAGAGTAAATTACATCACGATATGGTTTGATATGTTTATGCCATTGTCACCAAAAAAGTCATGATTGATAGACAAAGCTTGATGGAAAGACAGTGCACTGTAGCCTTGCAACCTAGATGAGAGATACCTGAATGATTATTATGATTATTCTTGCACAGATCCAGAAAACTGATGGTCTTGGACCCATTGATTGGCAGGTTCTTGTCAAATCCTTCTTCTCATGTTTGTGTGTCTTCAGTTCAAACTGAAGAAGACTTGTTGTTCCCCCCGGGGGTTCTACCTGGCACCAATGGTCCAAGACAATGGGGTTTGAGATAAACCGTAAACCACTGGCATTCATTGAGGCCTCTGTTTTCACCTACTATCCAACTCGTCATCAGACACAGATGCCAGCGATGTGGGCCTTGGTGCAGTGTTTTCCCGAGAGGTGACAAAGAGAGCAGCTACTATCGATACTACTAGCTGTTATCCTGGCCCTTTGCAGCTTTTGTCCCTACCTGTATGGGAAGATTTTCCTCCAATACACTGGCCATACCTCCCTCTCCTAGCCTCTCACCTCTCACCTTGTCTGACCCAGACAGGCAGCTGGTCCAATGGCTTGAGACACTACAAGACTCCTTATCCTTTTGGCTTTTCCCTTCAGGGAACACCACAGCGAATCAACTTTCTCCATCTAACCCTATACTCTGTACCCTCCGCTCTTACATCAACTGACTTCATATCCTCTTTCTCTACATCCATAAATCTTTTCTTGGGTCTTCCTCTAGATCTCCTGCCTGGCAGCTCCAATTCCAGCATCCGTCTTCCAATATAGTCCCTCCTCTGTACATGACCGAACCATCTATTATTTTTTTTTTTTTTAATTTTAATTAAATATATATTTTTTAAACTTTATTCTTGGTGTTGAAAATGTTGATGCTGCTACCCCATGTACCCCCCAATTGTCCCTTGGGGACAAATAAAGATTTTATGATTGTTATTCTGATTTCAGTCAGGCTTCTCTGACCTTCTCTCCAAAACATCCAACATGTGCTGTCCCTCTGATGGTCTCATTCCTGATCCTATCCATTCTCGACACTCCCAAAGAGAACCTCAACATCTTCATCTATGCTACCTCAAGCTCTACCACCTGTGTTTTTCTCATTGTCACTGCTTCTAGACCATACAGCAGGGGTCTCAAACTCAATTTACCTGGGGGCCGCTGGAGCTGGGGTCTTGGTGAGGCTGGGCCGCAACAGGTTTTCCACAAGAAAAGCTCTGATAAAACATTCCACTGTTCTCAAATATCTTAATTTTTATTGTTCTACACAAAAGAAGATGAAAAAATAAATTAAAAAATCAAAAATTAAGCAATCATCTCACTAACCACATAGCTAGCTTCGACTGTTATGTTCTTGTTGCTTCAGTAGACATTTTTTTAAGAGTGGCAACTCGGTTGGCTCTCTCATCTCCCTGGTATTTTGCATAGTCCTCAGCATGTCTAGTTGTGCAATGATGTTTCAAACTGTATATCTTGTGCACTACAACTTTCTCTGTGCATATAAGACACGTTGGGGTGCCCCTGTCCTCCACAAAGAAACATTGAATTTCCCAATTTTTATGAAATTGTCTGTGCTCATCACCAACCTTTCTCTTCACTGCAGGCTTTGAGAAAGACATGTTTGGGGCTGTGTAATATATATAATTCCACTAGGTGTCACTGTCGCGGTGACGTTTCAGTTTCAGTGTTTAGCTGACGCACGGAGAACGTAATTTCCGCTGGTACCAGATCGGCTCCAGGGTCCTGCGCCTGCATATGACGTCAAGCACGGCACAGTTAGTGATTGGTTTAAGGTCAGAAACCATGGAAACAGGAAGTGTTTGTGGTGCCCGTTTAACATAAGATTAAATAAAAAGTTCAATAAAGTTTGAAAAGTTCAGCTCGTGGCTAGTATGGACCTAACGCTAACACGGAGACACACACATACAGCTCGCGCGCGCGTGCGTGTGTGCGTGTGTGTGTGTGTGTGTGTGTGTATGTATACCCTCACTTTACCCGGTCTTGTGTGTGTTGTAAATTCAGGCCTGGTACTTTGGCACGCCACACCGGCGTGTTGTTTAGCTGTTTAAATGTATATTCTGCAGCACGGCAAAGGCAGCAGCGGCGGGTTGTTTACGTTCGTGGTTTACACGTGTATTCAGGCTGGTGCTGGGCACCGTGGGCACGGTCATCTTGCCAGTATAGTCCGGATGCTCAGAAACATGCGCCCCCCCCCGGAATGAGACAGACCTAACTATTTTGCACGGAGGTAGTGCTTAAGACATACAGCATCAAACTTGCGCGGGCCGCACTAACATTAAACTTTCATATTAAGGCGGGGGCCCCGAGTTTGAGACCCCTACCATACAACATCTCTGGTCTCACCACTGTCTTGTAAACCTTTTCTTTCATTCTGGCTGGACCCCTGACACTTTTCTCCACCCATTCCAACCTGCAACCACCCATTCCAACTTCCAACCTGTTACTTACCACTCTGTTGCTCTGGACTGTTGACCCAAAGTACTTGAAATCCTCAAACTTCTTGAACTCCACTCCCTTTAGCCTCACCATTCCACCTGGGGTCCTCTCATTCTCACACATATATTCTGTCTTGCTGCGACTAACCTTCATTCCCCTCCTTTCCAGAGCATCAAGTTTCCCCTCAACCTGTTCCCACTACAGATCACATTGTCATCTGCAAACATCATGGTCCATGGAGATTCCTGTCTAACCTCATCTGTCAGCCTGTCCATCACCACTGCAAACAAAAAGGGGCTCAGAGCTGATCCCTCATGAGGTCCCACCTCCACCTTCTCTGTTACAGAATATGGTCAGTCATTTAGAATACAGTCATTTGGCAGACGCTTTTATCTAAAGTGACTTATAGTGGAGATGCCGGGGATTGAACCCAGGACTTCATACACATCACTGTCTCATAGCGAGCATACATGTCCTGCACCAGTCTAACATAATTCTCTGCCACTCCAGACATCCTCATACAATTCCAGAGTTCCTCTCTCGGCACTCTGTCATATGCTTTTTCTAGGTGTACAAAAGCGCAATGCAGCACCCTATGACCCTCTCTGTACTTCTCTATTAGCATTCTCAAAGTAAATACTGCATCTGTAATGCTCTCTCTAGGCACGAAGCCACACTGATGCTCACAAATGCTGACTTCTGCTCACAGTCGAGTTTCCATTACTCTTTCCCATAATTTCAATGTATGGCTCATATACCTTATCCCTCTGTAGTTACTGCAATTCTGCACATCCCCCTTATTCTTAAAAATGAGAAACTAAAAGACTATGATATCAAAATCCACTACGGGCTTGTCGCCCCACATCAATGCAGATGCATTGCTCTAATGGCTCTGTGAGGAAGAGGATTTTTGACACTACCAGTGTAGCAGCACTGTCTGACACCCCGATGATGATGATGACCCCCCCGACAGCAGCAAAAGTGACCCAAGGCACCATCTGCAGTCCAAAACTATGAGAACATTGACCCAGCACGACAAGAGTAGTCAGCTTGTCCTTGCCTATGTTCAAGGATGGATAGAGTTGGTCCAAAGACCAGCATGGCCCAGGAACATGTGGCCATTAACATCCTATACCCCTTTCTCATTCACATTCTTGCAGCTATGGATTATTTCACCAAGTGGCCTGAAGCATATGCAAATGCATATCCTAACAAGAGCACAGTTACCACTGTGGAGTACCCAGTGAATGAAATGTTCTGCCTCTTTGGAGTGCCGAGGGAGCTACAAAGCAGCCAAGGACAGAATTTCCCAGGCGAAGGTGTTAAACAAAAACACAGACTGTGCTATTACATTCTCAGAGTGATGGTGTTGGTTGAACGCATCAACCAAAATCCTTGAAACCAAATTGTGATCCTGACCAGCTGTCAGCAGCAAGTCTGGGACCTGCGCCTGCCTCTGAGCTTGTGTGCATACCAGACAGTACTTTACAAGTCCACCAAGGGCACCCCAGCAGCCCCCAAGGTAGGATGCGAGCTTTGTATGCCGGTGAACTTGGGATTTGCCCCTCTTCCTTACCATAGTAGGGAGCTGAAGCAAGCTCGTACTACCTGTGCCAATTTTGCAATCAACTCAGATGGGTTCAATAGCTGACCAGACAAGCTTTCACAGACTCCAAACAGAAATGGGCGTATGATACTTGCTACAGAATGAGGGATTTGCTCCTGTGGGGGATTAGAGCAACAGAACAAATTGACATACCTATAAACAAGGTTTTATATCAAAGTCCTCATTCAATCCTTTCGGGCTAGCGTGCCAAGCACATAGATCCAGAATAACTCCTGCTTAAGAAGAATAGAGTTTAGATGGCCCCCTCTGTGTGGACACTTGACAGCCTCTATCTCTAGGTGTTTCAGGGTTGAGACATTATGTTTTGCTTCCCTGAAATTTACCTCTTCAGGGCTGGAGGTCACCTGATTTCTTATGGTGCGCTGTCGTTCAGCGATGCAGGGTTCTCAGTTATCTATTTGTTTTTCCTATATATGCTAGCCCACTGGGGCATTTGAGCATATAAATGCTTAGTGGTGCATGAGATCACACATCTAATATTATATTTCCTGCCTGTGTGCGGATGGTAGATGATGGTCGTTTTGTGACAAAAGAGGCATCGTTGCCATTGTCCGCAGGGACATTTCCCATGGGAGATAGCACTAAGGACATGAGGGGTTGGTATTGGGGGGAGATCAGCGGAAATTAAGTATTTGGTCTTGTACAAAACACTTAACACTTTGTTGTATACCATTTGCTGGCAATGACAGAGGTCAAATGTTTTCTGTGAGTCTTCACAGGGTTTTCACACACTGTTGCTGGTGTTTTGGCCCGTTCCTCCATGCAGCTCTCCTCTAGAGCAGTGATGTTTTGGGGGCTCACACTGGCCAACACAGACTTTCAACTCCCTCCAAAGATTTTCTATGGGGCTGAGATCTGGAGACTGGCTAGGCCACTCCAGGTCTTCTTACGAAGCCACTCCTTTGTTGCCTGGGCGGTGTGTTTGGGATCATTGTCATGCTGAAAGACCCACCCATGATTCATCTTCAATTCCCTTGCTGATGGAAACAGGTTTTCACTCAAAATCTCATGATACATGATCCCATTAATGCTATCCTTAATACGGAGCAGTTGTCCTGGTCCCTTTGCAGAAAAACTGCCCCAAAGCAGGATGTTTCTACTGCCATGCTTCACAGTAGGTATGGTGTTATTTGGATGCAACTTGGCATTCTTTCTTCTCCAAACACGACAAGATGAGATTTTACCAAAAAGTTCTATTTTGGTTTCATCTGACCATAGGACATTCTCCCAATACTCTTCTGGATTATCCAAATGCTCTCCAGCAAACTTCAGACGGGCCTGGACACGTCTGGCACCCATGGAATGTTCAAACTTGTTTTTGAGCATTCCTAAACTTTCCCAGTCTTTTGTTGACCCTCTCTGATTTTTTATGGAAAGTTTTGAAACCATCAAATTCAAAATTATAGATTATTTGCAGAAAACAATAAAGATTATCATTTTGATTTGCAAATTGTTGTATTCTATTTTTATTCATATTTTACACAATATTCCACAATCACATCCCTTACAGCAGTAAGGTAGCATCATTACAGCAGAAATATGTATGACACCTGTGTAATACAGTAAAAATCTATCCTATGATTATATCAAAACTGTACAGTGCATCTTCTTTACCAAGAACAGTGGCAAAGAGCTAAAAAGATCTTTTGGAGTCTAGGAAGGCACATCATACTTCACATTGCAGCCATCAGTACTGTTTACTTTTACCCTTTCCAACTGAAATCAGGAGATAAAGTAATGCAGAATCAAATATTACAATCATGAATAAATGAATGTGTACATTTAAGAGAGTTTTTTCACATTTCTCATTCATTCCAACAAGGATAAAACATGACTTCTAATACAATTCAACTGTAAATTATCAGTTTCGAAATAGGTTGACTGAGATGTTACTTGGCCTTAACAAGATGGGACTGACTTACAGTGCTGAGGCTTATAATGGTGTAGCAGCAGGAAGCTGTTGAGGAGTTTCAGAAGATCACAGAATCTCCACGATCCATCTTTGGCTAAGTTTTGTTTTGTCAAGTGTATTGAGGATAACCTGGCTCCTGTCATACTGATGACCCCCTAGGACACAGAGTAGAAAAGCTTTGAAACTACTTAAGTGGCCCATTCAAATGTTCCTATGCAAAAGATTTAATACCACTTTGATGTGTATGTTGGAAATTTCACTGTTCAGCTATGGGATGTTTTGGAATCTACTTTCACAGCTGCAGTAATATTTAAAAAATCAACTATGATATAGCATTAAAAACTAGATTTAGGTATTGAAAATTGTAGACACTCATAACCCAAGACTGTGATGGAAAAAAGGGAAAAATTAAAAGACATTATAATGACATTATACATTTTCACAAAACAACATTTACATTACATTATCATTTGAGCGCCTTGTTTTGGAAGCAAGTACTATTGTACATTCTTAAAGAAAAATACAGAGAATATATTTACAAATGAAAAATCGTACTGGATAAGTATGCCATTCACACTACACATCACCAATGTATAGCACTGTTCAGCAACTGAGTCAGAATACAGACAAAACCCCCTTAAACATTAGATAATAAAACAAAAACAAAAATCAGAGCGAACTGACCTTTGACCTCTAGGACGAGCTCGTGTTTGCAGTAACAGTGAACTAGACCATCTGGGGTGATGTTCCACAGATTTCTGTCTTTGCATGGTTGTGGAGTTACACACAGCCGACTTCCTGCCACCACCAAGCTCCCTGAGGTCTCCAGGTGGCAGTGCTCTAAAAGCTAAACACATCAAGAACAAATGATATGTGAATGAGTCAGGCTGTTCAAGTATAACAACGTTTTTATCCAATTTCTGTTTATTTTTTATACTTGGAAAAGTACCACAAGACGAAAGGCACTAAGAAAAACATCAAGTAATGTGTATGGGAACAAACAACCTTTCAGTGATAACTGAACAATAAGACCTTGCTCCTTATTTAAAACGATGATTGTTAGACAGTGGTAGCAGCAGTTTAATTTAAGAATGAGACAAAATAATAAAAATACTGTTTCAAGGGATTTAGTAACTAAATACTGCCAATTAAAGCAGTTTGTGCCTGAAATTGTATTTTATGTACTGTACCTTGCCATTGTGAGGTACAAAAAAATGAACTGTTTTTGTTGGTACCTGCTGGGGTCACCACAAAGAAGCTCCCCTTCAGTCTTCCTCTAAACATCTGGACCTGCCAGGCAGTTCCCACCTCAGCATCCTTCTACCAATTTATTCATCATCTCTCCTCTATACATGTCCTAACTATCTCAGTCTAGCCTCTCTAACTGTATCTCTAAAACATCTAACGTGCGCCCCCCTCTGATGACAAAAAAGAGAAAAAAAAAAGAACAAAATGTTATTTATTGTAAATGTGTTTGTGGAAAAATTAAAATTGTTGATTTTCCTTTCAGTGCTGATCCAATTAAGCTGGAAACACTGTGAATATATTTTATGCCCATTAAAAAAGGTTAAACTCACAAGAGATACTGCTAAGATAACACCTCTTTCAAATGCTAGGCAAAGCTAAACGACTGGACATATACAGGGAGGTTTTAAAACCTCAGAAAATTTTGTATATTCTAAAAAGTCCACCTCTGTTTGAAAAAAAAAAACATAATCCACAGAGAGAAAAACAGGGTAAATGATGACCTTTTACCATCACATCATTAGCATGAACAAATGACACCTAAGAATCCTGAAGGGAAAAAAATGACAAAAAAACAAATAAAAAATGTTTCCAAATAAACTTCAGTTTTTCCTTTTTGGAGAACAAGTGAAAGGAATTAGAGGGCAGTCGCATATAAACCTGCCTAACGGAGGCTGGTCAGATTGAGAGATGAAAGCATTTACAAACATGTTCTACCAGGTTTTACAAAGATTTGAAAAATACATTTTTGCAGTATTTCTGGAGTATCTGAACTAAAGGAAAAGTCTGATCTACCTCCTGTGTCATGGTAAACCAGATACAACATATGCGACAAAATCAAACTTGAACTTTGTTATTGACTTTATGCTGTGTCAACAAAAACCCAAACCTTGCAAGTGATCTGCCCATTCTGGTGAAACCAAACTTGCTCCACGCCTCCTGTCTCCTCCATGACCTGAACCCTCATCAAGTTAATGTCATCCAGTGTTCCTGTTAGTGACATCACACTTCCTGTTTCCTGGTTCCTCAGACGGAAACACATACGTCTCTGGTGGTAAAACAGATGCAGAATATCATATCAGATACAGGTAGCTTTTAGACTAAACTGTTTTTATTAAAACTGTAGTTAAAAAGGTTATCAAAGTCAAGGATATTTTCTGTGTAAGATTTGAAAATAAATAAAATAACATTTTGGTAGAATAGAATAGAGAACTTTTCCATAGCCCCATTTTTGCACCTGGATTAATGGCCGTAGGGATCCAATTCTTTGCCAGCCGCTGAATTTGAACCAATCCCCAACTTCAGAGGGCCGGAGTACTATCTGTCGACCTCGGAAATCGCTACCTTCATACAACACCCACCTGATGAAGAGGAGGGAGATAGCCATGCTCACTTTGATTTTGCCAGGTTGCGCACTTAAGACTTCAAGTGGCGCTACTTAATTTGCAGTTCAATTGACCTGGTTAACGCCTCGCTTCTTTGAATTTTACTTCTCTGAATAAAAAAATTGTATTTGTATTTTGTGTAGCATCTTGTTTTTCAGTCATTGTTTACCTTCTTATCAGTATCAGGTGTTATTGAAAACCAAATTCATTATCTGTACAAACAAACAGATAAGGAAACTCAAAACCTATTCTGATTTACCATTTAAAGTCAACTAGCACCATCCACGAGTCTATGTAAACCCCAAATTGGAACACAAAAACTTTTGCCATCCCTGCCAAAGAAAAGGCTGTGACACAGCCCTGGCCACTGTGTTTCTGGCCTTATTTCTTGTGTTCCTCTGCCCTGCAGGATGGCTAATTTAGGTAGGAGAAGAGTTTCTCTTGCTCTTTGCGAGATTGTCGTCAGCATGTTTCTGTTTTTTTCTTGTGTGTAATTCTGTCTTCTAATGTCTAATTCAGCAGGATTCTGACTGTCTTTGCCTGTCCCTTGCCTGTCTACCTGTGCTATTCCTTTGATACTTGACCTGTTCCTGACTCTTTGTGTAACATCACTGACTTCCCCCAACTTCCCGACTCTCCCCCTAATCTCTGTTATGGGCCCTATGGATAAACATAAAACTTCCTTTTATATCCACTCAACTTAGTGGTAACTGAGAAGTTGAAGTTCCCCAGACTTAAATCACTTATTTCACATCTGCAACACAACTTTACAGACAGAATCTAATGTACAATCATGTTTAGGATTTCAAAAGTATGGAATAATACTACTTTTTGCTGACACCTCTTAACAAGGGTCAAAAAATTCTTAATATTAATGTAAAAAAACAAATATGATTAATTAGTATCAGTTGGCCAAGAATAGCTGTCTACTTTTTATGGCAAAATTCAATAACTTCGAAACATATTGACACTATCATGATAAAATAGAACTGGAACATTGGTTGAAGAAATTAAAGCCATTTCCATATCTGTTTCCACAACAAATGAAGTCAACTTCAAAAACATTAAGGGCTCTCCTTTATGTACCAAAACTGAAAAATACATTTTTTCTTCTTATTTGCACTGCTGGGTGGAGCATGAGGCAGTGACTTCCTACTCTCTTTGCTGATGTTGAATCTGCATTGTCCTCACTTTCTAAAAAGAACCAAACTATACCCATTGATGTTACAAACTCTGTATTAAGTTCACCTTCATACGGAACCAAATGGAAACAATAACAAAAACAACAATAAAGACAAATAAGCAATACAAATAAAGACATGAACATACATCCCTCCTTCCACCACAAGGGAGCGTACATGTTCATCAAAACCCTCCTGGAGAAGGTTCACAGCAGCCCTTATCAGGACTACCCTGCGACCTCTGTAGTTCACCTTGTTGAATAAGACCATTGAGGGTAGGGACCACTCCTGCACAAGAACAGAGATGAAGTCTCTGAAACTCAAGAGCAGTCACAGGCAACACAAACAAGTGGGTCAAGCCTCCTATTTAATATATGCTTAATACATAATACTCACATGCCCAGTAGTTTGTAAAGAACGTATTTTAGACTCTGATGACAGAAGGCCCATAAACTTTGTGTTTGAATATTCCCCCTCCTCTAGCAGATACATGTTCTCTGTGAACTCCTGTCCTTCATATGCAATCCAGCTGTTACATAAAGACACACACATCTGATTTAATATAATTTCAGATAAATGCTGAATCTCACTTTGTAATGTAAATCTTTGGCAATGTTACTCGGCAAAGTTCTGTCTTTCAAGTCTATTCAAAAATTTACTCGTTGACTGGCAACACACCTGCCATCTAACACCTTGCAGGACTTCGGCAGAAAGTCATCATCCAGAGTGGCAATGCTATTCTGCAACATAATTTCTATTCCTTGGAATTCTGGCTCAGAGAAAAGCTGTACCTGCAATGGTGCAATTGGTGCAACACATGCACCAATTCACGCACAAATGTACACACACACACACACACACACACACACACACACACACACACACACACACACATGTCCAATGACTAGTTGGATCTGAAAAATGGGCTGAATTCGACATGGTTCCAGTACGTGGGTTAGTCTGTTTCATTGTAATCATACATCACCTTGAATTGTGTTGACTCCATTGGCATGTTCTGAAGAACAGAAAGGAAGAGGGATCATGACCAAAAAAAAAAAAAAACATTTAGTTCTTGTACAGGTAGATTTCATTAACATGTATGTTGTTTTTTTACTTTCATTTTGCCTTTTTTTGCTTTGTACAGCTTGTATGAAAACGGCTAGACAAACATTGGTAATGAGATTGTTGAAAACCTTACACTTAAGATGGGCAGCACTGATGATATCTTGTAGTTCTTGGCCCCCCAGTCCTCTGGACTCCCATAGATTCCTTTTTCCAGGACGTACACCTCCCCACTGAATTCAGGCCTCTCAAAAGCCACCCAACTGTAAAAGAGAAAAATTACTAATCCAGTTTAGCATTTGGCTTTCTTTAAAAAACTTGGTATAGCCAGCATGTTTTGAGGACAACATAAAAAATCCCAACATATTCAGTTTTTCAGGGATGGAAAATATAAGGAGGAGATGGTTCCCTTTGTTTCATTCCCCAGCTGAATTGAACAGGTATAAGATTATGTAATCTTGCAGCCACACTCTTAATGAGCTACGTTCTTGGTTCTGGATAAGTCTACACACAGACCTAAGAGTTCATTAAAAGTAACACAGAATGACTTACACTCCTTGCAGGACATTAACAGACTGGGTTTTGACGCCATAGCCAACATATTCCATGTTAAGGACAGGACCCAGTAAGTCCACACTAAGCCCCTTCTCATCCAGGTTTTGCTCACTGAACAATTTAACATGAGGGGAGAGGAAGTCCTTGGGAAGATCATAATAATGAAATATTTAGAACATGAAAAGGCAGACATTTAAATTTGTAAGGAAAAACACAGGTCATCAAATACTAATGAGCATTAGTATCTAGTATCTAACTAATGAATGTCCAGTGTCTAATACATAAGTAGATTCCAGTTGCTGCAAAGACAAGATAAAACAAAACAATTTTATGTTGAAATAATAAAAAAAAAAAAAAATCATACAAAACTCTCTGAATTGATCAATGAAAAGGTTGGACTTTCCCTCACATGGTCAGAAAATTGATTCTAGTGCAATCGGCAAGTGTTTCAAGGAACTTTTGCTGTTAACACTTACAGAGCACACAGGTCTGAGTGACCGGAGGCTGTTTGCTGATCCTCCCCATTCACTGCAGTTACTATACTGCCCTTCCTCCAGAATGAACTGCTGACCTTCAAAGTCCTCTTCTTGATAGCCCACCCACCTACAAAAAACAAATTCGGCAATACTAACATTTCACAAATTTCCAGTCTTTGACAATATTTACCTGCCTTATACATGCTGGATACCAACTCCATTCATTCATTTTTGTAAACTACTTTGTGTTGTTAGTCTTTTACATCCCATTGCTGGAGTCTTCCAATGGTGTGTGAGTCAATTCTCTAGGTGACTACCTCAGTTGTTTGCTTTCTGAACTTGGTATGCAATATTATTTTATAGCCTCCTTTCATTAAAATTGGAGTAAGCAACAAAGTTTGCCAGTGAACTGTGTCATTGATGTGCCAACTACTCAAAAACTTGAGAGACAAGATCATTCAAGCTTGTTACCCCACTAAAAACATATACACTTATGTTTTCCACATTGTGTTATTTTGGTCTACCAGTCCTTTGAGAATCTAAGACCCCTCAGTTAATGAGTGGGGTGTGTTTCTTTAATCAACACCGCAATTAAGCAATCTGTATGCAGGTACTTGTATGCAGATATCTTGGGAAATACTATCCATTTATATTGTGTGAGTTTTCTCACTTTTTTGATGGTCAATGCATCAAAAGTTTGTTCTTTTTGAGAGTGATTCCTTGATTTACAGGACAATAATTATTGATCAAAATTAAAACCCAAGAAGTAAGCTATTCTCCCTGTAATTAATAAACAACATGTAATTAAATAGAAAGATACAGTTTCCACACAATATAATCAAAACATACAACACTTTGTAATATATATTTGCAAGTATTAATCTCAACA
Organism: Fistularia commersonii; assembly: GCF_037954325.1. Classification (NCBI taxonomy): domain Eukaryota; kingdom Metazoa; phylum Chordata; class Actinopteri; order Syngnathiformes; family Fistulariidae; genus Fistularia; species Fistularia commersonii. Next base: position 9,670,805 of record NC_141284.1, read on the forward strand.
AAAACTTCTCTGAGATACTCACAGACCAGCATCTATCTTAAGAGACCCCACTGTAGACAATTTCATCTTATTTTGGTCAGGTCTGCTTGATTCTGCTCCTCCTTCACTCAAGCAACACAGGTCACTGACAACCTCTATACACTCACCAAAAAAGTTGGGCTTCTCAAATAACGTGGCCTGGATGAGACAAAGGAAAGTGTTTAACACAAGGATTGCAACGTAATAAATCACAACATATTTGAGACACACTGCAAATAAAGACTGGTGGCTCTGGGTTGACAGAATACCACAGAGGAAAACCAGCAGGGAATGTTTATTTCTGTTTTCTTGAAGGAGATGATCATTAAATGGAAGACTTTTCAATGTTCCTGCTAGGTGGCAGGTTCTACCCTTTCAATTGAAGACTTACAATAACAGTCTAATCCATGACTTAAAACATATACAAATCAGCCTTGTCTAAAAATTATAAGTTTCAAAGCTGGCCTTCTTTTTCATGTTTTCATAAATGATAAGAATAACAACAACAACAACAACAACAATAATACAACAATAATAATCTACAGCAAAACAAACCTTGACCTCTCTTGGATGTTCTACCTTTATGTGTCCCTAAAAGTAAGGGAAAAACATTAAGATCAGTGAGGTGAAAAATTGCATAAACATACACTTTGCATATATATAACATACTTTACCATTCGCAGAGGTCTAAGTGACCCAACGAAGGGGTCATGGAACCCCCATGTCTGTGGGCAGGGATACTCCCCCACCTCCAGGAGGCCAACAAAACCTACAAACCCCGGGTCACTATACACAAGCCAGCTGCAGACACAGATACATTGTAGGAAAGCGTAAAGACTAGGATAGGGAATGATATTAAGTCTGAAATAGTACATATTCTGTAAAATAATCATTGTTCCTGCATAGTAATTTGTAGTAGCAAACCACCCCATTGCATGAGCTAAATAAAACCTTAAGTTGTAATCATGATCTCTACAACTTAAAACGAAAACCAAACACTCTAGCCTGCAGTCCTTAATGAACAGATAACTGATTCTGCAAATAGTCCTTTTCAAAGTTTTAATTTAAAAAAAAATTGAAAGTACCTATTTGATGCAAAGACAATTGGATATATTTATTCAAATTTTTACATCAATTACATGTTTTGAAATTAAGATTGCACCCTAACCCAATGCAATATCCCTAGTATCATACATTTACTGTTGCTTGTAGTGCAGAACTTACACTCCAGAATGGACTTTAATAGAGCATGTGGTCTGTGAGACCTTGTAGGAGCCAATTTCTACTGCATTATCACAGTAGGATGACATCCTTCCCAATCCATTGACTTCTGTAAACAGATCAATTCTGGGTAACGAATAATCCTGTAAAATACGAAACAAGGATCTATTAAATTAATTATAATGGTTCTTGATAAAAAAATTCTCAGTTAATGATTTCTGCCTTCCTGTTTTCAGTGTCTTGCTATATGTATTGTAGCATTTAAAACTAGTTTCAGTATGACTCTAGGGTCACTAGGGTACTTTGTTGGGACTTTGTTTTGAAACACGAAGACTCAACCTGTAATCACTAAGGCAGTTACACATCAGAAGAAGTTTAAATAAGTTTGCCCTAAGGTAACGTACTTAAAATAATGTTATTGAATACACTGGAATTATAGTGGAAAATAGCAACACTGTAAATATCAAATATCTAAATAGCTAATGTTGACTCTGACAGTCTCTTTTGAAAAATCTAAAAAATATGATTTACTATTTGTTACTGTTAGAACAAATTAAATATTCGCACTGAATAGGTTCTGTGAATAGGAAATAATTTGCCCAATGTCTGTTCAATGTGGAATTTACAACAACAGATCGCATTTTGATTTTGAAAAATGATCAAATTAATGAGAAGCTTTTTTGAATAAATGAATGGCATTTATCACATTTCAGTGGAAAAGAGGTGAAGAGACGGGTCCAAGCAGGTTGGAATGGGTGGAGAAAAATGTCAGGGGTACTATGTGATAAATGACTATCGGCCAGAATGAAAGGAAAGGTGTACAAGACAGTGGTGAGACCAGCAATGCTTTAGGGCCTAGAAACTGTTACAATGACGAAAAGATAGGAGGCAGAACTAGAGGTCGCAGAGATGAAGGCGTTGAGGTTGTCTTTGGGAGTGACCAGGATGGATAGGATCAGGAATGAGTCTATCAGAGGAATAGCACGTTAGATATTTTGGAGAGAAAATCAGAGAAGCCAGACTGAGATGGTTCGGTCATGTACAGAGGAGGGGCAGTGAATATATTGGTAGAAGGATGCTGGAATTGGAGCTGCCAGGCAAGAGGTCTTGCCAACGAGAAGATTTATGAACGAAGTGAGTGAGGATATGAAGGTAGCTGGTGTGAGAGAGGAGGATACAGAAAATAGGGTTAGATGGAGAAAGTTGATTCGCTGTGGCGATCCCTGAAGGGAAAAGGTGAAAGAAGAAGAAGATTTATCACATTTCAATATTAACATGAGAAAAAGTTTGTCCGATGAACAAACCGATATATATTAGCTTGAACTTCAAAACCTTGTTTATTTTCCCATCAGTCTACTACGCATACCAATAAATGGATGCAGAAAATACATTTGTGGCTCTTCAACATGATCAGTTTATTCCGCTTTTTCATTATCATACAGGAACTGGATATATTTTGATAATGTCTTTCTGGATGGCAGTTCACAATTTGCATCAGCTGAACCAATCTGCAGTGCCTCTTGCCAAACTTTATCTTCTAACACATATAGTAGTTAACAGTCCAGCAAAATCCATCTTGCAAGTGAATTGCTCAATTTATCTGATGTTTAATTGGACATTTTCTTTCTGAATCTAAACATGTGGTTGAATGTTGACTTGTGACACTCTGCTTGCTCATAGTAACAATACTGTTATCTTCTATAACAAAGTTAACATTTACATCCTGTGTGCTAGTCCAACATGTTTTGCGATGGTTATAAAGGGTGGAATGACTCCAGTGATACACAAATTTCTATTCTTCAATCTGGAAGTTTCTTATACATAAATTTCCCTTCAACCAGCGCAGTCTCATCTGCCTTGTTCATCATGCTAAAACACTGAGTGTTAGTGCGAGAAATGAAACTGAGAAATGTTCAGCGGTGCAAATCAAAGTGTGATTGGAATGCATTAATTTTCTGAACACTGTATTTTTCCTGTAATTGAGTAAAAGAAATTAATGTTTAAGTCCCAGCCCTCCTTACAACTCCTTAATCAAAAATTAACCAATTAACATTTGATCAATGAATATGTTGTGGATAGTCAAGTATCAAGTAAACCTGACATTCATGACGCCTTCTTTCACTGATGAATGTAGTTACTAAGATTGATCCAGGGTTGAATATACAAGCACTGAGTTACTCACCCTTAGAGCTAATCGAACAGAACCAATAACAAGAGGTGCTGTTGGAACAGACTGTCCCATCTCGTCTAATGTCATTGGAGTTCCCTCCTCTGCCCACATGTTCACGATATGCTCTATAGGGCCCTCCTCGAGGGCAATGGTTCGTCCCTGGAAGCCAGGTTTTTCATAGAGAATCCAGCTAGAGAGAATATTACATCAAACAGTTATCCATTATATAAGTTACTTGATCAAAACATTATTTTAATTCGTGTCTCTATCAGTTTCTTGTGGTGAAAGGGGGATCATGAACTGATTTTTTTTTTTTGAAGACATGAAGTTAGTTGTGAGTTGTGTTAGATGTGAGAGAAGAGGACAGAGAAAAGGGTTATATGAGGGAAGATGATTTGCTGTTGGGACCCCTGAAGGGCGCAGCGAAGAGGAAAAGCAGAGATTTGCATTCATATCAAAAGACTTTATAGCTTCAATCTGGCTCCTACCATCCTCTGATGACTCTCACTGAGATGACTTCGGAAAGATTCATTGCTGTGGTATTTTCTGCATCACAGTAAATTTCAAATGATTCACCTCCAAAATGATCACATTCATGGATGACAATCTAGACCACAACATACATACGGACATATCATTATAACTCGTAATAGAATTGAAGTTTTAAAAAATATAAAATGTGGTGAATTACTTTAATCACACCTTTCCAGGTCTTTTATGGCAGCCTCTTTGCAAAGGCATCTGTAAGGAAATATAAAACTTTAAATAGCATGAACCTAAACATCAGCAAATATAGCTGAAGATCTCTCAGACTTTTGTATAGTTGTAACTCTACTTTTATTTGTAACAATTGGCCTTACAGCCACATGTAATTATAAACCGATAAATATATATGTATGTATACATATGTATGCATGCATGTATGTTTCTATCTATAAACATAAACATACATACACTATAGTCCTTTACAATATCTTATTGGCATGATATAGTTGATAATTAACTATATAATTAACTGTTTCATGCTAAAGGTCCAAGAGGTGTGCCTATTGATCTAACAATTAACATTTAACATTTAACATTTAACTGAGCCACTATGGAAATACATACAGTGCACTAAGTCCAATGAGGTCAAACTAAAGCTTAGACAACAATAACATAAATAAACATGTATTAACATTAATAATATAATTAACTTGGGTCAGTGAATGATTACCTGAGCTATACAATTGGAAAGTTGATTTTTTGAAGTTTTTTGTGGATATTTGTTATGTGGAAGCGGATGTACAGGGCTCTTCAAGTCCACATCAGCATTAGGCTTCAATGCCCGACTCATAGCAGAACCTCCTTTAATATGGTTTTCAAATGTAGTTAAGCCTGACGAGCTGTCAGACACCCTTTCATTATTGGGGTACCTCTCTAAATGATATGGCGGCAGATTTGGATCAAACAATACCTCCTCACTCAGTGATGGCTGGTCCTGCTGTTGTTTGGTTAAGCGTGTGCTATTTGAATCAGAAGTTGTTTCCTCTTTGTTATTCCTGAGAGGCTGGTGAGGACTTAGTAAGCCTGATAGGATGGAAATCCTTTCCAGTCGTGACTCTCGCTTCCCAGGCTCCTCTGTATTATTTTGTTTGATTGTCTTAACAGCGGAATCCCTTGTCTTTCTCTTGATTGTGTCTTTTCTGTTACCCTCATTAAGTTTTTCCATTTGGTCTGTTGATGTTGGTAAGGTATGGTCTTGTCCGCACTTTTCCAGGCTCTGACCTACTCTTTGAGCTGCTTTTTGTCTTAGGGCCATCAATGGTGAGGGCTCTATAAAAGTTTTACTTTTTTTCCTCAAGCCAAACTGAAATTCCTCGGGATCAAATGCTTTCTCAAGGTCCTCCTTAATAGGTGGCATGGCAAATGGCGGTGATGGGGACTTTTTACGAATATGCCTCTTTGACGGCACTACGAAAGGAGCATTATTATCTTTAATGCTCCTGATAAAATTACCAATGTCATCAGGTTCAACAGATTCTTCCTCAGTGGCTGAGGCCTCCTCTATTTTTCTTTTATTTTCCTTTTTTTGTTGTTGACGATGTTCCATGTCTAGACAGCTAGATAGAGATTCCTTTGCTACAGTTTGAGGTGAACTGGATGATTCTTCTGCTGTGGGAGATGTATTGTCACAGAGTGTTTGTTGTTCAACAGGCATTCGTGACTCACTGAGGGTCATTGATATCTCCTCTCCACTGGTCTCCACTTTTTGTGCATCACAAGACAACAAACTTTTTGTCTTTTTATTTTCACTAGTTTCCTTATCCTTTTTTTCATTAGTCGCAGGAAAACAATCCAACACCCCAGTGTCCTTTTTTTCTTCATCATCTATTTTGCTGGATATATAATTTTTGTGAAAAGGGTCTGGCTTAATATCTATCTCTGCCTTCTTTTGTGGGCCATCTGTTTTCTGGGATTTGCCTTTCTTATTTTGAGTCTCACCAACCACTCTTTTTGTTGTAGATTTGTTTGATTTTTGATGGGATATGAGAACCGCTGCCATGCTAGCCTGGCCATCTATTTCTTCTCCTGTTAGTACAACCTGTCTCTTAATCTGGTTTGCGTTTGCTGTTTGCAAATTGACAGTTGTCGATTTGCTGTCCTTTAATGTCTTGGGTTTGGTTACTTTTCCATTTCTTACACTGAAGGACTTCTGGTCCATTTGCATGGAAACCTCAGATTGACCTTCATAGTCAGTTTTCTCAGTCACAGTATCAGTTACTTGGCAACCAGCATTTCCAAAAACTGTCTCCTTCTTCGTACTCTGAGTCACTAAATCATTATTTCCTGTTTTTTCTTGATCAATCTGAGTTACAATTGCATCCATCAATAAGTACTGGTCTTCCTGTTGGTTCGCATTTTGACATTGTGACTTATTTGATCCAACAATTACAGTTCGTCTGGCTTCAAGGACGGAAACCTTGGGGTCTGCAGATTTAAGGGAATTTTCATTTGGCAAACAATCTGCTAAGGCATCTTGTGTTTCTCTTACTTCTTCAATATTATCAGCTCTTACTGTTTGCCTTTTCTTAGTACAAGGAGTATATTTTTCCTGCTGATTTGAATTGTTATTCTTTAATTCCTTAGCCATTTTTTTATCGAGATTTGGTCCCCTTTCATTTTTTACTGTAGATGCACTCTTCTGCTGTTGTGTTTGCTCCCAATTCTGGACATTCCCTCTTGGATCATCGTTTAAAAAACTCTCACAATTATTAGCCACTTCTTTGGCAGTACCTTTACAGGGCATTGTTTCTGCCTTATGTATCTTAACCTTTGCTGGGCTATTTGGAACTGTTGTTTGCATTTCTCCTAAGGAATCAGACAGTATAAATACCGCCTCTGGTGACAGATCACTTGGTTTCTCCACGTTTATGACATCTGTATCTGTTTTGTTTACTTTTGTCAAGATATTCAGATCCACTCTGTCACTGCATTCCACTGGTGGAACACTTTGGTTTTCAGTTGACTTTAAGTCTTTTTCCTGTCCTACTAGTAAAAGAGTTGCTTTGTTCTGCTGATTTTCGACATGCTTTGACACTTCAAACAAATTTACAATTTTTGTTTGAATGTCTATTGCCTCAGCTGGTTTTCTGGCAATGTCTTCAATGTTGCCTTTATTTGTAGAATTTTGGTCAGATGTCAAGTGCGTGTCAATTATATGTTTGCTTTGATCCTTTAATAACTTATTTTCCTCTTTCTGCACTCTAATTTCACTGTTGGTATCAAATGGCTGAGATGAAGTGTCAGAAAATACAATGATGGGTTCATTGTTTGTTTGTTGCTGTAGAATGTGTCCCTCTTCTTCAGAGACAGTTGTTAAATCAAAGTCATCTTCAGTGTCAATGTCCTCTTGGTGTGCTACTATAATATTTGATGATGGTTTCAGGGGCATCTCTCTGATTCTACGTTTATTCAATGCCATTATTTTTGATGTAGGTGCATTTGGAGAACCCCCAGTTGGAGAAGGTTGAGGTTTGTTGATCTTTGAATCGTTACTGCTCTCTTGACCTCTTAAAGAGAGATTACTGACAAATACACAATTATTCACATTATTTCCTACACTTTTCAACGGTTGCTTGATTTTCTCAGAATGTTTGAAAGGTCTTTGGACAGTACTCTCTTGCTTAGAAGTAGGGGGTATGACACTCTCCTCAGGCCTGATGCTTCTGTTAGGAGGATTGCGCATGTCTCCTGATGAACAAACACACACACACACACACACACACACACACACACAGGAATTAATTTAAGAGCAACAAAAATCCCTGACTGAAAGGAATAATGTTTTTTTCCCGTTATGTAAATAAAAGGGAAAGGAACAACAAAAACTGTAATAGTAGTAATTATTATTAGTATTACCACCAAATTGGCTACCAGTTTTTAATTTAACAGTTTGTTACTAGGGTGCCAAGTCTTTATTGTCCCTGGAAAAAACACCCAGCATTGCTAATATCAGAAGTATTCAGAGCACCCATGCACACCCATGTGCCTTATATATGGATCAATATTGAGCCGCAAGAGGTCTCGCAAATACGGGAAGCAGCCGCCGACTCCATTTTCTCCCGTAGAAGTAACGCGCGGTGCATGCTGGGATATATGACTGTGTGAAGCGTGCATTTTCATTTCCATTTGTGTGTGTGTGTGTGTGTGTGTGTGTAAAGACCCCAAAATGGCTCCTTTCAAGAGACACCCTTACGACACAGAGTTTAAACTCAAGGCTATCAGTCACGCAATAGAACATGGGAATAGAGCAGCAGCGAGAGAATTCAACATTAACGAATCAATGGTGCAGAAGTGGAGGAAGCAACAAGATGACCTGCGCCGAGTAAAGAAGACCAAACAGAGTTTCTGAGGGAACAAAGCGAGATGGCTACAGTTAGAGGACAAACTCTTACAGCAAGTAGAAGCATCACCATAGTCACTATTCGAATGAAGGCAACAGCGCTAAAAGCGAACTTAACGTCAATTAATTTAGAGGCGGCCCTTCTTGGTGCCTTTGTTTTATGAGAAGCTTTGAACTGTGACAAATTGAGTTGGAAATACATCGTTTTCAATGAAGGCAGCACAAATACCAGTAAAAGCTACCGGTACGTACGATACAGTATTGTGAATGCACTAACTTGTTTTGGGAGTGAACTGAGTTGTTAGAACAATAATTTGTATTCCAATAATAAAGTTTGACTGACTTATCTGACTGTTTTGTTGACATTCCCTTTTTGTGCAGCTTCATCTAGTGGACGCATAACGCAACCCCAGCCACTACTGTAGCTTCTATTCTATGCGCCTTATAATCAGGTGCGCCTTATATATGAAAAAAGTTTTAAAATAGGCTATTCATCGAAGGTGCGCCTTATAATCCCTGTGCCTTACAGTGCGGAAAATACAGTACTAAAAGAAATGTGGATAAATCCATCCCCTAACCAAATGGTTTAATAAAAAAACATGACACCGTTTTTCAAATCAAAGAGTTGTTGAAAAGAAGATACGACATTCTGTCAGCAATGAAAGACAGACCAGTACTTAACAGTGTGCTTACGTTTGGTTGGATCTTTAGGTCGGGGTGGTGTCCCACCAGAAGACTGTTCCACGTTGGCTGCTTCTACTTGCTCTGTGCCTTTCTCAGCCGGCTTAAATCTGTCTATATCTGTCTGTACAGATTTCAGTGTGTCTTTAGCTGTTCTTGTTAGTTTCTTTGTTTTGCAAGTGGTTACAGTTGTCTCACTGACTGAAGTTTTATCAGTTGTCACCAGTGATTTAATTTTATTATCAGATGGTGACCTTTTGGGGATTTTTGACTTTGAACCAGAAACAACAGAGGGACTATTGGTGATTTGGCCTTTTAATGCTGTTGGTGACGTTTTGTCATTTCCTTTGTTCTTTTGTAATAGAATATCACCAGAGCTTTTCTCTCCTTTCTTTGTAGAGCTCTTTGCAGTTGTTGCTACACTTTTGGCTCTGGTCTCAACTACTGTTACTGGGATCTTTCCTTCACTCAATGTAGTATGCAGACTCTCAGTCACTGCTTTCACCTCTTGTTCTTGGGCTGAAGCCTCGTTTGCTCCACTGCCTATTTCTCCCGGGCCTATCTCTCCCGGTCTGGCAGCTTGTGATTTTATTCTATGCATCTCTGACGATAAAGACTTTTCATCACTGTCAAAGACCTCAGCGTCTGTTCTTTCTTTAACTAATACTTCAAGAGAACTTCTGTGGCAGTGTGCAATCTCATCTGTTGCTCTGAATGGGTCAATTTTGAGCACCTTGAGTTCAGCATTGTTGTTGTTTTGGAGGTTGGGGAGTCTGTAAGAAAAAAAAAAAAGAACATTGAAACACAGTAATCCACAGGGCAGGGGTGGACAAACTTTTTGGCTTAGGGGCCACATTGACTTTTAAAATTTTATAGACGGCCAGGTCAGCACAAGATACGATACATATAAAAAAAAAAAAAAAAACGTATTTGTTGACAGTACATATCAGGGCTCGTTTGACATTTGCTTGCATTTCATGCACAAACCAGTTTTTCCCTTGTAGCTTCACATCCAGCTCATTCATGTGTCTGTGTATGTCAAAAGTAAAGTCTATATCACAAAGCCAATCTGTGTAATTCAGCTCAGCAAAATTCTCAAATGTTCTCCAGTAGCTCCAAAACTGAAATAATCTCTTGTTTGAGCTCCCACATTCACTGGTTTAAAAAGACCAAGATGTGGCCCGCGGTCCGTAGTTTGCCCACCCCTGCTTTATAGACATACGGGTTAAATAAACCAGCAGTATGGCTTCATGCCTAGAAACTAGAGATGCAGTATTTGCTTTGAGAATGCTAATAGAGAAGTACAGAGACAGCCAGAGGGAGCTGCATTGTGCTTTTGTAGACCTAGAAAAAGTATATGAAAGGGTGCCAAGAGGGGAACTCTGGTATTGTATGAGAAAATGTGGAGTTTATGTAATTAACAGTTAAACATTAAACAGTTAAGTTGTGCAGAGAAGTGTGTTAGACTGGTGCAGGGCATGTACACTAGCTGTGAGACGTTGTGCTGTAAGGGTAACAGAGAAGTTCAAGGTGGAGGTAGGACTCTATCAGGGATCAGCTCTGAGCCTGTTCTTGTTTGCAGTGGTTTTGGACAGGCTGACAGATTAGGTTAGACAGGAGTGCACTGAAAAGGAGAGGAATGAAGATTTGTCGCAGCAAGACAGAGTATATGTATGTGAATAAGAGGAACCCATGTGGCTACATGGAGTGGAGATCAAGAAGTTGGAGGATTTCAGGTACAGAGCAGCAGAGAGTGTGGAAAAGAGATGAAGAGACAGGTTCAAGCAGGTTGGAATGGGTGGAGAAAAGTGTCAGAGGTACTATGTGATAAAAGACTTTCAGACAGAATGAAAGGAAAGGTGAACAATACACTGGTGAGACCTGCGATGCTGTATGGCCTAGAAACAGTAATAATGACAAAACGACAGGAAGCAGAGCTAAAGGTCGTGACCCGGATGGTTAGGATCAGGCTTGAGTTGATCAGAGGAACAGTACATGTTTGATGTTTTGGAGAGAAGGTCAGAGAAGCCAGACTGCGATGGTTCAGTCATGTACAGAGAAGGGATAGTGGATATATTGGTAGACGGACACTGGAATTGCAGCTGCCAGGCAAGAGGTCTCAAGGAAGAGGATATGAAGGTAGTTGGTGTGAGAGAGGAGGATACAGAGAATAGGGTTAGATGAAGAAGGTTGATTCGCTGTGGCGACCCCTGAAGGGAAAAGCCGAAAGGAGAAGAAGAAGGAGGTAATCTATTCCAGTGACTTATTGTTACGCTGAACACATTCAGTCCCAGACAAAAAAATTACTCCACAAATTTTCTCAGGGAGTCTCCCAAGGGATCAATAAAGTTCTATCTTATCCTCCCATGCTACTGTTTTTGCCCCAGTCTAAATCCAAAAACAATATTTGATTTTGCCAGGTTTCAGTTTCATTTCTTATTATCTAATTATGTAGGGCGGAATGGTAGCTAGCGCTTTAGCCTCACAGCACGAAGAACTCTGATTTGATTCTGACCAGGGGAATGGAGTTTTCATGTTGTTTCCTTGGGTTTCCTCCCACAGACCATTGGAAAAGAATGCCCCGAATGAATGAGTGAGTGGTTGTTTGTCTCTCGCCGGGACAGCCGGGATAGGCTCCAGCATCCCCCACGACACAGAGTGCAGGATAAGCAGAAGAAGATGGATAGCTCTAATTATGTTAAAATGTACTAGAACTTGAGAATAAACTTGTAAGTTCTGGTAACATCAGAACAAAATAAAACCACGATTCTTATTATCTACTTGACAGCCACGGATGTACTGTGTACAGATGAATTTCTAAAATAGATTTAATTTGGTTTTAGTTTAATTCAGTTTTTTTTTGTAGGACGGTGTCACAGCTGTTAGTGCTTCCCTGATTTGATTCCAACAAGGGGAGCTTTGTATTAAGTTTGCATGTTCTCCCAATGTCTGCATGAGTTTCCTCTGGATTCTCCTGTTTCCTCTCACAGAGAGGAAGTCCACAGTCCAAAAACATGCAGAAAGTTAATTGGGAAAATTGTCTCCAATGAGTGAGTGAGTGAGTGAGTGAGTGAGTGAGTGAGTGAGTGAGTGAGTGAGTGAGTGAGTGAGTGAGTGAGTGAGTGAGTGAGTGAATGGTTGTCTGCCAATATATCTGGCCCTTGAAATGACTGGTGACCAGTCCAGAATGTACCCTGCCACTAACCCGATGACAGCTGGGATAGGCTCCAGCAACCCCCTGGACCCTGAGTGCAGGATAATCGGCAGATTATGGATGGATGGATGAATTTAATTTGTTTAACATCCGTTGTTACCTTGTTTGAAACAGTAAATAATCTTCTTTTTGTTTCAGCTTTCCCCTTCAGGGGTCCCCACAGCAAATCAACTTTTGCCATCTAACCCTATTCTCTGTATCCTCCTCTCTCACACCAACTAACTTCATAATAATTTTTCAAATGTGTATTGTGTTATGTGTATCTATCTATAAATCTGACAGTTGATTAAGAGAGGGCACTGAATACTTATCTGTACGATGTTCTGGGAAGTGGAACGGTCTCATTTCTAAACATTATAGCTAAGGCTTATGTAAAATGTTTAGATGTCAAATAAAATGTAATTTTTTTTGAGCAGTATCTTAACTTTTTAAAAATTAAGCACATTTTTTTCTTGGACACATTTAAAAATAGTAAAAAAAAAAAAAAACGAGATATTTTTCCATTCTTCAATTTTACAATTTACTCCTGGAAAAATTACAATTGAGTTACTCAGAAAATCACACTCCCCTCCGAACCTCATCATATATATATATGATCACATTTAAATGGAAGTCAAACATTTCGGCAAAAAATTAGGCCTGAATCGCTATGGCTTGTCATCAAAAATTAACAAAACGCAAAAAAACAAAACAAAACCCGTACATTATTAAAGACAGTCTGATTTCACTTGGGTCAATATAGGCCTAAAAGGTCGAATGTTAATATGGCAGAAAAGTTTCCTAAGGTAGAAGATTAGGAGAAGCACCATTTAGATACATAGGTCTGTGATAACTTAATTGGAAGTTTCCCACCACTATTCCAATGCCCATACTTTCATGGGAAAAAATAAATTCATTCGTTATCTATACCACTTATTCTGCAGTCAGGATTAGGGTGGTGCTGCAGCCTATCCCAGCAGTCACTAGGCAAGAGGCATGATATAACCTGGACTGGTCAGCCACTACATTTAACTTGTTTTTATGATTCTGCATATATTTTGACTAATCATTGTGAAACAAATTAAGTTGATAAAGTTTGATTATGACAAACGTATTCCTGCAGAGAATGCACACCATAGGGTAACACTTTTCCAGAAATAGATAGGAGAATAGAAGCTTCCTTTTTGAAAGTAGATCATTAAATTTCACAATTCAGATGGCTTATTAAGCTTGCCTGCCTTCTGTTTTCCCAGTTTGAAACAGGTTTTGGAACATCGCAGGGCCACATATACATACAAACAATCATTCACTCACTCATTCAAAGCAAATTTTTCTCATTTTCTTCTAATTAACCTGCTGCATTTTTTTGGACTATGGAAGGAAACTGGAGAACCCAGAGGAAATCCACTGGAGGAACATGCAAACTCCACACCTTTCAAACTCCACCCAGGTTCAGAATTGAACCAGGGTCCTTCGTGCTGTGAGGCACTAACCACTGTGCCACAGTGCTGGCAGTTGGCAGTTTTGTAACAATCACTCGATAAACATTAAATATACACTTACAGTTTCAACTCTGTTTTGTCTGAAGTTGAATCTCCACCGCAATTCTCTCTTGATACTTTGTTTCCATTCAGATTTTGCTCCAGGCTAACATGCTCTTTCTGAAGGTGTACCTTCTGCTGTGAAGGAAGATTCACAGTCTTTCGTGTGACATGAACTTCTTGGGACTTCTGTTTCTTCTGAAGGTAACTCCGTTTTGAGTCCTTGCTTCTGTAAGGCTCCTCTTGTGTTTGTGGATTTGATTGCAACTCCTCTATGGTTGGTGACAAGGGGGTAGACAGTTCTAGCAAGTTGCCAGTTGAATGTAAATCCTCCAAGGGAATGAAAGAACTGTCTCTGATTTCCTTATTCATCGACACCTCCTCAGGAATTACTGCGACAGAAACACCTAACATGGAAGAAGAATCGGATCCAAAGCCCTCTTTCCCTTTCATTGTGTCCTCTCCCTCTACATCCCATCCCTCAACCTCCCCTTCTCCCGGGTGTACTTTAACTAATATGGCTTTGTAGAGGTCCGGGGGAGAATTGCCTTTTGGCATTTGCTCACTCCTTGGCAAAAGGCTTTCTGCTGATTTTTCCTGAGCTACATTTTGAGAATCGATTTTAAATGTTGCTGAGGTGTTTTGGCTAATTGTGCTGCACTCACTAGAACCTTCCAAACAATTCCCACTGCTTGCCTCTAGGTTTACCTGAAACCTTTTGCTTACTTCCTCCGCTACTGATTCTGCAAAGTTGAATTTTGCATTGGAATCAACACATGGCAGGGTTGTTGTTGCAAAGGTTAGAGAGGTGGGGGTCACATTCCCAGATTTCATTTCAGTGTTTACCATGCTCTTCCTGCACTCTTGCACTTCCCTCACACTGCTTTGGCTACTGCTGTTACTATCTGCAAAGGGAATCTCTGCTTTATCTGCCAGGAAAGATGTAACACTGGAAGTACTGGCAGTGGAACTTTGGCTGAATGCATCACTACTACCGTCAATTGTTTGGCCCTTTGAATGATTAGACCCTGTGAGCTTTCCTTCTTTCTGGGACGGAGTTAGAGTCTTAAGTCCATCTTCCTGCTCCGACAAAGGTGACTGTGGCGATATTGAGCAACTTGCTTCAAATAAGCCATCGGAATGGTGTGTACTTTTGCGCTTCTTTCTCCCAGAGTTGAAGAAACTGTTCAGGCGATCAATCACTCCCTTTTTCTTATTGGGATTCTGAAAAAGTGCAAGCAAATTGGAAAAATAAGTATAAAAATGACTGATTAGGGCAGCTGAGCACACAGACAATGTTGTGTTTGACCTGAAACACAGACTAAAGTTATTTATTAGAGTTGGGATACTTTGTGAGGCCACCGTCCATCGTCTTGTAAAACATTCAACTAAGAGAACAGGGGTTACCTCACTAAACATACAAACACACAAACACACACACACACACACACACACACACACACACACACACACACACACACACACACACACACACACACACACACCACAATGTTAACTTTGATCCACACACATCTTTCAATATAATTTACACTGAGTGAATCCTTCTGAAAATTCCCTAAATTTAATAAGCGTCTAAAAGTAGCACAAAATGGTTCATTGACACCACTTTAAGTAGGATTAAACGAGTGAAAGATTGTCAACATAAAGCTTTGTGTGGTCATGACAATATTTTCAATAAATGGTAATGGCTTTGGTTTGTTGTTGACAGTCCTTTGTGCCCACGGGCATCAGATTGTACAACAGCAGTATGGACGGCACACAACTGTGTGTCACCGGCCTGAGTGCACCTCTGCTGCTTCCACAATTCCACAATCTCACTACCCTACCCAATTCACAACCTCACCCAGTCATGTCATGTCCTAACTCTTCTGTTTGTCCCAGCCCGTTCACATTCTGCCTAGTTTTGTTTATTTATTTTACTCATTGATATTTATTTTTGTCACTATTTACATTGTTTAGTTCAAGCTGTGTAATTTTCACCCTCACTTTTCCTTGATGATGCCAATTATCATCTCTGATGTCATCGTTGTCGTTGTCGTTGTGTGTCTATCTACTGTCTATTTATTCATGGATTTTTTTATGTCTTGCTATTTTCTGTTTTTCTATTTATATTAATATTTATTTTCTTTTTTTTGACATAACTTATGCTGCGGTGACAAAGGAATTACCCCTATGGGGATAAATCAAGTTTCATATCTTAAAGGTACCCATACCTCTTCACCCCACGAGTAAAGATATGATCGACACATTGCTATAACAGGCAAGTGATCTTTCATAACTCCTTGGCATCACAATATCTGGTCCCAGCCTTTGTCAAAGAAAATCATTTTCCTTTGATAATGCTGCTAGGCTGAGACTCGAGACCAGTACCAACACAAAAGCCAAAAATTGATGGAAGGATCAAATGGAATGACTAATTAACTACTGGACAGATATAAAATGGTTTGATTGACAGATCAAGAGTCAGCCTAACAGTCAAAGAATTAGGTCAAAGAGATAAACACAAACAAGACATATTATAAAGCACAAACAAAACGTTATTGAATCCATGAATATTAGGATGGGAAAAACAATTCTACTGGGACCTGACGCAAAAAAGGTACCACTGCACATTTTGCAAAACTTTGGTGAGTGTATAAACTAATAAAATATGCTAGGATAGCAACCAAATAGGAAAAAACAAACACTTGAACATACCATTTTGTCTTCTTGCAATAAAGGTGATCTTTGTGAGACTTAAAAAAAAAAGCAACATATAAAAAGGTAAAGTAATCAACCTTGTAATGCATGCAAAGCATGACAAGCTACAGTGACGTGTTTCCATAAGTAAATAGCCCCAGCACAAAGCGACTGACTTGAGGGAAAGGCTTTGCAGCTGCAGTGCGAGAAAAATGAAAGCAGGTTCATATTTCACACAGGCAAAACAATTCACCATGTAGTAGGGAAAAAAGGGTGAGGACTGACTTGCAGAAGAAAAGCCACACCCTTCCTCATTCCAAATGAGTAACAGAAAATGAGAACAACCTCTTTGCTAATGGTTAAGAAAGAAATAAGTAGATATCATTTAAGTTTCATGGTACATTGTGAATATTGCATATGTGTAAAATTGAATATATACTATTGTACTGCTGAGTGAATCAATGAAAGTGCCTTCCAACTGATTTTTTTTACTTTTCCCTTTACCCAATATTTATACTTTCTGCCTTTTATAGAAAAAGAATCTTCCATATATGTTCCAGTTTTGTTAAATATGTACAGAGCAAACACAAGGGCAGGACTCTGACTGTGTTTTCTAATTCTCATATCTGAGACGAAAATCGGAGATGTAGTATTAATTGTTTTATTTCGGTTTCAATGCTTTCATTATGCAGTATCTGACTGTACCTTGATTTGTGTTTAAATCAGTTAGACATTTTATCATGTACAAGATTACATGACTGTAAGCTCTCAACAATAGTCTTTAAGCCAACCATCCATCCATCCACCCATCCATCAATTCCTCCATCCATCTTCTACTACTTATCCAGGATTGGGTCATGAGGGCAGCAGTCAAAGCCCAGGCTTCCCTCTCCCCGTCCACTTGGTCCACCTCTTCCAAGGGAATCCTGTGGTGGTCCCAGGCAAGCCAAGAGACACCGGCCCTCCAATGTGTCCTGAGTCTTCTCTGGGGTCTCCTCCTGGTGTCTAGGAGGCGTCCTTACCAGATGCCAAAGTCACCTAATCTGACTCCTCTCCACATGGAGGAGCAGCGACTCTGCTCCACTTTGAGCCCTTACAAGATGGCAAACCTCCTCACTCTACCCTCTAAGGGAGAGCCCCAATACCCTGTGGAAAAAACTCATTTCAGCCGCTCCGCAACCATGCTCTTTCAGTCACGACCCACAGTCGGACCCTCCTCTCCAGCACATCTGAACAGACTTTTCCAGGGAGCTGAGGAGTGTAGTTGGAGAACACCCTCCAATCCTCTTTTAAATAGGATGATCACCACCCCAGTTTGCAAATCCAACAGTCCTGTAATGGGGCAGACAGCCCCAAGACAGACCCACAACATCCAGAGGATTGAGGAACCCAGGGCGGATCTCATCCACCCCTGGGGCCCTGCTGTCTTAACCATGAGCTTGTTCATGAATGAATGTTTGGTCTCTAAATATTCTAAAAGGGTGTGTGCCATAAGACAACTCTGTTGTTGGGAACCTGGGTTATTAGTTCCTTTCACCTCAGTTCTTGCAGATCTCCACCAGAGGCCCTCCAAGCAGCAGCCCTGCAGGAGGGTTGACTTCAGTAGGTGTGCAGTGCACACTTGTAGATCAAATCTCATCAGACCAAGGTTAAGAGCACCCTGTTGCCAGCCCTTCAGTGCCAGAGTGTTAACCAAGGGGGGTTACCTCTACCAGCGTCCTGGACCTAATCTTGCTCTCTCCATCCTGGACCTAATCTTGCTCCCTCCTGGCTTCTTATGATAAACAAGATAAACTTGATAAACTTCTTATGATATTCAACAGCTACCTCACAGGTCGGCCGCAGTACGTGAGGCTGGGGAACATCACATCGGACACCATTGTGAGCAGCACGGGGGCGCCACAGGGGACGGTCCTGTCTCTCTTCCTGTTGACGCTCTACACCTCGGACTTCAGGTTCTCCTCGCAGTCCTGCCACCAGCAGAAATTCTCAGATGACTCTGCCATCGTGGGCTGCATCAACGGAGGCCAGGAGGAGGAGTACAGGAGCGTGGTGGACAGGTTTTGTGTCGTGATGTGGACTGAACCACCTGCAGCTCAATGTGTCTAAGACAAAGGAACTAGTGGTGGATTTCAGGAAACAAAGGACCCACCTGAATCTGGTCCCCATCAGGGGTACAGAAGTGGACATTGTGGACACCTACAAGTACCTGGGTGTCCACTTGGACAATAAACTGGACTGGACTTTGAACACCAATGTCATCTTCAAGAAGGGTTACAGCCACCTGTTCTTCCTCAGGAGGCTCAGATTTTTCAACGTCTGCAGGACCATGCTGCAGATGTTTTACCACTCGGAAGTGTCCAGCTGGTGTCTACGTTGTTGTGTGCTGGGGCAGCAGGCTCAAGACCGCTGACACCAACAGACTCAATAAACTCATCAGGAGAGCTGGATCTGTCCTGGGAGTGGAGCGAGAGTCTGTTGTGCAGGTGTCAGAGAGAAGGATGCTGAGGAAGCTCCTCAGCATCATGGACAACGTCCATCACCCCCTGCATGCCACACTGACATCCTGTCAGAGTTCTTTCAGACGTAGATTGATACCACCAAGGAGCCCCACTGAACGCCACAGGAGGTCTTTCCTACCTGAGGCTATCAGACTTTTTAATTTCTCTTCCTTCAGCTGAAGGGAATATTCAAATCTTTGTACTTTTTAAGACCTTAAAACACTTTATAGCCTTGACTTTGACAATTTATGGTTTTATTTGTATTTCTTAGTCTCCCTCCTTCCTACAATTATTTATTATTGTTATGTTTTACTTGAAACTCTGGCACAACAATTTCCTTTGGGATAAAGAAAGTTGTTCTTATTCTTATTCTTAATCTTAAACCTCAAACTCTGCGGATTCTGGGGTTCCTCTTCCCACAACTGGCTTGACAAAGCTCTTCTTTCCACAGCATAACCTGTCTGCCCTCTAACAAACTCTATGCTCCAACTCTCCTTAAGTTCAGGATTCAGCTGTCTCTACGCACAACTGGCTTCACAAGGCTCCTCTTCCTTCCTCAGCCATAGTAAAACCTGTCTGCCCTCTAACAAACTCCATGCTCCAACTCTCCTTGAGTTGGAGAATGAAGTCTCCTCGACACTCCTCTGAACTACTTCCACACAGACTCACTCTCCCAGATTCCATCCATCCCTTTTGGGCAGATCATCATCTCCACATTGCTGAGACTACTGTGACTCCAGAAACAACCCAGACACAGCACAATCATGCATTAATTTCTTGGTAAATTACCCCCTTAAAACACCTTACCTCTTCAGAGTGTTTTGTATTTGGGTCAGGTACTTGCATAAAACCATGACATCTGTTGTGAATTGGCGTCCCGTAACTTCACTTGACATGCACACAAACACTAAAAAAACACTAAACAAAATCTTGCTGCTGATTTGATCTGAGCAGGGGTAAAAAAAAATTAAAAAGTGGTAAAGTACTCCATGCCTGTACAAACGTTTCCAAAAAGGCAATTTGTCATCTAAAATGTTGAATGGATACAAATATCTGTGAATGTGCTAATTTTCCAACCCCAGTGAATGCAATTCACTGCAAAGCAGATCATTCTGGTTTGAATAATTTAAGATCAGTGATTAAGACATCCCACTGGATTATGTGCATCTTATTTTACACACAGTTCTATGTAACTAATCACATAAGACAGATGAGCCTGTGCCTACAGCCATTACCACCATCACCTGGGGACAAGGGTCCCAATTTCTGTGCAAAAATGTCATGGATTATTTTTCACTGCTCATGCAAAGGTATATCCACAATACTTCCAGCAGCTCCCTGTTCTTAAACAGTATGTGTGCTGCATATCTAGGAGAAATGTAGCTAAAGATAAAACAATGAGTATATGTTCAACTTGAATCAACTTTATTGACAGTGTGTTCACACATACAATGAATTTGGCTCTGGTTAACAGTTACACCTCAAAGGCTTGGTTCAATGAAGTTCAACAATGACAAGGGCAGTCGTCTTGGAACCAAGGAACTGAATATTCCCAGTCTAATTCCCTAACATTAAGGTCTGTTAAGCAAGACACTGAAACCCTAAATGCTCCCTGGACACTGCTCATTTAACCCATCCATGACGGGTTAAATGTGAGTGACCCCCCCCCACCCAGAGCAAAGTTTAATAATTCTGTATTAATATAATTAATGGCCCTGCGATTGACTAGCGACCAGTCCAGGTTGTACCCTGCCTCTCACCCAAAGAAAGCTGGGATAGGCTCCCGCGACCCTAATGTAGGATAAGCGGTGGATGATAGATGGATAATTATATTGTTTCTTTTCTATTCTGTTTTGTTAGTGACCACTCCAGACCAGAACTCAGACCTACACAGCTATTCTACATTTCAGCATTTCATGTCTTTTACTCAACCACTAGCTGGCATTCCTCTAAAAATGGCATTGTTTTGGGGCACTGACAACTTGCAGGTGCAGACTATGTATTTTTACCATCACAACATATAGCAATAATTCAAAGATACCAGGCTTGGGTACATAGGAAACAGACCTCTCCATCACTTGCTACACAGAATCATTTAGGAAAGAAAAAGCAGCAGCATAAGCACACACACTAATCCTTAATAGGGCGTGTGACACAATTGATAGATATTACAAATGTAATAAAATTGTGATAAAATATTGCTTCAACATCAAGAAATTAAAGTTAAAATGTGTGGTGTGAACATCAGAGACCTTTTTTAAAATCACTGTCAGCATTTTGAATGTAAATTCAAATTTGCTCAAAATAGTTTTTAATAAAACTGTGTAAAAACATGTGTAAAAACTTTTTACACATGCTTAATGACAAGTGCCAGAGTAAAATTCTTCCACTTTAAACACAGAACACTCTTTGTTTGACTATTCAATATTGTAAGAAGGAAAAAAAAAACAGGCAATAATGCAGCTCACAGTAAAAGATCTTGTGATTTAATGGGATAAAGTGAGTCAGACCATCACCCTTTACTGAAAGGGGAACGAGATTGATGTTGACAGGTGTTTTCTGTTGTTATGAACATAGATGAACAAATGTAATGCAACCCAATTTTTTTACAAATGTGAAAAACGTCTGCATGCCCAGGGGCTTGGTTTTATACACCTGTGACCATGGGAGTGATTGGAACACCTGATTCTGATTATTTGGTTAGGTGAATACTTTTGGCCATATAGCATATGTTAAATTCTGTATCACATCTGAAGTATGAATAATTAAACAAATATGTGAGTAAATATATGTAGCAGTGCATGTTTTGAAATAAACATTAACAAAAACTGTAGTCAGTGTTATCAAAACCAACCTTGATGTACTTGGAGGGTGAAGTTGGATTACTTGGCTGAGTCATGCCAAAGCTGATCATTGAGGTCAATTCAGATTCAGGGTCCCAGTCTGATTCTGTCTGGAATGTACTCACACTCATTTGGTCGTAACTCCTGATGGAGAAAAGAAGGAAACAGGGGGGCAGGAGGTGGGTGAATGGGGGAGAGCTGTTTTAAAGAATGCTATGTCATAAGCTTTGTCTTGTTAATGTAAAATTGGTCTGCTTGTCCAAAGTACAGTCTCTTGAGGCACAATTAACCAAAAAAAAAAGATTTTTTTGTTTTTAGGGCAAATTGCTTTTTCCATTTTCCCTTTTAATAACAAAAAGAAACAAGACAAGCATTGATACCTGATGCATAGTATTCACTTCCTTATGGCAAATAACACTTTCCTAGAAATAAACTACTTAACATGCCACTGAGCATTCTGATACATTTGTGAGGCATGAAGAGGCTCAATTACGAAAGGGGAGTGTGTCTGTGTAATGACAGCTATCTTGTTCCCCTAGGTGTTGACAAGAAAAGCACACACAGATTTTACCCATAATTATATTTACTTAAGTTCTGTTCATTTCTAGAAGAGAGGAGGTATGGAGGTATGGAGAACAAAGTCCTTTTACTTTTGTGTTTTGTTGTTCTGAGCACTGTCCTTTTTCAGAACAAGACATTTCCAAAACAAAGACTTGGGATATGAATATTAGATTTGAGCTTTGTTTTCTTTCGACAGCAGTGAAACCAGACAGCTAATGGATTTGTGGTGGGTCAACTACAGCTTAACTGTCAACAGCTCAGCAAAATATATCATCTAGTTGCATTCCTAATAGAGCTATGTATATCATGTTAATGACTACACATCTAATGTAATACAATGTAGAATTGTTTAATACATCATTTTTTGTATTTACCTGGTCTCCGAGTTAAAAGGTCTCCCAGTTAAATCTATATAAAATGAATTAATTCATTAATAAAGGCATCTTATTTGATTTTATGCATTTTTTGTTGCTGGTCTACAATTAGTTTTACTTCTTTGATTCTAATTCATCCAAACATCCATTCAAGGGTAAACATTTCCTTCAAATGTGGCTCTATTGAAATGAAAAACACATTGTCAGGTCATGTTGACACATGTAGCTATAGAGATTAACAGGAGCTAGTATCAAAGACAGTTAAACTGGAATAATTCTGTGGAATCTACTGCTAGTGTCCTGCTGTAGAGACCTCTACTATGTGAGATGAATTAGATAACCATGTTGACTTTTCACATGTTGCCTGTCACGGCATCATATAATAGAAGATGGTTAGCTGCTCCTTAGGCCAAGAGGACATAGCTTCTATTATTCACAGCAATTATTCAAATACTATCAGGTTTAGCCATGCTCTTGCCCTGGAGCATTGCAAACACCAATGCTGCACAGCCTGACATGCATGTAAGTGCATGGGTTCATTTATGCACTCTTACAGGAAAGAATTTTCATTACTCAGACTTCTAGCCAATGCTTTCATACATTCTTTGCTTTTTGAAAAATAAAATCAAAGAGAGTTAACAAATATTGAAATGAACACAAAACCATACACAGTCATTTGAACCCAACACATATCCAAATATTTAGATTGTCTGCAAGGTCATGTTGCCAATGACCTAGTGCCATTTGAACACAGTGATAGCACATTGTGACAGTTGAATATAAAACTGACTTAAGTATAAAAGTAAAGAGCGAAACACTTGTGAAATCTGTCTGATATTCTAACAGCAAAAACCTGCTCCAACCTGTCTGAAATTTTCTGTTACACCATGGGGAAAAGCTGTACTGTTCTCTGCACACTTGATTTGAAGGAATTTTCACAGCTAATGTTTTTATTGCACCATTAAACAGGGCAGAAACCCTCCAGCAACATTTATTTAAGAGAGAAGCTGTTTCTTGGGGTATTTTTTGGTGAATTTTTATTTTGAGTTTACCTTTTCTCCACTTAAAATCCAATATTGATCAAAAACTTGTGGAACTAATGCTGAGAGAATGTGGAATAAGTAAATGTTTCTTTCAGAAGATACATTTCTTCTGAACTACTGCTCCTTGTAAGAGATGGGCAGCACTGGATCTACATGGTATACATTGAGTAAAGTTGTGACCAGGAACTACAAAATATTATTTTAAGATCAAGTAAGACATAATCTAATCCTCACAAATGACATTTGAGAATATCTTAACAACAATTCAACCTATCACAGTACTTGGCTACAATGTGTATTTCTATTTTGGTTTTTGGACTGAAGAGCATTTCTTCTCCCTTATAACTCAAACTTTATTGTCTCTCACTGATGAACTGACAGTTCAACTAATAGATGAACCATATGTACTGTATGTATATATATATACAGCCATACATATGGTCCCTCGTGTGTGTATATATATATATATATATATATATATATATATATATATATATATATATATGGCGGGCAGTCCAGGGTGTACCCCTAACCCAGCATACCCCGCGACCCTGAGTGTAGGATAAACGGAAGAAGATGGATGGATGGATATATATATATTTAAAAACAAAGTATGTATGTTTATATAGGATTATGTGTGTATGTGTGTGTGTGTGTGTGTGTGTGTGTGTGTGTGTGTGTGTGTGTGTGTGTGTGTGTGTGTGTGTGTGTGCGTGTCCGTGTGTGTGGATGTTTGTGCTTGTTTATAGGCAGAATAGTGAAAGAGATTGTCAAATATTGTTTTTGCTTAAAATGCCCCTCCCAAGCTTAAGTTCCTTAGATAACCCCGGCCTCAGGCATACTTTTCCGGTTTATCAAGATATCAGATTGAAAAGTGGCACGAAGGATAGTTTTGATTCTGACGCATTAAAAAAACACTGGTTTGCAAAACCCTTGTCATGAAACTGTCTCTTTTGTCAGGACAAAAAAACGGGCTGATACAGTCAACAAATTACACCTCATATCGCGTTGATAGAGTTACAAAAATATTTCAATAGAAAAGAATAGGTCAGAGCAGGATGTTCAGGAGAACAGGAGGAGACTCAGACTTTTGGCGTCTGTAGTGTACCTTCTACCAGTCTATGGTAGCCAGCGCACTCATCTTCCCTTTAGTGTGCTGGTGGGGCGGTGACAGGCTCAACAAGCTAATGAGGAAAGCCTGCTCTGTGGTGGAACTGAACCTGGACCATCTCCAATCGGTGGCAGTGGGGATGGTGAAAGACATACTGGGAGCTATCCTGGACACTCCTTCCCAACCCCTGCACGGCAACCTGTGGGTGTTGGGCAGCTCTTTAACCCAAGGTTCATCCCACCCTAATGCAGAACTGAACACTTTAGATGCTCACAGCCATCAGACTGTATATCAGCAGTCTGGACGGCACACAACTCTAACCGGCCAGAGGTGCATCTGTGCTACCACAACCTCACTACCTCACCCATTCATTCACGTGTCATGCCCTAAGTGTGTTGTCTTTTTTTATCCTGTTGGTATCAGCCCACGTGCTTCTTTCCTACCAATTTTTGTTTATTTATTTAATTCTTCTTAGTGCTATTGTCACTGTGTTTATGTTGTTTAGTTTTCATTGTCTACTTTCATCCTTACTGTCCCTTACTGTGTGCCCCCCCATTTTTCCCTATACTGTTGATCACAATACATGGTATGTTTGACACACAAAAAGCCATCCACTTTGTACCATCATTATATCATCCCTCCATTCATTTTCTTCTGCTTATCCTGCACTCATGGTCGAAGGGGATGCTGGAACCTATCCCAACTGTTGTTGGGTGAGAGGCTGGGTATACCCTAGACTGGTTGCCAGTCAATCACAGGGTCACAAAGAGACAAACAACCATTCAATCTCTTATTTATACATTACATATACTATTTTTTCCAATTAACTTTCTACATGTTTTTGATAGTGTGAGGAAACCAGAGAATCTGAAGGAAACCCATGCAGACACGGGATAACGTGCAAACTCCACATAAAAAGGTCCCATGTCGGAATCAAACCAGGGTCTGTCGTCCTCTAGAAGGAGCCTGAGCTGGTGAGCGAGGCTAAGAGATTCCAACTAGATATAGTCGGACTCACCTCGATGTACAGTGTGGCATCTAGAACCAGGCCTCTCAAGAGGGACTGGACTCAGTGCCTGCCCGTTTGGTTTAACCCGGTGGACAAGACAGTAGCCTCTCTCCACCTTCAGGTGGGGGGACGGATTCTGACTGTTGTTTGTGGCTATGCACCCAACAACAGTTCAGTTACCCATCACTCTTGGGGTCCCTAGAGACCTGCAAGAGAGCGCTCCTACCAGGTAGTCTCTTGTTATACTGGGAGACTTCAACTCTCACGTGGGCAACAACAATGCGACTTGGATGTGATTGAGTGGAACGGCAACCCTGATCTAAATCTGAACGGTGTTCTGTTATGGGACTTCTGTGCTCATCATGGATTGCCCATAACAAACACCATGTTCAGGCATAAAGGTGTCCATATGTGCACATGGCAACAACACACCTTAGCCCATAGTTCTTTGTATCGTCAGACTTGTGACTGAATGTCCTGGTCACTCAGGTGAAGTGTGGGGTGGAGCTATCTACTGATCACCACCTGGTGGTGAGCTGGCTCCAATAGTGGAAGACGATGCCAGTCAGACCCTGCAGATCGAAACGTAATGTGATGGTCTGCTGGGAACGTCGAGCAGAGTCCCCTGTCAGCAGTGAGGAATGCCGTCATACTGAAGAAGGAGTCCTATCAAGCCTTTCTGGCCTGTGGGGCTCTGGAGGCAGCAGACAGGTCTGCTTCGGTGGTTGCCGAAGCAAAAACTTGGGCGTGGGAGGCGTTTGGGGAGACCATGGAGAATGACTTCCAGTGGGCGTTGAGGAGATTCTGGTCCATAATCTGGCAACTCAGGAGGGGGGTAGTAGTGCTCCGTCAACACTGTGTACAGTGGAAACAAGGTGCTGCTGACCTCAACTTGAGATGTTTTAGATCAGGGGCAGGAATACTACTGAGACCTCCTCAACCCTGTCGGAACGCCATCCAATGAGAAAGCGGAGCTGGGGGACTCTGCTGACCTCTAATTACTTCAGCTTCCTGAGCAGGTACTGACGTTGGTGACATTTCCTGATGATCTCCTCAGTGTTAGAGGAGAACTTCAGGAGGTTGTAAAAGACAGTGCCCAGGTATCTGGTCCCCCAATTGCCCTTCGTGGGAGAAAGTTTTTCTGTCTTTATTCCTTCACCGTTTCTACTGGCTCCCCCTGTATGGTGGTGGTGATTACCTCTGCCAGTTGCCTCTGTCTTCTGGAGAATGTGATGAGCATGTCCTTAGTCTTGCTCATATTTAGCTACAGGCAGGAGGCTATGCACTAGAGTGTGAAGTCCTGGAGGGCTGAGCCGTGGTGGAGTGCGGGACCAGACAGTAGGAACAAGAGGACAGTGTCGTCGGCGTACTTGAGGCAGTCCTGTTGGGTGGACCTGCAGTCGTCAGCGTAGAGGATGAAGAGCATGGAGGAGCAGGGGAGACAGGATGCAGCCTTGCGGTGAGACACTGGAGGTTAAGAGAGTGTCAGAGAGGACGTTGTTTGCTAGAACCCTCTGGGATCTGTTGGTGAGGAAGCTGATGATCTACTGGATGAGCCAATGGTTATCAGCAGAGAGCTGAGAAGTCAGTAAAAAGGAGCCTGGATATGTTGAGGGGGGTTTCCAGGTATTTGTGTTTAGAATAAGTGAGGAAGATCTTGGCATCATTCACCCCTCTGTGAGCCCTATAGCTGAAATTGGAGAGGATCAACCAGGGGTTCAGTTACTCTGGTATTGTGAATTTTTACAATTCTCCCCAAGGCCTTCATCAGTAGAGAGCTGAGAGTCACTGGCCTGAGGTAGATCAGGGCCTTAGGGGTTCCCCTTTTTTGGGGTGGGAATAACTGTTAAGAGTTTCCACATCTGGGCCACTGTGCTATAGGGCAGGAAGTTATGAAAAAGGAGATGGAAATCTCCAACCAGCTGCTCAGCACAGTACTTGAAGGTATGTCCACAGATCCTGTCTGGACTAGGCGCTGTAGAAACTCTAGTTTTCCTAAGGGCTCTCACCTCCTCCTCTGAGTCGAAGACCAGGGCAGGGCAGTCTTGTTTGAGAGTAAGGCTACAACCTGAGAGTAGAGACTAAGGTCTCTATGTGGTATCTGTTGTCACTCTCAAAGTGGGTGAGAAAGGAGTTGTGGTTGTTGGGGAATGATGTTGGGTTACTCCCTGGGATTCAAATGGGGGCGGGGGCGGGGGGGTGGGGGGTGACTGGGGGAAGCAGCGTTCACTGAAGCCATATTTTTGATTCCCTGTCATGCTGAGGCAAAGGTTTGCTCCACCTTGTTCTTATAACTCAGCTTGGCAGTTCTTATAGCTTGTTTGACCTCCTTATTTACCTCCTTCTTCTCAGCCTCAGAGCCGGAAAAGAAGATTATTTTTTTCTTATCGAGTCTTTTATAGTTTTTTGGTCACCCAGGGTTTATTGTTAGCACACATGGTGACTATTTTTGAGGGCATGACAATGTGTCATATGACATTGTGAGTGGGGGGGTTTAGGAGGTTTGGGAAATCTTGGCCTGGGGTGTGCAGAAATGGTGGAGTGTCAGAATGGTGGAACAGCTGGAGCAGCCATTCCCTGAAGTACCGGAGATCCAGTCAGTATAGCAAGGTAGATGGGACCGGGGAATTGCTGTGTATTCCATAGTATACGGAGTGAGCTGATAACGCTGGTTGTGTTAGTTGTGTTGGCTATGTTAGCTCGGGCTGCTAATTTAGTCTTTGTTATGGTTAGCTTATTGTTAGTCCATCGGACAAAATGTCTGCTGCAGCAGGAGTTGTGGTGAAAGGGAAGACATCCAAGATGAGGAGAAGATGGGGAAGGTGAAAAGGGGAATATATATTAAAAAAAAAAAGACAAAAAACTAAGCTAAAAAACATAGCAAACCAAAAAACAAATTGAAAAAGCTAATCCCTGCGCCGTCCTGGCATCACAACAGCAGTGATCCAGAACCCAGAACAGGACCTTAGAGGGTGAGGAGATGCCTGAGGAATGGAGAAGATGGTGCCCATTTTTAAGAATAGGGGGGATGTGCAGCATTTCAGTAACTATAGAGGGATAAAGTTACAATGAAGTTATCAGAAAAAGTAGTGGAAACTAGACTGAGAGCAGAAAGCTGCAATTGTGAACAGCAGTATGGCTTCATGCTTAGAAAGAGTACTAAAGATGCAGTATTTGCTATGAGAATGCTAAGAGACGTACACAGAAGGCCAGAGGGAGCTGCATTGTGTTTTTGTAGACCTAGAAAAAGCATACGACAGGGTGCCAAGAGGGGAACTCTGGTATTGTATAAGGAGATCTGGAGTGGCAGAGAAGTATGTTAGACTGGTGCAGGCCATGTATGCTAGCTGTGAGACAGTGGTGTGGTGTGCTGCAGGGGTAACAGAGACGCTCAAGGTGGAGTTTGGACTCCATCAGGGATCAACTCTGAGCCCCATCTTGTTTGCAGTGGTGATGGACAAGTTGATAGATAAGGGTAGAAGGGTAGACAGGAATCTCCATGGACAATGATGTTTGTAGACAACATTGTGATCTGTAGTGAGAGCAGGGAACAGGTTGAGGAACATTTTGAGAAGTTGTGGTATGCTCTGGAAAGGAGAGGAGTGAAGGTTAGTCGCAGCAAGACAAAATATATGATCTCCAGGGAGTGGAGATCAAGAAGTTGGAGGATTTCAGGTATTTGGGGTCAACAATGCAGAGCAACAGAGACTGTGGGAAAAAGGTAAAGAAATGGATGGGATTGGGTGGAGTGTCAGGGGTAGAATGCCAGAATGGCAGGAAAGGTTTACAAACAGTGGTGACACCAGTGATGTTGTAAGGTCTAGAAACAGCGGCAATGACAAAAAACAGGAGGCAGAGCTGTAGGTGTGCAGAGATTAATACATTGAGATTCTGTTTGGGAGTGATGAGGATGGATAGGATCAGGAATGAGTCCATCACATGTTGGATGTTTTGGAGAGACCGATGGAGAAGCCAGAGAAGCCAGGCTGAGATGGTTCGGTCACTAACAGAGGAGGGATAGTGAATATATTGGTAGACAGATGCTAGACTTGGAGCTGCCAGGTAGTTCTAGAGAACAACCAAAGAGAAGAATTATGGAGAGAGAGAGTTTGAGAGGGGGTATAAATTGGTTGGTGTGAGAGAGCAGTATACAGAGAATGGGATTAAATGGAGAAGGTTAATTTGCTGTGGTGAACACAGAGGGGAAAAGCTGAAAGGAAAAGAAGAAGATTCTCCTATTGTCATTGTCTCTGTTTTGTTTTTGTAAAAAGCTCATCAGGTACAGAAACAGACAAACAAAGGGTTAGCTCTTTGGAGGCAAATCCAAATTCTGTTGGTACACAATACAACTAGATATAAAGTGGGGAGAACAAGTATTTGATACACAGCTGATTTTTCAGCTTTCCCCACTTGCAAAGCATGTAGAGGTCTGTAATAGAGGTCTGTCATTTTATCATAGGTACTCTTCAACTGTGAGTGACGGAATCTAAAACAGAAATCCAGAAAAACACATTGTAAGATTTTTGTATGAACGCTGACCTTCGTTTCGGTTTACACAGACTCAAAATACACACAAGAATTAATGAAGGGACTCCGACTCACTATTTTTTTTCTGGTGTTAAGAAGTTACTCAATTGCAGTGTGTCCTTTAAAACAAATGCAATAAAAAGGCTGTGCTGACTTTAAATTGGTATAATTGATCGGTTCGTTATTGTAATGTATTTTTGTGCTAAATATCTGTTACTTTATTCATTTTGGTGTCATCTAATATCCCTCATGAGCAAGGAGACCCATAATTCTGAATTGTATCATCCAGCTGCCACTACCTCAACAGGTAGTAAGGTAGACCCGCCCAAAACCCTTGCAGTTATATTCGGAAATTCCCCACAGGTCATTGGAACTGGAGAAGCCTCTCGGATAAGGGGTGAAACGTCTTCCAGTGAAGACATTCAGGTCCAGTTGTCACAGCAAAAAGATTTCAACAAGAATTCAAGACTGAGAACCCCCACAGACAAATAGCTGAATACTTCAACTATTTTTGTTTTTTTTCTTCTCTGCTCAAATGCTACATGATCTTTATATGAACTTACTTCAGTATAACATCTTGTTGTCCGCACCAGATTAAATTACAGCACCTATCTATAATGCAGGCAGGATCTACCCAATCATTATCACTATTAATAATAATATCATTATATTGTTATATCTAAATAATAATAATTCAATAACAAAAAAAGGTTAATAATTATTTGTAAAATTGCATTACATTTACACAATGACTCCTTTGCAAAGAAAAATTGTATAAAAATCGCAAACATCAATGCAAACACTTCAGGGGATGTGACATATGCTTGTGAACTTGTCCTGATCATTGACTGACAGGGTATCTATGCAACTGCTTTCTATTAAGACTGCATAGTCAACTAAAGGCAGGATGATAAAGATGATCCACTTGCAATACTTCAATGATTTTAGGTCAAGGACCTCCAAAACTCATGGGGCAACATGTTTGTGCAGGGAACGCCTACTCTATGTTGTATTTAATACCAGGGCCAATATCTACATTAGTTGCCAATAAAATGATAATTGTGCAAGCTATTCAAATTGGCCATTTTATTTTAAACATAAATGTGAAAACAAACAAAGAGATGGCTCATTAGGGCCACTAGCATGCATAACATACAATACAGGTTACCTTATCTATGATACTTAGGTATTTGGTTAATGAACAGAATCCCATTTTGTTTTGTTTTGTTTTGTTTTGTTTTGTTTTTTTATGGCTGGTGCCCAACTTAAGAGAGGACCTGTCGGAGCAAATTTTGCCTATCTCATAGAACTACTTTTACTGACTTCTCAATTACGTCTAAACTTTACATTAGTGAAAGCACCTCGTGGGTATAACACCTGATTACAACTGACTGAATTGTTTTTTACATGTTAATTTGGTCAACAAAGAACTTAATCTGCCATACATTTTGCCTGATTGATTGTTGATTCATACCAACATTTTTGTCTGTGAACAAAAAACAAGTTTTATGATCAATTCTGACACAAGCAGAATTGTGGTTAATTGAAATAAGAAAAACGTAGAAATCATACATTGTATCAACATTGCAGCCATATCACATGACTATAATTGTTGTCAATTGCTCACTGTGTAACTTCTCCATATATTTCTGTTTATCAGCACTGCCCCAACTGTCTTTAAATTTTTGTAAATACTAAATTTGACTGAGCAATATTAAATTAGACCAAAAGGTTAAAAATGACATGCCTGCAAGACAGGTTTGGTAAGTTGAAAACTTTACTTCCTTGTATCTAAAAGCATTTGCCAGTGATGATCAACCTGACATGAGGAATTGGATTTTCCACTACCAGCCAGTTGTTTATTTCACTAGTGTCTATTTCCATCTCAGATGTTCTGATTCACGATAGATAATTAGTTTAGAGGAGAATTTAAAAAGATGTCTCCGGCACTGAAGTACAAATATTTATTGGGTAACCAACTTGGTTTAATGGTCGGCCTCCCTCCTTTTTTCTGTTTGAGGGTTCCAATGACAGTGAAAATCAGAGGCATAATTCTGTTAAAATGTATTTCCAGAGTATGATGCAAAATGTACTTCACAACCACACACAATGCTTTGACTGCATGAAGACTTTGACACAACAACAGGATTTCGAAATATTAGGATGTTAAAATGTATCCAGTTTTTTTTCCAGTAAATAATGAAAACGTATCACATCTTTGATTATGTGTTACTCACTAGCCCCATAGAACCACAAACATTAAACAATATCAAACTAATAGTTTGATTAATGATATCTTGACATTCCTCAAGTTATGTGAGATCAATAATTATTGGGCCAACTGAAATCCGGTGCTGGTGTAGAATTTGTTGTTCAAACCAACATTAGAATTGACTTTTCACGACACAGATTAAACTAATAGTCTCTAGGGCGGAACTGGGTAATATTTTCAGATTTTTTTGAATCAGTGTTTTTCTATAGTTTCCTTTTAAAGTAATACTACAGTATGTTCTGCTCTCCAGAGTTAATGCAGGTTTGCAACATAACGTTGACACAGTAATTAAATTGCCTCCATTCCTTTTCAAGACTGGAAAATGCTGAAAATAAAAACCAAACTGGAATTCATTTGATATGATACCATTATGACCTTTTTCATTTTAGATCTGTGGTTTTGTTGGCTTATAAGCTACTGTGTTATATTTTATTCAAATTGTCTGTTTGGTGCTTGTGACAATTATTTATTACAGCCATAAATTTCAGTCATGGTAAATTAGGTTTCACTGAATTGCAATAAATTGTGCCTGTCTTGAAAAAGTGGCCGTATTTCTTACTTTACAACAACTTATATGTCTTAGAAAAATAAGAAAGACATGTGTGCTCTTATGGTCTTACATGTTGCTGGAGAAGCTGTCCAGTTCATCAGTTCGAGGGAAAAACACGTCTGCCCCTTCGTCTTCACACCTTGATTTATGGCGTTTTATCTTGAACGGTAGCAGCCGCCTTGTCTTTTTCTCCTTTGGTAAAACAGGTAAATTATCAACCGGTAGCTCGGGGGTTCCTCCTGAGTTGAACAATTTTGAGCTCCTGGACTTGTCTGTGGGGATGCTTGGCAGTTCATCTTTCATGGAGGACGGCCGTTTTTCCTCCTTGGTTTCTCTTTCTGGTGACTTCTTTTTAAATACATTTTTCATTCTCAGCGAGACAGATTTACTCATGTTTAGAATTTTCACCGAAGACTGTGAACAGAGACTGTCATTCTAATTATATCCGTTGGAAGAGTGACTATCTAGTCAAACCTGCAGAACGAGTAACTGCCGAGGCCCCTGGCCAATCGTGTATGGATAGAAAAACAAAGTTAGACGTGATTAAAAAGTACAATGTTACCGGTAACCTTCAAAATAAAGGCTGCGGAGCGCCTCGTGATATATTTACTATTTCTGGGCTTTTAAATGTGCTTAATATCTCTGAATAAGAAAAATGCAGGATCGCGAACAAAGCAATTTTTCTGTTTTTTCAAACTATAAAATCATACACCTAGCGGTACTGTTCGATATATTGCACACATACACGTTCATATACGGTATAGTCCTATATGCATGTGTGTCTGTGTATATATTGCCACTGGCTGAGGTTTCAGCGGGCCAGTGGGGTAAAGCGCTTCAACTGCAATGCATTTTGATTAAACACAAAGGTTATAGATGACTTTTCGATCAAACACAAAGGTTATAGATGACCATGCATGAAGTGGAAAAACTACAGGCTGTTATTAAGGCTGTATAGGGCAAACAGTCTCCTTCCCCTGTGCAATGCTCCAGCAGGAGTGTGCAACAATCTTGGGTAAATTTGGACCAACTGTCAAAGAAAGGGATACTGGGAAGTGCCTCCAAATAGGCTATATATAAAACAAAGTAGATACATGCACACACACAGATACATATGCAGTAACCAGTCATGCCACACCATAATTATTACACACAAAAATTCAATAAAACATAAAATATTTAGACACGAGATGCTTATCACCCAAAATGTTATAATTTATTTAATCCAAAACATTAATTCATATGGCACTAAATCAAGTGAAATGTCCTCCTTTTTGGTTTCTTTCTATTGGGGAGTGGCTCTCTCAACCTTTAATGCCTGAATTTCAATTTATAAAAACATTATTAATGAATATATATATATATAAAAAAAAGTTTTACATGTGTTTATTTATGTATTTCCTGATTAATTTCAAACAGAAGATGAAACATTAAAAATCCTTTGATAGTTTTGTTGTGAATTCTGAAGTATGAATGATAGTCAAAAAGCTACCCCATATTTTTGGGTCATCGCCAAACAAGAATAATCGTCAGTCCATAGCGGAGCCTGTTTTCAGACACGTATTTCCAACTACAAAAATGACAGACAGACAAAGTCATACTGTTTTTAAGTAAGCGCGTAGCAAAGTTTGAAAATCTGAGTTTTTTTTGTCAAGACAGAACACATAATTTCTGCAACTAAATAAATAATTCTGTTTTCTAGATTCAAGATTCAAAACATTTATTGTCATATGCACACCGTGGAAACGTATTTCCCTGTACAATGAAATTCTTTACTGTCTGCAGTGCATTTGGCCAGCATGCAACTGAGTTAGAAAACATGTCTGCCACGGAGGGCGTCATGTTGCATGTAAGAGAAGAGATGAAAAAGTAAAAATGACTACAGAAAAAAAGAAAAATCAGGGCACAGGGACATGACCGTTAAAGAGTACTTGGCTACTTCTGTAAGAAAGAACAACTGTCCCTAAATGCAACTCATTCTCAACCAACATAGCATCACAAGTACAGCTTGAAAGTAAGGCAACAGCATCTATTTCAAAATCCTCAGAGGGTAGATAAAGTGAAAAGCTCTGGGTTGTAAACTGACTATCCAGTGTATGATGTCACTGAGTGTATATTTCATTAAAATTTAACATTTAATAGTCACTTATGCAAGTGGGTTATATCAGCCAAACTAAACCATGTGTCTACTTCATTTCAAATGTAAAATATCTCATTATTAACCAACACTTCATGACAATGATTGTTTCACTGTCTAATTTCAACTATCAACAGAAGGGAATATAATCAATGTTATACATTTTACAACACACATGAAAGTCATTGTGATTATGAAATAGCATATACATTTTTATGAAATTTCAATTCTCAATTTAAACAAATTTTGTAGATTGTATACTCTATCTATCTATCTATCTATCTATCTATCTATCTAGCTATCTATCTATCTATCTATCTATCTATCTATCTATCTATCTATCTGTATTAATATATGTATACATGTGTACGTATTTCTTCTTTTAGATAATGATCACTGGTTAATTTTGACAGTTTAATTACATATTGAGGAAAAACAGTATGCTGTAATGTCGTGCAGATCATATTTTCAAGTTTCATGGGGCGGCAGAAGATGGATTGATGGAGGGACGGAAGTTTCATGGGATAGGCTGCACTGATAATGAAAAATGAATGAATTAAAGAATCACAATTTCTAACACTGTATTCCTTAATTTATTTCAGCAACTGAAACTGATACATATGCCATCCCCGTGATTAACTTGATTACTTGAATTAATTCTAATACGATAGAAATAGTTTTGTGTGACTGTAACCAGAAGTACGATGAAATGATTTTTAACCTCTACACACCATGCAGAGATTGTAACATCTGGGGACCCAATTAATCTTGTCAAATGTATTTAAGGCTCCATATTTTGGCAATCACGACAGAGTTAAAAAAGAAAACTATTATCTTGAAGGGTGTGTGTGTGTGTGTTCATGCATGCAAGTGTGTGTGTATATTCACATAACTCGCACTTGTTTTTTTTGTGCACATTATTGCACTTGGACTCTGACTGTGACTCATAGGTTTTCATGCTGGCTTTTGAGAGTTTGAGAGTTTGAGGGTCAGTTGAAAAGAAAAAGAAAGAAAAAAGGCATCCATATTGTGACGTGGTCTGTAGTCTGTAAAAGTATACAACTCATACATTACTTGTGAAAAGTGTTATTTGACTAGATCCCTGTGCAAAAACATGTGTAATTTATGAATATTTTTAGAATATGTTTTTGGACAGTGTGTATCATGATCTTTAAAATGAATACTATTTTCATAATCAAATTCAAATATACATGAACATGAGTTTCTTTTATTGCGGTATCAACTGCCCAGACAATTGCTCTTATTTTGAAGGTTACTCATTTTTCTTAAATCTCTCTCTTGACATAGTTAACAGTGATCCTGTTTCGGTAAACACTACATTCTCAGGGAAGGTGAGCAAATGTTAGTCCACCCTTTAATAACCTAATTACATGCACGGATTAATACACATTGTCGGATTAAAAAAATAAATATCATGGACAATTCTACCTAAATCGGTGTAATAAGTGTTTGATTGTTATTCTAAATAAAAAGTAAGCAACTTTACAATACCATAATTTTGTGTTGTTTAAATAACAGGGCAGAACTAGCATTGGCATTTTTTCATGTTTTTGAAATGCATTTCTATATCTCATTTCAGAATCCAGTAAATGAAAAATTCTGTTAATGAAATCATAAAATAATTAATCAATGATTTCATTAGCAAGCTGATCAGTTTATTAATTAATTCTTAATTGATATTTGCTCGCTTTTTAATAAATGAATTATTTTTTAGTCTGTGTCCTCAAGGTCAGGAGTTTTCAAGCCAAAGACATAATGTCTCCATCTATTGGTCACACGGGGACAGCTGCATTGACTTTGAATGCAGTATAGCATACATTTGTCAAGGCAAAAGACATTTGAAAGATGTGTAAATGAGAGAGTGAATGTTCTTCTTTATATCAATTACTGACCACCAACCCATCTTTCACCCAATGACAGCTTGCATAATAAGATAAGATATACTTGGCAGCAAGGTGGCATGTTTTCCTCCTACAGTCCAAAAAAAAAAAAAATGCAGGTTAATTGGACAAAATTGCCCCAAATGAATGAGTGAGTGGTTGTTTAGAAGTTTATTAGGACAGTGTACAAATACATTAAGCACAGAGGCAGAGATGTTTGTACCAGATTATAGCTCATAGCTAATTTCCATCTGTAGTCCTGGACAATACAAATATAAAACTGTATAAAATAGACTATATATAAAATAACTATACAATATACAAACAGGCAATAAAATATGTATTTTGCAAGTTGAAAGTGCTATGTCTATGTATGTGGCCCTGCGATTGACAGGCGGCCAGTCCAGGGTGTACCCCACCTCTTACTGGGATAGGCTCCAGCATCGCTCACAACCCTGAGCGCAGGATAGTTGGCAGAATGGATGGATAAGATATGCTTTATTGATCCCCATAAAGGAAATTCTTTGGTCACAGCCGTGTAACAACAGTATCAATAAATATGGGTATAAATAAATAGAGAAAATTAAAAGATAGCAAGACATCCACAAATAAATAGACAGCAGAGTGAACAACAAGGATAAGAACAACTTTATTAATCCCGAAGGAATTTGTTGTGCCAGAGTTACAGAAAATATAACAGTAATAAATAAAAAGAAAAAGGCAGTATTAGAAATAAAAATAAACTATAAACTGTCTCAGTGAAAGTGTTAAAAGTGATACGTTATAAGTGTTACGTTACCCCCCCCCCCCCCCCCATGGGCGACAGACACAGGTACATGGACTTGCAGGTGGGTTTATTCAAGGGTGTAACTTGAACGAGACCGGACACCGACTGAGACATGGGTCCGACTTAAATACTTGCTTGATTAGTTGAATTCCTTTCTGGTGTGGTGTAGTCTCCAGGTGCAAAGGATAATTGCTGTGATTACTGTGCCGCTGGTCCGGGGACCCGAGGAATCGTGACAATAAGAATAGGCAACAGAATGAAAAAAAAAGACAGCAAGGGTGAGAGTAGAAAACAAAGACAAACGACAACAACATGGAAAAGAACATGAAGAGAGTGACAATAGCAATGACAAAAATAAACAGGATGCGAATGGAAACGGACCAACAAGGACAGAAACATACAACATAGTTAGGACATGACACGTGTGAATAAGTGAGGTAGAGAGGTTGCGGTAGCACAGATGCACCTCCGGACGGTCAGGGTTGTGTGCCGTCCAGGCTGCTGTTATACAGAAATTTGGTACAGAAACAAAGGTTTCTGTAAAAAATATTGAGGTCTGTTTTTTTTATGTATCAATAAAAGGCAAATCAATTACTAAAAAATTATACAATGTGTTTTTCTGGATTTTTTTTTAGATTACGTCATTCACAGTTGAAGAGTACCAATACTAAAAATTACAGACCACGACATGCTTTGTTATTGGGAACTGATGAAAAATCGGTAGTGTATCAAAATCATGTTTTCCCCATTGTAAATATCTGAGAACATGATTTCACTGAAAATGTAACAGATTACCCTGATCCTAGACTGTGCAACCTTGCCCCTAATCCTATAGACCTCATCGCCCAACTGCACATACACTCCATCATCTGTGCCTTCAGCCTGGTTGGCAATTCCATTGTCATCATCACTGAAATTTTCTACAAGAAAACCACTTCAGTGGTGAATGTTTGCTATACAGTCACCTCAGCTTCTCAGCTCTTTGAGGGACACTGCCAATGCTGCTCTCTACACAGCACAATACAGAGTGCAGTCTTGAGGTACAGACAGAGACAGTGATGTGCCAGCTTTCACTCAATGACTCTGAGAAGGCAAGGTTCATAAGGTTGATGATCCCTATACTTCAAATAGCTATGAAATTCACTTCTGATAGTCCTCAGATGGTTCCAATATGTCGTCATTCAATGTTGGACATTGGAGTAGAACATGTCTGTCTTAATAATTTATCTTTCTAAACAGCAATTCAAGCAGAGGTGAAAGTACAGATTTATAATTTAAATCTTCTTCTCCTTTTGGCTTTTCTCTTCAGGGGTTGCCACAGTGGATCAACCTTCTCCATCTAACCCTATTATCCCTCTTTTCTCACACCAACTACCTTCATATCTTCTCTCACTATGTCCATAAATCTTTTCTTTGGTCCTCCTCAAGACCTCCTGCCTGGCAGCTCCAATTCCAGGCTCCGTCTCCCACTATATTCGCCATCCCTCCTCTGTACATGACCAAACCATCTCAGTCTGGCTTCTCTGACCTCCCCAAACATCTAACATCTAACGTGCTTTTCCTCTGATAGGCTCATTCCTGATCCTATCTATCTTGGTCACTTCCAAAGAGAACCTCAACATCTTCATCTCTGCGACCTCTAGCTCTGCCTCCTGTCTTTTCGTCATTGTAACTGTTACTAGTCCATAAGGCATCACTGGTCTCATGAGTGTCTTGTACACCTTTACTTCCATTCTGGCTGATAGTCTTTTATCGCATAGTACCCCTGACACTTTTCTCCACCCATTTCAACCTGCTTGAATCCGTCTCCTCACCTCTTTTCCACACTCTGCTGCTCTGGACTGTTGACCCCATGTACATGTAATCCCCCATCCACTTGATCTCCACTCCCTGTAGCCTCACTGTTCCACCCTGGTTCCTCTTATTTACACACATGTACTCTGTCTTGCTGCAACTTACCTTCATTCTTCTCCTATCCAGCGCATACCCCACCTCTAGATTTTCCTCAGCCTGTTCTCTGCTCTCACTACAGATCACATTGTCATCTGCAAACATCATGGTCCATGGAGATTCCTATCTAACCTCATCTGTCAGCCTGTCCATCACCACTGCAAACACGAAGGGGGTCAGAGCTGATCCCTGATAGAGTCCCAACTCCACCTTGAACTTCTCTGTTGCATTTACAGCACACCTCACCACTGTCTCACAGCTAGCAAATGTGTCATGCACCAGTCTAACATACTTCTCTGCCACTCCAGACTTCCTCATACAATACCAGAGCTCCTCTCTTGGCACCCTGTCATATGCCATTTCTAGGTCTAGAAAAACAAATGCAGCTCCCTCTGGCCTTCTGTGTACTAATATCATCAGGACCCACTGCCTTTCCACTCTTTATCCTCTTTACCTTATGTTTTATCTCCATGTTGTCCTGTCTATTCGCTTCAGTCCTCTCAGTATCCCACTTCTTTGCTAACCACCTTCCCTGTATATACTCCTGCACCTCCTCATTCTACCACCAAGTCTCTGTATCTACTTTCCCTCCAGATGACAGACCAAGTACTCTCCTACCTGTCTCCCTGATAACACTAGCTGTGGTTGTCCAATCATCTGGAAGCTCTCCCTGACCACCCAGAGCCTTTCTCAACTCCACCCTTTTCAGCTTCCACCACTTTGTCCTCTGCTCTGCCATTGCCATCTTGATATTCCTTGTCACCAGTCATCCTACAAACCACCATCCTATGCTCTCTGGCCACACTCTCACCTACAACTACTTTGCAGTCACTGATCTCTTAGGTTACCTCGTCTATTCAAAATGGAGTCTACCTGTGTGCTTCTACCTCCGCTCTTATAAGTTACCCTATGTTCCTGTCTTTTCTGGAAAAAAGGATTCACTACAGCCATTTCCATCATTTTTGATTCATCCCCCTCGATTTTCTTCCCCAACATCCCCATTGAAGTCTGCTCCAATTATCGCTCTCTCATCTCTGGGGATATTCTGCATCACTTCATCTAGCTCATTCCAGAACTTATCCGTCTCCTCAAATTCACATCCAAATTGTGGGCCATAGCCACTAACAACATTGAGCATCACATCTTCAGTTTCCAGTTCCAGAGTCATAAGTCTGTCTGACATTCTTTTCATCTCCAGAATGTTCCTAACAAACTCCTCCTTCAAGATAACTCCTACTCCATTTCTCTTCTTGTCAGTACCATGATAGTATAACTTAAAACCTGCTCCTAAGCTTCTAGCCTTACAACCTTTCCACCTGATCTCCTGGACACACAGTATATCCACCTTCCTTCTCTGCAGAGGATCATGTTGCCCAACTCTCTACCCTTCCCTGTCATAGTCCCAATATTCAAAGTCCCTACTCTCAGTCTCAGACACTTGCCTTTCCTATTCTCTCTCTGCTTCCGAACACGCCTTCTCTCCTTCTTTGACCTACAGTAGCCCAGTTTTCATTGGTTCCCTGTAGGTCATCGGTACCAATGGCGGTTGTTGTTAACCCGGGCCTCGACCGATCCAGTATGATCTGGTTATTGTGATTGTTTCACATGTTTGGTTTTGGCAAAAGTTTTACGCCAAATGCCCTTCCTGATGCAACCTCTGCATTTATCTGGGCTTGGGAGACACCAGCCCATTCCCCCCGAGGCTGGCTTGGGGAGACAACAGCCTATGCCGCCCTGAGGCTGCACTGGGGATCAGTGAAGTTCATCTTGTCTTGTCTTATAACAATCACATGTGCTCGGCCTCGAAGGAGGTGTCCTTGTTTGATCAACTGTCTGTCCTCCGGACAAGGTGTCCTTCTCTGTCTCAGACACATCTGACTGATGGAATGTGTCCTCCAAGATCGCACTTCCTCTCCTATGTGGAATCAAACATCTCCTGACTGCATCCTTCAAGATGAGATGGTGCCTCCTCTCTATGCATAAAAACCCAGCCCTGCTATATGTTCTTTGTACTCTCCTGCAGTCTACTCTGCATGACCGGTTCCTCTCTGAGCGCAAAGAAATAAAAAAAAAAACCTTGACTCTTCTCAGATTTCAGTTTGTTTTACTTATAGGATTAAGTAAAATCCTCATAGGATCATCAATAGAAAATTTCCACAACAGTTTGGTGTCAGAAGTGGGATAGCTGAAGATCTGTCGGTGACCTCCTGAAGTGTTGGTGGCTGGCAACCGGGACTGACATCCAGAGAAGAAGCATGATTGACTTGATGTCTATCCAACAAACTCCAGTTACTCACGGCTGATCCGGTGAGATGCAGTATTTCTAAAATGTAAAAGTAAAATAGTTTGTCCAAGATTCAGATAAAATTTGTGGCTTTGGGACTAATGTAGGGGTTACGGTTTCCCCCAGGAGGACAGACACAGGCACATAGGATTGCAGGTAGTTTAATGGGCTTTCAGTACAGGATGTTCTACACAAGAAGCGTTGAAGACAATACAAACTTCTCATACTAACGAGATCAGACAATGACTGAAACTTTGGGTCCGCCTTCATACTCTGGCCTGATTATCGGGATTGTTCCCTGGTGCAGCGTGGTCACCAGGTGCGGAGGATAATTGCTGTGCCGCTTGCCCGGGGACCTGATGAGTCGTGACAGTACCCCCCCAGCTTCCTCCTCCTTGGAGGAGGGTGCACGGTGGTGGGGACGACCGCGGGGACGCAGAGCCAGTTGCCCAGGATGGGTGCTATGAAACTCCTCCAATAGCCCTGGGTCCAGGATGTCCTTGCGACGGACCCAGGAGCGTTCCTCTTGCCTGTACCCCTCCCAGTCGACCAGGTACTCCAGTTGACCCCGGCGGCGTCAAGATTGGAGTATCTGGCGGACTGTGTAGACGGAAACCTCGTCACGGGGGGGGGGGGGGGGCGGTTGAGGAGGCACAGCAACCCCAGGGTCTGCAGCGGAAGAAGAGTCAGATGAATGGCACGGTTTTAACAGAGACACATGAAATACTGGGTGAATTTTATATTCTGGTGGGAGCTGTAGGCGAAAGGTAACCGCATTGATCTAGTGGTATTTCGGCCTGAGTTTTTTGCAGGGGTGTTTCATTCGAAGGTCCCGCGTTGAGAGCCACACCTTCTGCCCCATGGCATAAG
This sequence comes from Fistularia commersonii, assembly GCF_037954325.1. Classification (NCBI taxonomy): domain Eukaryota; kingdom Metazoa; phylum Chordata; class Actinopteri; order Syngnathiformes; family Fistulariidae; genus Fistularia; species Fistularia commersonii. The sequence continues at coordinate 9,713,934 of NC_141284.1, forward strand.
TGGGTGCCTGTGATCGGTGGGCATCCGCATAGCGGCGGCCTCGAGTTTCTTGCAAGTGCCGGTGAGCTCTGGCCTACACTCTCTCGCTCTCCTTGAACCACTGATCGACAGCCGGGACTCCCGAGGATTCTCCTGTCCAAGGAAACAGGGGTGGTTGGTAGCCGAGCATACACTGGAAAGGGGTTAATCCGGTGATTGGCTGCTGGAGGGAATTCTGGGCATACTCTGGAGTCAATTCCTTCCCTGGGCAGTTTGCCGGGTGGGGCTGGCAGTAAGTCCTGAGGTAGCGGCTAACCTCTTGTATTTTGCGTTCCATTTGCCCATTGGTTCGGGGATGGTACCCAGATGACAAGCTCATGGTCACCCCCAGAAGGCGAAGGAACGCTTGCCAAAACCTGGATACGAACTGCGGCCCTCGACTATGTCCTCCGGCAGTCCAAAGTTCCGAAAGACCTGGTTGAAGAGGGCTTCTGCAGTCTCTGATGCCGTAGGGACTCCCCTCATAGGGATCAACTTGCATGCCTTAGAGAATCGATCAACGACCACTAGGATACTCATGTATCCCTTGGAGGGGGGAAGGTCAGTGGCATAATCAACGCCGAGATGGGACCAGGGTCTATTTGGGATTAGTAGGGGTCCTAGTTTCCCTGCTGGTAGGTGACACAGGGTTTTCGCCATGGCACATTCGGGGCCTTGTATGACAAATCTTCTGATGTCGACATTCCTGGCCACCAATATTTGTCTTGAAGTATGTTCTGTGTCGCACTCATTCCTGGATGCCCAGTACCTGGCGTTGAGTGCGCAGAGATTCCCGGATGGTTTGTGGTACGTAGGTGCGGTTGGTCGGAGTGTTGGGTGGAGCGGGGTCGGACACTGCTGCTTCCTGGATTTCCTCATCCAGACTCCACCGGATGGGGTTCATGAGCACACTGTCTGGCAGAATTTTCTCTGGTTCCTCTGGGGCGTTTTCAGGAGAGTGAGCTCACGAAAGAGCGTCGGCCCGCCCATTGAGAGTGCCTGGGCGATATCGGATGTGGAGCTGAAATTGAGGGCACATCTAGCTTGGCGGGGGTTTAACCTCTTGGCTTGGTGCAGGTACTGCAAGTTCTTGTGGTCAGTTAGCACTGTGAAAGTGTATTTCGCTCCCTCAAGCCAGTGGCGCCACTCTTCCAAAGCCAGCTTGATGGCCAGAAGCTCTATTGCCGATATCGTAATTGCTCTGCTGAACCCATCCTTTATGAAAAGAAGGCACAGGGTTGAAGGCGGGCTGGCTTACCATGGGGTTGGGACAGGACTGCTCCCACCCCGGTAGTCGAAGCATTGACCTCTACTGTGAAGGGCAGATCGGGGTCAGGATGGCACAGCAGAGGGGCGGTCGTGAAGGCCTCCTTAAGGTCCGTGAAGGCTTGTGCAGCAGCTGGGTTCCATAGGTGTTTAGGTTGGCCGCGCAACAGGGAGGTGAGTGGCATAGCCAGTCGGCTGAAGTTATCAATGAACCGTCGGTAGAAGTTGGCAAACCCCAGGAACCTCTGGAGTTTCTTGGTCTGGGGTTGCGGCCATGAATGGACGGCACTGACCTTGTCTAAGTCCATACTCACTCCTTGAGGATGGAGGTTGTGGCCGAGGAACTGGACTGTGGTCTGATGAAAAAGGCATTTCTCTGCCTTGAGAAACAGCTGGTGTTTACGAAGCCTGGTGAGGACCTGGGTGACATGGTGAATGTGGCTGGACAGATCTGGGGAGTGGATCAGGATGTCATCGATGTGAACCACAAATTTCTGGAGGAGATCCCGGAATATTTCGTTCATGAAGCCTTGGAACACGGTAGGGGCATTGGCTAGGCCATATGGCATGACCTGGTGTTCCCAGTGACCAGAGGGGGTTACAAAAGCAGTCTTCCACTCATCCCCTCTTCTGATGTGCACCAGGTTGTAGGCGCTACGGAGGTCCAGTTTGGTGAATATTTTGGACCCCCGGAGGGCTTCCAAGGCTGCCGGCACCAAAGGTAGAGGATATCGGAACTTGACGGTGGCTTGGTTCAGGATCCGGTAGTCCACACAGGGCCTAAAATCTTCCATCCTTCTTTGTGAGGCAGCAGGGGACTTTGATGGTCAGATATAGCCCTGGCGCAGGGATTCCTCTACATAGGTCTCCATGGCTGCGCGTTCTGGGAGAGAGAGAGGGTAGATCTTTCCGTTTGGTAGGGGATGGCCTGGAAGAAGATCTATCACACAGTCCCAGGGACGATGTGGAGGCAGTGCAGTGGTTCGTTGGGGGCTGAATACATCCTGATAGTCGGCATACTGAGGGGGGATCTGGGCCCCGTGGTCTTGTTTGGGGCTTTCCACTGATGTGGCATTGAGGGGCACTACTCTCATCAGAGGGAGTTGGGGAAAACATCTCTCCTTGCAGATCTCACCCCAGCGCAGGATTTCCCCAGTGACCCAGGAAACCGCAGGCTCATGCGCTATCAATCAAGGTCTGCCTAACACCAGATCTATCTGGGATTCCTCCAGGACATGAAACGAAATGTCCTCAACATGCAGGACCCCTATTCTAAGCTGCAGGGAAGAGGTCTGCGAGTTGACTCGCCTGGGAGAGAGAGGTTTTCCCATCACCGATCGTACGATGAAGGTGGGGGAACATGGGATCCGAGGAATTTGCAGCTGTCGGCAGAGTGCGCCAGAGATGAAGTTCCCTGCCGAGCCGGAGTCGAGGAGAGCTCGTACCTGGTGGGTCGAGTCAGATACGCAATGCTGGGGGTATGTGTCTTCTTTGGGGGAAGACACATACATACATAATCATGGCGGCCGTCAGGCTTGCCACGGTACGAGCTCTGCTGCTGTGTCTGCTACTATGGTCGGCTTTACATGTCAGGAAATCAAAATGCCACTCATACAGCCGCTGGGTATTGCTTTCCCTAAGAGATCATTCCTACACCGCTGATGAAGCGTGGATCTCAAGTGGTCCTGCGGCGATACTAGCTGTACCTGCACCAACAAGACAGCTCTGTGACAGCAAGCCAGCTAGGAAAAAACACCGTGCCGGCGTTCTCTGCAGGTTCAGGGAATGACCATTCCGGCCACCGCTACCAGCACTACTTCTCACAAACGTCCGATCAATAATAAACAAAATAGAAGAACTGCCCCGCCATCTGCCTTACTGAGACCTGGCTTGACCACACAGTTCCGGACCAGGCTATCACCCCACCCGGCTTCTCTCTACACCGTGCTGACAGGTCAGTGAACCTATCTAAGAAAACCAAAGGTGGTGGAATCTGCTTTATGATCAATTGCAGATGGTGCAGTAACACCACAGTGCTTAACAGCTTCTGCAGTCCGAATTTGGAATACATCGCGGTGAAATGCAGACCTCACTATCTTCCCATAGAGTTTGCTTCTGTTGTTCTGATTGGTGTTTACATCTCGCCATCAGCAAATGCTAACGTAGCTACAACAGAGCTGGCAACCTACATCTCCTCAGTGGAAAACACCAATCCAGACGCCGCTGCCATTGTGTTGGGCGACTTAAACCATGCCAATCTGTTGAAAGAGCTCCCAAACTATATCCAGCAAGTTATCTGTCCAAGCAGAGGTGCCAACATCCTCGACCACTGCTACATCCCTATAAGCGATGCGTACCGGTCCTTCCCGAGGGCACCGCTGGGCAGGTCGGACCATGCCACGCTGCTGCTTGTCCCAAAGTACAGGCAAAAACTTAAATCCATGTCAGGGTCTCACACCTGGGTTCAATTTGTAATCGGCGCCAGCTGCAGCAGCGGCCGCTAATCAAGATCCCTATAAAGGGCAGCGGCATGCTCAACAGTCTCTTCAGCAAACTCATGGACATTGGTATCTCCTTGTGTCACTGGATCAGGAGCTTCCTTTCAGGGAGGACACAAAGAGTCAGGATGAATGGCCTCTCATCAACCTCTGACCCTCAGCACCGGCGCCCCCCCCCCCCCCCAGGGGTGTGTCCTATCGCCCCGGTTGTTTTCTCTGTACACAAACTCACTCACATCCTCGCACGGCTCAGTATCCATCCTCAAATATGCAGACGACACCACAATAATTGGGCTCACTGACAATAATGAGGATCACTATCGAGAGCAGGTTGCCCAGGCAGTCTACTGGTGCCAGAACAACCTGCAGCTAAACGCTTCAAAAACAGAACTAATCATGGATTTTTCACGCTCGCTCACACCCAAAACACCCATCTCCATCAACTATGATCCCATAGCCATCACGGACTCATTCACATTTCTTGGGTCACACATCACTAACACACTAAAATTCAAACAGCACTCAGAAGAAGTCTATAAAAAAGCCGACAAGACTGTTTTTTTCTCAGACAACTAAAAAAAAATTCAACATGAGACACAATATTCTCCTCCAGTTCTACACAGCCATAATTGAAAGTATCCTGACCTCATCGATAATAGTCTGGTATGGTAACTTAGATAGTCAATCACGCTCAAAACTTCAACACATTATCAATAAAGCATCCAGAATCATGGCTCACACTCTTCCTCCCATAGACACTCTGTATCAAAGACGCATCATACAATGTTCAATCAAAATCTCTTCAGACCACACACACCCTGCACACTACCTGTTTACACTCATGCCCTCTGGGAGGCACTACAGGTCTCTCAGAACCAAATCTGTCAGATTTAAAAACAGCTTTTTTTCCAACAGCTATACGGACTTTGAACAAATCACTGTCTTGATGTGTCCCGTCTGCTTGGCTTGATTTTCTGTCTGTAGTGTATTGTTGACGATGGAACTGACACAGGAGAGATGTGAGCATCATGTGCTGCACCGGAAACAAATTCCGCCAACACTGTTGCATGGCCTAAATAAATGATTCTGATTCTTCTGGGCTGAGATAGTCAACGGCCTTACATGGACTTTGGGGGAAGTCACTGCGCCCACCAGGGGTCTTGGGGGTCTGCATCTCTCGGTGGCGGTAGTAGATCTTCCTGGGCCAGAAAAACAGGCCTCTCTCTGATGAGATACCCTGATTGCCAGTTGGATGAACTTTTCCAGCCCCATAGTGTCATCATAAGCCGCCAAGTGGAGTCGCAAGGAGGGGTTCAAGCCTTGCCGAAACGCTGTCAGAAGGGCTGGCTCGTTCCATCCACTGGCAGCCACTAGCATCCGGAACTGCAAGGCGTACTCCATGACAGGCTGCTTTCCCCAGCTGAGGTGGTAAAGTCGGGCCTGAAGTGAGGAATCCCCATCGGGAAGGCTGAAGACCTCTTTGAAATGGTCCACGAAGTTCTGCACCGTGCCCGGGGAATTCCAGATAGCCTCAGCCCACTGGAGGGCCTTGCCGGACAGGAGGGAGATGATGTAGGCAATTTTCAACTTCTCTGTGGGAAACAGAACGGGCTGCATCTCAAACCTCAGAGAGCATTGGAGGAGGAATCCCCTACAGCTCTCACAGCAGCCGGAGTACGTAGCCAGGCTGGTCAGCGGTGCAGCCTGGATGACTTGTGGAGGCTGAGGTGTTGGAGTGCTTGTGGGCTCCATACCAGGTCTGATCTTCTGTTACGGTTTCCCCCAGGAGGACAGACACAGGTACGTAGGATTGCAGGTAGTTTAATGGGCTTTCAGTCCACGATGTTCTACACAAGTAGCGTTGAGGACAATACGAACTTTTCATACTAACGAGATCAGACAATGACTGAAACTTTGGGTCTGCCTTTATACTCCAGCCTGATTACCTGGATTGTTCCCTGGTGCGGCGTGGTCACCAGGTGCGGAGGATAATTGCTGCGCCGCTTGCCCGGGGTTAGTTTAACTCCCTTGTGCCCAGGACGAAGGCGGATTCACAGAGACGACTGTCTACAGGTATCTGCTTGCAGACAGTGTTGAAAGACACGCTGAGAAATATCTGACGCCAACAATAGGTCGGAGAGTTCCTCCTGAGAGTCCTATATTAGCGTCCATGATGAAGAAATATGGACCGAGAAGTGTCTCAAAACTCAGTTTTCCACCTGGGAGTTAGTTTAGTGTGAAAGAACTCAGAAAATTAGAAAACTAAACTGAAAGAAAGAGGAAAAAATAAAAAAAGGAAAAAAAATTCCCAAAAATGGTTCGCATGTTGCATTTAGAGGAAATAGAAGAGCACCAGAAATGTTTGAAATGATGGAAAGATGAAGACAACCATAACAACCATAGAAGGACAAATGGTAGAATTAGATAAGCAAAAATCTGTTAACTCATATCATACATAGACCCTGACACCAGGGCTATATCCTTCTCAGGCTGTAGGTCCGTGTGGCTGGTGAAACGCAGATGGCTGCCCCCCCCCCAAGCTTGTCCAGCATATCCCACACCAGCGGGATCAACCCCATGACAAGCCGAGGGAGGGGGACTTTATGCACAACAAAGCCCAAAGAGAACCATCCCACCATCAACAGGACATTGCCACACCACCACCCGAAGGAGCCAGACCTAAGAAGAGGAAACGAGGGTCTGATTGAATGCAGCTTCATCTACCGACATACACGCAGTTGAGATGATCCTCCCAATACAATGGCACACCAGATTGCAGACAATCAAGACAAAGGCATCAAGGATGAATATATAATGGTGGTAGAGAAATATGTTAGACTGGTGCAGGACATGCTGTGAAACTGTGGTGTGATGTGCTGTAGGGGTAACAGAGGGATAGTGAATAAATTGGTCGACGGATGCTGGAATTGGAGCTGCCAGACAGGAGGTCTCGAGGAAGACCAAAGAGAAGATTTATGGACATACTGAGATAGACTATGAAGGTAGTTGGTGTGAGAGAGGAGGATACAGAGTATAGGGGTAGCTGAAGAAGGTTGATTCGCTGTGACGACCCCTGAAGGGAAAAGCTGAAAGGAGAAGAAGAAGCACCCATGGTCCAAGAAGTGGGACCTCAAGGTCCAAAACATGAAAGCTGCAGGACAACACCCTCCACGTATCAAGAATGGAGGAGAAAGATTTGTCAACAAACATGTAGCATTCTGACAGCAGTTAAGCCCCACATCCACAGAACTGTTCTGACTACTAGACATGCTATGGGGCCAGACAGATTTCAACAGGATAAAAGACATACTTCTTCCCTGTGCGATGGCATAAGAACTGCAGTCCCAAGAAGAGTGGACATGAACAAAGTCACCTTGCACCCTGGGGAAATCGTGGCAGATTACTATACTAGGCTGCACGGACTGTTCATCGAGAACAGTGGCATACCAGAGTCTAACAATGACAACAGCCTGTGGGACAGTTATTGAAACAAGCTCGCCTAGCTGGATTGTCTGAGCCCCTTGCCACGACAGTAAAGGAATCCTGTGTGTGTCACAATGGAGTGCCGTGCAGAGCGGTTTGTCAGCATGCTAACCATGCAGAAGAACAACAAGAAGCCGAAAAAGAAGACGCAAGACACAAAACTACCAAAGAAACGTGCAGCACTGGCAAAGACGCAAGAAATCACTGGCTCCCCACAACACCAGACATCAGGGGAACAATGCAGAGGCAGTTTAAGAGGGCCCCAACAAGGCAGTCACAGAAGACAAGGCGGTCCCCAACAAGGAGAAAATGACAGGGCCTGTTTCACCAGCGGGTCATGCTGTCACGGGGGCGGACTCGGGCAGGGAACCACACCTCAGAGCAGGAATCTGGGTTGAAGCGCTTTATTGAGTAGAACGGCAGGTAGAGTGTCGCTGGTAAGCCCCTGGCCCCGAGACAGAGTTGCACAGGGCTGGGTCTCACCAGGATGGGCCCCAGCAGGGTGAAAGCAGGACGGGGTCAAGGCAGGATCTCGGGTGGGGGTAGCAGGGATCCACAGTGGTCTGGGATAACCACAATCCCCCGGCGCCAGGCAGAGCGTGCCGCTGCCCTTTATGGGGATCTTGATTAGCAGCAGCTGCTGCAGCTGGCGCCGATTACGAATTGGACCCAGGTGTGAGACCCTGACACACGCGACCACAGGAGAAGAAGAAGGCATGGCAACTCAAGGCACAACAGAGCGCAACAAGAAGACTGACAGGAGGGCACAGACCAGAAGGATGGAGCTGAGTCAATTACCACAGTTGCAGAAAAGGGAAGTGAACACACACGCGCACACACACGCCAATTAGAACACTTAATAGAGGGAAAAGCGTTTGTTTTCTTAGTAGATTCGGGTAGAGTTCTCATTCTTGCATGAGGCCTCAATCTGATGTCAACACCAGGACTAAAGTTCAAGGGAATAACCAACAAATGGTTTCACTTCCGGATGAGCAAAACACTAATGTGTTATTCCCATATCAATGGTGGATCTCATAGGGCCCAGCACTACGATTTAATTATATAGCCAAAGATCGTGTCTCCCCTAGCACACAGCTCATGCCAGCTAACCAAATGCACAACAAGGCCAAGGTCTCTCCTGATTCTGATGAAAAAAGGGACATTTTTTTGCAGAACTAAATGATAGACACCATTTATTGGAGCTCCATGCTCTGCGCAGCATCTGTCATCCTCACACCAGAACAGATAGAATTCTACCAAATAGCTGGATAGCTGGACATGTGACACTCTCCAAGGCACCTGTAGACAGGTGGAGAGATTTTGGCCCATTTATAATCACATGCAAAAACATAACTGACTGGGTACCTACACACCAACCTCAAGTTATGTATTCACCATCAAAAGACATCTGTAAAATCCTATGCAAATTGAAACCCTTCGATCTGTCTATTTACTCAATGAGCCCAACAATTATTTTAACAATTCACTATGGCCATTGTGTTGTTGTAATTCAATCTATAACCTCTCGTTACTGACTGACAGCACCCCAGTACTCTCTTTAACCTGAAAGAGGCTGGAATCAAGCGAGTGTTAAAATTTCTTCTCAATACAAGGGTAATTAGACCCTGCCCAGACCCACCTGTTTCTACACCCTTGTTTCCGGTAAAGAAGTTACAAAAACAACAATCCACCGAATGGAGAATCGACCGGGATTTGTAAACAGTAAATGCTGCAGTCTAAGCTAAAACCCTGATAGTTCCAAATCCTCACACCATTCTGCCTCAGATCCCAAAAGCCTCCAAGTGGTTCTCTATCATTGATGTCCAATGCCTTTTTCAGCATCCCTGTACAACCAGACAGCCAATTCTGGTTTGCCTTCACGTTTGAAGGCAAACCATACAGGTTCACCAGGCTATGTTAGGAATACTGTGAATCACCCACAATTTACAATATGGCACTCAGAGACAGTTTAGATATCTCTGGGAACGGCTATCGTCCAGTTGGTAGATAGCATCATCTTAGCCTCTGAAGCAGTGAAAAGCTGACACTGTCACCCTTTTAAAACATCTTTACAACTCTCTGCAAACTCCAATTTGTACAATGAACAGTGACATTCCTAGTTCACATAATATCTCACAACTCCAAAATCCTTTCGCCAAAACAAATCTGGACAATGATGTAATTTCCAAAGCCAATTACAAAGAAACAGATGATGTGGTTCTTGGGCATATATTCATATTGTTGCTTTATTCCTAATTATTCTAACATCAGACACCCACTCAGAAACATGGCTCATGCACCTGGCCTAGATGCATTAGATGCACTAACCTGGACTGATGAAGCAGATCCAGCATGGCACTCCAATTATGACGTACACAAGGTATTCCTGACCCCTCCAAACCATTTGTCCAGGCAGACGATGAAAAGACTGGCTGCATCTCCACTCGACCCTGTTGCAGCAGGCCCTCCTAAGTGTCTGCGTGCTGTTACAGCATGCGAGAAAGCCCTCATGGCATCCCAAGCCATTGTTGCCTATGCACACCCAACTCTCCTAGTGCTGCATGCCATATATATGATTCTGCTTTAACAATTACCTCCCATTTAACTGCTGCTTGTTGTCTCCAATATCACACCTGTCTCTTCGACTTGCTGAATGTAGAAGGGAAGCACTGTAATACCCTCAACCCAGCTATCCTTTTGCCACTCCCTGATGATGGAGAGTCCCACGACACTCATGAATGTATAGCACAACTCAGCCAAACCTGCAGCCCTCGACCCGTCTTAAAAGACACACTATTGACCAAACCTGACCTAATTATTTATGTTGGTGGGTCTGCCTCCCATGGTCAAGACGGGAAGAATAGATAGCTTTTGCTGTTGTCACTAACCATGGTTATGTGTGTTCGGGACCTCTGCCCTCCGACTACTCAGCACAGACAGTGGAACAGGTAGCACTCACGGAAGCCTGCATCCAGGCCACGGACAAAGCAGTTACTATCTACACTGACTCAAGGTACGCATTTGGCGTCATACACAACTTTGATGCACTCTGGAAGTGCAGGAAATTTCTGAAGTAGGATGGGAAGCCAGTTCTGAATCATCAACTGATTGTAGAACTCCTAAAAGCTATTGTCTTACCATCAGCCATTGCTGTTTGTAAGTGCTCAGCCCACACAAACCACACAGACTATCTCTAAGGGAAATGCCATAGCTCACACGGCAGCCAAAGCTGCCTCTCTGCAACCCTTCACAGGCACAAACACATTTATCACTACGCCATTTGGTGATCTCACAGACCTCCAAAATTTTGCTGCATCAGCCAAAAAACAACTTCAGCAATCTTTAGGGGCCAGTTATGACCCTGTTACAAGGGTCTGGTGGAGACCTAAAGGCCATCCATGCCTGCCTATACATTTCTTCCCACATTTTGCTGAGTTGACACATGGGTTAGACCAAGTGTCAAAAGGGGGGATGTTAGACCAAAAGAACACTCTCTTCTCTGTAACAGCACAAAAATATTGCGAAACCTGCCTAATTTGTCAACAACAGAATTCAGACCGACCAGTGAATATGACAGCCATGACAGTACAACCATTTCCAACAAGACCATTTGAACAACTAATGTTGGATTGTATTGAGTTAACCCCATCAGAAGGAAAAATGTATTGCCTGGTAATGGTTGATATGAAGTCGAAATGGGTGGAAGCATTTCCAGCATCAAAACAAACAGCAAGTGCAGTAAACTAAAGCACTCCAAACTGAAATTATTCCAGATGGGGAATCCCCACCAAAATCTTGAGTGATAATTGAAGACATTTCGCAAACGATGCCCTTGACAAATTAAGTAAATTGTTGGGCATAGATATGAGAAATTACTGGGCTTATCACCCTGCGAGCGGAGGCACAGTAGAAAGAGAAAATGGAACTTTAAAAGAAAAGCTAGTAAAATGCTTGCACGGACACATGGTTATCCTGGACAAAAGCCCTACCTATTGCGCTGATGAACAAGAGAATGAGAAAACAAGCATGCACAACCTCAGCATATTCAAAATCTTATTCGCTGTTCCGACTCATGTTGGTGTTGAGGTCCCAAAGGCCTCAGTCACAACATCCTCACATAACATAATATCCTCAAATAGATTTGAGGATATTGTGTTATCATATTGTACAAGCCTATCATCCCAACAAGCAAACATCCGACGCCTACCAACCCCAGTTTCAGGCTCTCTCCATAATCTTCAGCCCAGGGACCGTGTGTTAGAGGATTTCAGACGGAAAAACTGGAAGTCCAAACGCTGGCAAGGCCCATTCCAGATTTTATTTGTCACTCATACTATTATAAAGGTTGCCAAACGAGCCACCTAAATTCATGTCAGCCACTGCAAGAAAGTGATGCTTCAACCAAAGGAAGAGACAAAATAGTGCTCTCCTCCGACATGTGATATGTCAAGTCACCTACAGGACAGATAGTGAATTGGAACACTCTGGCCCAATGAAGATGCAAGCTACCAGACCATGACTTCACTAGCACTTGAAGGAACCAACTATGAAAGGTGCAAGACCATGGCACCCGTTCAAACTGCTAGGACTGTGTGGGTTTAGAGGCACACTCAGTATCCTTACTATATTATCAATATCAATTGCTTTTATAATACTCTGCCTGCCAGAAAGACTAAAATGCAATTATAAATCTACGATTTCCGCCACCCCATAAAGTGCATGGCCTCCTATCACAACTTCCCCCCGCCAGCGTGTGAAACAACCCCCCACTGATGATGATATCCTGAGCTGGCCCGAATGCTCCAACACTTCTCCCCTCTATTTGATTTGAAGAATAAACCACAGGTGATGCAAGAATAGATATGTGTTCAGTTGTAAAGTGCAAGTATCCTGGGTGGAGGAGGCAACATAGGCCTGAGGCTACAGGCCGCTACATTTGGATGACGAGTGGATGTGACAAGCCCAACGTTGCTTCCTCGCAGATGTGCTGGTGTGAAATTTGGAGTTTCGTCACAGCTAGCACCAGAGCTGATTGGAAAATGTATGGAAAAACTGTGGGCACTACTAACAGTTACCTAAAGCTGAAGGGAAGGTTGTATATTGTTAAGAAACCTACGCCCCAGGACTACTCTTACAAACTTTGCAATCCCATTCTGATTACCCTTGTTAATCCTCTTCCCAAGGTTTACGGAAATTACGTGTTGGGAGTAGATCATGTTGGAAAAGATACGCTGGGGTAGTTTATAATCTATGTAGTTTTCCCCCCTAAAAAGGGAGATAAGCCAAGTTCAATTATGCAAAAGTACACGTCAGAAGCATAGAAACACGTTTCCAAGATAGAAATCTATGGCGAGAGAGTACGGCAGGCGCAGCAAAGTCAGTAAGTTATTCAGAGTGAATGGTATGTTTGAATGCACAAACCAGGACTGTGTATTCTGTAATCACTATTTTCAAATGATAGCTAAATTCATTGTAAACTCAAATTACCCATGCAAGATAATCCGACAGACAGTTGCCAAATGCTAGTAAAAATGTTCCCCAATAGCTAAGAGAAATGTATTGCTCCAAATTTTATGCCTGTAACCAATCTAACCAATCACACGTGCCTGACCTGATCTGACAGAACAGGCATTGATGAGGGACACATGGAAAATCATAAATGCGACTCACAGGGCAAATGTGCCCAAATTATGCATGTCCAGAGCAGATGTATGGTGTTGTTGTGGAGGGAGAACTTTGCGAGGATGGTTTCCGGTAAACTGGGAGGGCACATGTACCAAACTGTCACTAAAGTTTCTGGTGTCCTATTTCCCAACAGCCGCTAAAATGTCAGAAGAATACATGACATCAAGTTCAATGCCCACACTTCAAAGATGGAAATAAACCAGCTTGAATTTCAATCAGAATAGTGGGTTAGAGGGAACCGCAACCTATGTAACGATGCGATAGGCATTCCCAGAGGAGTTCTGGACCAGTACAACTTAGTGAACAAAATACTGGGCGGATTCGAAAAACGGTGGGTAGTTTATGGTTCTGTGGGATCAGTAAAAACATCGAGATGATCAATTACATCCATTATAATGTTCAAAGATTGGCCAATTTGACCAAAGATCCCATAGCAGGAGTAGCAGAAGAGCTGCAAGCCAATTCAATAATGACTTATCAAAATAGGTTAGTCCTGAACATAGTACTGTCAGAGAGAGGAGGAGTATGTCATGTTTGTAGTAGAGTGTTGCCCATTCATTCTGAATAATACAGACCCCCAATGGGTCCTTAATGAAGGCCCTGGCCGGCTTAAGGGTACTAGCCATGGAAATGAAAGAGCACTCTGGCATAGACAAAATGGATGGAAAATACTTGGGAAGTGGAAAGCTCTAATAGTATCAGTGTTCATCTCTCTATTAGTTGTAATGGGTGTTTTTAGCCTGTGTGGATGCTGCTGCATCCGGTGTATCAGATCATTGTGTAACAGGTGCATCCTAACTGCTATAAAAGGGAAATGAGGATATGTCCCACCTACCATTGCCCTTCTTACCAAATGTGACAAGAAGAAATCCATACCGACATTGAGTACTCTGCATCTGATAAAGAAAATTCTTCTTCTTCTTCTTCTTTCGGCTTTTCCCTTCAGGGGTTGCCACAGTGAGTCAACTTTCTCCATCTAACCCTATTCTCCGTATCCTCCTCTCTCACACCAACTACCTTCATATCTTCTCTGACTACGTCCATAAATCTTCTCTTTGGTCTTCCTCGAGACCTCTTGCCTGGCAGCTCCAATTCCAGCATCCGTCTACCAATTTATTCATTATCCCTCCTCTGTACATGACCGAACCATCTCAGACTAGCTTCTCTGACCTTCTCTCCAAAACATCTAACATGTGCTGTTCCTCTGATAGACTCATTCCTGATCCTATCCATCCTGGTCACTCCCAAAGACAACCTCAAAATCCTCATCTCTGCGACCTCTAGTTCTGCCTGCTGTCTTTTGGTCATTGTAACAGTTTCTAGTCCATACATCATCGCTGGTCTCACCACTGTCTTGTACACCTTTCCTTTTATTCTGGCTGAAAGTCTTCTATCACATAGTACCCCTGATACTTTTCTCCATCCATTCCAACCTGCTTGGACCCGTCTCTTCACCTCTTTTCCACACTCTACGTTGCTCTGGACTGTTGACCCCAAGTACCTGAAATCCTCCAACTTGTTGGTCTCCACTCCCTGTAGCCTCACCATTCCACCCGAGTTCCTCTCATTCACACACATATATTCTGTCTTACTGCGACTAACTTTCATTCCTCTCCTTTCCAGAGCACACCTCCACCTCTCTAGATTTTCCTCTACCTGTTGTCTACTCTCACTACAGATCACAATGTCATCCGCAAACATCATGGTCCATGGGGGATTCCTGTCTAACCTCATCTGTCAGCCTGTCCATCACTATTGCGAACAAGAAGGGGCTCAGAGCTGATCCCTGACGGAGTCCCACCTCCACCTTGAACTTTTTAATTCCTCCTCCTTCAGCCGAGGGGAATATTCAAATCTTTGTACTTTTTAAGACCTTAAAACACTTTATAGCCTTGACTTTGACACTTTATAGTTTTATTTATATTTCTTATTTACCCTCCTTCCTACTATTATTTATTATTGTTATGTTTTACTTGAAACTCTGGCACAACAATATCCTTCGGGATAAATATAGTTGTTCTTATTCTTGTTCTCATTCTTATTCTTATTCTTATTCTTAAAAATAATACGAGAAATACTTATGGATGAACACGAAAAATGCAAAAACAAGAAAAAGAGGGACAAAAAGTTTGACGAAGTAAATTGAACAAGCCACTATACGAACACAAAATATACAAAAGAAGAAAAAAGAACAAATATTCAAACTTGTCTTTCAACTAAAATGGGCAAGATGTAGAGGTGATTACGTAGGAAGAAATTTCCAACAAGAGATTTTTCAACGTCCAACAGATGGTCCTATGGTTGGAAATTATCTGGCTGCTGTACAAGCAGTATTAAACAGAGCAAGGGCATTGCATGCAGCCACCGCAGCCCATGCACAGTTAGCAGCATGCAAACAAGAACTAGGAGAAACTTTTACACAGTGTCAATTCCGCTATGAAGGGAAATTTAGAAACCATAGTGGATTAGAATTCAATGAGCAGGGTGATTCTCCTTACCAACTACATCTGAAACTTGGTCTGCTGAGAGGATTTGATCCGAAAATAAGTGCATGGGTAAAGAAACGTCTTATTGGTTGGGGAACAGCGACAGTAGAAAGTGTTATGGCATATGCAAGGCATGCGCAGAAATTACAAACAGCCAAAGAAAGATCAGTTTATGTAATGGAAGATGATGACGAAGAATTGGTAGTGTCTCAAGGAGGTCGTAGAGGATGAAGACCCCACAGAGGGAGTAGAGGAAGATTTAGATATCAGAGTGGAAATGACAGAAGAAAAAATAGAAAGAGAGATGACACATGTTGGCATTGTGGTAAAACAGGCCATTGGTCACGACAGTGTGGGCAAAAGAGACAAGGAGGAAATGACAGAGAAGATAGGTGAAGTGAGGAGCGTGCACCTTTACCGAGTGCACGCACCCCACCTCATTCAGATGAAGAAGAGGAAGGAGAACTAGAAAGTGTAAATATACAGTAGTAAGTGCATGGGAACTACTGAATAATTTGACAGTAAAACCCTACATGAATTTGGAGGTTAATGTAGTCTTAACAGAATTCCTGTGTGATACAGGAGCATGCAAAACAGTTTTGATAAGAGCACCTCCGAAAAGAAAATATTAAAATACAAAGTGCTCATGGACACACCAAAATGCAAAAACTTACTGAAAAGATCAATATAACACATCCAAACTACAATAAGCCATTCATCCAAACTGTGGAATGTAAACAGTCATACATGACGTCAGTACTCTTACAGAAATGTGGGCATAAATTTAGACCAGTAGTTTACTATTCAAAACAGTTGGATAGTGTAGCAAGGGCTTTCCCGCCATGTGTACAAGTAGTAGCAGCAGCCGCTCCAGCTGTAGAAAATTCGTCTGATGTAGTTCCATTTCATCCACTAGAACTATTAGTACCACATGGAGTAGATGTTCTCCTACCGCAAGCTAAATTGTCATTTCTCTCTCCAGCTAGAAAACTGCATTTTACAGCGGTGCTGCTAAGTCGACCGTATCTTACCATCAAACGATGTACACAACTCAATCCAGTTACATTTTTACCTTTACCAACAGATGGCACACCTCATGATTGCATAACAGAAACATCACAAGTAGTTGTACAAAGACCAGGTTTGCAAGACACACCACTACCTAATGGTCGTGTATGGTTTGCAGATGGATCATCTTTTAAAGATGACAGAGGAGCTACACACACAGGCTGTGCTGTGGTAGAACTACCAAACCAGGTCATAACCTCAAGGGCATTACCAACGTCACTATCAGCTCAAGCAGCAGAAATGATAGCATTTATAGAAGCCTGCAAGGCAGCAGAAGGGATTGATGTAACAATTTACACTGACAGCTAATATGCCTACTCCACACTCTTCATATTTCCAAAAATGTTGCAACAGCGAGGCATGGTGACGACTACAGGAAAAACAGTGACGCATGGAGCACTCTTAACAGAACTTCTAGAAAATATTCTGCTCCCACATAAATTAGCAGTAGTAAAATGCAGAGCACATCAATCAGGAACAGATGATATTACAAAAGGAAATGCCTTTGCTGACAGAATAGCAAAGGAAGCAGCCAAACAAAACATGTGTGCAGACAAACCACCTACTACACTATCATCAATTGACAATGACGTACTAAAAGATGCTCAGGAGAATGCATCAGCTGCTAAAAGACAATCCTGGTGCAAGAGAGGAGTAATAGACTTCAATGGAATTTTGATGATAAATACAAATGTATCCTACTGAGATGATTATTTAAAGCAGCAGCTCTTTTGACTCATGGGCCTTGCAATGTGGCAACAGGAGGGATGGAGGTACTTATATCAGAACACGTCTATACCATTAACCTAAATTCCTACTTAAAAAAAAATTGTTTACAATGTATAACATGCATTAAACACAATGCTCAAGGAAACTTAAGACCAAAGAGAGGAAGGTTTCCAGATCCACAATATCCTTTTGAAGTGATGCACATGGATTTTATTGAATTAAATTCTGTAGGAAAATACAGATATTGTTTGGTAATGATTGACAGCTACAGCAAATGGGTGGAACTTGCACCCACTGCAAAAGCTGATGCAGAAGCTGTAGTTAAAGCTATTTGTAAATACATTCTGCCAACCCATGGCATACCAAGGGGAATGTACAGTGAAAATGGCCCACATTTCAGAAATGAAGTTATAAATAAAATGGGTCAAGTTTTGGATATTGACTTAAAGAAACACTGTTCTTATCATCCACAAAGTGCAGGGCTACTGGAAAGAACAAGAAGAACTATAAAAAACAGACTAAGAAAATGTATGGAACATACAGGAAAGACATGGCTGGAGTGCATAGATATGGTTAAAATGTATATGCACGTAGTTCCCACAGCAAATGGATTGACACAGTGACGTGCAGTCTGTAGAGGCAGGTGAGGCCGGGCCTCACCTGGCATCATGGAAAGAAAAAAAAGTAAAATGAAAAAATAATTTGAATGGTTCTATTTATTCAGTGATTTGGACTATAAAGTTATTTTCAACCTAACTTCGCCATTTTTAGTCGTTTTTTTTCAAAATTGCTGAAAAAAAAATCACATTTAACATTTAAAGGAAGAGGAAGAGCCGTACGGTGACGCAGCAGGCAGCGGAGCCCGCTATGAATTGCGCAATAACTGCGCTGACCTGCTATACGGCTGAGACCGTATTGCTGTCACTGTGGATGTCACAGTTCAAAATTTTCAAACACTTCCAGCACTAATACATGAACTAAATTTCCATACTTTAGCTGATGTGTATATTTTTTTCGTCAACAACTGTAATGTGTTTCTCGTGCGATCGTAAAGCGGCAGCGAAGACACACTAAGTGAGGCACGCAGTGACAGGGCCTCATGGTAGGGGGCACTGTTGATCCCAGGGAGCCTTTTAAGTACTTTGCTGATGAATAATAGAATTTGAAATAGCAAGCTACTTTAAACATGGCATAAAACATGGTCCATTTAAACAAGTCAAGTGAAGCCATCCAGTCATTCTTTGCTCTTGCTTGGCTTTATTTCCAAAATGGAGGGTTAGATAGCTAAACTGAAAAAAAATTCTGAACTGGACTATCAGTCGAAGCAGGAGATAATAAGTAAGGGAAGACCGATGCTGGCGCTAATGGATTTTTTCAGACTACGAGACGGAAGACTCGACCTTTTCAAACGAAGTGGTACATACGAAAAGGCTGGCTGTGTGGATGTCCAGTAAGAGAGCGCCTTTTCTGCTTTTCCTGCATTCTTTTCTCAACTTCTGACAATCAAACATGAGCGGTCGGCCACTCACATTCAAAGTCAAATCGCGGTAAAAACATTCGAGATGTCCAGGATAGATTTGGCTTTAAATGAACAGCGAAGACACAACATCAGCATCCACAATGCTAAGGTAAAGGAAAACCACTCAAGGACGCTCAGCTGCACATGGACTTCATTTATAAGTAAAGGTAAGAGATAATAACGTTTTTTTTATGTGCTTTTTTCCATGCTACAGTTTGTTTATGTAAAGAATGCTGATATGATATTTTTAACAAAACACGTTAACTGCTGCCAATAAAATGGTGAATTAGCTAGGGTTCATATGTTTATAAATGTGACTGATGACGTCAGTGCCTCACCAGCCATGAACCTCAATGCACGTCACTGGATTGACACCATTTGAAATAATACATGGTAGACCATTCAGGTTACTGATGACACATCCAGACCTAGGGAAGGCCCACACAGAAGAAACCTTAGTGGAATACATGACAAAAACACTAAGGCAATGAGATGTAACAGACGCAAATGCTCCGCCCAAATCGCAATCTGCGATTGGTCCGAGTTGGTGATTGGATCTTCGTGAAAGCTATAAAGAGAAGCTGTTGGAGTTCAGCACGCTGGGAAGAACCGTTCCAAGTACTTCTGACCACGCCGATGACAGTGAAAATCGCGTAACGATCCACTTGGATTCATCAATCACATTGTAAGATACTCCCTGTTGATCCTACTGACACTGGCTAGTGGGGAAGGTTGACTACAAAGGGGAGTAAGAAGGATAGTCTTACTCGTCTCAAGGCATCGGCTGTGTCAGTGAAGAAACCACCAGACATATAATTTTCACATGAAGGAATAAACATGGCATGGCTGGACGACATCGGGGTGGGTGAACCATATGTCTGCGGAGAGAGAGCAAAAAAGGATGTCAAAATCAGGGCAGACCTACAGTCCCTGCCCTGAGGAACCCAAAAAACAATAGGAGTCAGAGAGAGACAGGACAATCTGCAGGTACTGCATCCTGGGAGAAGACCATAACAACTGTCAATGACCAATGAGAAGATGACACCTACAACTGCTCATTTTATTCTTTGTATTATAAAAACACTGGGTCAGGGAAACATAGCCATTCAGACTTCGTGAACTGACACACTTTGTTGCTTGTCAGGGGATAAAAGATCAGACCCAGAGCTCTGTATCCTTTATTTTGACTGCTGAATTAAATACTGATTGAAGCCTAAATATCTTCTCCTATTGCTTCATTAAAGAACATGCACACATACTGTCGAGGTAGAATAGGACAGGATCCAACACTTCAAACCAATTTCTCAAAACATTTCATTATGACTGGTGTCAAAGCTACCGGTCTTTTTGGCAGATTGTGGCATGGTGGGTGTAGGACTGGGGCAGTGATGTGTTGAAAATCTTAGTGAACATTCCCGCCAGCTGGTCTGACACTCTTTGAGGACGCTCCCAGTCATTCCATCTTGGTTAGGCAAAATCCCATGCACCCTCCAGGACTCTGCTGAGGATATAGAGCTGGCCTACGACTAGCGACATCTGCTGTACCTCTGATAGACTTACCGGTACTCCTGTTGCATCACAATTAAAAGGTTAAAAATATACTGCAGATGACCTGCAAACAGATCCATTGGGTACTCCGGTTGTTGTTGATGTGTCTCTGAATTAAATTCTTTTACTTTCATGTTGACTCCTCCATAGCTGGATTCATGTCTCAAGAGTGCTGGTTAGGGGTCCTGACAGCAAGTGGATTATCATGCCAGGTCAGACTGCATCCCGCTGGTCGCCACAAAGGAATGCTGGTAAATCAACTTGCAAGTCTATCAGTCAGGCAGCCACACACTGAATCCTCCCATCTGCCAGTCAGTCATAGGCCACAGTATTTTTTGTGATACTATGTATTTCTGTTAAAAAAATAGTCCTGTGACACATGATGTGAAACCATCATGATCAGATTGATAATTATGCGCTAAATCATTGGCATTCTTGTTACAAATACTGGCTAATTTATCATTTGTTTGAGCATATGCAGTGGTTAAAGCTCATAGTTAACTGCCTGTTGAATTATTTGATTATTATTATTATTTGATTTATAAAGGGGAAATAACAGAAACATATGAAATTGTTGCAATGAAATTGTGTGATTGTTGGAGAAATTTGTCGAGGGGCAGTAACTGCAATATCAGCCGTTTTCCTGTTTTCATGAACACCAGTTTTTCATCAAACATGACTAGATTCTATTGTCAACCTCTGGAATAAGCCCAGGAAATAAATCTCAGCTTTCTTATAAGTGTTTATCACTGAAGTAATCAGTAAAGGCAAAAATGACTGCTATAAGTACATGAAAAATGACCAGGATATGTCATGCTTCTCCTTAAGATATAACAGATGTTTAAGTTTAAAAACATATCCAGGTCATCTATTCTGTACCATGAAAGTAGATTAACCGCCAATGAGAAATAGAGGGCACTCATTGCTAGTTGAGATGGCTTCTGTTAAGAAACAGCCTTTATATTTCTGGTCATATGAGATTCAGAATCAAGTTGTGGATTGTGTTACTTATAAATAAATAACATTCAAGGTCATGTCTTGTTAATGTTTTGTGTGTATAAATTGAGTGCTGTATCATAATCAATTCTTAAAATCAGCCAACCTTTTTCTTACAAATCCAGTGAACAGGAATTTGTGACATCCAGGTGTTTGTACCTCTGACTCAGTGCAATATGTGCCACAAATAACTGATTGAACAATAAATGCATTTGATGAAGTCTCTGGATTTCTACTGCATTTTGGATTGAATAATATGGTTCATCTTTTTCCAAATATAAGCAGTGATATCCCTGAAACAACCACCCAGAACTATTTCATTGCTGTCGAACCAAATCAGAAGATTATGCGCAGCATGTTCAGAGTAAATTGAACAAACCCTTAGAAAGTGCATTTATGTGTATTCATGACATTCAGTACATATTATTCTGTTTGGATAGGTCCCCGCTTTTCCTACTTGGCTTGAAGATTAATATTTTTTATCTGAGTAACCAATGAAAACCTCATTTCCTGATCCAGTTTCCGTTCCAGAGCTTCCGTCCACGAACGGCTGTGACTGCCAGCACTGGGCCTACACGGAGGAATATCAAGGAATGACACAGAGCCATGAAGTACAGATGTGGAAAACAGAAAAAGACATTGGGGAAATTGTTATTTGAGGTCAACACTCAATACAGAAATACAGGCCCTCTGACAAAGAAGATACTGTATATGCCAGGAGTAGTTTGTCTGAGGATACAAGTCAATATGTTCTAAAGCCTATTTGGTGACAAATGTTTCTCCTCTGGCATTATCCCTCAGCACGATACAGCACCCTTTGCTGTGTATATAAGTTCATCAGTTGCTGCTTTTGTCCAACAGAAAAAATAAAAAACAAAAAATAAAGCGATATAAGTTTAGTCACAAAAGAAAATCAAATAAATCTAAAATTTAAATGGAAATAAATAATAAAAGGTGTGGATAGTCACACTACTGGCACTAATCATACACAGAAGAATTATAAAGTGAAGACAGTGCCATAATTTGGGCACACATAATTTCCTGTTGAACCTTTGCCAAAAAAGAGCCAATACAAACATGTGTAAGTGTAATTCAAATGTGGCATATTTCTTTATTATTGTGGTTGGGAGGCATACATTACAGTGCAAACCATTCTTTGGCAAACATATAAATGCCATGGCAGTTACTATTATATCCATATTGACCACTGTTTAACAGACATTGGTGGCAAAGCATGTTTAGTCGTGCAAAGCAGGGGGAGAGGTTGTTAAGAAAATGACTATGAAAGCAAAAAAGAAAAAGGAAGTCAGACAATACATATCTAAACATTCTAAAATGGTAAATATATCTCAGTGCTTTGGTAGTATCTTGGGCCATTTTTGCTGTTACTGAGATAATGAGGCACACAATCTGATCCATACGCAAGGTATACCCAACTTTACCAAAATACCACATTCCATAAAACATAAACACATTAAAATGTTCCAAGGATGTCTACTATTTTATTGACAAAGGGAAAAATCAGAAGGCACAGAAAGAGAGAAGAAATGTGAAACTGTTAACACAGTTTGATGAACAAACCTATTCATTATATTTAAACATTTGATATGATACCAAGTTGCCAGTGTGACGGGCATCTCCAAACTGAATCCTGGACCAAACTGTATTATTTCTGTTCAGCGACATGCTTGCTCAAGATACCACATAATGAAAACAATGGAGGGGATCATTGCTGCTACTTCACCACAAGTAGACGCAAAACAGCCAGAAAAAATAAAACATGTGACTCATGTAACAGTATAATTGGCCTGTTGCATACATACAATAGCAATATGGTGCAGAATTGTTTTTAACTATTCATTGCCCTTCTCAAAGATTAACCTTGTTTCTGTCTTGTATGGCTTCCATTACAGCTGAATGAGGTGTAAAAGGGCAAGAGAAGCGTTTGATCTCACATCTATGATTGGAACATCTTCCTGTACTGAAAAATGCAATATGGCAAAGAAACAGGGCAGGGTAATACTTTCTTAAAAGAAACAATACTGAAAACAGTACTCACAGGGTGGAATATCCAGAAATTGGACACAGGAAAGGAAAACGTTGTATGTGCAACCTTGACTATGTGTTAAACAAAGTCAGAAAGCTGAAAGTCCACAATAGTAGAGAAGAGGAGTTGAAAACATTTTTTTGCAGTGCTTCAGTTGTGTGTAGTCTGTTGAGTCAATGCTAAATAATGTAAAATAAACATCTCTAAGCAGGCAAAAAGAAGTATACTGCTGTGGTAGATTGAGCAGTTTCACAGGCTAAATCTTGACCTAATTTATACAAAGTCTCAGATTGATACATGCTATTTATATCATTTTAGAAATTACTTAGTTAGAAATGCTAGGTCAAAGCTAAGAAGTTACGCTGAGATGTGATTTCCATGGTTTCTGAAAGCAAAATTAGACTTTGAAAGGAGCATATCAGTGCTAGAGCTGGATCGGTGTCCTGGCCCTGGAGAAAGACATACAGCCTCCACCCGACTCATGTTCATTATAAGTCAGTATAGACTTGAAATAAGTTTTTCTTGGATACAGAAAGCAGGAATCAGGAACAGAAATCAGTAGACATCTCTATTACATTATATTTTTGTTGAAGGGATTCACATTATGTTCATATGAAATCATTTTTATACAAACAGGGAAGAAAAAACATTCTATGACATGATATAGAGCACCTTGTATTAAAAGATGCACTAATTCTAAAAAGTTTGATTTAGCATAAAAGGCAGATATTGAGTATACATAGGCAGCTTTGCATACTAGAGACAATACTTTGGGTGTTCTTGTTTTGAGATTAATTCATTAATGGAAAGGGGTAAAATAGCACCAGTTTTCAGCATCTCTGACCTGAGAATTTTTTGTGGGAAAAAATGGTTGCCTTCCTCATTTTACTTCCCTGTCCTGTGTGTCACTGGCAATGGACCCTATGCGTTGATGCAGGAGAGAAAACAAAGTGCCCATTACACTTCAGAGGTCTTGGTGGAGTTTAAGCAGGGAGGAACGGTTTGTCCAACTTGTGTACAATCCACTCATTCATTAGTCCACCCATTGGTTCAGAAACAAATCCATTTAGTGATTGCTGGCTTGTGACCAGTGGACTTCCAACTGAGCCTCAGAATCCTAGCATTGGAGGAGGAAATAGTTCCAAAACGGGAAAACCTCCTCTACTCAAACAGAACGAATACAAAAGTAAACAAAATAGAAACAAACAAAAAACCCAAACAAATAAACAAACAAACAAAAAATGAGGCTATTGGGTCTATCGAGGTTATTGGTGGCTGCAAATTAGCACACCTTCAAGGGTCTCATTATCTCTGTGGATGTCTGAGTGTGAGTGTGTGACTTTCAGACACTAGAGTGAGCTTGTAGGAGAGTCCTGAGGGTTAATTGTGACTGATGTCTACATTTTGCTGGTTCTTATCAGCCTGTTCAGGGCACACTGGACAGCAGTTGCCTTTTAGCTTGACAGGATTTATGCACCTGGCTGCTGGACAAGACTCCACATAGCAAGTCACCTGGGCATTCTGAGGGGACAAAAAAAGCCGCAAACATGTAGTGATCAACAGACATAAAGTAGGATACTAAAAACAGAATTAGTATAGCCTTAGCACTAGTAATTGACATAGTAGATTTAACATAACAATGCAACCTCTTTCATCCTTCATCATAAAAGATACATAGACAATATGTAGTTACCTGGGTTGCTCAGTAAAGAGAAATGTATTTGTTTTGTCTTTTTTTTGAAGCTGAAAGACTTATACCCATGACAAGCTTGTAATAGAGTGTGTGACATGAACTGTGAAACAATGAAAGGCTTGTTCCTGGTACTACTAGCACAACAGAAGAGGTTTTTTTTTCCTAACAGTCTTCTAGCAAGCTTGTGAAATTCAATAATTTGAGAACAAACAAACAAAAAAAACTTTAACAAAGTCACAAAGACATTTGCACTGTGGTAGCTACCAATATCAAATGTACAGGTCAAAACCAACTTTTAGGAAGAGAACAATATGACTAAGGTACATCAAAGATGGTATTGGTGGAATGAAGGTACAATCACATCAGTCGGCAGTTAGCATTAAAGAAGTTGCAGATAAAGACCATTAGGCCTGAGATACACCTGGTGCCTGGAGAGCCAGACACAGAAACTGTGGCATTTAGAATATATAGACTGTGATGAAAAAGACTTGCATAAAAATGTGCATCAAGATCAATATTGAACATACTCGGCATTCACATGTAGTGCAGGGATCCTCTTTCCATTGATCTCCATCTGTTCGCTCATGTCCCTCTATGTCGGTGCAGTCAGTTTTGCTCAGGCGGGCTTCAAGTCTTTCAATCTACAGAGATATGGGTGGGGAAAGAATAAAGTTCTGGAGCAGTGTGTTTTACTCAGGAACTCTTCATTGACATTCTCTCTCTTTGCAAATACATTTAACAATATACTGTATGAGACACTGTTGTATGTGGAAGCTATTGCAGATTGTGGATTGAGATCTGTCAAGTGAGGAGAGCTACCACACTTACCTACTTTTTTTCATAACTTGCAAATTCCTACCCAAATCATTGGGTTTGAACTGAGGAAAAGATCAAGATAATGCGCTCACACTTGAGAAATGATTGTTAAGTCTGACATGTCAGTATGAAACATGTATTATAATTTGGTTTAGACTAGCGGAAGCTTGCAGTCCTTTTCTATTGGGCATTTGCCCAAATTATTCCCAATAAAAGCTCAAGTACAGGATACATTTAGTCATTACGAATTTTTTTGTTATTCCTTGGCAATGCTAACATTTTTTGATTGCAGTTAATTACTAATTCTTTTTGATGAATCCAATTGCTCTCAGCAAAGATCAATAATGGAGGCGGTGGTGCAGGAGGTAGAGCACTTGTCTTTGGAACTGAGCATTCCTGTTTCGATCCCCGGCTCAACCTTGTGTGTCGAAGGGTTGTTGAGCAAGACGCTGAACGTCCAACTGCTCCCCTGGTGCTATCATTAGAATGAATTCAAAGATAATAAACTCAAAGAACTGCTATTTAAACAGAAGATTAGGAACATTTAATTGGAAAATTCTATTAAAAAATTAGGTACTTAAAAATAGGTATTTAAGTTATTAAAAATAAATAATTTATTAATCCCAGTGGGGGAATTCATTCTCTGTAATTAACCCATCATGGAAGAACCATGAGCAGTAGGCTGCCATCCAACAGCGGAGCAGTCAGGGGTTCAGTGTCAGTTGCTCTACTTCCTGTGCCACGCCAACCCCCTTATATACTATGTTTTCTCTGTACCCAATAGCAATACCCCAACATATTTCATGTAAATCTCAAACATCGATCAATAAAATCATAATAACACAATAACATAAAACCAAAGAAATTTGCCACTGCCAGGGCATCATGTTTTATCTGGTTTGTTTTTGAAAAACAAGTCACTCAGAGCCCAGACCAACATTACAACAGGTACATTCCAAACAGCAGCAAGTTAACATTTATACATCTGTGGTTTTTTGCATATTGTAACGTCATCTCTTTTAAAGTCCTCACCATTTCATACAACATGTGCATTCTTCTTGTGGTTGTGTGATCGCTCAGACATGCCACTGTTTGTTGGATTCCTTAAACATTCCACAGACCGGCATCTTTAACAACACCGGTTGGACTGCAATTTGTAGCTATTCGCTTCACAATGGCCACTACTATCTTGCTGTTGTTTGGTAAATCTATTCTCCTCCCTCACACTGCATCCAACACAGTTGGTTGAAGCATCTCTCCATTAATCATGGGGGTACTTGATTTGATGGCATCAGTGGTGTCGATTGCATTTAGGTGATACTTCAGACTAAATACTGGAAATAGTTAAAATTTAACTTTGCAGGTGTGATGTGCAGCTCAGGAGTGCCCCGAGGTACTGTCCTGTCTCCATTCCTCTTCACCCTCCTCACCTCCGACTTCCGCTACAACTCGTGTTCCTGTACTCGAGGAGTACAGAGGTCTGATCGCAAGTTTTGTTGAGTGGAGCAACCAGAACCACCTCCTACTCAACATCTCCAAGACTAAGGAAGTGGTTGTGGACTTCGGGAGGAGACACGTACCAATCACCATCCAGGGTAAATAGGTGGAGATAGTGGACTCCTACAAGTACCTTGGGGTCCACATTAACAATAAATTAGACTGGTCAAGCAGCACTGATATACTCTACAGGAGGGGTCAGAGCAGGATGTTCTTCCTGAGGAGACTGAGGTTGTTTGGTGTCTGTAGCGGGCTCCTCAAGATCTCCTCAATAAAGTTTATCTTATCATATCTTATCTTGCAGATAACTTTTGTTCTTTCAACTCTGCTGTCTAGAAGACGATTTAAATGAAAATGTCAATTATTCATTTTTTTACTACCTATTTGGCTTCACTGTGGTTGGCAAAACAAGAATTTCAGTGCACAGGAAAACACTTTTCCAGACTATGTACATGACACTAAACACTTTGAATCTTCAATCTCAGAAGACCTCTAATGATGGAAACCAACCACAGTCCTAGTTTTCCCTAGGCTGCAGTTTTATGATCAATTTTGTGATTGTGTCATAAGGCACAGACATATGTCATACATCAGGAGAAATGCAGACGCTGCATCAGTCTTTCATGATAAAGAAGGAGCTGAGCCAAAAGCCGAAGCTGTCTATTTATCAGTCGATCTATGTTCCTACCCTCACCTATGGTCACGAGCTGTGTGTAGTGACTAAAAGAATGACAACACGGATAGAGGCATCCAAAATGAGAATTCTCCAAGGGTATCCAAATGTTGTGAGGGCTATCTGTTAGAGATAGGGTGAGAAGCTAGGCTATTTGGGAGGCTTCTGGTCAGGTCAGGATTCCACCTGGACACCTCCCTGGTGGTCTTCTTGGCATGTACCATGAGATGAAGGCCCTGGGGATGACCCATGAAATACAGGAGGGACTATACCTCTTGGCTGGCCTGGGAACGCCTTGGGATTTCTCCAGAAGAGCTTGAAAAAGTGGCTGGGGATGGGGAAGTCTTGCTCTTTGTGCTTTGGCTGCTGCCCCCGCGACACTACCCCGGAACGGCAGCAGAAGATGGATAGATAACGGATGTGTTATTTCGATAACGCTTTGGGCTGCACCTATGGCATGTCCAGGCACATCCCTAAGCGACAGCGTGGGTGCCTCCTCCCTTGGGCTCACCATCCCTCGGGGGACGGGGGTGGGGGGGCAAGGGTGCATTGTTATCTGTGTGGTTGCCAAAGGTGAGAACCAAAGCAGTCTGCGGAAACTGGCTCTCAGGACGACAAATGTCACTTCTGTCATGGGTAAGGGGTCTCAGTTGGTGTGCAGGTCCGCTATATTGCTGGGCTTGTCTTCACAAAGGGTAGGGGTGTTAACAAGGCACAGCACCCCCAAACCTGGGGTACAGGTAATTTGTTACTGGACTTCTGGGCTCATCATTTGTTGTCGTTCAGGCAAAAGGGTGTCTATATGTTCGCTTGTCAGCAGGACACAGTTGATGATCTTTGTAGTCATGTCATAAAACTTGTTGGTACATGTCTTGGTTACTTGGGTGAAGAAGGGGTGAGATGTGGGGCTCTGGAGGTAGCTGATTGGTACCTGTAGGCCAAGTGGAGTCCAGCGGTGGCAGCTGTTGAGGGAAAAACAATCCAGCAACCCAGGAGGGGCAGGCAGTGTCACTGTCAATACTGTGTATGATGGGGACGGGGCATTGCTGAACTTGCATCAGGAAGTTGTAGGCTGGAGGAAGGTATACTTTGAAGACCCCCTTAATCCAACTGACTTGCCTTACAATGAGGAAGCAGAGTCTAGGGACTCCGGGTGGGCTCTCTTATCTCTGGGGCTTAAGTGACTGAGATGGTTAAAAAGCTTGTCAATGGCAGGGCTCTCAGGGTTGACTGGATCTGTCCTAAGTTCCTCAAGGTGCTGGATGTTGTGAAGTTCTTTTCACTGATGTGCCCTAACTCTGTTGTCTATTTTTTATCCTTGTTGGTGTCACTCCACTCCACTCGCATCATGTTCATTTTTGTATTTGTTATTGTCACCCCATTTCTGTTCTCATCCTTGTTGTTGTCATTTTGGCTGTCTATTCTCACCCTTGCTGTCTTTTTTATCTCCATTTCATTTGCTATTGTTATCTCTGTTGTTTACTCTGGTGTCTATTTATTTGTGGATGTCTTTTGCTATCTTTTAATTGTTTCTCTATTTATTGATATTGTCATTGTTGTGCTGCTGTGACAAAAGGATTTCCCCTATGGGGATCAATTAAGTATATCTTATTTTATCATTGCGTGGATGATGGGTACAGTGACTCTGGATTGGATTGTCTACCAAGACTGTGTTTAAGAAAGGGGGCAGGAAGGGGGGGTTCCATCTTCAAGGTGATCACACTCCTCCCTGGTAAGGTATATACAGGGGTCTTTGTCTGTCAGATAGTTGAATCTCAGATTAAGGAGGACCAGTTTGTTTTTTGACCTTGTGGAACAACCGACAAGCTCTATTCCCAGGGGGGGCGATCTACTGTCCATGAGCTTAATGGCATTTGGCCATGTCCCTTAAGTAGTCCCATAGGGGATGCTCCAGGAGTATGGGGTACCTGCCCCCCTAATCTGGGCTGTCTGGTCCCTTTATGTCCAGTTTTGGCCACAATTCTGGCAGTATGTCAAATTTGTTTCAGGTGACTGTTGGACACCACCAGGGGTTCCCTTAGTCATCAATTCTGTTTATAAACTCGACAGGATTTGTGGGTGCAGCAGGGATGTTGGGGGGGATTGGTTTGGTGATTTAGAATTGGCTCTCTGCTCTTTGCAGATATTGTCCTCATCCAGCTGGGATCGCCAACTCTCACTGGAGCAGTATACAGCTGAGTGAGATGTGGCTGAGATGGTAATCTGCACCTCCGAATCCGACCATGGTACTCAGCCAGAAGAGGTTGGAGGTTCGTGTTGGAGATGAGATCCTGACCCAAGTGGAGGAGTTCAAATCTCAGCATCTTGTTCACGAGTGAGGGAACAACGGAGTGGGAGATTAACAGGCGGATCAGTGCAGCGTCAGCAGTGATGCAGATGATCCTAATGGGAGGAGGCCCCAGGAAAGATCTGGGACACACTGGAAGGGTTGTGTCTCTTGGCTGTCCTGTAAATACCCAAAGATTTGCCCATAAGAACTGGATGAAGTGGCCAGGAACAGGGGAATATGGGCCTCTCGTAGGGCGCTGCTGAAGATGGATGGGCAATGCAGGAGAATGCATGAAATTACTAACAGAGGCTGTGTTTCAGCATTGTGCCTAATCCTCAAACGCTAAAGTAATGTGCTTGGAAATAATGATAATGTTTAGTATTGACAATAGAGCTTCACAAATCAACTTATACTGAGCAATTATGAAGGAATATGGCAATGGATCTGTGCAGATTCATACTTCACATACACTACCTGCTTTCGTAAACTTGTGATTGTCTTCTGCATGTCAAAGACAAAGTCCTGGAAGTCATTGATTGGCGGGTCACTCCTTTTTTTGGAGGTCACAGTAACATTTTCAGCACTTTCTCTTGCATTCTCAACTGGGCTGCAGAGACAAATGTCCAAAAATAAATTAGTTTAGATAACTACTAATACTTATTTTTCATTGTACGGCAGTTGAACACACACACACACAGCACAGAGACAAAACAGATCTCTCACTCTCACTCTCTCTCTCTCTCTCTCTCTCTCTCTCTCTCTCTCTCTCTCTCTCTCTCTCTCTCTCTCTCTCTCTCTCTCTCTCTCTCAATAATATTATATAACAAATCGAAATAAATCCTGGTCATGTCATGATGGTATTACCTGTAGTCATGGGTGCTAAAAGAAGGTCTGTCCTCTCTGTAGCTGTGCTCCGTTGATCTGCGTCCCCTAAAGTGGTAGGACAGTGCGTTGAACTGACCTTTTGTTCTGCAGTCTGGTGGTGTGAAAAACAATATTTTTCATTTCTTACAAGGTCATTCAACAACATTGATTCGGTTCTTATACAATAACGTCTTCCTGTGAGTATTGATTTGTCAATCTGCCATAAGCATGGGCTTTTGGAGCTGTTGTAAAACACAAGTACTGATGACGGTTTGAATGGAGGATTACTGAGCATCTGAGCTTATCAATGTTCATTTCTCAAAATGTGGCCTTAGGTTGCACTGGAATTATAGCAAATTGTAGCTTACATACATTGTGTCAGATTTGATTTTACAATTATTGAGAATTTGAATATGCTGTAAATTTGAATAAAAAATCATGTTAGTAGAACTTGTTGGCAAAGAAAACAATTTATTTCTGCTTCAAAGTATTATGTCTAATTCTTAGTTCAGTACCATGCCTCACTGTCAATGAACGTGAACAGACAGGTGCACATGCACAAACAAACACACAGATGCAGTTTGATTTGCTCTTCTGCTGCACCTGGAGGTGCAGTGGCATGATCTTTCATGATATTTGACTTCCAACATTAATTTAAATAGTCTCTTCTTCCTTGAACCCACAGGAAACTGCCCCCTGAATTTTGTTCCGTTGGGAGTTAAATGATACTTTTTGCAATGAGTGCAGAAATCTGAAAAAAGAACGGAAACTGTGATGATCCTGTTGTTTTTGCTTTCCTTTCACGTTTCAAGTTAAAAAAACAAACTACAAAAAAACCTGAGTCAGAAAGTGATGGACATGCCATTGCAGCCTCAGGTTTTGGTAAATGTAGTTTCCTTTGTTGTTGGACAGGTACAATAGCTATTAAAAATAAGACTGTGCAAATGCGTTGCTATTACACTGTACACATTTGAACATATAATTCATAGCTGGAAGGAACATATTGGTTAAAATTAGAAATGTACTTGAACATAGTAACATAGCTTTTCATGTATACTTTTGCATATAATGCATTTCATCATGATGTGACACCTGCAATTTCTAAGGACATCTAGAGCTTATGTTTTACACTGAATAGTACTTCTATCTTTACGATATTCGTAATTTCAATCATAATCACTTTGTATGTAAATTAAGGTGAACAAATTACCTGAATAAAAAAAACAAAACAAAACAGAAAGTTGTGAAATAAATAAAAAAACAAAATGTGAAATTACTGGAATTCTGGCTCCAAGGTTCATTTAGTCCTTTTACCTTCACAGCAGTCTTGCCACATACGAAGGTCAATCTGCGGGATGTCATCACAGCTAATATAGCCATGAGGCAGCTCAGCTACCTTGAAGACATCATGCTGGATACGAGTGATGTTGTCTCCAGTGTCGCACAGCACTCGTGCCAAAGATGCCTGCTTCATCTGGGTCAGTTGGGCTGGAGTGAACACGCCTGGGTTTTCATACCAAAATCTAAACAAGTACGAGAAAGTAGGAGAAGTAACTGATATCAAAAGTAAGTCACATTAGAAATGTACAAATAGTTACCGGGAGTGGACGTTTATATTACTTGGCAAGAATGGATATCTTATATATTACAGAGTAAGCACAATCTTTGTGTCAGAAGCTCGGTATCTTCATTACGTTTGAATTATTAGTTTGTTTTGAATTCTATTACCATCACCCATATTTTCATAAACAAACCCCAGCCAGAAATCTTTGGGCAATATCATGCCCTTCCATCTGACCTGAGTGCATAGAATTAAAAATATCAAATGTGGAAAAAAATATGTCAATGTAAATGCTATTTGGTTTAACTTGATGACTTTCTTTATGTTTGCAAGAAATTGCAAATATTGACCCAGGCAGAATTGTGTGACTGTACCTGTCTCCATCCCGTAAACGTTTGAATTGAGCAGCCAGTAAACACATGAGTGTGGGCCCCAATCTACTGCCAGGGACAAGGTCTTCAGCCATCAAAGCAGGAAACAGGTCAATATTGAGGGGCGTGCCATATAGCCTACCACAAAGGAAAAAGCTTGGTTTAAGAAACAATGAACAAGGCATGTGTAAATACATTGTAGCAGATGTATCACATAGGCTTTCTCTGGTATACTCGCTAAAAAAACTATGCTTGCTCAGGGTGTTCACACATGAGTTTCAAACTGTGATGGCCTAGTTCCATTTATTAATCTTTGATCTTTTTCTACCGGAGGAGAGCCCTAGAAACTTAAAACAAACTGGAGATCACAATTACCTCTGTAGTTTCTCTCTGACATTAGGATTCTTAATCTCGTTCTTCAAATCATCAAACACTTGAGCTGAAGTCAGGTTACAGTAAGTCCTGTAATCATTATATGGTGGTATTCCATGATCCCTTCCTCGCTGTATATTCATTGCAGCCAGGTCCAGTGCCACAGCATGTGCCATGGAGAACAACCGCTCTGTCAGCTCCATATTAAGCAGCTGTGACGAAATGCGCATTTTACCAGCAACACCAAAGAGCCCCCGAAGAAGTGGGTCAATGCCACCCTCATTCACGATACGGAATGGGGAGAAGAAGGCACGATGCAGAGAGATGTGTCCCTGGGGAATAGGCCGGAATTCCTCATCTAACCTGTAGAGTATTGGGTTAATGAGGGTGTGTCCAAAGCGGAATGCCGCAGTGGAGAAAGCATTGAGGATGCCAGCGTTAATATTGGGGTCATAACCTGCGTATGGCCCCATCATCTTCATGCCTGCATCACCCATGATCTAGAAAATACCAAAAAGAATGTAATAATTCTTCATTTACCTGATACCTGTGATAATATTGTCATTAACATTTTGATTTCTGTACTTAACACTGAAATAAACAAAGCAGTAGATATGACATGATAAATATAGGAAGAGCAGCTTAACAAAAAACAGTACACATCATGTAACTTCTACCTTTGGCAACCAGTGACTGTAGGTGATGTGCTGCATCTGGGCGCCCACTATCTTCCTGGCCTCGTGGTAGATGGTGTCTCCATCCCAGTGGGGGTTCAGTCTCAGTAGTTCTGTGGCTATGCGGTTGTGTTCTCTGAACCACACAGTGTGCATGGCGGTCAAACCAAGCTGTTCATTTGCACGGTGGTCTCCAGCCAAGAAACATGGAATTGGACTCTCATTCTCATCTCTCATACATTCAGTGGGTGGTCCAGTGGCAAAAGGAAGTAGTGGCTTCCCAGTTCTTTGAATAATACCTTGGCGAAGCAGACCTCTCTGGCTGGCCAAATCCCGGATTTCTTCAGATTCATGTTGTGAACTGCCGTAGACGTTCGAAGCATCAATGTAAGACGTCAACTGGTTAATTTGCTCTCTTGGATATACACTGTTCATAAGAAGGGATGTCATCCCACTGCCACAGACAGGGCTAGAGCGCACAAAGAACATGCAACGGGCACCACTGCGAAGCTGCCGTGGGTCGTTGGGTGGAAACTGGATTGGAAAACACGGGGGGTCATTGGTACAGACCTGTGTGCATAGCTGGCCATCAGAGAACCTTGACTGGCTGAGGGCTGCTACAGTTGAGTCCAAGTCATGGTCGAGAAACTGACCCCATTGCATCAGCATGTGAGTGTAGTGGTCATCTGGAGTGATGGTGTCTGTTCCAATCATGGTTGTGGATACCAATCTCGGCAGAGGCAACCTGTAGCCTTTATGCAGTCTGTCAGTAGCACCTCTTGGCAAGTTAAAACCATTATCATAGACTGATTTTAGAAGTCGTTCAAAAGGCGTGAGTGATGCTCCCCACATTGGACGTTGCAGGTTGTTACAAGTGCCGTCATGGTTGCGGTACTTCTGGTGGAAGCAAATGTCAGAGCAATTGTTGAATCTGCGGTGGGCTGTGCAACCTGACAAGTTGGCAATAACATCCAGAAAGTGTGGGGATACAAGGTCGTTGTAGCGAAATTCTGGGGGAGAAAATATAAAACATATAACAGCACGGATAATTGCTGTAAGAGTTGGGTAAAAAACAAAACCTATTCAAAAAAAAAAAATCAAATAACATATGCTAACAACATTTTCAATTTGTTGGCAAAAAAAGACACAAGCATCTTCTCCTGCACAATCAATATTGGAAGAAACTCCTGCCCAGAAGGGATATGTGGCAAGTTCTTCAAGATGTGACTACCAGCTCAGACCTGCCTGCATAATAGCAATGACAATCATAGATTTGTTAACAAGGTGCTTTCCATCAAAGTGTTTTACAAACAAGAGGAAATGAGACTAAGACATAAAGACAAAAATAAACATTATTTTTTAATTAATTGTCTATTTTGCCTAACCTGCAATCAAGGATGATATATAAAGATTCTTATATGAATGAACTATGAAACATATCTAGCATCTGCATAAAGGTCCCAGTAATTTTTTTTTGCAAATGTCACGGTAAGAGTATAAATAGGTACACTGATTGTTTGATTCTAGGATTCTTAAAGGCTTTTGCATTTTAGGAAGGAACTAGCCACATCCCCAGTGTCTTGTCATAAAGCTTTCATATAAAAACTGTTAAGTAGTTAAGTAGCCCCATACACTAGTGTAGATACACACACTGGTAAAGAATGTGGTTGGTTCACTGCACGGCATTCTGTGGCTCTGTTATAGCCAAGCATCTTTTCACATTTACAGTGAAGACTTCATTGCATCTCAAAACCATTCTTTATTCTTTATACAGTTATTCTGTTAGTGGGAAAGTCAAATACAGCATTTAGTGCTTGAAAAATTGTACCTTGGCAAAAAAAAATTGTCCCTCATTCAATACCCTTTTTCAGGTTTATGAAAATCTTTACAGAAATATCAAATTACTGTACTATCATATACAAAATAACAGTCCACTTTTGTATTTCGGTGCAGTGCATTTCATACCTAATGCAAACTATACCTGAGAACAAATTCATTTTACTCAATACTATCTTTTTCAATTGACATATATACATTTGATTCATTCTGTATACAGTATTCAAAAATATTATACCAACTAGTCTTTCGAATCATTTGTACATGGATGTGGGTCTGGAACCCTAATATGAAAGGTGCCAAAAGATTAGGTATAATCTGGAAATCAGCTTTGCTCAAAAACAATTATATACTTGTGGCTATGAGCATACGTGATAGCGTGAAGCTATGAGCTTGAGTGAATAGTAGTAAATTATTGTCTCTCTACAATTTGAAGTAGTGATAAAAGAAAAACAGCGAATTTATTTCTGCTGACACAGAAATCTTCCTGTCAGCTTGTTTTGGGGCCAGTGTAACAATTAACACTTGGTTGTTGGCACAAGTAATGAAAACAGTTCCTCTCTCTACATATTTGACATTGCTCTATTTCCCTCTCAATCTTGCAATTTCCTCAAGTTGATCTACTGTATTTGATCTCGTTAT
This sequence comes from Fistularia commersonii, assembly GCF_037954325.1. Classification (NCBI taxonomy): domain Eukaryota; kingdom Metazoa; phylum Chordata; class Actinopteri; order Syngnathiformes; family Fistulariidae; genus Fistularia; species Fistularia commersonii. The sequence goes on from NC_141284.1 coordinate 9,750,566, forward strand.
AGTTCTTCAAATTACTCATTAAAGAAAGTATTATTTGACTCAAATTGAACACGTGGTTTAATAAACAAAGACAGATACCTTTGCATATGATGCATCAAATCAACCTCCACTTTCCATGTCTCCCAACAAACATGCAGACTAAAGTTGTCCTGTAGACCAGTGTCTGCACTGAGTAATTTGATCATCAAGTATTGTTTGGCTTGTCTTAAGTGTAATCAAACTGTTCAATCATACCTCTTTAGCACTTCTGTTGTTCCTTTTCAATGCATCAGATCATGTGAAAATGTCGAACTAACAAATAGCCAAGTGTTGCGTCCTATAACATGGGTGTGCAAGGTCTTAAAATTCATCACAATTTGGCTTGAAAGCAGGGCCTTACTAAATTAAAGAATGGACATTTTCATGTGAAAACTAGATGCCAAAACAAATGCCTAACAAATATAAATAAAGAAATAGAATCACAAACAATAACTAGGCTTGGAAAACTGTCCAAAATTGCCAGGAATATCTATTCAATAGTATGTATAAATTCCCTATTACTGAGTTAAGCAAAAAAACTGTTTTTTGCGAACAAAAAGAAAAAAAAAATCAAGACATTTCAGAGATGTGAAAGATTTTATAAAATCCAAAACAGTCCAATATGCTTTGACAGAAAGTCAAAGTCACAGGTAATTCCTATAAAAATTAGATTTGCCTAAAATTTTTACAATACTATTGGTTCCATCTGAACAATTATTAAATCCATGAGGGGCAATTGGTGAAGTGTATGGTTATGTAAAAATAGACAATTATTTTGCTGCCTCAGTAAGTTTGCATAGGTGACCAAAAAAATAACAGGACTAATTTTGACAGTTTAAGTTGCTTCATACAAAAGGGGATACAAAAAGCTCTTGAATCAGCAGGACCACAGTCCAGCTGGAATTGGCAGGAAGTCACAATCAGCTGCTAGTATTGGTCATCTGCTTGTTAAAACTTACAAGAAAATATTTTGACCACTGCTGAAAATTTGACCATAAATTGATAAGTAAAATTAAGTTCATTCTCACCTAGTGAATGTGGATTATTAAGTTTCCATATGTTTGGATTGCATCAAATGTTTATGTAACTAAAACTTGTGTTACTGGGTAATGATAGAGTAAAGCCATCTGGATTACTGAATAAAGCCTTTCAGTAGCTTGATAAAGAACCGTAGACAAACCTATAAATCATAAACAAAAATTTAACAGACTTCACTGATTTCTGTGCATGCATTTGGCAACTTGTAACAGTGAAACTTCAAAATGGCAGTGAGAGGCAAATTAATTGTTAAATAAATAATATAGTCATTGAATTACTGTTGCTAGTTTTCTGCTGCAGTTCATTTCTGAACCGAGAAGTCAATTAAGCCAAAAAATGGTTAAATGATCTTTAACTTCAGGCAGAACTATATGTCTTAGGTATTTTGTGTGATCAGAAAATTGTTAATAACTGACTGCCAAATTTTCATGATCCATGGATATATTTAGTAGCTATTGCATAGTAGGTCTGATGACTAAACCGGTCAGGTATCAATAGTTGCCCACAGTTTGTACAAACATACTGAATGACCAAATCTAATGTATCAAAAAGAGTACGTTAGATATCATTGCAGTTTTTGTTGACATCCTTACCAGTGCCATTGGTGTCAACCATGAGACCCTGGTTGACGTGGTTTTGGATGAGTAGAAGTGTCTGCTCAAAGATTTCCCCAGCACGTGCCTGCTCCACAGTGTAGGGGTCACGTGGATACCGGAAAAGTGCAAGCAGCTCTCCTGGTGTACGAGGCTGACTAGAGGGATGAGGGATAGGGAGATAGGTTGTGATGGAGGCAAGAGAGATGAAAGGAGGAAAAAGAAATGAACACAACATCAGGCTGTGAAATGTACATCGAATACTGTTTAGTACTGTGCAGGAATCCACATAATGAATAAGACACACTTAAAGAAGGAAAGGAAGAGAATCTATTTCTCTATTTTCTTTGCTAATTTTATTCTCTCTCTAGAATACTTAATTTACTTGCTATCTGCACAAATATAAATATGTGTTGATCTCAATTTCAGGCTCAGCCTGCATTGGACCTGTACACATGAACATCATGAACCAGAGTCACTTGTGGTATACTTGAAATAAAATGAAAACCAAAAATATGAATGAGTCATAAGTGTAATTTATATTTCTACCAATGTTTTGTTCACCAATGGACTTCAAAATGGGCTCAAAACACAAAATGTCATCTGTCAAAGAGGAGTCTCATACTTAATATTAGCCTGTCATAGCCCTGAAATTCCTTAATCTCAGATTTAGGTTACTACACGGTAAAATTTCACATCTGAGCATTCGCTTATAAATTTAATTTTAATTGTATATGCGTTTGTGGCCATAGTTGTGTATGTGTTTGGCCAAATATACATGACTGCTAAGCACATGACTGAAGAGGAAGGGAAGACTCATGAGTTATACTTAAAATGCCGGTAAATTGTCAAAGAAATAGGTATCATTTCTATTGCGTTGTCAAGCATCTTGGAATTTCCAGTGGTAGATGTTGATATCTAAAGAGCATTTGGCCAACATATAATGCCAATACAGTAGATCCTTGGTTCACGAAAATCCCTAATCAGGAAGAACGTGGCCTACAAACAGTTTTCAATCAAACTTTGAATCAAGCTGCAAAAAAGCCTTGGTGCACGAACACACACACAAAAAAAACAAACAAAAAAACTCACAGGCTTTCTGAGTTGTGGGGTTGCAACGTTGCAACGTAGCGGCAGTCATGCATGGTATTCTGTTTGTATCGTTCATTGTTGTGTTCTTCTGTCGTTTTTTTGAGCTTTTTTTCAGTAAGTTAAGTCTTTATGTCAACTACAAAGGCTAAACATGCGAGTGATAGTGGTGTTAAAAAGTAGTTAAGAATTACAGTCAATCTGAAGAAGGAAATAATAGCGATACATGAGAGGGGTGTTTGAGACAGATCTCACCAAGCACTACAGCAAGGTCAATCATCTGTACAATCCTGAAGAATAAAAATGCGCTTAAGACAGCTGATGTGGCTAAAGGGGTGACTAAGTGAAAGAAGCAAAAGTCTCAGGTCTTAGAAAAGTGATTGTTCGTTTGGATTAATAAGGCTGACAGATTGCTGGAGATGGTGTTAGCGAAGTCTCATTTGCAAGAAGGGTTTACTTTTGGTGATTTGGTGAAGGAAACGCCGAGCACAAGTGATTGCAAGAAAAGAGAGAATACAAGAGCCACAATAACAACTAAGGTTATCTTTAACTCCCTTTTTTGCTACAAATAAACCCATAAAAAAAGTTCAAAGGAGTACAGTATGTTCTTTGGGGCCTGAGAATGGATCAATGGGATTTACATTTATTTCAATCGAAAACATTGATTTGGTTTTCGAACATTTGTGGTTCACAAAGTGAGTCAAAGAATGAATTGAATACTTAATTGGAACTTCTACTGAAGTATGCTGATAGGTATTTTTCTTAACCAAAAATGAGAGAAACATGAAAATAAAGATAATTCATTCCTTTTTCTCTTTTCCTTGGAAAGCAAAATAAACACATTTAAAGTACTCTAGGTACAGTACTTAAAAAGCATAAAAGTCACCTGAACTAACAGACTCAAAAGCTAAGGAGTCGGATAAGCAAATTGGGGAATTTGAAATTAAGCAAGTGATTTCATCACTTAAGAATAACAAAAGTCCAGGTCCAGATGGATACGCCAATGAATGTTATAACACCTTTCAAGACCTGCTAGCACCCCTGTTAGTTAATGCATGCGGATATGCCCTTGATTCTAAAACTATGCCACTATCTTAGACCGAGGCAACGATAGTTGTAATTCATAAAGAGGGTAAAGACCCTACTGAATGCCAGTCTTATAGGCCAATGCCATTACCAAACACAGACTTGAATATACTAATTGCAATTCTACCTAGAAGGGTAAATAAGATAATTACACAAATTATACACCCTGATCAAACAGGCTTTATCACTGGAAGGTCTAAAGGAGATAATGTATGACATCTATTACAAATAATATCTCTTCTAAAGATTCAAGATTGAAAAGCTTTAATGCTAATGTACAGTTGTCCCATATACTTAAATTATTATTTTGAAAATCTATTAAATTAAAGCCAATAATAGTATCTATAGAGGCACAAAAAGCATTTGATTGGTAATCATGGTGATATCAACTTCAAACATTAAAACAATTTAGATTTGGTGTAAATTTCATAACTTCGATTCAGACACTATTCATCCCCCACAAGCAGCTGTTAAGATTAATGATACAGATCAGAGATTTACACTAAAATGAGGATAATCTTTATAATCCTCTGCTGTTTACTATTAGCATTGAGCTGCTGGCCCACATTGTTAGAGATTACAATAAAATTAAAAGGAATAATAAATAAAGAACACAAAATGTCATTGTACACAGATGATGGTTTATTATAATCAACAGAACCCAGCTCAACGATCCCATATCTAAAGGAGCTCGTATCCAGTTATGGGTATTATTCTGGATGTAAGGTAAATGTAGATAAAATGGCTATAGGTGTAAATGATCTGGTTTCAGAAACAGTTAAGCTACAGAGTAGACTCAGATGGGTCAAAGAGGGCATCAAATATTTACATTCCCCCATCTTTACATACTGGCTATAATGTAAACTACAATAAAACAATTCTGCATATTAGTAGTGACCTGGAAAAATGGTCCTTGCTCCCACTCTCCCTACTGGGTCGAGTAGAAAGTATCCGCATGAATGTCCTGCCCAGATTGCTTTATTTACTATAGGTTACTTGTAGAAATTCCAAAACCAACCTCTGATCACCTTAAATTAAGAATTAGAATTAGACTTAAAACTTAGCAATCACTCATGTCAGATGGAGGTCTTAAACTTCCACACCTGAAATATAATTTCTGGGCTGCACAAATCAAGGATCAAGAATGATACATCCACACAATAGCTTATCATTGAAAACAGCAGGTGCAAAGAGCCTCTGGAAATCTGACCCTTTCTTGACATCCCTGTAAAAATATGGCGGCCTGGACAAAAACGACACAAAAAATTTGGAATAAAATACAGTCGGCCTTTCGGCTACCAAAATTACTCTCACCATTAACAAACATTGGATTAATAAAGACCTTTACGCCTAACAAAGAAGATATTGCCTTTAGAAAATGGTCAGAATATATACTCTGACCTGCTTGCATTAACTGATCCTCAAACATTTGAACAGCTGACAAATGAATTTGATCTCTGGAAGACAGACTTTTATAGATACCTACAGTTACGATCTTTCCTGACAACACACAAGAAGTGGGAAAAATTTAGAAGACCCACCCCCATAGAAAGTTTCCTAATAGCACTAATAAGTAATAGGGAAAAGAAAATACCCCTCCGTGAGCTGCCACCTTACCGTGGTGGAAGGGTTTGTGTGTCCCAGTGATCCTGGGAGCTTTATGCCCCTGGAAGGGTCATCCAAGGCAAACAGGTCCAAGGTGAGGGACAAGACAAAGTGTGGCTCAGAAGACTTCCCATGAAGAAGACAACCATTGGACCCAGTTTTCCCTTGCCCCCCCCCCACCCCCCAGGCCAAATGACAGGGCTGGGTGGCAAGCACCTGGTGGCCAGGTCTTTACCCATGGGGCTCGGCTGGGCACAGCCTGAAGGAACCATATGAGTCCCTCTTCCCCTGGGGTCACAACCCACAGGAAGGGCCAGTTTGAGCCGGGCGGTAGCCAGAGCGAGTAACCTTGGCACTTTTGATCCTTGGCTGCAGAAGCTGGCTCTTGGAACATGGAATGTCACCTCTCTGGCGGGGAAGGAGCCCGAGCAGGTGCACGAGGCTGAGAGATTCAAACTCGATATAGTCAGACTCACCTCAACGCACAGCGCGGGGTCTCTAACCAGGCCTCCTGAGAGGGGCTGGACTCTTTTTTTTATTCTGGAGTTGCTCCTGGTGAGAGGCGCCGAGCAGGTGTGGGCATGTTGATTGCATGTCTCGGCACCTGCAAATTGGGGTTCAACCCGGTGGATGAGAGGGTAGCCTACCTCCGCTCAGATGGGGAGCGGGTTCTGACTGTTGTTTGTGGCTATGCACCCAGAAACAGTTCAGTTTACCCACCCTTCTTGGAGTTCCCAAGACAGGGTGCTAGTGAGCGCTCCTACCTGGGACTCTCTCGTTATACTGCGAGATTTCAACGCTCCCGTGGGCAACGACATTGCGACTTGGAATTGTATGATGCGGAGGAACAGCCCCCCGATCTGAATCCGAGCAGTGTTTTGTTATTGGACTTCTGTGCTCATGACTGATTGTCCATAACAATCACTATGATCAGGTATAAAGGTGTCCATATAGGCACTTGGCACCAACACACCTTGGGCCACAGTTTTCTGATCAACCTTGAGGTCATATCGTCGGACTTGCGGCTGCATGTCCTGGACACTTGGGTGAAGAGAGGCGCAGAGCTGTCAACTGATCACCACCTGGTGGTGAGCTGGCTCTGAAGCTGGTCAGACCTGACAGACCCAAACGTAATGTGAGGGTCTGCAGGGAACTTCAAGTGGAGTCCCCTGTCAGAAGGACTTTCAACTACCACCTCTGGCAGAACAACAACCATGTCCTGTAGAATGGCAGGGGACATTGAGTCAGAACGGACCATGTTCCATGCTTCCATTGTTGAGGTGGCAGACCAGAGCTGTGGTCGTAAGGGAGTCGGTGCCTGTCAGGGCAGCAACACTCAAACCCGCTGGTGGACTCCAGCGGTGAGGGATGCACTCAAACTGAAGAAGTCGTCCTATTGGGCCTTTCTGGCCTGTGGGGCTCTGGAGGCAGCTGACAGGTACCAGAAGGCCAAGTGGCATGTGTTCGGTGGTTGCTGAGGCAAAAACTCGGGCGTGGGAGGAGTTTGGGGAGACCATGGAAGAACGACTTCCAGTGGGCATCGAGGAGATTCTGGTCCACCATCCGACAGCTCAGGAGAGGGAAGCATTGCAGTGCTCCGTCAACACTGTGTACAGAGGGAGTGGGGAGTTGCTGACCTCAACCTGAGACGTTGCAGATCAGTGGCAGGAATACTTCTGAGACCTCCTCAACCCTGTTGAAACACCTTCCAATGAAGAAGCAGAGCCGGGGGACTCTGGAATGGACACACCTATTTCCTGGGCTGAAGTTTCTGAAGCAGTCAAAAAGCTCTTCAGTCGGGGGCCCTGAGGGGTGGATGAGGCCTGCCCTGGGTTCTTCAAGGCTCTGAATGCTGTAGGGCTATCCTGGCTGACATGCCTCTGCCACATTGCATGCATGTCAGGGACAGTGCTGCTGGACTGGCAGGCTGGCGTGGTCATCCCCCTTTTTAAAAAGGGGGATCAGGGGATGTGCTACAACTACAGGGGATCACACTCCTCAGCCTCCCTGGTAAGGTGTATTCATGGTGCTGGAGAAGAGGATCAGCGGGGTCGTTGATCCTCAGATACAGGAGGAGCAGTGTGTTTTCGTCCTGGCCGTGGAACAGTGAACCAGCTCTTTACTCTCGGCAGGGTCCTCGAGGGGGCATGGGAGTTTGCCCAACCAGTCTACATGTGTTTTGCGGATCTGGAGAAGGCATTCAACCGTGTCCTGCGGGCAATCCTGTCGGGAGTGCTCCGGGAGTATGGGATACAGAATCCCGTCATACGAGCTTACAAGCTGTTCAGTCCCTGTATGATTGGTGTCGGCGCTTGGTCCGGATTGCCAGTCGTCAATCCGGTTCTGTGAGAGTTGGACTCCACCAGGGCTGCCCTTTGTCACCGATTCTGTTCATAACCTTTATGGACAGAACTTGTGGGTGCAGCGAGGGAGTCAAGGGGATCTGGTTTGGCTACATCTGACTATGATCTCCAGCTCTTGCTGCAATGGTTTGCAGTCGAGTGTTAAGTGACCGGGATGATGATCAGCACCTCCAAATCTGAGACCATGGTGCTCAACCAGAAACAGGTGGTATGCCCTCTCCGGGTCAGGGAAGAGGTCCTGCCCAAAGCAGAGGAGTTCAAGTATCTCGGGGTCTTGTTCATAAGTGAGAGTAGGATGAAGCTGATCGACAGGCAGATCGGTGCAGCATCTGCAACGATGCGGACTCTTCACTGGTCGTGGTGAAGAGGGAGCTGAGCCAAAAGGCGAAGTCCTCAAGTTACTGGTCAATCTACGTTTCCACCCTCACTTATGGTAGCAAGTTGTGGGTGGTGACTGGAAGAACGAGATTCTGGATACAAGCGGCCGAAATGAGTTAATTCCACAGGGTGGCAGGACTCTGAGAGATAGGATGAGAAGTTCGGTCATCCAGGATGAGCTTGGAGTAGAGCCGCAGTTTCTCTACATAGAGAGGAACTAGATGAAGTGGCTTTGACATCTGGTCTGAATGCCTCTTGGACTCCTCCCGAGGGAGGTATTCTGGGCATGTCCATCTGGGAAGAGACCACAGGGAAGACCCAGGACGCACTGGAGAGACTATGTCTCCAGGCTGGCCTGGGAACGCCTTGGGAGTGTCCCAGAGGAGCTGGACCATGTGGCGGGGGAGAGGGACGTCTGGGTCTCACTGCTCCTGTTACTGCCCCCGTGACCCGACTCCAGATAAGTGGGAGAAAATGGATGGATGGATGATGTCAAGTCTGGTCATAAGGACAGGAATGCAGTAGGTGGCGGTAGATTTTGCAAAAAGAATTGAAATGGCTGTGGTAAATACATATTTCAAGAAGAGGGAGGAACAGCAGATTAGGCCAGGCAGCACCAAGCAGGTGGACTACATCCGATGGAAAAGATACAACATGAATGATTTCAAGGTGGTGGCAGGGCAGACTGTGACAAGACCACATAGTAGAATTAGTAGGATGACTTTGCATTACAAAAGAGGAAAGGAGCAAAGAGGAGGGAAGACAGCAATGAGACCTTTAGATAGGAGTTGTTACAGGCGCTGGGCACAGGACGGGTGAAATATTACCTGAGCATAAAAAAATAAAAGGTCAGCAAAAGGAGTGGGGAGAGAAGAAGAGAGCAAGAGATATGAAGAAACTTTGCAGAGTACAAAGAGTTGTGTCGCAGGGTGAAAAGGGAGGTGCCAAAGGCTAAACCAGGGGCCTATTTATGAGCTGTATTGGACACTGGAAACTTATTACAGAAAGGCAGAGAGATTGAGATGAGAAGGATGTGCTGCAGTTTAGAATGGTTGAGGATAGAGATTAAAATGTGCTTACACATGAGGAGAAGGTGGGGGTAAGATGGAAATAGTGTTTTGGTGAGCTGATGAATGACGTAAATGAGAGGACGAGAAGGTTGGAAGGGGTTAGGCCATTAGTCCCATTCGTTAAAGTTGAAGTTACAGCAGCTTTGAGGAGTGCGAAGAATAGAAAGGCAGTTGATTCTGCCAACAAACTGATGGAGGTATGGAAGGTAAATAATGATGCGAGGTAAAGTGTTAAGAGTTCCTAATGTGTGGTAGGAGAGGAATTTCAAAGAGTAGGGGCGGCAATGGCAAAGACTCAGTCCCCCATGGATGGTTGCTTTGTTTCTGGTGAGGGGGCTCGGGTTGTTTGGAGTTGGCAAATCAAAGACGCGGAATGGGAATGGTGTTGAAGAAGGTCAATGTGGTAGGAGGGGGCAAGGAAAGTGAGGGCTTTGAAGGTGAGGAATAGGAGTTGGTACTGTAAGCAAAATCAGACAGGGCCACAGAAAGTCAGGTTATATCCAGCCTTAAGTACCTCAGTCTGTATAGCCATGACAGCCTCACCCAGTCTACAAATTCAGCCAGCATCATGAAGGCCTACCAAACTTTTACTTCTGAGAAGACTTAAGGCTGCTAGAGCCAACCCACCCAAATCTTCTACAAATGTGGGGTGCATTAGAGAGTGTTCTGACCAAGTTCATCATGGTGTGGTAGGACAGCTGCTCTGCACTTGACGGAAAGACATTGGAGCAAGTTGCCAGAACAGCTAAGAAGATCCCTGAGTGAAGCTTTTCATCCATCAGTGACATCCAAATCATCTGCTGCTGGAGCAGGGCCTCTGGGATCGAGACCTGACCCACCCCTCATGGACTATTAATCTCTTGCTCTCTCTGGAAGGCCAGGACCTCTTGGTTAAGGTCCAGTTTCTTCACTGAAGCTGTCAGATTGATTAACAGCTGAGTCGTTGACTGGACAAGCGGTCTCCTCATGCTGTTGACACAACTCTCCTCTGTTTTATTGTGTAATATCCTTTATTAAAAATTGTAAATACTTTTTTCCAGCAGAGGGGGGGACATAGGGTAACTTTTGAGAAGCATGCAGGTACACTATAGACAATGAAATCTCAGGAGATCAGTGACTGCAAAGAAGTGGTGGGTGAGCGCATAGCCAAACAGCATGGGATGGTGGTTTGTAGGATGAATCTGGTGAAAAATCTGTGGAGGTTCTCAGGCATCCAGGTCATGGTGAATTCTTGTCAAAATCTTCTTGTCGTGCAACTGGACTTGAATTTCTTTATTTGAGGACGTTTCACCCCTCATCCGAGAGGCTTCCTCAGCTCCAATGACCTGTGAGGAGCTTCCAAATATAACTGCCTGGGTTTTGGGCGGGTCTAGGATATGGTGGCTTGTTATGTAAATGTAAGAGTTGATCGTCAGAAGCTTGGTCGAAGGGGGTTATTGAGATAATGGGGATGTCATTCGTTGGGACAAAAGAGCAACTTTGTGGGATTACTCATGTGGAAATTACCTGGGGCTGGTTATGATAGTGAATCTTTCATGGTTGTTTGTGCAGATGGGCCTATTCCGTGTGTGGAAATCTGTTTTGGTATCACAGTACTGCGTTTTGCTGTTTTGCTAAAGACGGCTTCTTTGACTCCTCTCTCGAACCATCTGTATTCTCTGTTTAGAATACGGAGATCGCTGTCTTTAAAAGAATGGCCTTTGTCAATCAGGTATAGGTGGACCGCGGAGTCCTGTCCTTAAGTGGTGGCTCTCCTGTGTTGGGCTATCCGTTTGTGCAGAGGTTGTTTGGTCTCTCCAATGTAGACGTCGTCACAATCCTCAGTGCAATTGACAGCATACATCACATTCTCTATCTTGTGCCTGGGTGTTTTGTCCTTTTGGCGCATCAATTTTTGTCTCAGGATGTTGTGGGGTTTGAAGTGTACCAGTATAGGGTGTTTTCTGAACACCGTTCGGAGTTTCTCTAAAACACCAGCAACATAGAGTATGATGATGTTCTTTTGTTTGTTGTTGTCTTCCTCCTGTTCCTGCGTCTGGTAGTTTCTGATTTGGCAAAGGTCCACTTAGGGTAGCCACAGGATCTCAGGTCTTTCCTAATGTGTCGTATATCAGTCTTGCTGCCTTTGGCGGTTGATGGGGTGATCTTGGCCTGGTGGTGTACAGTTCTGATTATCCCCAGTTTGTGCTCAAAGGTCGAAAAGTAAATATTGGTTGATTTGTGTTGGTTTCCTGTAAATCTTAATGTCCTGGCTTCTGTCCTGTTGGATGTGAATGCAACAGTCCAAGAAGGGGAGTTTATCAGTAGTGACGTCCTCCTTTGGGAATTTGATGTGGGCGTTGATCATGTTGAGGTGAGTGGCGAATGCTTCTACCTACTTCTTCTCTTGAACCTGGTGTCATCTACATACCTGAACCAGTGGCTTGGCGGTGTTCCCCTGAACAAAGCGAGGGCCTTGCTCTCAACTTCCTCCATGTATATGTTCGCCACTATGGGGGACACGGGCGACCCCATGGCACATCCATGTTTTTTCTGAAAAATCTGTTTTTTGTGCAGAAAAATCTGGTGACAAGGAGGATGAAGAGGACAAATGCAGAGCAGAGGACAAGTGGTGGAATCTGAAAAGCGAGGAGAGTTGTATGGTTTTAGAGAGGAGTTGAGAAAGGCTCTGGATGGTCAAGAAGATCATCTAGATGACCAGACAACTACAGCTGATGGGGTCAGGGAGCCAGGTAGGAGAGTATTTGGTGTGTTACCTTGAAGGAAAGTAGATAAGGAGACTTGGTGGTCAAAAGAGATAGTGCAAGAATATATACAAAGAGATTAGCAGAGAAGAAGTGGGATACTGAGGGGACTGAAGAGAGCAGACAGTACAGGGTACAGAGAAATGCAGCGCAAGGTAATGGGAGAGGTAGCAAAAGACAAACACAGGACTTGTATGAATGGTTGGAAAGTCAGTAAGGAGAAAATGATTTATGCAGGTCAGCAAAACAGAGGTATAGGATGGGAAGGATGTACAGCTTTTGAGTGAGTCAGGATGGAGAGGGAAATGTATTGATAGTGTACTACACGAGTTATGGGAAAAAGTATTTTCCGCACTATAAGGCGCACCTAAAAGCCTTTAATATTCTCGAAAACCGACAGTGCGCCTTATAATCCGCTGCACCTTATATATGGATCGATATTGAGCCGCAAGAGGTCATGCAACTACTGGAAGTAGCTGCTGACTCTATTTTCTCCCGTAGAAGAAGTAGCGCGCGGTGCATGCTGGGATATATGACTGCGCAAAGCGTGCATTTTCATTACCATTTGTGTATGTGTGTGCGCGCACATTGCTGAAGTAGCAGCGGTAAAAATGGTAAAGGGGAATTCCAGTCCCACATCACTTGTGTGTGTATAAAGACCCCAAAGTGGCACCTTTCAAGAGACAAGCCTACAACGCAGTGTTTAAACTCAAGGCGATCAGTCACGCTGTAGAACACACGGGAATAGAGCAACAGGGAGGGAATTCAACATTAACAAATCAATGGTACGGAAGAGGTGGAAACAACAAGATGACATGCACCAAGTAAAGAAGGACAAAGGACAAACTTGAACAGTGGGTTGTTGAGCAGAGAGTGGCAAGTAGCAGCATCTCTAATGCCTTCCAAGGAAGGCAACAGCGCTAGCTAGTCACATGAACATCAATGAATTTAGAGGCGGTCCTTCTTGGTGCTTTCATTTTATGAAACGCTTTGAACTGTGACAAATGGTGTTGGTAATACATTGTTTTCAACAATGTACCGTATTGTGAATGCACAAACTTGTTTTGGGAGTGAACAGAGTTGTCAGAACGTTGGTTTGTATTCTATCAATAAAGTTTGACTGACTTATCTGACTGTTTTGTTGACATTCCTTTTAGTGCAGCTCCATTTAGCTCCATAACGCAACTCCAGAGACTACTGTAGCTTCTATTATATGCACCTTATAATGAGTTGCCCCTTATATATGACTTTTTTTTTAATAGGCCATTCATTGAGGTGCACCTTATAATGCGGAAAATAGAAGAAGATAGATAGGCTCAGGAATGAGTCAGAAAGACAGCACGTGTTAGATTTTTCTGAGATAAGGTCAGAGAAACCAGATTGAGATGGTTTTATCATGTACTGAGGTTAATGACTATATTAGTAAAAATATGCTGGGGGCTGGAACTGCCATGTAGGAGGGCTAGATGAAGACCAAAGACATTTATGAATGTAGTAAGAGGACACGAATTTAGTTAGCGAGAAAAGAGGATACAGAGAATAAGGTTAGATGGAGGAGGTTGATTTGCTGTGGCGACCACTGAAAGGAGCAGTTGAAAGGAAAAAAAAGAAGATTGTAAATTAATACTGTGAGTGTCTTTTTTACCAGTAGCATAATCAAAACTATATAATTTACTACTCTTTACATTTTAAGACAACATTTACTAGTTTTAAGGTTGGCTCACAGCTGATTTGTCTCTCCAACACAGCTCAGGTTTCTCGTGTGAAAAAATTCCCACCCCTGACCTAGAGTGTCCAAATAACATCGACAGGTTCCTATTTGCAGACTTCTCCTCTGAACCTCAACACCATGCAACAAAACACCACCTTAAAACACGTTAGACCTGACCATTAGATAACTTGGTTGATCACTTACTTTCTTGGGCCTGGGCCTTTTGTGGTCCTTTGGTTGACTGACAGAACCATCTAAGGTTAATAAGAAATTAAATGATAAATCTTTTTTCTTATTTTACCTCATGCGTGGATTGAATGCGCATTGCTTTTATTTTGGTTGCGTGTTTAAGTTACGCTTTTTTACATTGCGCATAGATATGTAATAGATAGATATATGCGTTACTGAATTGATGTTGTCAGGTGTCAAGTGTCAGAACAACTTTCACCCCAAAAAATGTTGCCTAATAAAAGAAAGGTAGATGCTGAATGCAGGGTTTTCAAAAAGGTATGGACTGCTAAGTTTTTATTTACTGAAGTAAGAGGTAAAGCGGTGTATTTGATTTGTGGAGGCCGGATTGCTGTATTCAAAGATTACAATTACAGCCGATATTATGAGACAAAACATTCTGAGAAATACAAAAACTTGAATGATGCTGAAATGATGCAGATATCCGAAGGTTTGGTAGCCAAGCTACAAAAGCGACAAGGGTTTTTTACCAAGCTTCACACATCCAGGGATGCAGCAACCAAGATCAGCATTGGGATATCCCACAAAATCGCTAAAAACAGTAAGCCATTCTTAGAGGAAGAGTTTGAAAAGGAGTGCTTGGTGGGCTCTGCAGCACTATAATGTCCTGAAAAAAAGAAGCAACTGAGTCCCGATTACTGCAGGCCCTCCCAGTCAAATTGGCCCATGATCAAATTTGCTGTCCTGCTTTCAGATCCGAAACGCTGACAAAACTCTTCTTTACAGGTTAATATAGGTGTGATAACTCCAGCTTTGAACATCATGTAACAAAATAAATAAATCAATAAAATAAAAAAGGATGAGACAACTAGCAGTTCCTCCAATACTGAGCAAATCCTTTGGAAGTTTCACCAGTGACATACCCATTTAGGAAACTTACGATCTTCAGGGCCAGGAGGGAAATATTGGTGGTCCTCACTTAATGATGGAGTTACGCTCCAAGGGGCCCATTATAAAGCAATTTCGTCATGAAGCGAGATACAGTTTCTACCGCGTACAGTATTTGCATACATATTGGCCAATTGTACCGTGCTTATTAACCCTTCCTTTTTCTTTCATGGTTCATGTTTCAGACCAATTGTAAGTGCATACAATTCATACTCACTCACAACTCCTCTGCCTGTGCATTCCACATGTATTTTAATATTATCGCAAAGCCCGCTCTAACTCTGAGTCGACGTTAACTGAGTACGTTGTTAAGTCACGACCACCTGTACTCGTAACATTTACTATTCATTTATTAAAACTATGCTCACCCTCTCCTTTACTTGCTAGTTTTATTCCATCAACCAGCAAAATTGAACAATTCTGACCAGCATTTCAAAGTGTAGTCTGAAAAACAGGGCAACTGAGCAGTTCTTGCCCTGCATGACCAACAGACTGCAAAAAAAGCTCACAGGATTCTGTAAGACTCCATACAAACTCCATTTTGCAACTTGTGGTTGTCGACTTTTCCTAGGGCTTACAACATTACACACGTTTGACATTATTGCAGGTCTTAGCGTTATGTTACCATAAAGACTGAATAGATAACAAATAGATGAGCTCTAAAAAAATCGGAGAAAGGAAATTATGGTAGACAGAGAATTGTAAGACCAGTATTGCCAACAGAGACGGTATTTGTTTTTAGTATGGATGAATGGAAACAGTGAAGGAGATCCCGATCAGGAAAGGAGAGTCTAAAAACAGGAGCAAATGGTGGAGCTGTGAGAAGAAAAGGCCAACTTATACTATATCAACTCTCCAATGTATCAAAACTGAGTGAAGAAGGAAAAGCGATGATAATATTATCAATAAAACGTTTTATTTGGATTAGAGCAGTTGTCCTTGGAAACAAACACTCCTAATTCAGCTTTCGCATTCCTCCAAGTCCGTTGAAGTGTTGTTCAGCAAGACACTGAACCCCTGACTCATCCCCTGGCATTGCTTAGGGGCTGCCAACGGCTCATGGTTCATGATGGGTTAAATGCAGAGAGGAATTTCCTCACAAGGGATTAATAAAATATACAAAGTAAAAAAGTAGAGTAAGTAAATAGGTTTAAAAAAAATGAAAGTTTCTTGATGTTGGAGTTACTTCACTTTAACTTATTCTATTTTCTTAAACTTTTTCTTTAAATATTTATTTTTATTTTATATATTTATAGATGCTTCGCTGCTCTAGGTTGCTATCCCTTGAGCCCTCTGATTGCCCCTCGGGGACAAATAAAGTTTCCCTGATTCTGATAATTGAATCAGAACCAGAAAAAAACTTTATTTGTCCCAAAGGGGCAATTGGGGCCCTCATGGGGTAGCAGCATGAGATTGTGAACATCAAAGAATAAAGTTAAAAATAAACAAATAAATAAGAGAAAACAGATACAAAAATCAATGGGAAAAATAAATAAATAAATAGATAAATGGATATATAACTGTAAAGAATTGTGCAAATTGCAAGTAAGCTCACTGCATTTATATAACAAATATATCATGAGCGGCTGAGAATTGAGGAGTTGGACAGCTCTGGGGACAAAGGTTGACCTTCCCTGGGTTTTGCAGGCAAAGCAGCAGAGTCTGCGACCAGAGGGGAGCCACTTTAAGGCTGGGTCTCAGATGTAGGAGTGGTCTGCGAGGATCTTTGGGATGTTTTTAATATTTGAGAGCAGGAGAGAGGTCTGAGGGGCTGGTAAATTAATTTGGAGACTGAAATAGCAGACGGCTCTGCAAATACCCAGAGAAAACATTGCATGGCGGCATAAAATTACTGCAAGAATTTAGTAGTTTTCTGCAAGTCTTTTCAAAATCGTTTCCAAGTCTTTAGATGAGAGACACAAAGTCTTTGTAAAATCTCAGTCACAGCCTAAGATTTAAGACTAAAAACTAGTCTGAAGATGTGAGCTGGTGTGAGTTGATAGTTAATATCTGATAGGGGACCTTTTTTCTTACACTTTGCATTTTATAGAAGTAGGTTTAGATATGGAGAACGGTGAAAATGATGACATGGTAAGAGTGATGGTGTATATTGGCAAGTATATTGCCAATGTACACCGTTATCTGACCACACTGCTTTTATGCTATTGCAAATAGACCCAGAATGACGGTTATCAAACTGGTTTGGAAGCAGATATGGATGTGGTCAGATGGAGCCACTGCTCTTCAGGACTGCTTTGACAGGACTGGGAAACTGGGAAATGTTCAAGCAGGCAGCCACAAATACCACACGAACATTGAGCAGCCAACAGACACGTCTTTTTCTTCTTCTTCTTCTTCCTCTCCTTTCGTCTTTTCCCTTTAGGAGTCGCTACAGCGAGTCAACTTCCTCCATCTTACCCTATTGTCTGTATCCTCCGCTCTCACACCAACTACCTTCATATGTTCTTTCACTACGTCCATAAATCTTCTCTTTGGTCTTCCTCGAGACCTCCTGCCTGGCAGCTCCGTTACTTCTTATATTAGCAAATGCATTGATGATGTGACCCACACTAAGACCATCATCACCCAGGTGGAGATGTCCACTGGCTGCTAAGGGCCAGAGACAAAAGCTTCAGAGCCAGGGATGCAACTGGCATGAGAGCAATGAGAGGCAACAAGTTGCATGACATCAGGAAAGTGAAAACGGAGCTACAACAACAAGATAACCTGCCACTTGAAAGACAGCAAAGATACACAGAGCTTGTGGCAGGGCATCCAGCTAAGATTGTTGTTGAATTCAGGGTCACGCCAAGCACTCCACATTGACCATCAACTGTGCTGCTGTGGAGAGAGTGAGCAGCACCAAATTCCTGGGGGTACACATCAGTGATGACCTTCCCTGGACAGCAAACATTACATCACTGGCGAAGAAGGCACAGTGGCACCTTTTAATTCTTTTCCAAACTTAAGTGAACAACAACCCCCACACCCATAATGTACACTTTCTACCAGGGCACCATTGAGACCATCCTGACCAGCTATATTACTGTATGGGGCAACAGAAACAAAAACAACAGAAAAGCTCTGCAGCGCATTGTGAATACAGCTGGAAGGATCATTGGTTCCCAATCCCCTCCCTGAAAGACATACACACTACCTGCCTCAACCTGTAAAGTGTCCTTGATTTATGAACAACGCAAGCCCCCCCACACACAGTCTGTTCAACCTCCCGTCCTCAGGGAGAAGGTACCAGAGCCTCCATGCCCGGTCCAACCAGACTCAACAACAGCTTTATACACCAAGTAGTCAGGATACTGACCTCTACCCCGTCTCTCCTATTCCCCCCTCTGTGCTCTTCCCCTAAGACGCCTTCAAGATGCTGAATAACAGTAACACCTATGAGGATGCCATTTGTGGCCATCAGCTCCACCTTTAATACAGCTCTACCCTACAACTTGGTTCAGAAATGGAGCAACCTGTGTCTCATCACATCCCTGTGGACCTTGATACTGGACTTCCATCGCAACAGACCCCAGAATGTCAGGATGGTCCACTGGTTCACCCAAAGATTGGGTCCTCAGCCCTCTAATCTACTCCCTCTTCATACATGACTGTTTCCCTATTCACATGAGCAATACCATTGTCAAATTTGCTGAAGTCATCAGAATTAAAGACTAATTAAAGACAACAATGAGTTGGCCAGTCAGATACGAAAAAACCCTGGACTTGAACACGGCCAAGATGAAGGAGCATTCTGCATTCTGCCCTCTACATTGAAGGAGATGGAGTAGAGCGGGTGGAAAGCTTCAAGTTCCTTGGGGTCCACATCTAAGCTGACCTCATCTGGTTAACTAACATATCTGATTAAGTTGGGAAGACAGGACAGAGACTGTACTTCCATCTGGACCATCTCACCCAACACCTGCTGATTAACTTCTACAGATCAACCTTACATACTGCTGCACAGTTAACTGGTTTACCTTTTGTCTCATTTACACATCTACAGAGGGAGTTTGGTTCCTTGATACTCAATAGGTTAAAATACCTGTGACAGCTATCAGTTCAGATTGAGCTTAGCTCCAGTATCTTGGCTGATAACTCCAAGTATGACTTTGGTTTCGAGATGAAATAATACTTTTTAGTGTATTCTACAACATCAGGAAGATTCACAGATTCCTCACGGAGGATACAGCGCAGCTACTCATCCAGGCTCTAGCAATCTCTCTTGTGGAATACTGCAACTCCCTCCTTGACAGTATCCCAGCGGTGACCATCAGGCCTCTGGAGCTTATTCAGAAAGCGGCAGCCCTCCTGATGTTAAACTGTCCCAAATTCTCGACACAACTCCCCTTCTTATGTCTCTTCAATGGCTCCCGGTAGCCGCCTGCATCAAGTACATGACCCTGGTGCTCGCCTACTGGGCAGTGAATAGGACGGCCCCGTCTTATCCCCGGAATATGCTGAAGCCACATGTCTCTACCTGTCCAATCCGATCTGCCACCTCTCTGCGACTGTTCACCCCATCACTCAGAGCCGCTGGCTGCCGATCGAACCGGTCTTGGCTCTTCTCAGTCTTGGCTCCTCAGTGGTGGAACAAGCTCCCAAAAAAGGTAAGAACAGCGGGGTCGCTGCCCATCGTTCGCTGTGAGCTGAAATCATACCTCTTCACCAAGCACTACCCCACTAATCGCAAAAGCCCCCCAACCCCCCTGAAAAAAACAAACAAAAAAAAAAACAAAAAACAAAGAAATGAATGTATGTATATGGTTTTGAGATGGCTATTTGGTAGAGTGGTCACTTTTGACTTCTGACTACTGGTATATCGGATCTTCGGTGACTGAATTGCACTTTTTGTAAGTCGCGTTGGATAAGAGCGTCTGCAAAATGACTGTAATGTCATGTAATGTAGTGTTAGCTGTGTACAGCTTTAAAAAGGGTCCGGTCTATTTCTTATGACGATAACTGGCTGCTTTTTGTTTCATGCAGGTTGTGCAACAGGCGGTGCTTAGGTAGGTAGGTTCCAGGTAAAACTGTCAAAGTCAGCAAATGTCTAGAGAACTTTACGATTCTGTCAAAGCGCCACAGAGGAAATAGTGGGTTTTTTAAGTCTTCCACCGCTTTTCACACCTGATGTAGGATTTGACATTACAGTATGGGAGTAGTATGTGACATAACAGAAATGATTCAGTGATCCCAGTGATACTGGGAGAACCCAAGTGGCCCATGTACTGTGGTTGTGTCATCAGACTTGCAGTTGCATGTGGTGGGCCCTCATGAAGAGAAGGGTGGCACTGTCAACTGATCACCACGTGGTTGTAAGCTGCCTCCGATGATGGTAGATGCTTGTCAGGCCTGGTAGACCCAAATGAATTGTGAGGGGCTGCCTAGCAGAGTCCCCTGTCATACTGAGCTTCTACTTCCACCTCTGGCAGATCTTTGACTACATCCCAGGGGAGGCTGGGACTGAGATGGCCATGTTCCATGCCTCCATTGTTGATGCAGCAGACATTCGGCCCCATTCAGCCCCTGGTGTCAGGGCCTGGTGCGCAGTGGCAGCAGTAAGTTGGTTAAGTTTCTGTGGAGGGCTGAGCTTCAGGGCTGCCATTTTTCACCAATTCATTCATAACCTGTATGGACAGAATTTCTAGGTACAGCCAGAGTGTCAAGGGGATCAGGTTTGGTGGCCTTGGGATTGGGTCGGTACTTTTTGCTGATAATGGCTTTTTATCAGACAGTTCTCACTGGAGCAGTGAACAGACGAATGTGAAAGGGCCAGGATGAGAATTAGCACTTCCAGATCTAAGGACATGGTCCTCAATGAGAGAAAGGTGGCGTGCCCCCTCCAGGTCAGGGATGAGAGCATACCCCAAGTGTAAGAGTTCAAGTATTTTGGGGTCTTGGAGTTAAAAATTGACAGCTGGATAGCAGCGTCAGCAGTAATGCAAACTAATGTAGACTGCATATGTCCGCCAAGGTGAGGAAGGGGTCGAGCCAAAAGGCAAAAGTCTTGATTTACTAGTTGATCTACGTTTCCATCCTCACCTATGGTCAGCTATGGGTAGTGACAGAAAGAACCAGATCACGGATATAAGCAGACGAATTGATTTCTCCTGCAGGGTAACTGGGATCTCCCTTATAAATAGGGTGATAAGGAGCTCAGTCATCCAGGAGGAAGTCAGAACAGAGCCACTACTCCTCCACGTTGAGAGAAGGCAGATGAGGTGCCTTGGGCATCTAGTCAGGATGCCTTCTGTGTCATTCCCTGATTAGGTGTTCTTCAGAAGAGCTAGAACTTATGCCCAGGCAGAGGGACGTTTGAGTCTCTCTGCAGTTGATGCTAGCGCGTTTATGGGTTTACTCCTCTGAAAACTAATTTAAAAACGCTCTAATTTTCTAACTCATTTTGGTCCAGGGGCTACATACGGCCTAATTTGATGTCAAGGGGGCCAGACCAGTAAAGTCATATTATAATTACCTCGAAGTAACACTAAGTCCAAATTTTTCCTTTATTTTAGTGTAAAGGAGAAGAGGTAAATTATAAAAATCTCTATATGTAATGAGCCTTTAAAAAAATACATGACGAACAACCTGATATTCATTGAGCAAAGTGAGTGCAATTTCAACAACACAGTGCCTCAATTCTGTCTTCTAAGTTCTCCGTGTATTTTGTTGTATTTTTTGCCCTGGCGAGTCTCACAGTGGCAGTGAAACTGGCTGCATTCACACCAAGGATTCAGGTTTCTTATTAACCTCAACAAACACATAAGAGGTGGTCCATTTTTCTTGGAAAACCCTATACTCAATGTCCACTTTTCTCTTTTTTGATGACATCTTGCTGATGAGGGTGTTGGGGCCAACGGAGAAGCAGGTACATTTCTAACAATAAGTAAAAAAGCTATTGATAAACCCAGAAGCTGCATTGCTATCATCTGTCAAATAGTCAAATAGTGTTGTCGCACGTTGTTAACGCTGACTAAAACAGTGCACCCCTAGCAATATAGTAACTGCATTTTTATTTTAAAAAAGTCGATTTTTATGTATTTTTTTAAATTGTGGGTTTATTCCATGGGCCTGATTGGGCCATGGTACCAGCTGTACGTTTGACACCCCTGCCGCTGTCTCCAGCTCATTTATCAGTAACAACTGCAGCAACCTTACATTAATGATTTAGGTCAGTTTCATACAACCTCAGAGTCTTTTTCAGTAATGTTTCAGTAAAGCCCTCTTTTCAAAAACGAGATGGTTAATGTCGTCTCCAATCTTGGCTTTGCAACTTTTGACAAAAAATATTTTCACTGCCATCCTGCTGTTTAGGCACGTACAATATGATGATGAATGATGAATACCTGAGGTGAAAAATTACCTCATTGACCTGTAGTGCCAGTGGGTCCCCTAATACTTGTCCCATTTACACAAAAACAGATATATAGTTAAGAGTTCAATGAGTCAAAGATAGACACAAAAACATTTTAAGTTGGAACACACTGTGCAAGACAGTGTGCAGAATAAAATAATGATGTTTTATTCCTTGCAACTAGCCTTAGTGCATCAAGTAAAAGCTGCATTTACCGAAGCTTTACATTTTTGCTCTTATCACAATTAGTAACAAACAGTTGAATTTAAATTTAAATATATTATAGTGTATTTTTGCAACCAACTCGAAAAAACAAGTAAACATTTACCAAGTTACCAAGTTAAGGTAGAGGCAGAAGGGATAAAAGGATACATCATGGAAAAAATGACCACAACAGGTTTTAATGGTTGATGAGTTTGATGACCTGGACTAGCAAATTCTAACATCACAACAACCTGCCACAGGTTGGTGACTAATATCATTCATTTGGAAATTAAATTAAATTATTCTGCTAAATCAGCTAATCATTTCTGTACGACATCAAAAATTGAATAAAATTTGTAAAGATAATTAAATACAATCTGTTAACAATCATCTATATTTACGAATTGGGGATGTTGGAAAAATTTATAAAAATGGTAGGTAATATTACAGAATAAAGAAGATGTGTTTTGAGTTTTTTGATCTAAAACATCTCCTAATTACAGCTATTTGTCAAAACTTAAGAGCGCAGATTTTAAATACTAGGAACCTGTGAAATGATCAGTCTTTACCTCTACAACTGTAATTCTGAAGCAAGTTTGTTGTTGAAGAATTTTTCAATTACCAGTAATTCAACTTTTGAAGTGTAATGAGCATAAAACTTAACTATTCTTCTTGAGCCAAAGGAGCAACTTATAATGTTGTTTTTGGTAATAGTATTATGGTATGATTCGAATATTATAATAAAATAAAAAAAAAGTTGAAAAATAGAACTTTAAAATGCTAATTTTCTTGTTGCTTGATTGTTATACTGCTACTCTACTCCTTAGTGTGTAAGCAAAAATAGATTCTCTACACTTACCCATCAAAAAGTCGTCTCCTTGTGGATTCAATAGCACTGTCCACATTACGGATGGCCTGTTCTATGGATGTCCTAACAAAGGTGTCCCCCTCTCTGCTCACAGCAGGTACTGTCGTCATAAAAATACAAAGCCATTCTTAGCCAGGTTGAACTTAGCTGAAGCCATTTTCTCGCATTTTCTAGCAAATGTAACTTGCAATATTCAAGTTAACTGTGATTTCATTTAAGTAGCTAATAGGGAAGGGTTTCTAGAACTCTTAGTTCAATGTGTTTTAAATATAAATATTAATTTAATTGACACGCTTTCTAGGAAGTTACAATTTTTTGTTCCATGTTGAAAAAAAACAAGGAAACCCATTTCCAGCATTTACTTTTATATTTCTGTGCTTGTGAAAATAGTGATTGAGATGTGAAGACTAATAGAGTCCAAAAACAGCAGAAAATATTGACCAGCAGAGTGATGTAGTTTCACCTGAAAATTATCTGCAGGAATTGCCAACAAGGAGGAGCTGACAGGAATTTGTTAGCATTACATCAATGAAACAAATTAATGTCCGATTTAAAAAGATTATCAACAGGTCGTGCTCACTCTGTTGACAATAAAATACATAAATCATGTCGACAACTCCCTCTTTCTCAACTAAAACTACTCCCAAGAGATGTGCTTTATTTCAACTTGGCTAATATTTAATGTGAAATAATGAGAAATCAAATAACATTAGACAAGGATTTATCCAAGGCCAAGGCCTTACTGTAATTTGTATTCAAAGTTATATCTAGTACTCAGTGGTTAATTTTTTTCTGCTGTTTCTTGTGTTGTTAATACTCTGCAATAACATTAAACTTCTATTACTATTACAAGTGAAATCCTACTAATGAATGAATTCAGCTATAAAATGAACAGATCAACTGCTTTTCCTTTCATAGCAGATTTACAAATGTTTGAAGCTCATGTTTGCAAAAATGTAAACCACAGCTTTACTGCACATGCACAACTGAACATGTTGACTTTGTGTACTTTCCAAGACCCCACTCACAAACAAGGGATAGTGGAAAAAAAGATTCTGACATCAGCAACTTTTTACCTGTAACAGTGAGCACCATGCTAGCAACTTGATAGCCAATGGGATTGCGGGCCACACACTCATAGCGACCAGCGTCAGCAGTCCCCACATCCTTCACCTCTAGATAACCCTCAGAGCTGATGTGGAACTTGCCACTCTCTGTAACTTGTACACCATCCTCGGAGAGAGAAGATGAGAGAATAAAAATGAATCTTCAAAGGAACTGGCATGGACAGGTTGTGACTGGCAGTCACAATCTGATTCGATTCATCAGTTTAAATACAATTAAATACCATTTTTATATCATATACTGTCAGCAAATGTTGACTCATAATAGCCCCCCTCCTCACACACACACACACACACACACACACACACACACACACACATTGTACTGTATTGGTCTGTTCGTGGTAATACCAAACTGTATTTTTCAGATAATGGAAGGACGATTTACAGGAGCAGTAAGCTGTATCATTGATTTGTCCAGTGTGTTTGACTTCCCTGTATCTTGAATTTTTTGCTGAAAATACATGTGACAAAAAGTACATTATAGCACCATAACTATGTCACAAATGTTTCTGATGATTTAAAGAAAGGAAACATTTTGTATGGGTTTTACACAAGTTGATAATAAGATTACAATGAATACAAAACAAATGGAAAATTAAGTTCTTGACATTAATATATTTTGACTACACTGAAAATCTAATAATTTTTTTAGTCTTGGGGGCTACTTCATTTCATGTTGTTTATATAATTGTACACATTCACTAACTTGTTTTACCTCATTACCTCTGCAGCAATAAATAATGACGTCTACAAGATTTCAGTGTCTAACCTTGTTCCAGGTGAGGACAGGTTGAGGCTGGCCCTGAGCACTGCAGGAAATCTGGACGTCGTGGCCAGACTCCACAGTCAGGTCCCTTGGAGCATTTGTGAAAACAGGCGTTACTGAATGAGTTAAAACATACACACATGCGCATGTGTTAATAATTATACACCAATAATATGCATGTAACTTGCATTCCATAATCATAGTATCTTAAGAATCTACTATCCTGGATATTCTCATTCAGCAGAGCATGCTTGATGAGTGTATAGAAGTGAAAAAAGACAAAATAATTCATAACTCATAACTTCATAACTGTCATTTTTAACTTGTTTGAACTTGTCTCAAGGGGGCACAAGTCAGTGTCTTCTTGAGCTGGTCCCAAGCCCGGATAACTGCTGAAGGTTGGACATCAGGAATGGAATTTTTCATAAAGCTTGTGCCAAAACAATGCGTGCAAATCGAAATTAATGTGATTTTTTAAAATGGCTCGGTAGGCCCGGGAAAAACAGCGACTGCCAGTGGTGCTGATAACCAACATGGCATAAGTGTAAAATTGAACTACTTTGAATGGGACAATGACAGGAAAAGCCAGAGCTGGTTGACATAATGCAGAGCAAGATGAATATTCTGTGGATAACAGGTAGAAAGGTGGCAAGGCTAGATGCTTAGGAGCAGGCTTTAAGTTTTACAATCATGGAATTGGTGAGAGAAATTGACCTGTCTTGGAGTTCGACATGTTCTAGAGGTGAAAAAATGTTGGACTGAGTGATGAGTCTGAAGCTAGAAATTGAAGGTGTGATGCTTAATATTGTTAGTGGCTATGCCCCATAGTTGGGATGTGAGTTAGAGGAGAAGGAGAAATTCTGGAGTGAGTTAGATGAAGTGATGCAGAATATCCGTAGAGGTGAGAGAGCATTAAACTGGTGCAGATGTCAATGGACATGTTGGTGCAGGCAAGCGAGGTGATAAAGTGATGGGTAGGTTTGGTATCTAGGACATGAACGAAGAGGAACAAATTGTGGGAGACTTGGCAAAAGGGATGGAAATGGCTATAGTGGATACTTTCTTCCAAAAGATGCAGGAACGTAGGGTAACTTTTAAGAATGGAAGTAGGAGCACACAGGTGGACTACATCATGTATAGAGAATGTAATGTCAAGGAGATCAGTGACTGCAAAGTAGTGGCGGGTGAGAGTGTGGGCAGACAGCATAGGATGGTGAAGGTTTATATGGCTTATATGAATCTGTTGACAAGGACGATGAAGAGGACGAAGGGAGAGGATGAAGTGGTAGAAGCTGAAAAAGGAGGAACACTATATGGCTTTCATGGAGGAGAAGAGAAAGGCTCTGGGTGGTCAGGAGGAGCTTGCAGATGACTGGATAATTGCAGCTAATTTGATCAGGCAGAGCACTTGGTGTGTTATCTGGAAGGAAAGTAGCTAAGGATAGTAATCTACTTGGGAGTGCAGTATTTGTACAGAGAAATAGGTTAGCAAAGAAGTGGGACACTGAGGGGACAGAAGAGAGCTGACAGGAGTACAGGAAGAAGCAGCACTGGTTGAATGTAGAGGTGGCAAAGGTGCCAGAAGAGTGATGGGAAGATGGAAAGAGTACTTTGAAGAGTTGATGAATGAAGGAAAATGAGTGAGTGCCAAGGGTACAAGAGGTGACTATTGTGGACTACAAAGTGGCAGAGATTTGTAAAGGGAGGTAAGGAGGGCATCAATGAGAATTAAGAGTAAAAAGGCAGTTGGTCCTGATGATATCCCTGTGGAGGGATGGGTGTGTCTACCAGAGGTGTCAGTAGAGTTTCTGGCTAGATTATTCAACAGGATCTCAGGGAGTGAGAAGATGCCTGTGGAACGGAAATGTGTGACAGTGCCTACTTTCAAGAATAACGAGGAGGTGCTGATTTGTGGTTACTATAGAGGGATACAGTTGATGAGCCAAATAATGAAGTTATGGGAAAGAAAAATGGAAACTCGACTGAGAAGTCAGCATTTATGAGCAGTATGGTTTCATGCCTAGAAAGAGTACAACAGATGCAGTATTCGCTTTTAGAATGTTGATAGCACCGTACAGAGAAGGCCAGAGGGTGCTGTGTGGTGCCTTTGTAGACTTAGAAAAAAAAAACATATGACAGGGTTCAGAGAGAGGAACTATGGTACTTTGTGAGGAAGTCTGGAATGGAAGAGCAGTATGTTAGACTGGTGCAAAACATATATGGGAGTTGAAAAACAGGGGTGAGGTGTGCTGCAGATGTGACAGACGAGCTCAAGGTGGCGATGGGACTACACAATAGATAGAAATTCCCTCCTTGTTAGCAATGACGAGCAGGCTAACAGATGTGGTTAGACTGGAATCTCCATTGACCGTGATGTTTGCAAATTACATTGTGATTTGTAGTATGAGCAGGGAGCAGGTGGAGGAAACACTTGAGAGGTTGAGGTTATGCACTGGAAAGGAGAGGAATGAAGGTTGACTCCAGCAAGACAGAATACTTGCATGTGAATGATAGGGGCCCAAGTGGAACTGCGAGGATACAGGGACAGAAGATAAAGAAGGGGAAGGATTTTAAGTACTTGTGCTCAGCAGCCCAGACCAATGGACTGTGTGAAAAAGAGGTGAAGAAACACATTCAAGGTTGGAACGTGTGGAGTAGAGTGTCCAGGTAATGCTTGAATGCCAAAATGAAAGGAAAGGTGTACAGTGCAGCAGTGAGACCAGCATGCTTCATGGTTTAGAAACAGTGTCATTAATGTAAGTACAGGAAGCTGAGCTGGAGGTAGCAGAGATGAAGATTTTGAGGTTCTCTTTGAATTGACTAGGTTGAATAGGATCAAGGTTAGATGTTTGCATATGTAAGATGTTTTGGAGATAATATTGAAGAGAATGCGGAGAATAAATTCAGATGGAGGAAGTTGACTGGCTGTGGCAACCCCTGAAGGAAGCAGCTGGAAGAAAAATAGCAGAAGATGTTTCATACATTTTGATTTAAACGTAAACTACCCTCTCTACAAGTATACATTTGGCGATTGTACTTTTTCAATGACAGTAAATAAAACAAATGGTTTCCACCAGTGAAAAGAAACTAAGTGTGCCAACAATCACCGACTTCACTTGACGACGTGCATGCATATGTAAGCCTGCATGCACGTGCAAATGGAAGCCTTGTATTTCACAGCACGAGTCAGTTGCAAAACTGTCTGAAAATCACCACAATAATGCAAATCTGTGGCTGAGTTATTTGGTGGGGAAGGTTTAATGATTAACAATGATTCCCATCTAATGTTAAATCACATAACAATGGGGGAAAAAAAAAATAAAAATCACACAATTTTTGGGTTGGAAATAAAATAACAAGTACCTTCTCATATTTAAGTTGAAACTCAAATTTCAAGAATACTTGTTTTCAAACCAACCTCTTACATCAATGCCAAAAAAGGTGCATAACTAGTAGCTGTTTGAAACAATTAAGAGTGAAGAATCATATCCTGCTGATCCCCGCTCTTAGTCTCTTTTACTCCTGAGATGTTTTTCCTTAACATTGTTCTAAGTATGGAGAAACTTCCAGCATTGTTGTGGGCTTGTGCAGTGCTTTAACAGTGTGGAGCCATTATGTAACATGTACTTTGAGTCATGTTAATAACTATGACTACATGGAAAAACCTGGTGTCATCTCAGAATTACAGACTACCATCCTACTTTGCGGGGTTAAACAACACTCACACATGTGCATGCATACACACAGACTCATGGACACAGTCACACACAGACGCTCACACAAAGAAAAAAAAGCTAAAATGTCCATGCACCATTTTTTGATCTACACATGAAACCAGAAAGATCTACAGTTGATTATTTACATTTCACATAAAGTACATGTAGATTGAAAACAACACACACACACACATGCTTGTTTATGTCTGTTATGTATATGGTAGAATTTCATGTTGAAATTGGCAGCCTACTGTATTATGCACATCTTCACCCTATATTAAATTTATGTGTGCTTAAAACACATAGGAAACATTCTTGAGCAGAACCCAAACAATCAAGGTTTACTTTGAAGTATCCCCCTGTATTCTCACCTCTCTGCTGGATACTGAGCTGCACAGCAGTGCGCACTGTTCCGACAGGACTGACTGCTTGGCACTCATACTGACCCTCATCATGGGCTGCCACCCGAATGATGCGTAGAGCACCTGAAGAGAGCACCACATGACGACGGTCCAGGGGTAAAGGGCTGCCGCCCCTTGTCCAGGCAATGACTGGTTGAGGGTAACCAGTTGCTTCACATGCAAAGTCAACAGTGTGACCTTCTAGGACTGACTGGTCTTGTGGTGTGACAGTAAAGTGGGGTAAAGCTGAGGGAGAAGTGGAAGAGTTGTTTTAAAACACGGCACAGGAGTTAAAATTTGTAAATGCAAAATGAGGACACAACAAGGTTAATTCCTATGGAACAGATAGTCAGTGATTTAGGTCACAGACCTGATAGTGAAAAGAGATAATGGAATTTAAATTAAAAGTGTTTCCTTGAGGTGGCACAGTGAAGCACTGGTCAGCACTTCAGCGTCACAGCACAAAGGACCCTTGCTTGACTCCCATTGGGGATCTTTTCAGTGTGCAGTTTGGATGTTCCTATCATGTCCAGGTTCTCTGGTTACCTCCCAGAGTCCCAAAAACTGTTGAGGTTAAATGTATTAAAATCGAAAAATTGCCCGGATATGTGAATAAATGAGCAAATGTTTTTTTTGTCTCTGTATGTGGCTGCTAACTGGTCGCCAGTCAATTACAGGGCCACATCACAAGAGCAATTTTTCCATGTTTTCCAATTAACCTTCTGCATGTTTTTGGGCTGTGAGAAGAAACTGGAGGAAACCCATGCAGACACAGGGAGAAGATGCAACCTTCTCACACCAGGGCCCCTTGGGCTGTGAGACGGAAGCACTAAGCACAGCGCCACTGAACTAGCACTCAGCAAATGTTAAAAAATAGGGACACTGCCATCATTCAACAATACATTTAAAGTTCATGTCCCTGCATCAAACACAAAAAGATTTTACCTTGCACAATAATGTGAGCTGTGGCATGAATGGTATCAACATTGTTGGAGGCAAAACAGGTATACTGTCCACTATCAGTCTGGATCACATTCTGGATGTATAGCCCTCCAGATGGTGTGATGTTTATTCGAGCATCATTCGGCAGGGGTGTACGGTCTCCCTTTGTCCATGACACTCGTGGCTGAGGTTGGCCGGTTGCACTGCATTCCAAGGTCACACTCTCACCAACTAGAACCTCGGTGTTCTGCGGTTGGATCACAAAACTTGGCCTTGCTGAAGTGACAGGGAGGAGAAGGGAGAATACAATGTTGCATTTAGCTAAGTAAAGGACAGTAATAATTTTTTTCCCCTATCTCTGGTTTATGCAGACAGAATTTAAAAAAGCCCTCAAGCAGTGTTTTCTAAGGCCCTCTTCCTTGAGAATATCTATGTAACAGCACCCAATTCAACTGAGTTATTCATTATCAGGCTTGAAATGAGAACGAAAACCCTACATTTATAAGATTAGTTTTTGATGCTTTTCCTTTCACCATTTTGAAAAACACCCAGAGAACGCGAGGTCTCTTGTTTTCAATCATAGAGACAGGAAATGTAAAACAGCTGTTCTTGGAAGCACATGTTTACACGGGATCATCACCAGGGTTTATTACCCTGGTATTGACCCATCACGCAGGCGGATGTACGAATGTGTATGTGTATGTGTACACATGTTTATGTCTGTGTGGGTGCCTGTGCAAAGCTAGCTTAACTCAATCAGCTGTGGTGATAATGTCAGTACTCAAAGTACAGACACCTTGTTCTACAGTTTCCTTGCATAACAAAATAGCTATAGATTAAATTTACTTCAAATGTCATTATCAACTTAGCATATATATTGCAAAACAGGAAGTCGACAACAATACCAACATCACTGTTAGCGTTATCATCACATCTTTATTAGGCTATCACAATGCAGCCTCAAGGGTGTACAAGTCAGTGTTCTCCTTGTGATGATCCAACCCTGGATAAATGCAAAGGGTTGTACTGGGAATTATATCTGACATACCACCTAGGCCAAACTAAATCTGCAAATCATATCTATGGCTTTCATATACGATAAGTCAAGGCCCTGGTTAACAAACACCGTCACCAGTGCTGATAACCACCAGGGTACAAATGGAAATTGGGTTAATGTGAGTCAAGGAGTAGATGAGGAAGAGGGCTCCATAGAATGAGGGAGAAAAGGAAAGTCAAGGGACATTGAATGTTGGTACTATGACAGGAAAAGCTTAAGAGTTGGTTGACTTGATGCAGATGAGAAAGACGAATACACTATGTATCAAGGATATCGAGTGGAAAAGTGGTTAGGCCAGAAGCTTATGAGCAGAAATTAAGCTATTCTATCATGGTAATGATAGCAAGAGAAATGGAGTTGGAGTTTTCTTGAAGGATGTGTTTGTTAAGAATTTTCAGGAATGTTAGATAGGGTGATGAGTTTATAGCTAGAAATTGAAGGTGTGATGTTTAATGTTGTCATTGGTTATGCCCTACGGGAAGGATGTGAATTAGAAGAGGAAGAGATTTCATTCATCAGCAAGTTTGATGAAATACTGCAGAAGTGGGAGACTGTGATTGCAGACTTCAATGGACATGGCTCAGGCAACAGAAGAGATGAGAAATTGATGGGAAGATTTGGTATCTGGGATAGGGATGCAAAGAGACAAATGGTAGTAGACATTGTAAAAAGGATGTAAATTTCAGTTGTGAATACTTTCTTCCATTAGAGACAGGAGAATAGTATAGCTTATAGGATTGGAGGCAGGTGCACACGGGTGGACTATATTTTGTATACAATCTGAAGGAGGTCGGTGACTGCTAATTAATGGTAGGTGAAAGTGTAGCCAGACAGCATAGGATGCCGCTGTGTAGGATGACTCTGTTGGAAAGAAAATTAAGAGGACAAGGGTATAGTAGGGGACAAACTGGTGGAAGCTGAAAATGAAAGTGTTACAAAATTTCAGGGAGGAGTTGAGGGAAAGTACTTGGTGTGTCATCTAGACAGAAAGCAGAGAAGGATCCTGGGTGGTGGAAAGAAGAACTGTAAGAGTGTATACAGTGAAAGAGGTTAGCCCAGAAGGAGTGGGACATTTGGAGGACAGAGGAGAGCAGACAGGAATACAGGGAAACAAGCATAAGGTGTATGTAGAGGTGGCAATACCCAAACAAACAGTGTACAATTGCTTGTAAGATAGGATGGACAGTGAGGAGGGAAAAACTGATTTACATTGGCTGCCAAAGCAGAGAAAGAGATGGGGTGGTTTTGAAGCAGGTTAAGGTAATTAAAGATGAAGAGGGAAATGTATTTACAGTTGCCAGGGGTGTGATGTGAAGATGGAAAGAGCATTTGAAGAGTGGATGAATGAGAAAAATGAAAAAGAAGAGTAGAAGAGGTAAGAGTTCTGGAACACGAAGTAGCAAAGATGTACAAGGTGAAGCAAGGAAGGCACCTAAAAGGATGAAGGGTGGAAATGCAGTTGGTCCTGATGATACGTACTGTACCTATGGAGATATGGAGGTGGAGAAATAGCAGTAAAGTTTTTGACTACATCACTAGGATCTGAGAGAGTAAGAGGATGCCTGAAGAATGGACGAGATGGTGCTTATGCCAATTTTGAAGAACAAGGGATAGGTGCAGAGTTGTGGTGACTACAGAGAATAAAGTTGATAGGCAATGATATTCGGAAAAAGGAGTGGAAACATTTTGAGCCACAGTATGGTTTCATGCCAAGAGACAGTAATACAGATGCAATATTTGTGATGAGAATATTGAGAGACAAATACAGAGACTGTAAGAGGGAACTGCACTTTGCCTTTGTGGATCTAGAAAAAGCATATTGACAGTGGGCCAAGAGGGGAACTGTGATACTATATGAGCAAAGTATGTTCAAGTGGTGCAGGATATGAATGAGAGCAGAAAGGTTGAGGTGTGGTGTAGGTGTGACAGATGACCTCAAGGTGGAGGTGGGATTAAATCACAGTTCTGTGTCCTGCGTTGTTTGCAGTGAAACTGATTGGTCAAGCTTCAACAGGAATCTCTACTTACAGAATACATAGTGAGCTGTAGTGTTTATAATTTATACTTTATTAATCCCTCGTGGGGAAATTCATTCTCTGCATTTAACTCATCATGGGGTGGGCCATGAGCAGTTGGCTGCAATCCATCAGTGCCAGGGGAGCAGTTAGGGATTCAGTGTCTTGCTTAAGAACACTTCGACACGAGCCAGGAATCGAACCAGGAATGTTCAGATCCAGAAAGACAGAAAACTTCTGTGTGTGTGAGAGGGATCCAAGTTATATGGAGAGGTTACCAGAAGTAGAGATAAAAGGGTGGAGGAATTTAAAGTACTTAGGGTAAGAAGTCCAGAGCAACCGAGTATGGTTGGAACTCAATGAATAATATTGAATTGAAGAATAAACACTGCAAAAGACATAGACATAGAACATGAGTATTTCTCAAGCTGATAGAGATAAATCTTAAGTTGTGTATTGTATCAAGATCTTCCAATACTGATATTATCTTCGTGGTTATACAATAATTAAATTGTGATTCATTGTATTAAACTTACAAGGTGCTCCAAAATATCGAAGCATGACCTGTGAGGTTGTGACTTGACCAGCCACATTTTTAGCCATGCACTGGTAGACTCCCTGGTCCGTCTCCCTGGTGTCCTGAATCATCAACGTCCCATCCTCCAATAAATTCAAACGACTGTCATCTCGCATGTTTAGAGCATTGCTGGTAGGGTGGTACAGACAAACACCAAAAACAACACCAATTAAATTTGCATTTCTAAATGTTCATCATTTGTGACATGATAGCAATAAAATACTATGTTTTACTTGTTTCTGAGCCAGATGATCTGTGGTTTAGGATTGCCTTCAGCCCTGCAGGTGAAGTAGACAGTGTTCCCTGATGTAACATCAACATCTTGGGGCTCTGAAGTTATCCTTGGTATCTCTAGAAAGTTGGTCAGACAGATGGATTTGAAGATGATACTGCAGTAAAATAAATGCATGTATTCCTATACCATACAGCAAAACATGTGTATATATATTATTAAATATTTACAGAAGCATCAAGAAAAGCTGAATTGAATAGTGTTTGTGATTGAGTACAGTTTAGTATTTTGAGGGTGAATTTAATCTTGCAGCTTGGGTTGGCTTTGTTTACAGCCACTACAAAAGCTGTTAGCTGTTAGGACAATTATTAGACTTGTTTCTATTATGACGATTGGATTGAAAAATAAAACAGCCAGAATGAAAGGAAAGGTGTACAAGACAGTGGTGAGACCAGCAATGCTGTATGGACAAGAAGTTACAATGACAAAAAGACAGGAGGCAGAGCTAGAGGTCGCAGAGATGAAGATGTTGAGGTTCTCTTTGGGAGACCAGGATGGATAGAATCAGAAATGGGTCTATCAGAGGAAGAGCAAATGTTTGATGTTTTGGAGAGAAGGTCAGAGAAGCCAGACTGAGATGTTTCAGTCATGTACAAAGGAGGGACGGTGAATATATTGGTAGACGGATGCTGGAATTGGAGCTGCCAGACAGGAGGTCTCAAGGAAGACCAAAGAGAAGATTTATGGACGTAGTGAGAGAAGATATGAAGGTAGTTGGTGTGAGAGAGGAGGATACAGAGAATAGGGTTAGATGGAGAAAATTGATTCGCTATGGCGACCCCTGAAGGGAAAAGCCGAAAGGAGAAGAAGGATTAAAAAATAAATGAAAACAACCAAAACTGTAGAATTTTCTTCCAACATAAAATCGGTAAAAAAATCTGGATTAAAATTATTTTTTGATGGTCAATTATCAAAAAGTACATATAAATCGGTTTGCATTTGGACTGAGTGGTTCCCATTGCAGACTAAAAGTGTTATCGTGGGAAAAGTTCATCAGCCTAAATTTGAAACATTTAGGATGCTATCAGAATGACATGACAGATGTTACTAAAGCATGAGCAATACGAGCGTTTACAAGCTTGTAAAAATCACAGCATTCTTAACAATAGGGGACAGTTTGCGCTCGGGGCTCGATAAAAACAGGTCTACACAAATTTGTTGCAAGTTACTCCACGCTAATCCAGAAGCTTGCTGTGGTACTTAACTTCAGATGAACTAGTTCCAGACTACAGGTAATCAAGTGCAAATCAGATCATTAGTTGGAAGCCAAATCAGATTAACAATGTCCACGTGGTACACTATAGAGGATGCTCATTTTGAAGTGTGTTTTCTCATGTTACAACTGCTAATACAACTGCTATATTGTGTTTTGAAGTTTCTTTGTAAAAATGTTAAAACACAAGTGTAAAAAAATCAACTAGCATTGTTCATGAGGAGCACTTTGAGACAAGTTGTGGACCAGAAACATGACCTGGGAGGCTTTTTGGTATGATTGAAA
Organism: Fistularia commersonii; assembly: GCF_037954325.1. Lineage (NCBI taxonomy): Eukaryota > Metazoa > Chordata > Actinopteri > Syngnathiformes > Fistulariidae > Fistularia > Fistularia commersonii. The sequence continues at coordinate 9,786,215 of NC_141284.1, forward strand.
CAATTGTTGACTTGATACACCCCAAAAATCCGTTGTTTTGCAATGGAAGATTCAACATGTCAAAATCCTCAAGGCCATAAGTAAGTAAGTAAATAAGGAAGGAAGGAAGGAAGGAAGGAAGGGAGGAAGGAAGGAAAGAAGGAAGGAAGGAAGGAAGGAAGGAAGGAAGGAAGGAGGGAGGGAACTAGGGTTTAATCCTTGAACAAAAAATTGTCCATTGAGCTTTGGCCCACTGTGGTGAGCCACACCATGATCAGCCAACATGCAGCAAATGCACTTTTGCCACTCTTCCTCACACACATATGCAGCATACATCTATTTGACTACTTCCAGAAACTTTTTTATTTTTTTGAACTGTTCATTGCAAAGAAGTGCATTCCATTGGAACTCCTCTCGGCAACCCAGGAGATACTTCAATAAGACTGAGTAAATCAGACTCATTTAAGTTTTTCTAACATCACAATTAATCCACGTAAACTTAATTGTTAATTACAGGGGGTATGAAATTCTGTTTGTGACACCACTGATCATGCCAAATGGAAAGGCAAGCAAAGAAGATTCAAAGCCAGCTGTGCGGGGAGATGCATTTCATTAAAAAAAACATTAAAACGTGGCTGTTTTGACAGCTGTTCAGCTCACCATGCATTGTTTCATCACAATTATTGGGAGGAAGCGGGGGGGGGGATTAGGGGTAGATGGCCTCCATCAAAGGAAAATTTTTCCTCTGAATTGCCATCGACATAGATTGACTTGAGGGGTTTGAATTGAGCAAGAATGGGCAGGTTGGTGCCATTACATTAGCTGCTGCAATTTGAATGTGGTAAGACTATAGTCATCTGACAATAGCCTGCCTACTTGACTTTATTTACAAAAATGTACACAGAATATTTAGGAATGGCTAACATTTTAAAGCTTCGACCACACTTGTCTGTTAGGTATGAAAACATATGCACAAACACTCGCAACATACACACACACCATCCAAACACGCACTCAAAACACACACACACACACACACACAAAAGAAAATATAACTAAGTTTTCATTACTACTATTCACATTTAATTTTAGCTTGTTCTACCTATATGTATGTACATGTCAGGATCTCCTCTTGGCAGCCAAGAGGAGACACAGCTGAGATTAATCGCAATCGGCGCCAGCTGCCGCCAATCAAGATCCCTATAAAGGGCAGCGGCACACTCTGCCTGGCGCTGGAGGATTGTGGATGTCCCAGACCCCTGTCACACAGGACCCCCACCCCACTAAGACTGGACCCAGCTGGCCGGTGTAACTCTGACCCAGCCTGAGATCCTGCCTTGACCCAGGTGAGCCACCAGACCCTGCATGTATACTGGGAACCCCTGGTGGACCATTGGACCTTGACCCAGCCCGAGATCCAGCCTTGATCCTGCCCAGGACCTGTCCTGGTGAGACCCAGTCCTTCCCGCCTCCAACCTGCAGTCCCCGTGCCTGGGTCCGTCCTGCCTGCAACCCGTCCTACCATACCTGCCGTTTAATCCAAATAAAGCGCTTTCAACCCAGATTCCTGCTCTGAGGTGTGGTTCCCTGCCCGAGTCCGTCCCATTTCGTGACAGAATCCTCCAGCCACCATGGACTCGGGGAACCACACCCACCCAGGCTGGCTCTGTAGGGTGCCAGGAGGCGCCCATTGAGGGGGGTGGTACTGTCAGGCTCTCCTCTTGGCAGCCGAGAGGAGACACTGCTGAGATTAATTCGCAATAGGCGCCAGCTGCCGCTAATCAAGATCCCTATACAGGGCAGCGGCACACTCTGCCTTGAACCGGAGGATTGTGGATGTCCCGGACCCAGCCGGCCGGTGTAATTCTGACCCAGCCCGAGATCTTGCCTTGACCCAGGTCAGCCACCAAACCCTGCATGTAGACCGGGAACCCCTGGTGGACCATTGGACCTTGACCCAGCCCGAGATCCTGCCTTCACCCTGCCTGGGACCCGTCCTGGTGAGACCCAGTCCTTCCTGCCGTCACCCTGCCTGGGGGTCTGTCCTGCCTGCAACCCGTCCTACCATACCTGCCGTTCAATCCAAATAAAGCGCTTTCAACCCAGATTCCTGCTCTGAGGTGTGGTTCCCTGCCAGAGTCCGTTTCGTGACAGTACACTAAGCATATATCTTTAGACAGACCCAGCAACTGCTTGTGCTTTTGATAATGGCCAAATTCCTGAGTGGCACTTTGTTTCGTTTCATACACTACAACTCTGTAGTGTATGAAACGCAACACAGCTAGGTTGGCTTGGCTGGCTTGATGACCTCACACATTGCATTTCAATTGCATGACAGTGAAACAGAGGAACTCCGCAAACTTACAACTGGTAGAAAAGAAAAAGAAATGACTGGTTTAGGTTGGAAGCACATGGAAGAATCGGCAGTTAAAACTGATGTGGCTTTTAATGGATGTGTTTGCATCTATGTGTGCGTGTGAAATAAGAGTAATTTTTTTTTATGCATGCTTACTTGTCCTGGTTTGTGGATTAATTGTGCATTATAGCTGTTTTTAAATTTCTGAGGTTTTATCCTGAAAAAATAACCAAAAACTGCACACATGGTTCCAGTTCCATGACATTAGCAAACACTCGCCAGTGCAAATTCTAGTGTATTTACTCATACCACAATTAAGCTCCTCAGTGGTGAGTGTTGCCACTGATCTTCCTTGCAAGCGGCTTGGGTAGTCACAGGTGGCAGCAGCCTGGGCATTCCCTGATTCAGCATACTGCTTCAGGAGATCGGCAAGCCACAGCAGCTCACAGTCACAGTTTAGTGCATTGGAATCCAGTCGTCTAAATATACAAAAAGATACATGCACATGATTGAACAGTAGATAATGGTATGTAAGTTTAATTGTGATTGAAGAAGAATTATCCATAAAGAGCATACTAGTCCCCTTCAGTGGTTCATAAATTTGGTATTGGATAACCCTAATTGAGTCAAAACAGCAGGGAGAAAAGGACATAGTAGAAGACAGTATTTGTCCTTTTTCTATTCATCAATGACACATAATTGGGGAGACCTCTTTCATAATAGGCACAAACCAAATTGACGGTAAAGAAATAGAGGTCTTTGTTAGATGTAGCTACTGGAGCTGACAGAGAGAAGGGTTTTGAGGTATTCTTGTCTGTGTTGCAGAGGGGACAGATGTATAGATGAATGTGTCATCTGCATGCAAATGCAATTTAGTTAGAATGTGTCTACTTTCCTTTTCAGCTTTTCCATTCAAGGTCACTGTGGCTAATCAACCTCTTCCATCTAATCCTAACTCTCTGTATCTGTGATATCATCTAACTTCATGTCCTCTAACACTAAATCCATAAATCTTCTCTTTGGTCTTTCCCTAGGCCTCATGCCTAGATACACATGCATTCTGTCTTGCAGCGACTAGCCTTCATTCCCCTCCTTTCCAGAGCATATCTCACTGACAATAGTATGTCATCTGTGAACATCCTATTGCAAGGAGATTCCAATAGAACCTCATCTGATGGCCTGTTCTTCACCACTTCGAACAAGAAGTTGATCCCTGATGTAGTCCTACCTCTACCTTGAACTTCTCTGTCACATGTACAGCACACTTACCTACTGTCTCACAAATCATATTCGTCCTACGCCAGTCTAACATAAAAAAATGACACAAAGGTAGACACTATCGGGCTGGCCACACCCACTCACCAGCCCAGGTTCTTCTTCTTCTTCTTTTGGCTTTTCCCTTCAGGGGTCGCAACAGCGAATCAATTTTCTCCATCTAACCCTGTTCTCTGTATCCTCCTCTCTCATACCAACTAACTTCATATCCTCTCTCACTACATCCATAAATCTCCTCTTTGATCTTCCTCGAGACCTCTTGCCTGGCAGCTCCAATTCCAGCATCCGTCTACCAATATATTCACTATCCCTCCTTTGTACATGACTGAACCATCTCAGTCTGGCTTGTCTAACCTTCTCTCAAAAACCTCTAACATGTGCTGTTCCTCTGATAGACTCATTCCTGATCCTATCCATCCTGGTCACTCCCAAAGAGAACCTCAACATCTTCATCTCTGCGATCTCTAGCTCTGCCTCCTGTCTTTTCGTCATTGTAACTGTTTCTTGTCCATACAGCACTGCTGGTCTCACCACTGTCTTGTACACCTTTCCTTTCATTCTGGCCAATACTCTTCTATCACATTGTACCCCTGACACTTTTCTCCACCCATTCCAACCAAATTTCTCTGTTTCGCCAACCTGTATAGATCGTTGTCTCCCTCCACACTGTCAAAATGAGCATACACGTCATGGTATGCCCTTGGTTTCGACTTTGCTACCTCTATCTTTACCTTACATTGTATCTCCCTGTACTCCTGTCTGTTCTCTTCAGTCCTCTCAGTGTCCCACATCTTCTTAGCTAACTGCTTTCTCTGTATATAGTCCTGTACTTCCTCAGTCCACCATCAAGTTTCCTTATTTACTTTCCTTCCAGATGACCCACCAAGTACTCTCCTATCCGTCTCCCTGATAACACTAGCTGTTGTTGTCCAATCATCTGGAAGCTCTCCCTGACCAACCCACAGCCTTTCCCAACTCCCCCCTGAAAAGCGTACAACAGTCCTCCCTTTTCAGCTTCCACCACTTTGTCCTCTGCTCTGCCTCTGTCCTCTTGATCTTCCTTGTCACCAGAGTCAACCTACAAACAACCATCCTATGCTGTCTGGCCACACTCTCACTTACAACTACTTTGCAGTCACTGATCTCTTTCAGGTTATCTCGTCTGTACAAGATGTAGTCTACCTGCGTGCTCCTATCTCCGCTCTTATAAGTTACCCTAGTTTCCTGTTTTTTCTGGAAAAAGGTTTTCACTACAGACATTTCCATCCCTTTTGCAAATATACCACCATCTGTCCCTCTGCATTCCTATCCTGTATACCAAATCTGTCCATCACTTCTTCATCCTTCATCACTACCCTTCATCCTATCCTATTGTCTTCACAAACACGTACATTGAAGTCTGCACCAATTACCACTCTCTCATTTCTGGGGATACTCCATCACTTCATCTAACCCATTCCAGAACTTCTCCTTCTCTTCAAATTTACATCCCGCCTGTGGGGCATAGCCACTAACAACATTGAGCATCACACTTACAATTTCCAGTTTCAGACTCATAAGTCTATCTGACATTCTTTGCATCTTCAGAACATTCCTAACAAACTCCTTCAAGATAACTTCTACTCCATTTCTCTTCTTGTCAGTACTATGATAGTGCAGCATACATCTATTTGTAGCCTTCTCCTAAGCTTCTAGCCTGTCTACCTTTCCACCTGGTCTCCTGGACACACAGTATATCCATCTTCCTTCTCTGCAGAACATCATGTCGACCAACTCTCTACTTTCCTGTCATCGTCCCAATATTCAAAGTCCCGACTCTCAGTCCCAGTCTCTTTCCTTTCCTCTTCTCTCTCTGCTTCCAAACACGCACTCCTCCTCTCCTTCTTTGATCTAGAGTAGCCCCGTTTCCATAGGTTCCCTGTAGGTAATCAGAACCAATGGCGGTCGTTGTTAACCCGGTCCTTGACCGATCTGGTATGATCTAGTTAATATGGTCGATTTGCATGTTTGGTTTTGGCAAAAGTTTTACGCCGGATGCTCTTCCTGACGCAACCCTCTGCATTTATCTGGACTTGGGACTGGCTCAGGGAGACACTGCTCCGTGCCCCCCCAAGGTTGGCTCGGGGAGACACCGGCCAGTGCCACCCTGAGGCTGCATTCACCAGCCCAGGTTTTATCTACCGCTAATTAGGACTTGTTAAAATGCCCACACCTGTCCGGGGTCTTGTAAATTCTTCATCTTTTTGGCTCCCTTCTTAAAAGAACCCCTTCGAGCAGGCATAAGTTGTCTGGTCTCGTTTGATAGGACTCTGGTCATTCATGTGTGTACCCCAAGGGCTCCCAGTTTTTGGGACCTAGGATCAGTTTTGGTTTTGAGTCTCAGACTACGGTTTAATACTCAAAGGCCTGTCTTTAAAGAATCTTGAATATATTTGAAGAATAGGATTACTGAGTGTTTGTTGGTTCGAAACAGTATGCAGCCATAAACTTCTATGTAATATTTAATTGTATTAATCAATGTCAATGATTGTCAATGCAGCCTCAGGGCGGCACTGGCCTGTGTCTCTCCAAGCCTGCCTTGGGGGGACACGGAGCAGTGTCTCCCTGTGCCGGTCCCAAGCCCGGATAAATGCAGAGGGTTGCGTCAGGAAGGGCATCCGGCGTAAAACTTTTGCCAAAACCAAATATGCGAGACAACCAAAACTATACCATACCGGATCGGTCGCGGACCGGGTTAACAACGACCGCCATTGGTACTGATGACCTACAGGGTACTAATGGAAATTGGGCTACTGTGGGTTGAAGAACAACAACAAGAAGAAGAGGAGGAGTGCGTGTTCGGAAGCAGAGAGAGAGGAGGAAAGGAAAGAGCCTGGGACTGAGAGTAGGGACTTTGAATGTTGGGACTATGACAGGAAAAGGTAGAGAGTTGGTGGACATGATGCAGAGAAGGAAGGTGGATATACTGTGTGTCCAGGAGACCAGGTGGAAAGGTAGTAAGGCTAGAAGCTTAGGAGCAGGCTTTAAGTTGTACTATTATGGTACTGACAAGAAGAGAAATGGAGTAGGAGTTATCTTGAAGGAGGAGTTTGTTAGGAACGTCCTAGAGGTAAAAAGAATGTCAGATAGACTTATGAGTCTGAAACTGGAAATCGAAGGTGTGATGCTCAATGTTGTTAGTGGCTATGCCCCGCAGGTGGGATGTGAATCTGAAGAGAAGGAGAAGTTCTGGAATGAGTTAGATGAAGTGATGCAGAATATTCCCAGAAATGAGAGAGTGGTCATTGGTGCAGACTTCAATGGACATGTCGGTGAAGGCAATAGAGGGGATGAAGATGTGATGGGCAGATTTGGTATCCAGGATAGGAATGCCGGGGGACAGATGGTGGTAGATTTTGCAAAAAGGATGGAAATGGCTGTAGTGAACACCTTTTTCCAGAAAAAACAGGAACATAGGGTAACTTATAAGAGCGGAGGTAGGAGCACGCAGGTAGACTACATCTTGTATAGACGAGGTAACCTGAAAGAGATCAGTGACTGCAAAGTAGTTGTAGGTGAGAGTGTAGCCAGAAAGCATAGGATGGTGGTTTGTAGGATGACTCTGGTGACAAGGAAGATGAAGAGGACAAAGGCAGAGCAGAGGACAAAATGGTGGAAGCTGAAAAGGGAGGAGTGTTGCATGGTTTTCAGGGAGGAATTGAGAAAGGGTCTGGGTGGTCAGGGTGAGCTTCCAGATGATTGGACAACAACAGCTTGTGTTATTAGGGAGACAGGTGGAAGAGTACTTGGTGTGTCATCTGGAAGGAAAGTAGATAAGGAGACTTGGTGGTGGAATGAGGAAGTGCAGGAGTGTATACAGAGGAAGCGGTTAGCGAAAAAGAAGTGGGATACTGAGAGGACTGAAGAGAACAGACAGGAGTTCAGGGAGGTGTGGCGAAAGGTAAAGATAGAGGTAGCAAAGGCAAAACGAAGGGCTTATGATGACTTGTATGCTCGGTTGGATAGTAAGGAGGGTGAGAATGATCTATACAGGTTGGCGAAACAGAGAGATAAAGATGGAAAGGATGTACAACAGGTCCGGGTGATAAAGGACAGAGAGGGAAATGTATTGACAGATGCTAGAAGAGTGATGGGAAGATGGAAAGAGTACTTTGAAGAACTGATGAATGTGGAAAATGAAAGAGAGGCAAGGGTAGAAGAGGTGATTATCGTAGACCACAAAGTAGCAAAAATTAGTAAAAGTGAAGTGAGGAAGGCATTGAAGAGGATGATGAGTGGAAAAGCAGTTGGTCCTGATGATATACCTGTGGAGGTGTGGAAGTGTCTAGGAGAGGCAGCGGTAGATTTTCTGACTAGATTATTCAACAGGATCTTAGAGAGTGAGAAGATGCCTGAAGAATGGAGACAAAGTGTGATGGTGCCTATTTTTAAGAATAAAGGGGATGTGCAGAATTGTGGCAACTACAGAGGGATAAAGTTGATGAGCCATACAATGAAGCTATGGGAAAGAGTAGTGGAAACTAGACTGAGAGCAGAAGTCAGCATTTGTGAACAGCAGTATGGCTTCATGCCTAGGAAGAGTACTACAGATGCAGTATTTGCGTTGAGGATGCTAATAGAAAAGTACAGAGAAGGCCAGAGGGAGTTACATTGCGTTTTTGTAGACCTAGAAAAAGCATATGACAGGGTGCCAAGAGAGGAGCTCTGGTATTGTATGAGGAAGTCTGGAGTGGCAGAGAAGTATGTTAGACTGGTGCAGGACATGTATGCTAGCTGTGAGACACTGGTACGGTGTGCTGTAGGGGTAACAGAGAAGTTCAAGGTGGAGGTGGGACTCCATCAGGGATCAGCTCTGAGCCCCTTCTTGTTCGCAATGGTGATGGATAGGCTGACAGATGAGGTTAGACAGGAATCCCCATGGACCATGATGTTTGCAGATGGCATTGTGATCTGTAGTGAGAGCAGACAACAGGTAGAGGAAAATCTAGAGAGGTGGAGGTATGCTCTGGAAAGGGGAGGAATGAAAGTTAGTCGCAGCAAGACAGAATATATGTGTGTGAACGAGAGGAACTCGGGTGGAGCGGTGAGGCTACAGGGAGTGGAGATCAAGAAGCTGGAGGATTTCAGGTACTTAGGGTCAACAGTCCAGAGCAACGGAGAGTGCGGAAAAGAGGTGAAGAGACGGGTCCAAGCAGGTTGGAATGGGTGGAGAAAAGTGTCAGGGATACTATGTGATAGAAGACTATCGGTCAGAATAAAAGGAAAGGTGTACAAGACAGTGGTGAGACCAGCGATGATGTATGGACTAGAAAATGTTAAAATGACCAAAAGACAGCAGGCAGAACTAGACGCTGCAGAGATGAAGATGTTGAGGTTCTCTTTGGGAGTGACCAGGATGGATAGGATCAGGAATGAGTCTATCAGAGGGACGGCACATGTTCGATGTTTTGGAGAGAAGGTCAGAGAAGCCAGACTGAGATGGTTCGGTCATGTACAGAGAAGAGACAGTGAATATATTGGTAGACGGATGCTGGAATTGGAGCTGCCAGGCAAGAGGTCTCGAGGAAGACCAAAGAGAAGATTTATGGATGTAGTGAGAGAGGATATGAAGGTAGTTGGTGTGAGAGAGGAAGATACAGAGAATAGGGTTAGATGGAGAAAGTTGACTCGCTGTGGCGACCCCTAACGGGAAAAGCCAAAAGAAGAAGAAGAAGAAGAATCAATGTCAACGATTAATGAATTGATATGTAATATCTTAGAAAGTGCTACAATCCGGTGTTTATGTATCTACTGTTAATTAGTGTTTGGTTTTAAATGACACAATTGAATGTCCCTGGTTATTTGAAAAAGGCCATTTAAGTGATACAGCTTCGAAAATTTAAGCTGTGCAAGAACTCCCAGCTCCCAAGACTGTAAAAACCTCATGCCTTTTTCCTCATAGTGCAGCCAACTCTGATCTGCAGACTCTGACGGGCTAATATATGCCATTGGCCTTAGAATGCATCTGGCCATAGAAGTGTAAGAAAAGTGTGGTGTGGCTACAAAGGGTTTATCTGATTAGCAGGCCTCACTTGATACTTGGTTCATTAGAGTATACTAGAAATTGATAAAGACATGCATTCTCAAACAGCATTTTCAGTAATTGTTAGCGTTTTTTCCACTTACAATCGCTTCATGGCCTGAAGATGAGAAAACGTTCCTGGGACAAGTTGGGTAAGTCTGTTGTTGTGTAAAAACCTTTGAGAGAGGAAAAAAAAAACTGTAAGAATTTTTATCAAATCAATACTAATTAGTCAACTTTACCACTGGCTCTTAAGTCTCAAACATTAAGTGATAGTGAGACAATGTCTGATATTTCAATGTCTACATTATGGAAATTACCTACACTGATAACTCTGAACAGTTGAAATCTATTGGTCTGTTATACAAGAGGATAAAACATGAAAATCTAATTACCGTATTTTCACGACCATAAGGCGCACAGTACTAAAAGGTGCAGTCTAGGCTATGTGTGCCATTATTGTATTTAACACACACATAATCGCACCTGATTATAGGACGCGGGTTTTATATACAATCCACGACCACACTTCCCCCTTTAACGTTCTCATGGTGTCCTCTACTACGTGCGCCTTACAACAACAACAACACACACACACACACACACACACAAACACAAGAATACAAGTGTGCGTATTCAAAAATAGAGCAGGAGCTGAGTTTGGAATTCACATTTTTTTACCGGTAATTGTCATCAGTCAAACTCATCAAAGTCCTAATCCTCTGTTTCTGATTTGAACAGCTGCGCTAAATCTCCATCAAACATGCCAGGTTCACTTTCTTCACTGTCAGAGTTGCTTTCCGTGCCGCGTGGCTCCTCGGAAATGATGCCAGCTTTTGCGAAAGCTCGTACAAAAGTGCCAGCAGACACGTTAGCCCAAGCATCTATAATCCATTCGCAAATTGTGTTGTAACTCGACCGGTGCTGCCTTCCACTCTTAGTGAAACTGTGGTCTCCAAGAAGACTTCGTACCCCGTTGTGCGCATCGCTACCGTGCTGGTCCCCTTCTTCTCCACAGTGTGACTCACCAGGATGGCGAAAGTGAGCGGTACCTTGTCCATGTTAGTGAGGTAGCTGGGCTGGATGTGTCTGACGGCGATGTTTTCAGGGTTGTTAAAACAACAATGTTCTGCATAACGCACATACCCGTTCTTTTATATACAATCAATTTAGACACTTCCCCTTTTAACGTGCCCATGATGCTCTCTACTACGTCCGCCTTACGACAACAACACACACACAGGGCGCACTACACTATGGGGCGCGCCTCACATTTTGAACAAAATCTAAGACTTTTATGTGCGCCTTATAGTCGTGAAAATACGGTACACATTCTGAGAAGGCACTAACCTTGTTGATTGACTAATAGTAACAAATTTTTTACTAAAAATGTATGACAATGCTTATGCAAAAACATACCCAAGGAAGCAACCAAAGGACCAATCACAAACATGTTAGCCAGTTATCTGAGATTCCCAAATTTGTATATACATATCCTAACTGGCCACTTCTCCGACTGATTTGAATACTTTCACCATGGAGATATTCCCTTACACAGCACTCAGAATGCACATCTGTGAATTCATTATTTTCCCCACTTTCTTTGCATGTGTTCCTGTTTTTCCTCATCCCCTTCCAGAGAACTGGAGAGCAAAGACAACAGTGGGTAGAAGTCAGCCCAATAACAACTATGACACAGGATTTAACAGGATTTAACATGGGGTTTACATGTTTGTTTGAGAGGCAAGAGGTAGCAGTACATCTTCAATTTGACAGGAAGTCTATTATGTGAAGGCAATGTCAAAAATAAGACAAGCAATGTGTCTGATAAATTATTTGGTTATTAATATAGTGTTAGATGGTTAATGAGGTAGAATAAAAAATGCATACAGATGATGCTTCAGAAAGGTCTATAATTCATTTAGTTCATCAGGATCATCTAGATCTTTATCAGACCCACTAAGATTTTACTTTCACATTTACATATCATGTAGCAATTACAGTATCATTACAAAAAAATTCTTCAATACATATCTAATCTTAGATGAAAAACAGGCTCAGTCTGACGTTCTAGTCCAGGGGTGGGTAAACTATGGCCGCGGGCCACATCCAGCCTGTTGGTCTTTTTAATCCGGCCCGCCAAAGATTGGTACAGAATTCATACTTGATGTGAATGATGGAATTATTGGATCAATGAATTCCAGAGCTCAAACAGGAGATTATTTCATTTTTGGAGCTACTTGAGAATTTTCCTTATCTGGATGAGACAGATTGGCTTTGGTATTTAGCCTTTACTGTGGGCATACTGGAAGACACACATGAATGTGCTTGATGTGAAGCTACAAGGGAAAAACTGGTAAGAGCCTTCAAAACCAAGCTGGTTTTATTTTCAAAGCAAATGTCAGACGAGTCTGATATGGACTGTTAACAAATGCATTTTTTTTGAATGTATGTATCATACCTTGTGTTGACCCGGCCTGTCTATAAAATTTTAAAAGTCAATGCAGCCCCTGAGCCAAAAAGTTTGCCTACCCCTGTTCTAGTCTGTTGTTGCAGTTTGTGCAGCAGTGTGTTTACTGGGGCAAAGGTGTTTTCTCAGCATCCCCTACCTTCTGAAACAAGTTGCATTGTCATCTCAAAATACTGACTTCTTTTCTCTGAAAGACTGCCCCAACATTAGTGTATTTGGTAGAAAATTAATAAGAAAAAGTTGGAAAAGAAATCATCGAATATCCAAATACAGGTCTGAACAAGTGAATTACATAGGAAAAGAACACTTGCATTATTTCATGATGCTAACAAGAGAAGCTAAATGAACAGCCTAGAGTCTCCATCTCAGTCAGCAATCAACTCCTGCATTGCCTTTTCTTGCCATGTGTCCTTACTTGCTAAACTGTATATATTGTAAGTTATTGTATACCGCACATCCCTGCATACAAATAGTTGGCTATATCTTATATAGCTGCATTGTGTATGTCTTGGTTTAATCATACTAAGTCTTAATACTAGTTATTCCTGACTAGTTTCTAAAAAAGATGTTTTATAAATGCCATGGTGCCATGGGGATGTGTAGAACTGGAAAAAATCTTACAATCTTTCAAGCTTTGGTAGGTGAGTGAATGATTCTGGTTCCAAAGACTCGATGTTGTTGAAGTGTAGGTACCTGGAGAGGAACAAATTGTAGACAAAGCACAGTATGTCTGAGGTAAGGGGATAAACAAATGATGTGATTGTCTAACTGGGTGGGTCAATAAGACCAGTGTTGTTTTCCTTCGTCAGTCTTGTTCACCCATCAGTTCTGTCACATTAGCTGTATCACAAGTGTTTTAGAAAGCTTTAGGTAGATACTGACAGATTGAAGAATACTTTCAACTTTAATAATTTACAGGATCTCAACATTTACAGCTAGGTTAAAACAATATTAATCACTGGTGACAGACATGTACAACTATCTCCTGAAATGCAGACAAAAAAGTTCACATTTAAACGAGGGTAATGAAACTGTAAGGATTCTGCTGGATATCTGCTCATTTCAAAAGAGGAAAGCAACAGAACATAGTAGCCGCTGCAGCCAATAGAAAGAAAAGACCAAATTATGTAAAAGTAAAATTTTGAGATTACACCCCTCCAACACACACGAACGCACGCATGCACACACACACACACACACACACACTATAGTTTTTAACATTACCTGCAGAGTTAATTATTTTCTGTTCATACCCACAATTTAGGTTCTGGGTATTAACTAAAAATCTGTGCTGCAGACAAGCAATGATGCAAACTGTGAACTCCGTTTCAAACCAATTTAACCCTCAAACACCAAATATTTCATTACAAAGTTAATGCAATACACATGGATGCTACAAAAAAGCTATTTTGCAAATACTTGGTAAACCTCACATTCATGACCTTTATTTTGCCATAAAGCAAGGCTTTGCCATTATTATAGTTACTAATAAATCCAAGTGTATAAGAAAACATCAATTAATAGTAAACTTTTATATGTATGAATCTATGTCTTTTTGGCAAAATTACTTATGATTTCAAGCTTTGGTGCCTGTTGTCCATTGGATATGGAAAGGAAGCAAGTGTACACCAATGTGATCTGGCTCACAACTTGTCACCTACACATCACCATAGAGAAATTCAGAACATCTACAGGGTAAGCAGCCTATTGCTGAAATAAATTTACTTTTTGTATTGAGGATTTGTTCTATGTTAATCAGCTACAGCGAGGAAAACACAACTTCCTTTATATCACTGATATTAAGTCACACATATAATAAGAATATGTGGGATTAAGGCAGCTTCAGGGGCGCACAAGCCAGTGTCTTCTTGTGCCTGTCCCAAGCCTGGATAAATGGAGAATGTTGTGCCAGGAAGGGCATTCAGTATAAAACATGTGCCAAAACATAATATGCGAATTGAACAGATGACTTTCATATTGGATCGGTCCAGGTCCAGGCTAACAACGTCAGTGGAAATTGGGCTACTGTGGGTCGAAGAAAGAGATGAGGAAGAAATGTTAAGGAGCAGAGATAGAAGAGGAAAAGCAAGACAGGGACTGAGAGTAGGGACTTTGGATATATGGACAAGGACAGGAAATACTAGAGTTGTTTTACATGAGAGGAGAAAGGTGGATACACTGTGTCCAAGTGACCCGGTGAAAGAGCAGCAAGACCAGAAGCTTGGGAGTAAGTTTCTTTCAAGTTGTTCAAGGTAACTCCTGACACACTTTTCATTACTCCTAAGGAGTTCTGGAAGTTAAAAGAGCACCAGACAAAGCGATGAGTCTGAAGCTAGAAATTGAAGGTGTGACGCTTGATGTTTTTAGTAGCTACTCCCCACACTTAGGATGTAAGTTAGATGAAAAGAAAAGATTCTGGAGAGAGTTAGATAAAGCGATGCATCATATCCCTGGAGCTGAGACAGTGGTAATTGGTGCAGATTTCAATGGACATTTGGCACAGGCAATAGAGGTGATGAGAAAGTGATGGGCGAACGTTGGAGCACACAAACTCAATCTTGTATAGATAATATAACCTTGAGGAGATCAGTGTTTGCAGAGTAGCGGTAGGTGAGAGTGTAGGCAGACAGCATAGGGTGGTGGTTTGTAGGATGAATCTCTTGACAAGGAAGATGAAGGATGCTGAGGTTTGAACTGCCAAGCAATGTTAAATGTTTTGGAGGTAAGATCGGAGAAGGCAGCCTGGGATGGTTTGGTCATAGACACAGGAAGAATGGTGAATATATTGGTAGAAGGATGCTGGAGTTGGAACTGCCTAGCAGGAGGCCTTGAGAATCAGAATCAGAAAAACTTTATTTGTCCCCGAGGGACAGCTGGGGGCAGATGGGGTAGCAGCATCAAAATTGACCAAATAGAAGACGTATGGATGGAGTGTGAGAGGACATGAAGTTAGCTGGTGTGAGAGAAAAAGATACAGAGAATGGGGTTAGATGCAGGAAGTTGATCACTGAGGCAAAACCCTGAAGGGGGCAGGCGAAAGAGCAAGAGGACTATTAGGTTATCCATGGATTACTTCTACTTGAACATTATCTTAACAAATAAGCAGATCAAAGATGATACAGTGCAGGAAGAGTTGTATGTACAAGCCCCACAGAGCTAATGCGCATCATGAGTTTCAGGTAGTTTTTGCACCATATCACATAGAATATAAGAAAAATTATATTATATTTAAAATATAATATATATAAATATATATTATATTATATATATATATGATATTATATTATATTATATTTATAAATATATTTTATATCTTTGACAAATGAGCATACATCAACTTTTAACAGGTTACTGAACAGTGTTGCCTGGAAAACGGGATAAAACAGTGCAGGCATTGCTGTTCCACAATTTAGTTCCAGCATGACACTGAGAGCACTAGTAGCAGCACCAAATCTGCATTATTACATGAAGTGTGCTATATGTCTTGTCGAGGCCATTTGTAATGCAATTCATGCAAAAGGATCAAGGGGCTTCAGCGCCATTTACAAAGATGAGCGACCACAAGACAAGCATAGGAGAGGGCCTGGTTGAGGGAAGAGTGGGTATCACTGTATTAAATATTAACAGGATGGGTCCCAGAATACTTTTGTCAGGCCTTGATAGCCATGAGAAAAACATTCACAACAGCACAAGATGCTAGTATCTGGGTAATTATATCATATTAGGGTAATCGTAATGAGTGTAAAACTTACCACATATTTCTGGAACTTTTGATATATTATATATATATTTTGTTTTATGTTAAATTAAGAAAATAATATGGAGGTATTGTACAAGGAGAGAGAGATACAGGTGGAGCAGCAGTAGGGTGAAGAGAGGAGATGGTGGCAAAGAAGTTGGTCACTTACAGTTGCTCAAGAGAGACAAGCCCCTTAAATGCTTGTCTGTCAATTGATTGGATTTCATTCTTGTACAAATAGCTGAAAGGAGAGATAATCAGTAACATTAGTAACACACACTCTCAGGATCAACTGAATTCTGTACGTTATTAAGACAGAAAGTATTGAAGACAAAATAATAAGAAAGTTCCCATTTAACAGTAAAAAAATCTGTTGTACTTGCTGAGTGTGCTGTTGTCTTCACTTGCAGACAGACCTTTTTTTACGCTCAAGCAATTATTTGTTACAATCTTAAAGCAAATCAGATACTGCATGGTTACAACTTGGAAGAGCACATATACGCATAAGATAAACGTAAAGGACAACTCAACTACAGTACAAACAATATGTACATGTTGACTCTTTCACTGCAAACAAACCAAATGCTATTAAAACACACATGTTTTTAGACATCAGGAGGAGCTATATAATGAAAATACTTAACCAGTATTTGTTGAGGGTTTATCATGGCAGCATGACAAAATCAAACACAAAATAATTAGGCTATTTCAACACAGATGAAATGCAGAAATCAAAAACTATACACATCTTATTTCAAATGGTAAGAAAAACCAAGTGATGAGCCACCATTATAATATAAAAATACATAAAGTAAATGATTATCTGATTGTAATGTTAAAAAATAATGATCACGGTAATGTTGTAGATTAGGTTTGGAAGACTTCAAAGATGAAAGGGAGGTTATTTTATTTGGCTCCAAAGGAAGATAAGAGGTGATGCAGTGTTTACTAAATAGCCCCTAGCCATAGACCACACTATCTAAAACAGATAGAAGGTTTAGTGTGCACTTTGACCTAATTACACAGGTTTTGACAATAATAGATGAACTCCAGCTAAAAACAAATCAGGGTCTGTGAGCAAAACAACAGTAAATAGCTTCAGCTGGAATATATCGGTATAAACAGAAGGGAGGTATACTAGAACCTGAATGTTTGTGTTCAGAGACAAAAAAACACATAAAGTAGAAAAACACACACAAAAAAAATGAACTGAAACATATTTTAACACTTTCACTTCAATTCCTTTAATGAGTTTACAGTGCTTGACTAAGACTTAGCTGGGTAGCTACATTCCCCATTTGGAAACGGTCCTATCAGTAATTGCGTACATTGTTCCTCGATCAGTCATCAGACAGACAGACATACAGCCGACTTTTCCCAATAAATGGGAACACGCAATTATGATATGATGAAGTTATCACACACGTTTTATTTACTATAATGTTATAATCGGAAATAAATCAATCAATATATCAATGAATGTCGATTTTCCCAACATTGCTAGTTCCACTGAGGAAGGAAACATGAGCATCCATCAGCAAAATCAGGGCTCTTACCACAACTGAGGTCAGACATTGTGACTAACGAGATGATCTAACTAGCAATCCCACAGAAATCCAGAGAACGTGCTTAAACACCATTTCTCCCAACTCGATCCAGCTGCACACTTCCAGACATAAGGCAAATGAATGGACAAAGAAAGGACTTTTAATCAAATCGACATTCGTCCCCAGCCATTGACTAAGCATCTGGCTTATTAGCTTTTCCATGTTTTTATCAATAGCGTATGGTGGCTTTTTGGACAACACTGACCCGTTGGCCTTAAAGACAAAAGAACAGAATCAAGATAAGGACAACTTACAGATATTTAAGATTTTCCAGGTCTTCGAATGCTCCCCTGGGGATTCTTCGTATATGATTGTTATTGAGAAGGCTGTAAAAAGTAGTTGTTACAAAGCAGTGAGTTGCAGTAGAAGCAGTACGATGAACTTTCAAAGTTGTATAACCAGAGCACTGTCTGTTTATTTCAAAATGATACAATGAAAACAAAACATTATCCTCTCGGGGACTTGTTTTTTTTTTTATCTCTTCAAACAAAACATATTATATCAGTAAATGTTAGCCATTTGTTTGAGTAACATCTAAGATTCCCAGTTATGGAGTTAGAATAAATTTGTATTTCTTTCACACCAATTAATGAAACATTCTTTCAGACTTACTGAATATCTAAGGATTTATGGCCTTCATGAAAGCCTGTCGATAATTTTAAACCTTGTGACCCACATGTGAAAATTTATTTTAAAGCTTTATAAATAGTGTAAGTTTTTAGCTGAAGAAGGAATAATGAATTAAGAATTGATTAATATGGAAGACTCAGCAGCCATGTGCCAGCAGCCATCTCTACAGAATATAATGACCAAATTTAAGCAGCTTCACTGGAGATCTTAGTACATTTTACAGACTTATATGTGTGTGAGCCCCAACCTATAACGATATACTGTAGAGCTCTTAAGGCCAGACAACCCCTTGTACTTCCTGCATAAGCAGAGTGCATGCTTTCACCACTTAAGCTTCCCCACAGTCCTTATTTGCGGCACAGACTTGATTTCAGTTTTTCTTTGTAGAAGTCTTACCTATCTTTTGGAATGAAAATGAAGGTAGGAAGCTAGAGTGGCCAGACTGTAGGTTCTCTCGGCACACAGATGTAGATGCCTTACATGCAGTAAGTTGGGTGATGACCAAATATTTCTAGGGTGTGAATCTACCTTTTCGGGCACTATGCCTCCCCTGGATACCAAATGTCACTATATCCCCTATCCTATGTAACATACAAAATATATGAATAATGATAGACGAATGAGTTGTTAATGTAATTTATTATGCTGCTCAAATTAGCAGTCTGACTACGTAAAGAAAGCATTAGCTTTTTCAAAATGCAAGACATGCTCATATCCATGAAAAAAAATAAAACATTTTCTCCTTGTTAACTATGCAATACACCATCTAACAGGCTGAATAAATGATAAATAGCACTGCAGGTGGAAGTGGAAACATAAATTCCTAAAAGATTACGAGCTGACCTACATGTGTGAAACCACAGCAGTGAGAATTTGCCCATGACTTGCTTAGGAAGTGTATGTCATGCTGTGGAGAGCCGCTTGAAGGAAAGGATTATTAAATCATACAATTTTAAAGCCAAGCAATTTATTACCTGTAGGGCTGCAATACTCAAAAATATTATTAAGGCCATGATGTTGAGGACAGATAACAGCACAAAAAAATTCTTCTTATTGTTTTCTGTGCCTTTCAGCCACTCTCTTCAGTCGTCACCTAAGTGAATCATCTACCACCGTCTAATCTTATCCTTTTTATATTCTTGTCTCACACCAAGTAACTTAACGTCCCCTTTCACTATAACCACAAATCACTTTGGTCTTCCTCTAGGTATCCTGCTTGGCAGTTCCAACCTTAGCATCCTTCAACCAAGACACACAGGTATACATATACATATTG
Source organism: Fistularia commersonii (assembly GCF_037954325.1). Taxonomy (NCBI): domain Eukaryota; kingdom Metazoa; phylum Chordata; class Actinopteri; order Syngnathiformes; family Fistulariidae; genus Fistularia; species Fistularia commersonii. Next base: position 9,805,608 of record NC_141284.1, read on the forward strand.
TGTTTGTGAAAACAATAAATGTTTGTGGAAACTTACAGTGTGTTGAGACCCTTTAGTCGGCTAAAAGAACCTGGTTGTAGGTCCTTGATTTTGTTGAACCTGAGGTCCCTGAAGACAAAAAGAAACCACGTTTCAGAAAATCAAATATGACATTACTGGTTCTGATGGCGAAAGGCTGCCCTCATCACCTGATCAATAGTGACACAGACGGGGGGTATTTAAAAGTGTTATGTATACAAAATCAGATAAACAGTTTCCGGGAAATCAAGTTCTTGACAGCCTAGGGTTGCATATACAACCACATTTTGGATATAATTGGGTTAATGCTTACCTCCAAAGAATGTTTTTATCTACCTTTAATCATGTATATTACTTGACTTGTGCCACAAGTACTTGGTAATTTCTCCTTCAACTTCCAAATTTAAAGAGGGTGCATAATAATATCACAACATGAATCGATACTAAATACTCCTGGTCTTGTAGCAAATGATTGGACATGTCAAAGTGGACAGTCCTTGGAAGTGAAATAAGTCCATGTACTATATATGTACTACTATGTTTTGCTAGTTACATCTGCAAGAAGAATTTCTTACAACGGGTGTGTCATATCATGAAAAAATAAAAACACAAAATACATTTTTTGTTGTTTATGGAACCTCAGTTCTTAGTAAACAAGCAATACATTTTTAATGGTGGTAGTACCGTTACATCCTTGGTCACATAAGAAATTTGTGAGGAATAGTTTCTGTACTATGACGCTGTCCTAATATTGGTTGAAATGTTTTCAAAATTGTTCCACATGTTTTAACCAAGTATCTTGCTCTGAAATACCTACCAACCCCCAAAAGAGTTAAACAATAAAAAACATGTATTAGTACATTTATCTTACCAATCCAGAAACCTTACAAAATAAAATAATCTAACAGCATGTATAATGCAGGAGAAAGCATAACGATAAAAACATTTTTTTTTTTTGTTAGATTTTATGTAGTCAACATCAAGCATGTAAATTTAAATTTATTTACACCATATAACAATCACTGTAATATTTAAATTCCATCACTTAATACACAATAGGTGGGGAAGGTAAATACACTATATAGCCAACAGTATTAGCTCACCCATCCAAATATTGGTATCAGGTGCTCCAATCACTTCCATTCCAACAGATTTATAAAATCAAGCACATAGGTATGCAGACTGTGTTTTTTTACAAACATGTGTGAAAGAATGGATCGCTCTCTGGAGCTTCGTGAATTCCAGTGATGAACTGTGATAGGATACCACCTGTGCAACAAATCCAGTCGTCAAATTTCCTCACTCCTATATGTTTCAAAGTCAACTGTCAGCTGTATTGTAAGAACATGAAAGTGTTAGGGAACAATGAAGCCTCAGGGCGGCACTAGCTGGTGTCTCCCTGAGCTGGTCCCAAGGCCGGATAAATGCAGAGGGTTGCGTCAGGAAGTGCATCCGTTGTAAAACTTTTGCCAAAACCAAACACTGATGACCTACAGGGAACCAATGGAAACTGGGCTACTGTAGGTCAAACAAGGAGAAGAGGAAAGCGTGTTCGGAAGCAGAGAGAAGAGGAAAGGCAAGAGTCTGGGACTGAGAGTAGGGACTTTGAATATTGGGACTATGACAGGAAAAGGTAGAGGGTAGGTCGACATGATGCTCTGCAGAGAAGGAAGGTGGATATACTGTGTGTCCATGTCAGGGTCTCACAGCTGGGTTCAATTCGTAACCGGCGCCAGCTGCAGCACAGGCCGCTAATCAAGATCCCTATAAAGGGCAGCAGCACACTCTGCCTGGCGCCGGGGGATTGTGGTTGCCCAACAACCCTGACCACTGTGGATCCCCATCACCCCGGTCATGACTGGACCTAGCCGTGGTTCCTGACTCCCCCTTTGCCATGTTTATCCCCACGGCCCCCTTGTGGCCTCCTCTGGGCCTTTGGACCCCGACCCTGCGAGAGTCCCCTCTAGACCTTTGGACCCTGACCTCGTAAGACCCCCTGGTGGACCACTGGACCCTAAGTGTTGACTGGGACCCCCTGGTGGACCACTGGACCCCGACCCTGTGAGTGCCCCCTCTGGACCTTCGGACCCTGAGTGTAGACCAGGACCCCCTGGTGGACCACCGGACCCTGACCCCGTGAGACCCCCTGGTGGACCACCAGACCTTGATCCTGCCTTGACCCAGCCGGGGCCCGTCCTGGTGAGACCCAGCCTTGTGCGACTGTCTTGGGGCCAGGGAATTGCCAGCGACACCCTACCTGCCTGCCTACCTAAATAAAGTGCTTCAACCCTGATTTCAGCCTTGGAGTAGGAGTTATCTTGTAGGAGGAGTTTGTTAGGAATGTTCTGGAGGTGAAAAGAATGTCAAATAGATTTGTGAGTCTGAAATTGGAAACTGAAGTTGTGATGCTCAATGTTGTTAGGTGGGATGTTAGTTTAAGGAGAAGTTCTGGAATGAGCTAGCTGAAGTGATGGATAATATCCCCGAATATGAGAGAGTGGTAATTGGTGCAGACTTCAATGGACATGTTGGTGCAGGCAATAGAGGGGGTGAAGAAGTGATGGGCAGATTTGGTATACAGGATAGGAACACAGAAGAACAGATGGTGGTAGATTTTGCAAAAAGGATAGAAATGGCTGTAATGAACACTTTTTTCCAGAGAAGACAGGAACAAAGGGCTACTTATAAGAGCGGAGGTAGCAGCACCCAGGTGGACTACATCGCCTATAGACAAGGTAACCTGAAAGAGATCAGAGGGGGGGCATAAGGTAACCTTTAAGAAGCATGCAGGTACACTATAGACCAGGGGTGTCAAACTCAATTTAGCTCAGGGGCCATATGGAGGAAAATCTATTCTCAAGCGAGTCGGATGGGTAAAATCGTGACATATTAACGACTGTTAGTGTACCTATTTTTCAATTCACCCCTTAAACCCGGTATCGTTTATCTTTGCGAGCTGGATTAAACCTGTTTGTTGGCCTGATCCGGCCCGTGAGCCTTGAGTTTGACACACCTGCTGTAGACAATGAAATCTCAAGGAGATCAGTGACTGCAAAGTAGTTGTAGGTGAGAGTGCAGCCAGACAGCATAGGATGCTGTTTTGTAGGATGACTGTAGTGACAAGGTAGATCAAGAGGGCAGAGCAGAGGACAAAGTGGTGGAAGCTGAAAAGGAAGAACTGTTGTATGGTTTTCAGGGAGGAGTTGAGAAAGGCTCTGGGTGGGCAGGGAGAGCTTCCAGATGATTGGACAATTATAGCTAGTGTTATCAGGGAGACAGGTAGGAGAGTACTTGGTGGGTCATCTAGAAGGAAAGTAGATAAGGAGACTTGGTGGTGGAATGAGGATGTGCAGGTGTATATACAGAGAAAGCCGTTAGCAAAGAAGAAGTGGGATACTGAGAGGACTGAAGAGAACAGACAGGAGTTCAGGGAGATGCGGCGAAAGGTAAAGATAGAGGTAGCAAAGGCAAAACAAAGGGCGTACGATGACTTGTATGCTTGGTTGGACAGCAAGGAGGGAGAGAATGATCTATACAGGTTGGCGAAACAGAGAGATAATGATGGAAAGGATATACAACAGGTCCGGATGATTAAGGATAGAGAAGGAAATGTATTGACAGATGCTTGAAGAATAATGGGAAGATGGAAAAAGTTGATGAATGTGGAAAATGAAAGCGAGGCAAGGGTAAAAGAGGTGACTATTGTAGACCACAAAGTAGCACAGATTAGTAAAAATGAAGTGAGGAAGGCATTTAAGATGATGAAGATTGGAAAGGCAGTTGGTCCTGATGATCTACCTGTGGAGGTATGGGAGTGTCTGGGAGAGGCAGCGGTAGAGTTTATGACTAGTTTATTCGACAGGATCTTAGAGGGGGGGTGTACAGAACTGTGGCAACTATAGAGGGATAAAGTTGATGAGCCATACAATGAAGTTATGGGAAAGAGTAGTGGAAACTAGACTGAGGAGTGAGGAGGAGTGTCCTGATGATATACCCGTGGAGGTATGGAAGTGTCTAGGGGAGGCAGTAGTAGTAGTTTCCAACTAGTAGTGGTAGTTTCTAACTAGATTACTCAACAGGATCTTAGTAAGTGAGAAGATGCCTCGGGTATGGAGAAGAAGTGTGATGATGCCCATTTTTAAGGATAAGGGGGATGTGCAGAATTGCCGTAAAGATAGTGATAAAGTCTATGAGCCATACAATGAAGTTACGGGAAAGAGTGGAAAATAGACTGAGAGCAGAAGTCAGCATTTGTGAACCGCAGCATGGCTTCATGCCTAGAAAGAGTACTACAGATGCAGTATTTGCTTAGAGAATGCTAACAGAAGGTCAGAAGTAGCTGCATTGCACTTTTGTAGACCTAGACAAAGCATACGACAGGGTGTAAGGAGAGTAAAGGAGAGGAATGAAAGTTAGTCGAAGCAACACAGAGTACATGTTTGTGAATGAGAGGATCTCGGGTGGAACGGTGAGGTGTACTGTCGTTCGTTTCAAACAAATCATTGGAAAACATACTTCGGTTTGGAAAGCTTGCCAGTGGCTTTAAAACTGTGAGCCTGGGGTGCAAGGACCCTGGGCTGAAGCATGTTCAGTCCCTGAGTAAGCAGGTATTTATGATTTTAAGGGCGCAGTCACAAACTCCAGTCTCCTTCAGGGTGACGTTCAGAGATGCCTTCTATAAGGTTTGTCAGCTCACGGCATATGAAGTCCTTTGAGTATGGGGATGTTGGCCACAAACGGGTTGCTTTCCCACAAAGGAAACCAGAATAGGAAGGCGATCTGGTTACTGATGGCTACCACTGCGGCCAGGGGCACAATTCTTGCCACACTGCGTTGCTGACACTTCGCCCTCCAGTGCAGTGGCTCCATCCACCAGTACCGTGTGTCCAGTGAACCTGAGTCCTTATCCCATAAAAAAGACTTAATGCTGAGTTCCCCTGTTCCTACCGTAGAGCAGGACGTTGCTGAAAACAAGGTCCTGTTCTCCATGGAAACAGCAGGAGCAGGTGCGGTACCAAGTGTTTCTTGGCGCACGAATGATTAAACTACTGTTGATAAAGATGAGTCAGGAAGCCAGTTAAGTAATGATAATGACATGAGGTCTCTGAGTCAGAAGCTGCTTCGCTTTGCAGAAGCGATAAGGAAGTGAATGACCTTTACACCCTAGAGGACATTGACTTTTTAGATGTCGCCTGTCCACAAGAAAATTTAAGATACGGATAACTTTGACAACACTGAAACTCATCAGATCAGTAAACGCACTAAGCAAGCTGGCAAATCCTTATTCTCTTGGATGAAAGGAAAAGGTGACGGCTAAAGAAACAGCCACACCATTGAGGAAGTCAACATGAGATACTGTAAGGAAAAGGAAGTATTATGAAGTATACGATCACTGTATCATGTATCCAGGTTTTTCTCTGGTGTTTGTCTTCCACCCCTTCATACTGATCCTAAGTATGGGCTCTTTAAACTTAAACGGCAGAAAAGACAGAAACAATAGAGCACTAAACTCTGATATCTGTTGCCAGAAAAATCTGGATGTGCTGTTTTACAGAACCACTAAGAGTGCCGGTGTAGCCATTGTCCACAAGGCCTCAGCCAACGCACCTTATGAACGCTCTCTCTGTACAAGAGGACAAGCTCAGCAATGGTCTATGGGGCCAATGGAGTGGCCAGACATTGACCACTTTACCTGGTGGCCTCAGCTGGAGGAGGCACGCCTTTACGTTTTAGGAGTGTACCTGGGGACTGAGGCCTTTAGACAAAGAAACAGGGTAGGAGTGAAAGACCAAGTAAGTGCACAGCTGTCAAAGTGTAGGTGGCTATTGCCTTAGTTTTCATACAGGGGAAGAGTGCCACTCATCAACAGTTTGATTGCCTACACCTTTTGGCACATGCTTATTGCACTAACACCACCAAGGGGCTTGTCTGAGGAGATCCAGAAGCTAATCTTGGGCTTCCTCTGGTCCTGAAAACACTGGACCCGAGTGGCTGTGATCTATCTTCTGGTTGGAGAAGGAGGCCAAGGCATCACTCACATTTTTCAGTACGGTATCAGCTTTTAGACTGCAGACAGCTAAGAGGATCCTGTGTGAATGTGTACACAACTGGCTGCTGACCGCATAGATGCTTCTGTAAAAGGTGGGATGGTTAGGGCTGGCCACAATGCTTTTTTGATGCAACCAAAGATTCAATCAGACTCTACTCATATCCTTCTATATCTCAGTCCGTCAGGTCCTAGCATTTAGGGGGTTGATAGTGAATCCCCAGGGTGGTGGTTAATATGAGAGCCTCTGGTTTTCAGTAATTGTCTGCAGTCCCTGTCATTGCGGTCCACAAGCCTCTGTTTCAGCCTCAGCAGAGCTAGTCTTACAAAGCTGGGTCATCTTTTACAGCTTACCTCTTATTCCTTGAATGCATTAAGGGAATCTTGACACATCCCCTCTATTAGTTTGGTGACCAGAATTACCAAGGAAATCTGTGATGGTCTTCCACCCTTTCTGAAATGCTTTGAGATGTATCACTCCTGCCCCATAGTGAGAGCCTCAACTACAGATTCCCCTCGCTGACCATCTTGCCAGGGAAAAGGGGGATGACGACAAAGATGGCCAACTATTGACCCCGAAGACCCCTATCTTGAACGAGTTTCAAGCTACAGATAAAAAAGACCTACATAACTTGTGTCAAGGTTCTTAACCTTCAACCCATATCACATGTGAAGGAATCCAACTTGCTTAACTTCTTTGGACCACACACCTCTCCAAAGGGGGGCTGGTGAGTCCTGTACAAGCCACCACTGAAAAAACAGGCAGGTGACCTCCAGTGGAGAATTGTGCATGGCACCATAGCCACAAACAGATATAAGACACAGTTTGGGCCTGGGGTGGCATGAGTTTGTTTCTTGGTTTTGGTTAGGGGTTACCTTTACTTACCATTTATTTATATTTGGTCCAAAGTATTCAGCAAAAATAGAAAGGTATTACCATATTTTCCGGACTATAAGGTGCACCGGATTATAAGGCGCACCTTCAATGAATGGCCAACTTAAAAAAAAAAAAAAATTGTATATAAGGTGCACCGCATTATAAGGCGCATAGAATAGAGGCTACAGTAGTGGCTGGGTTTGCCTTATGCATCCACTAAATGGAGCTGCGCAAAAAGGGAATGTCAACAAAACAGACAGATAAGTCAGTCAAACTTTATTAATAGAATACAAACCAACATTCTGAAAACTCTGTTCACTCCCAAAACAAGTAAATGCATTCACAATATGGTACCGCACATACCGGTAGCTCTTACCAGTATTTGCGCCGCAATTTCCAACTCAATTTCCCACCGTTTAAAGTGTTTCATAAAATGAAAACAGCAAGAAGGACCGCCTCAAAATTAATTGACGTTAAGTTCGGGTGCTAGCACTGTTGCCTTCATTCGTATAGTGACGGTAAAGATGCTTCTACTTGCAGTTCTCTGTTCAACAACCCACAATTCAGGTTTGTCCTCCAACTGTAGCCTTCTCGCTTCTTTTCCTCGGAAACTCAGTTTGGTCTTCTTTACTTGGCGCAGGTCATCTTGTTGCTTCCTCCAATTCTGCACCATTGATTCGTTAATGTTGAATTCTCTCGCTGCTGTTCTATTCCCATATTCTACTGCGCGACTGATAGCCTTGAGTTTAAACTCAAGTTTAAACCTAAGCGTGTCTCTTAGCCCCCCCCCCCCCCCCCCCCCCCCCACACACACACACACACACACACACACATAGACACAGAAATGAAAATGCACGCATGCACAGCGCACTACTCCTTCTTTGCTTCCTGTAGTTGCAAGATATTTTCCGGTTCAATATTGATCGATATATAGGGTGCACCGGATTATAAGACGCACTCAATTTTTGAGAAGATTAAAGGCTTTTAGGTGCGCCTTATTGGTAGACGGATGCTGGAATTGGAGCTGCCAGGCAAGAGGTCTCGAGGAAGACGAAGGAGAAGATTTATGGATGTAGTGAGAGAGGATATGAAGGTAGTTGGTCTGAGAGGGGAGGATACAGAGAATAGGGTTAGATGGAGAAAGTTGACTCGCTGTGGCGACCCCTGACGGGAAAAGCTGAAAGAAGAAGAAGAAGAAGAAGAAGAAGAAGAAGAGGAGGTGCGCCTTATAGTGCGGAAAAAGTGTTGTTTGGATCTGCCATATTAGCTATTTGGCTGGTCCAAAAGAATAAGTCTTGTGACCTAGGAAATGAGGATCCAGCATAGTTTTAGAAGCACTAATTAAGACTTTTTTAAGGGTGGAACATGATTTCTTTTTAATAACTGAACCTGGGGGACTTCATTTCTACTTGGGCAATAGGAAACATGTGTTCTATTGACAAGAATGGGAGTTAATGTCCTATTTTAAAATGGATCCCCCTGCCACTGCAATTGAGTTAATCTGAGTTAAATTTCATGTTTTCCTTGATTTTTTTTTTGTTTAATCCCAGTGTTTGAGTGAAAGGGATTTTCTCTCTCTCTCTCTAAATTGATGAGCTTTGTTTGAAACATTATGCAACTGTAAGCATTCTCTTCTTTTCTGATGCCACCATTAGCAGGGGACAAAATTTGAAACTTCTTCTTTCGGCTTTTCCCGTCAGGGGTCGCCAAAGCGAGTCAACTTTCTCCATCTAACCCTGTTCTCTGTATCCTCCTTTCTCACACCAACTACCTTCATATCCTCTCTCACTACGTCCATAAATCTTCTTTTTGGTCTTCCTCGAGACCTCTTGCCTGGCAGCTCCAATTCCAGCATCCGTCCACCAATATATTCTCTATCCCTCCTCTGTACATGACCGAACCCTCTCAGTCTGGCTTCTCTGACCTTCTCTCCAAAACATCTAACATGTGCTGTTCCTCTGATGGACTCATTCCTGATCTTATCCATCCTGGTCACTCCCAAAGAGAACCTCAACATCTTCATCTCTGCAGCGTCTAGTTCTGCCTGCTGTCTTTTGGTCATTGTAACAGTGGACAAAATATTTAAAACTATTACATGGTATATCCAAAGAATTTACTTTTTACCAAACTACAAGACGGCTTCCATCTATGAGTGTGAGTCAGTTATAGTATAAACATATGATATCAAACTATATAGGGAAAAAGGCCTTTCATGGTAATGGACCGAAAGTACAGATTACGATATACAGTACAGGCATGCTGGTACAGGGGATATCCTGCCTACCTGCCTTGAGCTCTGTCAGATGAGATCATAAGGGGAGCAGATGGGAGGGGAGCTACATGCAGGTTCAAGCAGCACCAATCTGAAATTGAGACTTGAAAGCATTGATTTCTGCTGAGGGAAGATATACTGTAGTAGCTACTGTTCACCCACTTCACCTGCTTTGTCATAATCTCGCCAAATACCGATAGGTGGTGCCATTAGTTCTTGATGATATTCCCAGGTACAAGCTTTTTGAAGGCTTTTATCTTTTGTCACAACACCAATGTGTGATTTTGCAATATTTAGAACTTTTAACGAGTCTTTCAATGTATTTATTTCAAAATATAACCAAATGGATTTGAAACTTTACTAACAGGCTTCTAGACCTAACATGTAGACATCAATACTGACTTAAAAATACTGAATTAAATATTTGAAGGCTTATTAAATTCATTAAAATACTAACACCCTTAAAAATTATTTTTTTTTTTTTTCCAATAAATTAAGAAAATACGTTGGTTCTGTAAGGTCAGCTCAGGATTTTGTCAAGTCCAGGCTGTGGCACAACATACACTAAAAATGTGTCTACAAAGATACTCAGTCATCCAGTTTATGGTCTATCTTTGTCAAATCTTATTGTGACTCCTGGACCTAGTTTCTTTCCTTGAATACATTTCACCTCTCATCTGGAAGGATTGTTCAGTTCTCAGAACGTGGGTAAATAGCTGTGGTTTGGGGTGGGCACTCGTCTTGTAAGATGGGGTTCACTGTGATAAAAAGTATGGTATAATACACATTCATCCCCATGGGGAAAAATGAGTGTGTATGCTAACATGACTCAGAGAATATATTATATCTACATACCTGTCTATAGAAACCCCCCCCAGACACTCACACACACACACACACACACACACACACACACACACACACACACACACACAGTGCAGACCACCTACAAAAAGCTTTGAGAGGCTGATATTACCAGGATAATTGCAATTCCATCAAATTACATTAGATAAAGGGATGGTTCTATTATGCGATTGAAAAAAACGAAGCAAATATAAGGGGCTCTGTGTTGGGCACATTCTAAGAAAACATCATTGTTCATGTCAATTACTGCACTAGGGACCTGGTGCTGGACTACAATTATTGGCTCCCAACAAACCCATGGCTTTATAATCCCCACATCACCATTCATTCATCCATCTTCTGCCGCTTATCCTGCACTCAGGGTCGCGGGGCATGCTGGAGCCTATCCCAGCTGTACACCCTGGACTGGTCACCAGTCAATCACAGGGCAACATACAAAGACAGACAACACTCATTGAGGGCAATTTTCCCATTTTTTTCCAATTAACCTGCTGCATGTTTGGAATGTGGGAGGAAAGCTGAGAAACCGACACACGGGGAGAACATGCAAACAGAGAAAGGTCCCCTTGTCAGAATCAAACCAGGGTCCTTCTTGCTATGAGGCCGAAGTGCAAACCACAGTGCGGCCTTCTTCACTCATTAACTACTGCTTATCCTTCACTTAGGGATGCTGGAGCCCATCCCAGCTGTCATTTGGCGAGAGGTAGGTACAGCCTAGACCAGTCTCCAGTTGATTGCAGACCACATATAGAGGCCACCAATTTAATTCTATCATTAAATCAGCTGACATTTGCCAGTTTTTTTCCAATTAACCTCTGCATGTTTTTGAACTGTGGGGGGAAATCCATGCAGACACAGGGAGAACATGCAAAGTCAACACAGAAAGGCCCACTGTGGGAATTCAAATAGCATCGTGCTGCGTGGTGGGAGCGCTAACCACTGCACCACCGTCTACTCTATCAACATTACTAAACAAAAAAATCTTGGGATGTTCATTTTGTTTCATTGAATGATAAATGCTATCCTTATGCTATCCTTATGTATGTATGTATGTATGTATGTATTTATTTATGTGCGTGGTTCTGAGATTGCTATTGGTTGAGTGGTCACTTCTGACTTCCAACTACTGGTACTTCGGATCTTCAGTAACTGAATTGCACGTTTTGTAAGTCGCTTTGGTCCGCCAGATGACTGTAATGTAATGTAATCTAATGTAATGTAATCCTTTTCATTTTTCATTTCAGCATTTGGTTCATTAGCTCTAGGTGCTGTTGTCAGTCCCTAGGTACTGTTGGGAGGTGGTGCTGATTGCTTATGTTTGAGTTACATCCAAATACAAATTTTTACTTTTCCATCAATATGCAACACAAATACGGTACATATCACTTCATATTTATAATTCCTTTAATTAATATTACCTATCTAGCAAAAACCTGTCATGAGGGTGACATTGTGATTTGAAAAACGAAAGGGACAAAAAAATCACCTGAGAAAACAAGACCTGCTTTTAGTGTCAGTAAATAATTGCACGCAATGGTATGACTAAGACTAACCAACATCACAAAAAAGGAGGCAACCAACATTTTATGTCCAAGGTTTTTGAATTCAAAAAGTCTAAGACATTCACTTCCTTACTGTGCTTAAACATACTGTTGAAGTAATAAATATCTGTCACTGCACTATACCAAAGGTGTTACCATACAAGCTTTTAAGTAGTTAAGAAAAAGCCCTCATATGACACTGATGTCTGCATATGTGAAAAAGCAGCTAGAAAAATGCAGAAGATGTTTCTGTACATTCTTGTCCAAGCCAAGACAATGAGTAAACCTGGCTGTGTCCCAATTCCTCTAGCATCTGAATACCATGTGTGTGTGTGTGTGTGTGTGTGTGTGTGTGTGTGTGTGTGTGTGTGTGTGTGTGTGTGTGTGTGTGTGTGTGTGTGTGAGATCAGAGGAGTCATCTAGCTTTGTCTAACACACCCAAGCAGTCTTGCCTTGGACCCTGTACACGTTGAGTCATTATTACTTGAACAAGAAAACAGCTGGCTCCTCTGTGAGTTAGGGAATCAGGGGACCTGGTAACTCTAAATATGGCTGTGGTGGTTCGCTACTTAAATGTTTCGGGAGGTTTCTTTTTGATAAGAAGATCAAAAAGATGTCAGGAAATTCTAAGAAATACTATTACAAAACAAAATATGACACTAACTACATCTTACAATTTGTATTTGGTTTCCTTAAAAACAGAAAACCTTTATAATAACACAGGCTAGCATTTTTTTCTGGACTCAAACACTGGCATGCACGCAGGCACGCACACTCACACACAGAGTTATCTAAGGTTCAAGGAGTGCGGCTTCAGGAGAAGTTGTGAGTGTCTTTTACTGATACTGTTAGAATGAAGAACATTTATACCAAAAACTTTAAATGTGTTGTTATCAAATTTAGCTACTTCTGTCTTCCCAGGATGTGTTTTAGCAGAACTTCTGAGCCAGAGATTTTATTCATTGTAAAGTTAAATAAATCCTCCTTGACCATAAACAACATGAGAAGCACCCATCAAGCGAAAACAAATCTTCAAAATATTGCTTAAACTGAAGAAATTATAATTCAAGGTTGAGTCCAAGCATCAGATGATTTCTAAGTCATGAGATTTACACCAATAGAATGTGGACAAAAACTTGCCTCAATACCAATTTTAGGCTCTTTATTCATGATTATGTGCGACTTCTTTTTAAATTAAAGAAACTGCTTGATACAGGCCGCATGACTGCTGGAATGGTCAATAAAGTCTATGAAGGAGTGACCATGAAATACAAATGAAAGAGCAGAAAATGCATACAGCTGCAACTGAACATGTTTACTTTAAAAAATCCAGGGACATTCCATTGTGTTGTGTGATCAATTGTTTTCGGGTGAACCGAACATTTTGTACTCCACATTTGATCATATCTACATATAATCTGTTCTTGTCTTATCTTTTTCTTATCTAATTCAAACACAAGTGGCCAAACGGGTGACCGAACCAGTCAACAGTAAAACCTGTTGCACTGATGTTGGTCAAAATGCCTTTGCCTCAGAGTTGATAAGCTCTCAAAGAGACTGATCGATACCACATAAGATTCCTTTGCAATTTGAGTACAGGATATGACTGGCAATTTACAGATTAAAGAAAAAGTCATAACATACACACACCTACAAAGATAGTAGCTCCACTGTCACAAATGCTTGCAGGAAGCTTTGGCAGCTTGAGTTATAAAAAAACATGTATTGCAAAATTTTTGACCTGTGTTGATCAAAATAATAATAATAATAATAATAATAATTTTATATATATATATATATATATATAAGATTATGAAAATGCATATATATATATATATATATATATATATATATATATATATATATGTATATATATATATATATGCATTTTCATCTCCTCACCGGCTTTTTAACAGTGAGAAAATAAGTATACGTATTACGACACATATTAAATTCGAATTTAAATAAAATGTAAAACAGTGTTCTCACAAATTCATTCATCATACTGAATTGGATCAACATAGGAAAGTGTAGTTCCTTTAAACAACTATCTTGGGCCCAATCTCATTGTGCAAATGAGAAAAGCTTCGGGGATTTCTGCCTTTGCATTCCATAATGCTGCAGAGACTGAATGCCTCACAAACCCTGACAGCAGCAAATTCCACACAATGGAACTCCACTTTCCCTCTCTGACTTACTAACACTGTCACTCAGTCTGACAAGTCTACTGTTGTTGCATGGCATGGAATGATTTAGGGCATTATCCATAGAAAAATCCAGGTGCCAGGTAACCTTTAAGAGGTTGAAGAACAATGACAAATAAGTGCACAGAAAGTGCTCCTGTAGCACAATGATCAGGGCTGTTTTCAATGAATAAGATAAGCGTACAGAAAAGAGATGTCTGCATTTGGGACCATAGAAATATGGTAGTGTAGTATATGATTTTTTGTTTTTACAACTTCATGTTTATTTAGGTAATTGATTAAAGTGCAGATTGGGATCCCAGTCACGCACTTCTGGGTCCTCTAATGCGTTACCTATATACATATATATATATCTGAAGTAACCATATAAATTAATCATACATTAACTTGAAAGGATTCAACCACATGAAAAAAATAATAGTGCATTATATAATCATCGCAACTATTCCTGACAGAACATATACCATTGGCTCTGCAGTATACAGTAATACTCAAAATGTAGATGCACTTTGACATCTAACAATGTAAGACTAAATGCTGCTTTATAAGTTTATCAAATAGTCATTGAGACAAAAATGTATGTAAAGCAACCTAACTGTTCAAACACTGAACATGGATACCTCATATCCAATATTTGAACCAACTTCAGTGTTACAAACTAGCAATACTCCAGTTTCCCCCCCTCCCCTGCAGGGGTCGCCACAGAAAATCAACCTTCTCCATCTATACCTATTCGCCATATCCTCTGCGACCCCAGCTCTGCCTCCTGTCTTTTCGTCATTGTCACTGTTTCCAAATCATACAGCGTTGCTGGTCTCACCACTGTCTTGTACACCTTTCCTTTCATTCTGGCTGATAGTCTTTTATCTCAAAGTACTGCTGAACCCCTGAAACTTTCCCAGAGCATACCTCCACCACTCAAGATGTTCTTCAGCCTGTTCCCTGCGCTCAATATAGCTCACACTGAAAAAGATAGATAGATAGATAGATAGATAGATAGATAGATAGATAGATAGATAGATAGATAGATAGATAGATAGATATGTGTATATATCTATATATATAGATAAATAGATATATACATCACACATATTACTTTAACTAAAACCCTGAAAAGACTTAAAGGGAGAAGCCAGAATTTTCTGTCATGCCTCTGCCTACAGGAGTCCTTCGAAGAAAATGCTGAAAATGCTGAAACAGCTGAAAATGACATGCCCGCCAAATAGATATATTTATATATGTATAAATATTTATATTTGTATGTATATAAATATATATATACATATATATGTGGCCCTTCGATTGACTGGTGTTCCGTGCGTACCCCGCCTCTCACCCAATGACAGCTGGGATAGGCTCCAGCATCCCCCGCGACCCTGGGTGCTGGATAAGCGAGAGAAGATGAATGGTTTTGTAGACTTCTGAAATCAAATGTAGGCCATGTTTTGCCTGATTGAAGCAGAATAACCATAATTGTACATTAATTAAATCTCAAAAATTAAAAATATAAAAGCAAATGATCTTCATGGGTCATAATTGATACAGTGAGAGTGACAAGAGCCGAGATTGTATCCTTAATGTGTCTGAATTTGAATAGAACACAGAAGGTTGTGAAATGGTAAATTAATGACAGAGTTGATAAGTATTTTTCATTAAGATTAGCTACCTTTAATAAATACTGACTATATGTATTGTCAAACCAATCAAAAGTAATAAACAACCATCCTGTGACTATATCCCACCACCATGTCAATTTAGGACAACATTCGTATAAAAAGACAATTTTATAATGGGATTGTCCAACATTTCCAAAAAATAAATAATTTTCAATTTAATTCAATTACAACTGCAATCAAGTTTTGTAAGGACACCTGGATCAATGCATCCTTTCATTTCAACTGTGAGTCCCTATGGATATAAATAAAAATGTGATCAGATGTTAGTCTAAATTTGAGTTGGAGCAACATGCTTTCTTAATTGATGGCCCTCACTTTTGATCAAACCTCAAGAGCCCCTTGATGAAATCTAATCTTAATTGCTGGCATTTTAGGCTACAGAGGCACATTAATGCAAAAAAGTTGTGTTGCAGACAAAACCAAAGGTAACCATAACCTGAAGTGACAGCATTGGGAAACAGGGAAGAGTGACAAGTGGTTGCAGCTCAAAGATTGTACAAGAAAATGAACAAGTCTGGCAAACCACAGCAGGTTTTCTGATCTTAAAAACCCTAGCAGGACTTAAATCATAAATGGGGACTGAATTTCAATATATTTTTTGAGGTTGCCTAGGCAGGACATCATGATGACCCCTCAAAGTCTGTGTACCCCACTAATGTTAGAGAACAGGGCTTAGTCATACCATGCAGCAGTGGCTTTATGTGATTCAGGCTGAAAATCTGACTCTTTGTAATTGATGGCTGAATGTACAAATTTATAGACCAATGCATTATGTAATGCAATTCAAAATAAGATTGCAGGAGCCAGTTAAAAGGAACTGGTGTGGTACTGAACTGATGCAGAAATGTTCTGTGAAATGTAGGCATGTGATTCCTTTTATAACAAGTGATTAAAATGGATCATAATTTGTGCTAAAAAAAACACAGACTTAACTTTTCTGACTATGGAAAAAAACAATATAATCTGCAACACATTACATTTGTCATAAGTAATTTGTTTTATCTTCAAAAATAGACATGCCCAATGTCAAGTGGGTCAATTTTACACTACAGTTTAACCGCTAAATATGCATGCAACTCCACTACAGCAAGCCTGCATTATATTGACTAACTTTGCTAGTACGTCATGCAGGGACATCTAATGGAGAGCCCATCCCTGCACATTGCTTGTAGTTCAGTTCACCAGCTGCGTGACCCTAAAAACTCTGTTCATTAACCTCTGCAGGCAACAGCTTAACTCACTGGCAGGTGTCCTAACTTGTTGAAAACTTCCTGAGACATTGTTATAGCCTTTGTACTGCCACAGCACCCATTATTCTCGAAAGCTATTGGTGTTATTTTGACTTAAGAGGTTTAGGAATTCCCCCAAAAGTTGTTTCAACACAAAATACAAACAATATAACTTCACCAGAGTCTACTTTGTACAGTTCACATGTGGTAAAGTGAACAAAACATTTAGCACTCATAGCATTTCCGTTTGCTGCGTCTGGAAAGTTAGACCCCGTTAGTTTTGACGGGGGGAGGGGGCTACTTACAGAATGGTGGTCTGAGGAGAGACTGTTGGTACTGTTTCCAGATTAAGATGCATACATCTCACGGTGGTTCGGAAACATAAACAGCGACTCGGACAGCAACATACTAAATGTGGTCCGGTAGAGAGCAATAAGAAACCCACGACGATTAGACACGGAGAGACGAGCTGGGCAGTCCGCAGCGCCATTGCTATCAGTACGCGAGCAGAGCAGAGACCGCCAGCTGCCTGTCTCACTAACTGACGGCGGGTTCGTCCCACCAGTAGACACACATGCGCGCTCGCGCGCGCGCGCGGAAACAGATATTTAGGCCAGTGTTATATTATGCCAGAACAACATTTTACTGTATCTAATTCGTAACAATTTAGTTCATGCCAACGGCGAAAAGCTGACAAACCCTTCAAGTAAACGCGTTAGAATGCGGTAATAACTTGTCACCTGAGGAAATTGGAAACGTTAATCCTTGGAAGCATTCATATTTACAGAGCTTTGCTCATGAGATGATTGAACTTCTTAATATCTTGTATTTATTGATTGAATTGGGGGTATTGTGAACAACTAAGCAGCTGGTGATTTGATCGCATTTGTCAATGCCCCTCAAGTATGTAATATTGAAAGCTATATTACTCCACCAGCAGGTTAAATACTGGGGGTCCTTTAGCTTTGTCTACGGAAACTAGCAATTATTAACATTAAATCACGTCTTGACAGGGTACATTAGTGGCACTTTAAGAATACTTTTCAAAAGCATATAAGAGCTGTTTTTTTGTTTGTTTGTATATTTTTTTAAGTAAGTGCACTTAAAAAGGGAAATTTGAGAGCTACACCAAGGCAAGGCAGCTAGCACTCAACCTTTTCGCTCCTTAAAGCCCTTTCAAGTGTTTTTTCAAGGCCCGACAATATTGCCTTTGCTTTGTTTTTTTATGGTTTCCTTTATCGTATGTGGTTATTTGTTTTGAGTAACTGAACTTTTTAGAAAGTTCTTTCTCTTGGCAAATTACAGTATACTGAATAGTGACCATCAGACAAAGTAGTTGGCTGATGGCTGACCCATCACAAGTATCCAGTCGAACATAACACACTTATGAAACTACCGCAACGATTCAACATATGACCCCATCTCATTACCACTATTTGACTATGGGTAAACAATTAGTTATTTCTCAAACTGTCGTAAGCTGAGCCGCAATTACAATTTGTCGCTATTCATTTGAGTCTGCTGACATCTTCTGGCCTAACTCCAGAATTGGAATTGGATGTGCTCATAGAGTATAACCTTCACAATATTTCCATCAATCCTTCCATTCTCTACTGCTTATCCTACAGTTTGAGTTACAGGGATGCTGGAGCCTATCCCAGCTGCCATCGAGCCAGAGGCATTGTACACCCTGGACATGGTGCCAGTCAATCACAGAGCCTCATAAAGCGACCAACAACCATTCACTCTCTCATTCACACACATTCCTATTTTTTTCCAATTATCTTCTGCATGATTTTTGACTGTGGGAGGAAACCAGAGAAAGTCCACACAGACATGGGGAAAGCATGGAAACTCCACACAGAGAGGCACCCTGTCTGAACTGAGCCAAGGTCCTCCATGCTGTGAGGAAGAAGCACTATTTGCTGTGCCACCATGCCACCCCTCACATCTTTAATACATCCAAAATGTTTAAACTTTTAATAATTCAAACTGTATTTGTTACTATTTTGGTGTGTGTGTGTGTGTGTGTGTGTGTGTGTGTGTGTGTGTGTGTGTGTGTGTGTGTGTGTGTGAATAACTGTTTGACACTATAGTAACATGGAATGAATTCCAAAACATTTATACTAAGAATGTGTTATACAATCAAGGTGCAAAACAAAAACAAAAGAAGAACAAAAAAAAAAAAAAACACTGTAAAACTGTACATGTAAAAATGACAATGTTATTTACAATCAAGCTAAAATATTAAATAAATCGGACTATTTTCATGCTTAGTGAAATGTTGTTATGATGCATAGTGCAAATATTTTAAAGCGGCAGTAACAGTTTGTTGAAGTTATGTATCCTTTTGACTGGATAACACAGTTTAGAGGCTACAGTGACTAGACTTTCTTTGGCTGCAACACATTGTAACACACACTGAGACATTTGAGTCTTTGAAACAAGTATTTTCATCCATTTACTTCATTACAGCCATGTACAAGTTTCAATCTTCATCAGCTCCAGAGACCCCCCAAAATATAAAGCAAAAAAAAAATACATCTGAGAGTTTTCAGTTGTAAAGAGCCAAGGTGAAGAGTCACCACACCATACAGCAACTCATTAAATTTTGTGTGATCTTCACGTCAAAGATCTTATTCTTCAACTAAAATCATGGTAGCTCTTCCCCCTTGGTGCGGTGGGAAGCTGTACAATCAGTGATCTTAGTCATTAATTCGTGGAATGCTTACAAGTTTTACATATCGGGGTCACAGCTAATCATTGGTTACTTCCCAGTAAACAATACTTTGTTTTGAAGTGTTTCCAACTAAGGCAAGCATGTCCAATGTCCTGCCCCAAACCAATTGTAGCCTGTGGTCAGACAGGACTGCCAAACAGAATAAATCACGAAGGAGTCCAAATAATATATATATATATTTTTAACATTCAATTTTTAAATTGAACTTTGATTTGCATAATTCAAAGTTAGTCATGCTTGAAAGGGACAAAGGTTCATATTATAGTTACCTCCATGGAATGCTCGTAATTTCATATAAATCTATGAGTATTTATTTTATCTGACTCCAATAACAAGACAAAGTCGGCTTTGTTTTGGTTTGTTTGTTTTTTCCTTTTTTTCCCCACACCAACTTTTAAAAATAACAGTGACAATAAAAATGAAATTGTCATAGAAATGATTAAATTTAGCCCTCTTTTCAAAGAAGTTTGGAAGACCCTGCTCCTCAGCATGTTATATGCATTCTATGTCCCAAACCAGTGCAAGGACTGAGTCTTTGTTTACCCAAGCTTCATCCTCCAACCATACTACTGTACTGATTAAACTCCTCCCCTTTCCAATCCATGTTGGGATACAGCCATTGTTTCTCTAGGTGCTATGGAGTACATACTTCTCACATTCACTATTTGCTTCATTAATTTACAAAACGTGTGCTGTCATAGCAATTGGGCCATAGTTTCCAGGCCTGATTGTGTCTATTCCGGGTTTTGTTGAATTAATATTGCTTTATGAAGCCTCAGGGCGGCACAGGCCGGTGTCTCCCTGAGCCAGCCTCAGGGGGACATGGGCCACTGTTTCCCTGAGCCAGGCTAAGCCTGGATAAATGCAGAGGGGTGTGTCAGGAAAGACATTTGTCGTAAAACTTTTGCCAAAACCAAATATCCGAATCAAACCTAACAATCCCATACGGGATCAGTCGAGGCCTGGGTTAACAACGACCACCATTGGTACCGATGACCTACAGCAGGGGTCTCAGACTTGCGACCTGCGGGCCAATTGCAGTTCACAGGATGGTAGTTTGTGGCCCCCGCCTTTATGGCACTTTACACTGTAAAGCGTAAGGGTGTGAGAGAGTGGTAATGGGTGCAGAAGTCAATGGACATGTTGGTGCAGACACCCTGTCGTATGCTTTTTCTAGGTCTACAAAAGTGCAATGCAGCTACTTCTGACCTTCTCTGTACTTCTCTATTAGCATTTTCAAAGCAAATACTGCATCTGTAGTACTCTTTCTAGGCATGAAGCCATGCTGCGGTTCACAAATGCTGACTTCTGCTCTCAGTCTATTTTCCACTCTTTCCTGTAACTTCATTGTATGGCTCATAGACTTTATCACTCTATCTTTACGGCAATTCTGCACATCCCCCTTATCCTTAAAAATGGGCATCATCATACTTCTTCTCCATTCCCCAGGCATCTTCTCACTTACTAAGATCCTGTTGAGTAATCTAGTTAGAAACTACTACTACTAGTTGGAAACTACTACTACTGCCTCCCCTAGACACTTCCATACCTCCACGGGTATATCATCAGGACACTCCTCATCCTCTTCAATACTGCTGAAGGAGGCAAGTGGTGCAACGCTCAAAACCTGTACTTGTGACTGCAACTGGTGAGATGGAAGAGAGGAGCCCGGACTATTGCCACTAGATGTCCTCATTTTCACCTGTTTCGTTGTTGCTGATTTATATATAGGGTACCTGTTTCTTTAAGCCACAGCGTTGTCGTCATCACATGTGACTGATTGGCAACAATCGTCCGTATCTGAGTTTCTGAGCACCGCACCAACAACTTCAAGATGTGTGGCAGATTTGTTTAGTTTTTGTCACAATCTTCAATGGACTGTTCAATTGTCTCTTGAGTGTCCAAGCCTGTAGTGATCTACCATTCACGGACAAGTGGCAGTTTGTGTGGAGTTTCGTCGGAGTATTTTTGTTTGTTTGTTTTGTAGCTGTGTTAATACTCGAGCTACCTTCACCTGGGTATATTGCTGTTTGACGTCGCCCCGACGTCGCCCTCGCTCGGCTGTGAGCTTGGGCGACGTCGGGGTTTCCAGCTAGACGGCTGGCACGGTTTCTTTTTTCAGTGGCTCGCCCTGTGTTCCGGCATTGGGCTGGGTTTCCAGTGCGTGTCCTCCCTACTATCGATGGAGATTCTGTGCATCGCACTTTGTGGTATATCGCCATTCTTCCTGTCCTTGTCCCGGACTACTCAGCGACGTTTTTCTTTTCACTCGTGTCTACAGTATCCTCTGTATGTCCAGATAGTCCACTGACCCCAACATGTGGGGCTATCTGCTGTTGGCAAGCAACTGTTTTTTTCACCGCTATATTTTTTTGTAAAATAGTTGGGGGCGCTAGCAGGGAGCCCCAACACCCGGTCGAGGGGTATCGGCGGGCCAGTCACACCACTGGTGGTTGTTCATCACATGTGTGTGTGTGTGTGCGCTTCACGTGTGGCCCTCCTGGCTGTCTTCCGGTGGCGAGCCCCTCTCCTGTTATGTGTGGTGGTCCATCCGCCTGTATGTCCTCCCCAGCCAGTGTTTTGAGTGCCATTTTAGACTATTTACTGGATAAATTAATAAAAGTTTAATTGTTCCTCTAAAACCTGTCTCTGTCCATCCTTGGCAGATCTTGTGCGCTTTGCATAAGTGGAATGAGCTCCTTTTCTAAGGGTGTGTGTGTGTGTGTGTATGTATATGTGTGTACCTTCTCCTTTTGACTTTTCTTGAACTGTAATTCAAAGGGATAAAAATAGGTTGGCGAGCAAAATCTGCAAAGTGTCCTTATTTTATTTACTTGGGTTGATGTAAAGAGAAGCATTTGGCCCATTATGAGGTTCACTTTAGTGTAAGCATGAAAATAGTCTCCTTTCGGCTCTTCTCTTCAGGAGTCGCCACAAAGGACAACCTTCTCCATTGAACCCTATTCTCTGTATCCTCCTCTCACACCAACTACCTTCATATCCTCTTTCTCTACGTCCATAAATCTTCTCTTTGTTCTTCCTCGAGACATCCTGCCTGGAAGCTCCAATTCCAGCATCTGTCTATCGATATATTCACTATCCCTCCTTTGTACATGACTGAACCACCTTCTCTCCAAAACATCCAACATCTTCCTCTGATAGACTCATTCGGGATCCTATCCATCCTGGTCACTCCCAAAGATAACCTTTGTATCTTCATCTCTGCAATCTCAAGCTCTGCCTCCTGTCTTTTCATCATTGTAAGTGTTTCAAGGCCATACAGCATCGCTGGTCTCACCACTGTCTTGTACACCTTTCCTTTCATTCTGGCTGGTAGTCTTCTATTGCATAGTACCGCTGACACTTTTCTCCACCCATTCAAACCTGCTTGAACCTGTCTCGTCACCTCTTATCCACACTCTGTTGCTCTGGACTGTTGACCCAAAGAACCTGAAATCCTCCAACTTCTTGATCTTCACTGCTTGTAGCCTCACCATTCCACCCGAGGTCCTCTCATTCACACACATATACTCTTGTCTTGCTGGGACTAACTTTCATTCTCCTTTACAGCGCATACCTCCGCCTCTCTAGATTTTCCTTAACCTGTTCTCTGCTCTCACTGCAGATCCCAGTGTCATCTGCAAACATCATGGTCCATGGAGATTCCTGTCTAACTTATCTGGTTGTATGTCCATCACCACTTCAAACAAGAAGGAGCTCAGAGCTGATCACTGATGGAGTCTCACCTCCACTTCGAACTTCTCTTACCCCTACAGCACACCCCACCACTGTCTCACAGCTTGCATACATGTCCTGCACCAGTCTAACATACTTCTCTTCCATTCCAGATTTCCTCATACAATACCACAGCTCTTCTCTTGGCACCCTGTCATGCTTTTTCTAGGTTTACAAAAACACAATGCAGCTCCCTCTGGCCTTCTCTGTACTTCTCTATTAGCATTCTCTAAGCAAATACTGCATCTGTAGTACTCTTTCTAGGCATGAAGCCATACTGCGGTTCACAAATGCTGACTTCTGCTCTCAGTCTATTTTCCACTACTCTTTCTCGTAACTTCATTGTATGGCTCATAGACTTTATCCCTCTATTGTTGCCTAACTCTTATAAAATGCTTAATTTTAAAAGTGGCTACCATCACACTTCATCTCCATTCTTCAGTATCACAATCCAAGATCCTGTTGAATAATCTAGTCAGAAAGCCTACTGGTGCCTCTCCTAGACACTTCCACACCTCCACAGGTATATCATCAGGACCAACTGCCTTTTCACTCTTCATCCTCTTCAATACCTTCCTCACTTGATTTTCCACATTCATCAGCTCTTCAAAGTACCCTTTCCATCATCCCATTACTCTTCTAGCATGTGTCAATACTTTTACCTCTCTATCCGTAATCACCCAGAACTGTTGTACATCCTTTCCATCTTTATTTCTCTGTTTTGCCACCCTGAATGGATAATTCTTTCTCTCCTTACTGTCCCACCGAGCATACAAGTCACGGTAGGCCCTTTGTTTTGCCTTTGCTACCTCTATCTTTACCTTACGTTGTATCTCCCTTTACTCCTGTCTATTCTCTTCAGTCTTCTTAGCATCCCACTTCTTCTTTTGCTAACCACTTTCTCTGTATATACTCCTGCACTTCCTCATTCCACCATCAAGTCTCCTCATCTACTTTCCTTTCACACTTGGATGTCACGCCAAGTACTCTCCTACCTGTCTCCCTGATAACACTAGCTGTTGTTCAATCATCTGGAAGCTTTCCCAGACCACCTAGAGCCTTTCTCAACTCCTCCCTGAAAACAATACAACAGTCCTCCCTTTTCGGCTTCCACCACTAGCCACTAACAACATTGAGCATCACACCGTCTTCTTCTTCTTCTCCTACCTTCAATTTCCAGATTCAGACTCATAAGTCTATCTGACGTTAATTACAACTCCAGAACATTCCTAACAAACTCCTCCTTCAAGATAACTCCTTCTCCATTTCTCTTCTTGTCAGTACCATGATAGTACAACATAAAAGCCTGCTCCTAAGCTTCTAGCTTCACTTCCTGCTACCTTACGGCTACCCACCCATAAGGTTAGGGTTAGGGTTAGGGTACCGTAAGGTAGCCTTACTACCTTATCCTCTGGTCTCCTGGACACACAGTATATCCACCTTCCTTCTCTGCATCATGTCGACCAACCCTCTACCTTTCCCTGTCATAGTCCTAATATTTAAAGTCCCTACTCTCAGTCCTAGACACTTGCCTTCTCTCTTCTCTCTCTGTTTCCAAACACGCTTTCCTCCTCTCCTTGTTTGACCTACAGTAGCCCAGTTTCCATTGGTTCCCTGTAGGTCATCGGTACCAATGGTGGTCATTGTTAACGCTCTACCGATCCAGTTTGATCTGGGGCCTCGACCACTCTGGTTTAATCTGGACATACATACATATGTATGCACATATGTATATGTGTGTGTGTGTGTGTGTGTGTGTGTGTGTGTGTGTGCGTGTGTGTGTATGTATATATGTACACACAAAAACACACACACACACACACACACATATATATATATATATATATATATATACACATATATACAGTATATATATATATATATATATATATATATATGTTGTGTGTGAGTGGTTGTGTGTATATGTGTATATATACCGTAAATTCTGGACGATAAGCCGTGACTTTCTTTCATACGCTTTGAACACTATGGCTTAAACAACGATGTGGCTAATTTATGTAGTTTTTTTGGGGGGGCTAACGAGCTTCATGCCGCAAAAACATGTATCCCCATCACATCGGACTGATGAAATGACCGGGAAATTCTGAGGCCGTTAAACTCTGGCACTGAAGAAGACGACTTTGACAGTTTTAGCGCGCAGGAGGAAGCCCAAGATAGCAATCAGTTAGCCGGTGCGGCTTATATTGAGGTGCACTCAATAGTCCGGAAATTACGGCATATACAAACATATATATGTGTGTGTATACAAACCTATATATATATTTATATGTATATATATGTACGTGTATATATATCTGCACATATATATATATACATACAAACCCACATAAATATATATACATATACACACACATTTATATATATATATGTGGCTGCGTTTGCCTTGGTATACCATAACTTCTTCCTCACTGATGACAAGGTGTGTGCACGACCAGCATTGCCCAGGCCTTGAACATGTTTGAAGATGAGCGCTGCGAGGTGCTGCTCTTTGCAGAAGATAATGGGATGTTTGGACTCTTTAGGCATTGCTCCCCTGCTCAGCCTCCCTCCAGCTCTTAATGATCAATCCACTAAGACTGGGACAAGTCTGTATATGAGCTGTGGCGAGTCACTGCTGCCTTTGAGGAGGATGGTGCAGCAATCTCATCCCTGAACTGCTGCTGCGGGCAATAGCAAATGACTGTAGCCTCTGTCTCCTGCAGCTCATCTACTGTAAGGATGCTACTCGTGGGTGTTGCAGTGAAACTTTGGCCATCAGTTGCACTTGACTGGATTGTCACAGGCCCGTTCAGTTATTTTCTCCAGCAAGATGGCCTTCAAACGGAGAAAACAAGCTGCTGCCCTCTTGAGACAGTCAGAAAAGTAATTAATGAACTGGTCAGTTGGTGTAACAGCATCACACGCTGATGGCATTTGTGGCTCCGTCTCTGTTCACCTCTTGGTCATCAGCACTCAGGGAAATATCAAAGATATTATTAGGACAGTCCTCTTCATGTCCCATTAGCATGGCTCTTACTCGGATAGTTGAGATCCTGTTTGCCACGAATGTGTGAAACTTCCCATCCTCATTCTTGATGTATTTGAGGACTGAGGTACTGTCTCTCCAAAAGAAAGAATCCACTTCCAAATGTCCACTTCAGTTCTTCCAGCCTTGTGTCCATCTGTACAGCAAGAACTGCTGCAGTCAGATCAAGCTGGGGAATAGTCACTGCCTTCAGTGGTGTAACTCTGGCCTTGCCAAGAAGAAAGGACACCTGAACTTGACTTTGCTAATTCAACACCCTCAGGTATGTCACGGTTCCATTTCAAGCTTTGCTGGCGTCAGCAAAGTGATGTAGTAGACCGTATTGCTGCTTCTGTGTATGTCGCTATTAAAAAAAAAAACTTTTTATGAACTCCATTTCCATAGTTTAGCTGATGTGTATAATGTTTTTCATCAACAACTGCTATATGTTTCTTGTGCTGAGCGATCATAACACAACTGCGAAGAGACATTAAGTGAGGCACGCAGTAACGCTGCCTCCTGGTAGGATCCCAGGGATCCCTCTTACTACTCGGCTACAGAATAATATAATTAGCAATAGCAAGCTACAGTAAACAGTTAGCAAGTCAAGTGCAGCCATCCAGTTATTTTTTTCCTGATCTCATAGGGCTGTATAGCTCACAAATGGTGAGGGATGAATGTAAATCTCCTGGGCAGCTTCTCGACTTTTTGGCCCAGAAGGATCTCATTCAAACTGTCCCTGAGGTGACAAAATTGCTCCGGCTGGTGGTCACTGTTCCAGCTACGACAGCATCGGTCATTCTTGTCACGGGACGGGGGCGGACTCGGGCAGGGAACCACACCACCAAGGCTGAAATCAGGTCGGAACTCTTTATTTAGGCAGGGCAAGATGAGGGGGACATGGTGGGCCGAGCTACAGGGTAAGGTCAAGGGTCACACACAAGCAGGGTCTCTGGCAAAGTCACAGGAAGGGTCCCACAATCCTCCAGCCCTAGGACCTCCTGTCTCTCCTTCCTCCTCTCGAGCCCTCTCGACTTCCTCGGCCAACATGGACTCGGGGAGCCCACCACCGGGGCCCAGTCTCAGTCCTGCAGTGAATCTGCGAGGCTGCAGAGATGACCAAGGCCGCCGAGACAACCACCCCGTTCCCGCTTTCATCCAAGGGGAGAGCGTCAGCATCCTGTCCCACACCCACCCAGGCTGGCTCCGTGGGGCGCCGGGAGGTGCCCGTTGAGGGGGGGGTACTCTCAGGATCTCCTCTCGGCAGCCGAGAGGAGACACGGCTGGGTCCAATTGACAATCAGCGCCGCTAATCACCCAGCATTCAACACCACTACCGGACATTATGAGAATCTCATAATGCCATTTGGCCTCACCAATGCCCCTGCCGTCTTCCAGGTATTGATAAATGATGTGCTCCGTGACATGCTCAACCGATATGTCTTTGTGTATCTAGATGATATACTCATCTTCTCCCGGTCCAAAGAGCAACACATTCACCATGTACAGTCTGTCCTCCAGCGCCTCCTAGAGAACTCCCTATATGTAAAGGCTGAAAAGTGCAAGTTCCATGTCTCTTCAGTGTCTTTTCTGGGTAACATTGTGGCACAAGGGAACACCCAGATGGACCCAGCCAAGGTCTCAGCTGTCACCTCCTGCAGTCTAGTAAAGGAGATCAAGGTGACTAGCGCCAGAGAAGTCCTGGTCTACCGAGACTCATCTGACACCAAGGTCTCTCCGGCAGGGGTAGAGGTCAGAATGAGTAAGAAATGATGTGCCCAGGAGGTGGTCAACCGAGCTGAGTCAAGGCTGCAGTACAACATGCTACTGGGAATGGGGGTGACTGGGTGAGCTGGTTTGGGAGCACCATGACACCTTCATACATGTTAATTCAGGCCAAGGGGTTGGTGAAAGAAATTTGCCTCCGCAGGACGGTGGGCATGAGCAAACAGGCGGCCTGGACCAAGTGGGAACACACAGTTTACTACAAAATCACGTGGGCAGAAATGTGGAAATTGAAGCCGCTCCGCTTCAAATTCCTGTCCAGTCAGTGTATGATGTCTTCCCAAGCCCTTCAAATCTGTTCTCCTGTGGGCTGGCAGACTCGCCTGCCTGTCAAAGGGATCTGTGAAGCATATTTTGAGGCCTTGAGAGAGGGGGGTACCGGTGGCGTCATGAACAAGTCCTGCAAGCAGTAGCAGATACCATCTGTACTGGCATCAGCTCCAGCAATTGTCAACATCCTGCAAAGTGTTTCATCGCTTTTGTTCATGCCGAGCAAAGCCTTAACCTCGTCTATAAGCCCAGGGAGGACTTCTCTCAACAGCAAAAGGCTGGCAGTTCCTGGGAGACAGCTGATGTTTCCATAAACAATTACATCAACCACGCTCATGCCTGACATGGTTCTGATGTCTAAAGCAACCCATCAAGTGATACTGCTGGAAATGACTGACAGGATGGAAGAGATGCAAGAGAAAAAGAGGGTCAAATATGCACCTCTGATAGCAGAGTGCCAAAGGCAGGGGTGGAAGGCTTACTGTGAGCCTGTTGAAGTAGGTTGCAGGGGGTTTGCAAGGCATTCTTTACACCTGGTCCTAGGACTCTTAGGAATCTGTGGGCAGCAGAGATGATGAGCCACCAAGAACATCTTGGAAGCTGCTGAAAAAGCTTCATGGTGGCTCTGGATTAAGAGGGGAGACAAGTGGCGCCGTTAGCTACCTGGACACAGGTTGGGGCCTGATCATCCCCATCCAGGTCGCCTGGAAGAGAGTGTCTGATGATAAGAACCTATGACGCCAGGTCCAGGTCCTTCACTGACAATGTGTCCAGGTTGCACTGGGATATGTACAATACATTTCCCAGTCTGCGTGCTTCCACCCATGGAAAAAAAAAAAATCTTCACCCCTCCATCACCCCCCAGACTGCTGCCATCCTTTTCTACAGCATCATCACTTCCCATCTGGACTACTAGAACTCTCACCTTCCTCATAAATTTCTTCATAAACTTCAACTGGTTCAGAATTTAGCGGACCAGGTTCCAACACCCTCAGATCCGTTTCCTCCACACACCTGCCTGTCCCCATCACAATACCTCCAGACACTTAGAGTAGTTCCTTTCTTCAGCTTCTGAGGAGGAAGCTCCTCAGTATCATGGACAATGTCCATCACCCCCTGCATGCCACACTGACGTCCTATCAGAGCTCTTTCAGCCGTAGACTGATACCACCGAGGAGCTCCACTGAACGCCACAGGAGGTCTTTCCTCCCTGAGGCGATCAGACTTTTTAATTCCTCTCCATTCAGCCGCCGGCAACCATAAAAACCTATCTTTAACCTAAAAAAAAAACAAAAAACTGTGCAATATTTCATTTCACTGTGCAATATTCAGAACTGTGCAATATTTCATTTCATAACAGTACACTACAATTTTTCCTTTTATCATACAATTGTGCACTCCTTACCTCACTTGTTACTAAGACACTTATAGTTTTATCACTTGTTTACTAAGACACTTTATAGTTTCACTGAGACACTTTATAGTTTATAGTTTATTGTATTTCTAATTCTGCCTTTTCTTTTTAATATTTATTACTGTTATATTTTCTGTAACTCTGGCACAACAATTTCCTTCAGGATTAATAAAGTTGTTCTTATCTTATCTTATCTTATCTTATCTTATCTTATCTTATCTTATCTTATCTTATCTTATCACGTTCATAGAAGTCTATACAAAACAGCCCCTTTGGCCTTAACTAAGAGTCTATTTGGCAAGCAGACCAGACAGCTTATGTCTGGTCTCAGAGGTGAGCCTGCTGGAGCTTGATGAGGCTGTGACCCCCCCACCCCCACCCCCCGAAGGGACCATGCAGGAGAGTAATGGGTCCCAATGCCTTTGCTGCCCACAGGGCCACGGGCCAGACTTACTGGGATTGGTAGAACTCTTGAAACACGCCCAGGATATCTTTCCTCTGGACTCATGACTAGTACTCTGGGCAATACCCTTCCCTATCCATCAGGTATTCCAGGTGCCCCCTGGGAGTCCACCACACAACGGACTGAATGCACCTGTTCATCTTCTGGCAGTGGTAGTAGAGGAGGCTCCTGGTCCAGACTTGGCTTGGGAGAGAAACATGGAACTGGGAGTGAGGGAGGTCTAACTGGATTATTCTGTTTGATGATCTTGAAGGGACTGACAAAGTGGAAGACGGTTTCCTGCAGGGCAGGTGTGTATATCCGGCAGAGGGCCACACTCTTTGGCCCTCACTGTAAGCATGGGGTTCACTTCACCACCGCTTTGCGGTGGTCTGGTGAAAGTGACAGGCTTCCTGTAAGCTGTTTTGGACTTGGTCCCAGACACACTTGCTGCTGCTGAACCATTAGTCAATTGACGGAACCCCCGATTCTTCAGTTGACCAGCGGAATAGCAGAGGTTGGTAGCCCAATACACAGTGGACAGTGTCGGGCCAGTGGTGATTCCTCTTGGTTGCGGGAGTATTCCACCCAGGGGAGTGCTTGGACCCCATTCATGTTTGTCATGGCAGAAGGTGCACAGGAAGCGGCTGATTTCCTGTACCTTGTGCTCTCTCTGGCCGTTTGACTTTCAATGACATCTGGCTTACTGTTAGAGTTGCTTGAAGAAGCCTTTCCAAATTCAAGAGATGAACTTGGTTCTCTGTCAGAGACTATGTCCTCAGGTAGGCCATGGCTCAGGCCATCTCTGTCACTTGAAGATATGGTGGACACATAGCGATGACATATCCCTGGCCCCCGCAGTATAGACACAGCCTTGAAACTAGGCGGCGGTTCCTCTCCACAACCGTGAGCTTTGTAGGGTTCATAGGCACTAGCAGAGTCTGTGATGCTTAACAGCCCCGTGAAAACCCAAAGGCCTCGCAGAAATATTCAATGAATTTGACCACCGACTCTATTATGGGACCCCTGCCCTCTGAAGTGTCTTTCCGGTGAGCAGAAAGAAGATCTATGCTATCTCTGTGTGCTCTGTTGGGAACCTTTAGCACTGCATCTCCAGTGCCATAGAACATTGGAGGAGAAATCCATTGCAAAGGGAAGGTGACCCAGAATATTGAGAGGGGTGGCTCACGGGGCTCATAGAGTGGGCTGACTGTAGCTGGGTTTGTCAAAGCTGCACAACCAGTTCAGTGATGGGGTTCTGATTTTGGACCCGCAGGCCTCTCCATTGTTGTTCTTGGTCTGGTCTTCTGTTGCACTCTCGACACTTTGAGTAGTTCCCTTCATCATATTTGTTGAAGGATCTACAAACAGCTCCTTGGGCCTTCAACAGTAACCAACTAACAGAAAGTCAAGGAATGTATTTCACAATGAGACCACAGTTTATGGCCGCAAGGGTCCTTTGAAAGGTAGTCAGGCAGGTGAAATGGATCAGCCAAAACACAAGACAGGTGTGGGTATTTAAATGAGTCCTTGGAGACCAAGAGCTGGGCTATGGCTGCTGATGCGTGTGCTCTGCCTGCTGGAGCTTGACAAGGCTGTGACACACTGACATCCAGCCACTCTGCTCCCCCGTCTCTGGAAAAGTGGCCTATTCCATCTAATGCCAGACTGTCACATTTATTTATTCATTTTTACCACTTTGTCACTTTAATTGTTTTTATTTTTATGATTCTTATATTGCTGTATTTTTTGTATTTGTATGCATCTGTGTGATAATGCAGCATCAAGGGCGCATGGGCCAGTGTCTCTCTAAGCTGGTCTGATGCCCGAGGTTTGCATCAGGAAGAGAATCCGGTGTAAAACTTTTGCCAAAACCAAACATGCGAATTGACCATAATAACCAGATCATACCGGATCGGCCGAGGACCGGGTTAACAACGACCGCCAGTGGTACCGATGACTTACAGGTGAGGAATGTAAACTGGGCTACTGTAGGTCACAAAAGAGAGGAGGCAAGGGTGTTTGGAAGCAGAGAGAGAAGAGGAAAGGCAAGAGTCTGGTACTGAGAGTAGGGACATTGAGTATTGGGACAATGCCAGGAAAAGGTAGATAGTTGGTTGACATGATGCAGGGAAGGAAAGTGGATATGCTCTGTGTAAAGGAGACCAGGTGGAAAGGTAGTGAGGCTAGAAGCTTAGGAGCAGGCTTTAAGTTGTAATAGCATAGTAATGACAAGAAGAAAAATGGAGTAGGAGTTATCTTGAAGGAGGAGTTTGTTAGGAATGTACTGGAGGTAAAAAGAAGGTCAGATAGATTTGTGAGTCTGAAAATAGAAGTTGAAGGTGTGATGCTCAGTGTTGTTAGTGGCTATGCCCTGCAGGTAGGATGTGAGTTAGAGGAGAAGAGAAGCTCTGGAATGAGCAAGATGAAGTGATCCAGAATATCCCAAGAGATGAGAGAATGGTAATTGGTGCAGACTTCAATGGGCATGTTGGTGCAGTCAATAGAGGGGGTGAAGAAGTGATGGGCAGATTTGGTATACAGGATAGGAATGTAGAGGGACATATGGTGGAAGACTTCCAAAAAGATGGAAATGGCTGTAGTAAATACTTTTTTTCCACAAAAGACAGGAACATGGGGTAACTTCTAAGAGCGGAGGTTAGAGCAGGCAGGTAAATTACATTACATTACATTACATTGCATTTGGCAGATGCTTTTATCCAAAGCAACTTACAATAGAGGACATAGGGACTGCAAATACAATTGCAAATACACGATGCACAGGAAATATACAGAACGGTAAGCTTGGGTTAGTGAGTTTTTTTTTTTTTTTTCGACAAAGACATACACAAACGTACACACACACTGCATGGCCTAACTTGCTGCCTAACCTGATCTGGGGCATCAGCGCAGTAAAAAGTCCTGAAAGAGAAAAGTTTTTACCTGTTTCTTGAAGGTTGAGATAGATGATGCTAGTCTTGTTGCTTCTGGAAGTTTGTTCCACCACTGAGGTAGTAGAACTGAGAACAGTTTTGCCTGAGATCGCTTAGAGCGAGCAAAAGGTACTGCTAGTAGGTTCGTATTACCTTGGTTACCTTGTCTATACATCTTGTATAGACAAGGTAACCTGAAAGAGATCAGTGACTGCAACGTAGTTGTAGATGACGGTGGAGCTAGACGGCATATGATAGTGGTTTGTAGGATGACTGGTGACAAGGAAGATCAAGACAAAGGCAGAGCAGATAACAAAGTGGTGGACGCTGAAAAGAGAGGATGTACTGGGTTATTAAGGATAGAGTGGGAAATGTATTGGAAGAAGACCAAAGAGAAGATTTATGGATGTAATGAGAGAGGATACTGTTAGAGAGTGATCCTAATTCGTGCTGGTCTAAGTTGAAGCCTGTAAAGAGGAGACCGAGGTTATCACAAGAAATAACACAGACAAGTGACTATTCTTTTGAGCTCTGCAGAGGGGGAGACTCAGCGCGCTCTTTGGAGGCAAGATCCAGAGAATCCCACCGAGTTCCTCCTTGCGTGGCCTTTTATTGTGTGAATGTGTATTGGTGTTGTTGACAAGATTATATACAGGGAGAGGGTAATTCCTGTTTACATTCAGGGGGGTAGGTTCCTTATCAGGGGGTAGGTTCCCATTTGCTTTGCAGTCATTTGGCAGACTCTTTCATCCAAAGCGACTTACAGAGGAGGTGCTGGGGATTGAACCCAGGACCTCATGCATGCGCTCTACCACTGAGCTGCAACACCTTTATGCTTATTTGAATTTATGATCACGGGGGTAGATTCCTGTTTAAGGACGAAGGCCATTTGTGCTCACACGTCTGGCTGTCTTCATGTAGTCGAAATAACATAGCTATGAATATAGAGAAAAAACTCTAACAGATACGAAGGTAGTTGGTGTGAGAGAGGATGATTCAGAGAATAGTGTTGGATGGAAATTGATCCGCTGTGGCGACCTCTGGTGGGAAAAGCCAAAAGAAGAAGAAAGTATGTATATACGGCGACCTTGAGTGTTAGGGGTGTTAAATAACATTTCAGCGGTGGTGTTATTCAGGCGGTAGAGCAATCGTCTTTGGAACTGAACATTCCTGGTGTGTCGAACTGTTGTTGAGAAATACACTGAACCCTTTAGTGCTCCCCTAACTGGTCGACAGCAGCCTTCTGCTCATGGTTCATCCATGATGGGCTAATTGCAGAGAATGAATTTTCCCACAGGCATTGATAAAGGATAATCTTCTTCTTCTTCTTCGTCTTCTTTCGGCTTTTCCCTTCAGGTGTCACCACCGCAAATCATCTCT
The DNA here is from genome assembly GCF_037954325.1 of Fistularia commersonii. Lineage (NCBI taxonomy): Eukaryota > Metazoa > Chordata > Actinopteri > Syngnathiformes > Fistulariidae > Fistularia > Fistularia commersonii. Next base: position 9,840,059 of record NC_141284.1, read on the forward strand.
ATTCAACCCTATTCTCTGTGTCCTCCTCTCTCGCACCAACTAACTTCATATCCTCTCTCACTACCTCCATATATCTTCTCTTTGGTCTTCCTTGAGACTTCCTGTCTGGCAGCTCCAATTCCAGCAACCGTCTACCAATATATTCACTATCCCTCCTTTGAACATGACCGAACCATCGCAGTCTGGCTCCTGGCTGCTGACCTTCTCTCCAAAATATCTAACATGTGCTTTTTCTCAGATAGACTCATTCCTCAACATCTTCATCTCTGGGACCTCCAGCTCTGCCTCCTGTCTTTTTGTCATTGGAACTGTTTCTAGTCCATACAGCATTGCTGTTCTCACCACTGTCTTGTACAGCTTTCCTTTCATTCTGGCTAACACTCTTCTATTACATAGTACCCCTGACAATTTTCGCCACCCATTCCAACTTGCTTGAACCCGTCTCTTCACCTCTTTTCCACACTCTCTGTTGCTCTGGACTGTTAACCCCAATACCTGAAATCCTCCAACTTCTTGATCTCCACTCACTGTAGCCTCACCGTTCCACCCAAGTTCTTCTCATTCACACACATATATTCTGTCTTGCTGCGACTAACTTTCATTCCTCTCCTTTCCAGAGCATACCTCCACCTCTCTAGATTTGCCTCTACCTGTTTTCTGCTGTCACTACAGATCACAATGTAATCTGCAAACATCATGGTCCATGGCGATTCCTGTCTAACCTCATCTGTCAGCCTGTCCATCACAACTGTGAACAAGAAGGGGCTCAGAGCTGATCTCGGATGGAGTCCCATCTCCACCTTGAACCTTTCTGTTACCCCCAAAGAACATTCCACCACTGTCTCACAGCTAGCATACATGTCCCGCACCAGTCTAACATACTTCTCTGCCACTCCAGACTTCCTCATACAATACCAGAGCTCTTCTCTTGGCACCCTGATATGCTTTTTCTAGGTCTACAAAAACACAATGCAGCTCCCTCTGGCCTTCTCTGTATTTCTTTTATTAGCATTCTCAAAGCAAATACTGCATCTGTAGTACTATTTGTAGGCATGATGCCATACTGCGGTTCAGAAATGCTGACTTCTGCTCACAGTCTAGTTTCCACTACTCTTTCCCATAACTTCATTGTATGGCTCATCAACTTTATCCCTCTATAGTTGCCACAATTCTGCACATTCCCCTTATTCTTAAAAAATAGGCACCATCACACTTCATTTTCATTCTTCAAGCATCTTCTCACTCTCTAAAATCCTGTTGAATAATAGTCAGAAACTCTAACGCTGCCTCTCCTAGACACTTCTTCACCTCCACAGGCATATCATCAGGACCAACTGCTTTTCCACACTTGATCCTCTTTAATGCCTATCTTACTTGATTTTTACGAATCTCTGCTACTTTGTGGTCGACAATAGTCACCTCTTCTACCCTTGCATCTTTCATTTTCCACATTCATCAGCTGTTCAAAGTACTCTTTCCAGCTTCCCATCACTCTTCTAGCATCTGTCAATAAATTGCCCTCTCTATCCTATATCACCCGGACCTGCAGTACATCCTTTCCATCATTATCTCTCTGTTTCGCCAACCTGTATACATCATTCTCTCCCTCCATACTGTCCAACCGAGCATACAGGTCATGGTACGCCCTTTGATTTGGCTTTGCTACCTCTATCTTTACCTTATGTTGTATCTCCCTTTACTCCTGACTGTTCTCTTCAGTCTTCTTAGCATTCCACTTCTTCTTTGCTAACCGCTGTCTCCATATATACTCCTGCACTTCCTCATTCCACCACCAAGTCTCCTTATCTACTATCCTTCCTGATGACACACCAAGTACTCTCCTACCTGTCTCCCTGATAACACTAGCTGTTGTCCAATCATCTGGAAGCTCCACCTGACCACCCAGAGCCTTTCTCAACTCCTCCCTGAAGACAATACAAAAGTCCTCCCTTTTCAGCTTCCACCACTTTGGCCTCTTCTCTGCCTTTGTCCTCTTGATCTTCCTTGTCACCAGAGTCATCTTACAAAACAGCATCCTATGCTGTCTGGCTACACTGTCACCTACAACTACTTTGCAGTCACTGATCTCCTTCAGGTTACCTCGCCTATACAAGATTTCCAGTTTCAGACTCATAAGTCTGTCTGACATTCTTTTCACCTCTAGAATGTTCTTACCAAGTTACCCCATGTTCCTGTCTTTTCTGGAAAAAAAGTATTTACTACAGCCATTTCCATCTTTTTGGCAGTCTTCCACCATATGTCCCTCTGTGTTCCTATCCTGTATACCAAATCTGCCCATCACTTCTTCGCCCCCTCTATTGACTGCACCAACATGCCCATTGAAGTCTGCACCAATTACCATTCTCTCATCTCTGGGGATATTCTGGATCACTTCATCTTGCTCATTCCAGAGCTTCTCTTCTCCTCTAACTCACATCCTACTTGCGGGGCATAGCCACTAACAACACTGAGCATCACACCTTCAACTTCTATTTTCAGACTCACAAATCTATCTGACCTTCTTTTTACCTCCAGTACATTCTTAACAAACTCCTCCTTCAAGATAACTCCTACTCCATTTTTCTTCTTGTCATTACTATGCTATTACAACTTAAAGCCTGCTCCTAAGCTTCTAGCCTTACTACCTTTCCACCTGGTCTCCTTTACACAGAGCATATCCACTTTCCTTCCCTGCATCATGTCAACCAACTATCTACCTTTTCCTGGCATTGTCCCAATACTCAATGTCCCTACTCTCAGTACCAGACTCTTGCCTTTCCTCTTCTCTCTCTGCTTCCAAACACCCCTGCCTCCTCTCTTTTGTGACCTACAGTAGCCCAGTTTCCATTCCTTACCTGTAAGTCATCGGTACCACTGGCGGTCGTTGTTAACCCGGTCCTTGGCCGATCCGGTATGATCTGGTTATTATGGTCAATTCGCATGTTTGGTTTTGGCAAAAGTTTTACGCTGGACGCCCTTCCTGACGCAACCCTCTCCATTTATCCAGGCTCGGTACCGGCTCAGGGAGACACTGGCCATTGCTGTCCTGAGGCTGCATTATTTTTAACGGATAAATGTTTATTATTATTATTATTATTAATACTGGAGTACTTCTCATTTGAGAGGAATCACTGTTAAAATTCACGACATCAGAACAGCAAAAATCTTCGCCATGCTGAAATTTGCTTTTTAGACTGCATATAAATCTCACTAATCATATTCTATAAACAAAGCAAAAAATTTACTTTTTCAGGGCAATTGGTAACACATTGTTTTCTTTATTCAGAGTAAGATGTGTAAACATCCAAGATGACAAATTGTACAAAGTTCACAATTTTTTAATGAAATATCACAGTTACTTGTGATCTCAGACGTATATAGCAAAATTAAAATGTCAACAAATCCATGCTGTGTCGTACAAAAATAAATCAAACTTCAGTTCCACAGAGAGCACGATAGTTTATACAAAATCCGGTATTTGTTAACGGTCACTGAAATCATTCTCAAAATTAAATAGTTTAAATAAAGGAATAAACTCTAAAGAATACACAATTATTTATATGTTTATATGTTAATTTATATACCGGTACCAACATCAGATGAGCAGCCATTTTGTGCTTTATAAACCCTTTTCCATGTTACTGATGATGGCAATTAATTGAAAAATGGGTACTAGCTATTTCTCTACTGAAGCATTTCTATGATCGCAAAAAGTTTTAGACATAATACTGTGGAAAAGGGTGTATGCATTTCTGGATGATGGAAAGGAGTATCCTACCAAAGGACACTGACGTTTAGCAGGTGGGATTTAAACAGGTGAGCAAAAAGCACCTTTTGCATTAACTTTTAAAAGGACAAATTGTTAAATTGATCATTAACAACAAAGCAACCAGATTGGAGGGTGGCAACGCTCAGGCATGGGGGCATGATGTTTGATTTTATCACCCCTGGAGGGTCTCCACAAGGCCTCCCTTGTCTTCTGCTTTTTTTATTAGCTTAAATTGAATGACTACTTTATCCATTGTAGAGTGATTAGATATAAAGTGCTGCTGGGGGATAATTTCATCTTCCTAAAACATATAAAAACTGCTCATGCTTTTACAGTTGATAATAGCCTACAGCTGCAATAGATAGAATATTTTCGTCACTTACTTCAAGTCCCTGCTCATCCTGTTTCAGTGACACTAATTCCATGACTGTAGCTGGTTCTAGCAGTCTGTTACTCCTATTGTATGTCAAAGAAGTCACCTGGAAAATTACACCCCACCAAATGTAAGGATAATATTTTTGAGGACAAGTGCAAATAGTCTACTGGCACATAAGTGGGGACAGTGACCCTGTAAGTCCTGCTGCCTTATTCATATCATATAGGTACACACAAAAAAAAAACCTCTGAAACTCAGCTTGTAGTATCTTGGGCACTGCTTTAAGCTTCTGCAAGAACATCAAAACATGAAAAGGAAGGTGTCCCTGTGCAAATTGTACAGAGAAAAAGTGGAACTAATCAACTTTCAAAAGTAAAACTCAACACCCAGGTTTTCTCTTCTTTTTAAAAACAATTTTTATATTAAAAGATTTGTATAAAAATCAATATTTTACATAGGCTATATTAAAAAGATTTTGTTTTACCCTACTATGCTTACAAACAAGAAATTGCATATACCCATTTTTTTTCATTTGCAGATTGCATCTTTACCTACTATAAACAAATAATGTACTTATAATATTGCTGAGACATTTCTTGATTCTAGCAACAGAAGTCTCAAAACTGAGTTGATTTGATTGATGAAGGCTAGAACTTAGTCTCTATAGGTCATTGTCTTTACACAGCATTTGTATTTCATAGTAGTTAGTTGTCAGGTGCACATGAACATGCATGAACTGCACAGATGTGTTCCTCTAGGAATCAATTGGCTTAGACAATGGGATTTCCACCGTCAGGTTTCTGTGTAATGATTTTACAATATAACTGTTACATACATACATTCATACAAACATAACCTCAGTTTCCTTTCTGGATTCATTTACAGCATGATTAAAAATGCTCCTGCTTACAACTACACATTTTTTTTTCATCAAAACAAATCAGTTTTCATAATCATTGTCAGAAAATAAAGCGATCCGCAAACCAGTTCTTGCTCTTTAACAATATACACTCAAGAATAATAATAAGAAGACATTAAAAATCAGTTATTCCAAAATCACCCAGTGATGAAACAAAACCTCTCTTCTTTTTTTTATTATTTTATTTCACTGTTCAGTACAGCTCTTTCATCTAAAATGTTTTACTGTCAAGCAATCAAAAGAACTCATGTATACTGTTCAGAAATATACACTAAAACTGTGCATCCATGAGCAGCTAGAAACATTAAATGACACTATGTCAGCTCATATGAAAACGTAGAAAATGTGAACATTTTCAGAAACGACTTTGCTGATAATCCCTTATGTTCCTCCTCAAAACAAGACCCGAAAAGAACGGAAGGACATTTTACATAATTACTTCAAGGTCTTGCGAAGCATCATACCTATTTTTTTTGGGAAAACAAAAGAAATCATAACACTCAGGAACTGCTCTGCACCAAACATCACTGTCTCTGTGGATTCTGATTGAACATTAATATCCAGCAGGGTGAAAAGAAATCTCCATTGCTGAATGATTATACTTGAATCCCCTGGACAGCTTGCTTGATATTTTCCAACAGGGCTTTGTTTTCTGGATTCTGGTACTGGTCTTGGTTTGTGTACATATCTGTCAGAGTTGTCACATAGGCATCAAAGTTCTGCTCACTTATTGGCTCCTGCAGGACCAGAGACAGGCCATGCACGCAGTTTTAGAAAAACAGGGAGGGAGCCAGACTTATTCATTATTACAGAATGGCTAATGATGGCTTATATGGCACAGAATGGCTTCAGTTGAAATCAAACCAAGAACCTTCTTGCTTTAGGTGGAAAACCCTCTATTTGAGACTATACATTTTGAAATTTTACATGTGTGTGGTGTGTCTGTGCAGGTTCTCAGTCATCCAGGACATGGTGAATTCTTGTTAAAATCTTCTTGTCTTGGCAACGGGACTTGAATTTCTTCAATTGAATATGTTTGACCCTCATCCGAGAGGCTTCTTCAGTTCTAATGACCTATGGGGAGATACCGAATATAACTGCCAAGTTTTTGGGCGGGTCTAGATTATGGTGGCTTATTATGTAGGTGGAAGAGTTGATCTGCAGAAACTAGGTGTAAGGTGGGTTGTTATGCTAATGGAGGTGTTGATCGTTGGAACAAAAGAGCAATTTAGTGGGAAAACCTGTTGGATCACATGAACTGAGGCTCATGTGGATGTTCTGGTGGTGGTTATTTGCTCGTTGTTTGGTGGGTGCAGATAGGCCAGGTCTGTTTGTGTAAATCCGTCTTGGTATTGATCCAAGTACGGTGTTGTCCGTTTGTGAAAGGTTGTGTCTGAGGCCCCTCCTCTGTTCAAAGATGGTTTTTCCATTTTGACAAAGATTGCTCCCTTGACTCCTCTCTTGAACCATTGGTCTTCTCTGGGCAGAATATGGATTGCTATCTTCAAATGAACGGCCCTTGTTCTTCAGGTGGAGGTGAAATGCGAAGTCCTGTCCTTAAGTGATGGCTCTCCTGTGTTGGGCCACCCATTTGTGCAGAGGTTGTTTGGTCTCTCCAATGAAGTCATCACAATCCTCAGTGCAAGTGACAGCATACACCACATTTTTTATGTGCCTGTGTGTTTTGCCCTTATGTTGGACCAGTATTTGCTCCAGGGTGTTGTGGAGTTTGAAATGTAACGAGATATGGTGTTTGTTGAACACCTTTCAGAGTTTCTCCTAAACACCAGCAACATAGAGTATGACGATGTTCTTTTGTTTGTTGTTGTCTTCCTCCTGTTCTAAGTTCCTGCACCTTGAGGTTTTAGATTTGGCGAAGGCCCAATTAGGGTAACCACAGGATCTCAAGGTTTCCTAACATGTTGTATCTCAGGCTTTCTTCCTTCAGCGGTTGATGGGATGTTCTTGGTGGTGTAGAGTTCTGATCTGCCCCAGTTTGTGCTAAAGGGGGTGGTGTGAGTCAAAAAATAAATACTGGTCGGTGTGTGTTGGTTTCCTGCAAATCTTAATGTCCAGGCTGTGAACGCTGTGAATGCAACGGTCCAAGAAGGGGAGTTGGTCAGCAGTGACATCTTCCTTTGTGAATTTGATGTGGCCATTGATCGTGTTGAGGTGAATGGTGAATGCTTCTAAGTCATTCTTCTTGATCTTGACCCATGTGCCATCTACTGTACATACCTGAATGAGTGGGTTGGCGGTGTTCCCCTGAACAAAGTGAGGGCCTAGCTCTCAACCTGCTCCATGTATAGGTTTGCCACTATGGGAGATACAGTTGAGCCCATGGCGCATCCATGATTTTGCCGGGAGAAACTGCTGTTGAGCTCGAAATAAATGGTCTGTAGACACAGGTCCAGTAGGGTGCAGATGTGATCCATGGCGAGTTTTGTTCTGTTTATTAAGGTGTTGTCCTTAACGAGGTGTTCCCTCACTGCTGTGATCACATCCGATTTAATTTAGGGATACATGTGAACAGTGAGGTTACATCGTGCAACACCATGGTATCATCCGGATACAACCTGATCTGCTTGACCTTACTGGCAAACTGCTGCGAATTCTGGATATTGTGTTGGATGTTGCCAACCAAAGGTGACAAAATCTTTGACACATTGGGCGATGTTGTATGTGATGTTGTATTTCACATAAAACGTCACCAAACATGTGGCAAAGATGTGGCAACTACGAAAGACCCACCTCCAGAACCAGCCACCAGCATAACATAACAACCTCCCCTCCACCTAGTTTCTGCAGTCAACTCTTCCACTTACATAAAAAGCCACCATAATCTAGACCTGTCCAAAAACTTTGCAATTATATTCAGAAACAAACCGTAGGTCATTAGAACTGAAGAAACCTCTCAGATGAGGGGTGAAATGTCTTAAAGTGAAGAAATTCAAGTCCAGTACCCAAGACAAGAAGATTTCAATAAGAGTGTGTTTGTGGTGGAGTAAAGGTTTTTGGGATTTCAGATCTCTGAGCAAAGCTACAACTACTCCTGAAAAGTAAATACAAAACAAATCAGGCTTATTATGGTAGTCACTTGGTTCTACAGTATACATTTTAATGCCCAAAAATAAGAAAACATCCAAGCTATTTTTGCTTCCTCACAGAAATTTACAAGAAACATGCAAGAAAGCTCCTGGTTTATTACCAACTTGAGCCTCTCTGTATGGAGTTTGCATGTTCTCTCCGAGTCAGTGTGGGTTTCCTCTGAGTTGTCCAGTTTCCTCTCACAGTTGAAAAAACATGGAGTAGGTTAACTGGAGACCATTAATGAATATGTACATGAAAGAATTGTTCTGTCTCTATATGTAGTCCTATGATTGGCTGATGACAAGTCCAAGGAGTACCCTGCCTGTACCCCAGTGACATGTAGAATAGGCTCCAGCATCCAGCAACCCTAAGTGCAGTCCAAGCGGTATAGATAATGAATGAATGTTTCAGAAACCAAAAAGCTTTAGATTTAGCACCATGACATTATGAATGAAAAACAAAATAAATTAAAAGTGAAATGGAATATGGAAAGCATGCATTTTAAGCATGTCTTACTTGCTGGTGCAACGGTAAGCAACTGTTATTCCTAAGAGGCGTTTCTTTGTGGGCCAAGGGTTTCTAAGGATGACAAACAGGGTGAACATTCATATTAGTAGTTGTGAACACAAAAAATCTGTATCTCACCTTTAATAACAATATGATATATATATATATATATATATATATATACATATAAAATTTAGCTACATGTACATTTTGGATGCCATGGTCTATAATGTTGCATATTCAGGATCAAAAAATGATTGCATTCCAAAAACTGCTGTTTCAGCAAAGAGGCTAATGATGTTTGATATTCATTCATCCTTTTCCTTTATCAATGAAGACTCAGTGAAGTGAGGATGGTGGAATAATGACGTAATACCTCTCTGAAGTAAAACATATAAATTGTTTCAAATTACTATGGCACTCTAAAAAGTAATATTGGCTCTATCTATCTTAAATTAACCACAGGAATTTTTAAAAAATACGATTGGGAGATGTCAGTGATTCACTTTGATTGTCAGTGAAAGGAAAATCTGTCAATTCCAGTACTTTAAAATGTGTCAACAGATCCCACCTCCTTAAAGGCCAGACTTCAATGAACATTTTCTCTTTCTCTTTTAACATTGTGAAGGTCAATTGAATTGAATTGATTTGTAGCCGTTGCTGACATTTTTCTGAAATGAACTCTCCCCATGGTTTGGAAATACAAGCAACGATCCACATTTTAAGTACTATGCATAACTGGTTGAGGTTGAAAATACAAATAAAGTTGCCATGAAACTATATTTGCAACTTGGTGGCCTGCCATTCCTAATGGCCCTTACCATATGAGGGAGCTGGACATTAGCTAAACTGTTTATCAGATACTGGCTGAGGTTGGCCAGCTCATGCAGGAGAGATTCATTTTGATGTTCAATCACCTTGTTCTCCTCTTCTATAGACTTCAGGTTGGACTCCATTGTTGTGATCTGAGGAAAGGCCAGGATACTTACAATGCAGCATTGCATTAACAGGAAGATTCAAGGTGGTCTGATTAATTTCAGAGAAGGGAGAAAAGTCACCTGTGTCCTAAGCTTGATCATGTCTGCTTCCACTTGGGAATTTGAGTCACTTAAATCTTCGATTTCATCATCAAGCTGTTTGAGCTTCTCTTCATGGTCCCGTCCTGTGTGGGAAGAAATGAGACATACATGTAAAGTCCCCTTGATTTAATTAGATTCTAACAAGCAGTTTGTTCCACACAGGTTCTCATATATGACAGAAGAAGTTGATACCTATGTGAACAATTGATGTGACATAATGAAACAGTTTCTTCACCTCCCACAAAATAGCTTGTCCTTGTTGCTGTTTAAGACTCAACCATCAGTTACCTTATATGTGTACTTTCCTTTACTAACTGCTGAAATTCAGCACATACAGATAACACCGACCATCGGAACTGCCAACAAAACCACTCTTTATTTATTACGCAAAGCTCTTTGACGTCTTAAATATTTCCTTTTGATTATGACTTCACATAGACACCTCCTGACTGAAACGTTTTTCCCCAATGTTCCAGTTTATTCCATCTTTCTGTTTGTTTATTGTGTGTGGGTGAGTGTTTGTAGTCGTTACCATTGATGCCATGTTGTTGCTTTACTGTTAGCATTTCAACTCCAGAGAGCCTGGCTTTCCTCATTGCTGAAGTAGCACGTGGACAGCCCGACAGACTACAATAGGTAACAACAAAAACAACATATTGTTTCATAGTCTGCGAGGCCTATTCACTCGTAATCATGCGCACACATGCACGCGCACACACACGCACACAATTGCAAGCCAGCATGCACGCAAATATACACACACACACACACACACACACACACACACACACACACACACACACAAACCCACAGAGAAACAGAGGAACACACAAATAGATTAATATATAACCCCAATTCCAAAAAAGTTGAGATGCTGTATAAAGAATAAGAAAACAGAATGCAATGGTAAGAAAATCTCATAAACCCACATTTTATATGAGATAAAGATACTGAAACTGAGACATTTCTAATAAAACATGCAAATTATTAATTTGATGGCAGCAACAAAACTCAAAAAAAGTTGGAATAGAGGCAAGAAATGGGCTGGAAAAGTTATTTGGACGAATCAAAAACAATTGCAATGACAGGCCAGTAACAAGGGGCATTTCATGGAGGCAAAGTCTCTCAAACATAAAGATTGACATTGGTTCACCTATCTGCAGCAAACCGTGCCTAAAAATGTCAGAAAAAAAATCTTCAACATAAAATTGTGGGTGGCACAAGAGCGCAGTAGTTAGCGCTTCGGCCAGGACCCTGGTTCAATTCTGACAAGGGGACCTTTCTGTGTGGAGTTTGCATGTCCTCCCTATGTCTGCGTGTGTTTCCTCCAGGTTCTCCAGTTTCCTCCCACATTCAAAAAACATGCAGCAGGTTAATTGGAAAAAATTGGTAAAATTGCCCAAAATAAGTAAGTGAGTGAATGTTGTCTGTGTTTGTATGAAGCCCTGTGATTGACCTGCGACCAGTCCAGGGTGTTCCTCGCGTCTCACCCGATGGCAGCTGGGATTTGCTATAGCATCCCCCCGCTACCCTGACTGCAGGATAAGCTGCAGAAGATGGATGGATGGATAAAATAGCAAAGATGTTGAAGATCCCATGATCTACGATGTATACGGTTATCAAAAGATTCAGAGAATCATGGAGGACAGAACAAGGCCAAAGGTCAAATTTGGACAGGGCAGCATGGTACAGTAGGTAAAGCAATTTTCTTTGGAACCCAACATTCCTGGTTTGATTCCTGGCTCCTCCTAGTGTGTTGAAGTGCTCTTAAGCAAGACACTGAGCCCCTAACTGCTCCACTACCCTACCTCGGGTGGCTGGCAGCCTACTGCTCATGGTTCATCCATGATGGGTTAGTTGTAGAGAATGAATTTCCCCACAGGGATTAATAAAGGATATGTTGTTATTATTATTATGCTCATGATCTTTGGGTCCCGAGGCAGCATAGCATTAAAAACTAACATGAATCTCGTCTTGGCATAACTACATGGGCTCAGAAACACTTTCTGGGAACACGGTTTGCTGGGCAATCCACAAATGCAGGTAAACCCCGTATCATGGAAAGAAGAAGCCATATGTGAACACAATCCAGAAACGCTGTTGTCATCTGTGGACCAAGTCTAAATGGCCTGAAAAAGGAAACCTGTTCTGTGGTCAAATGAGTCAAAATCTGTAATTTCTTTTAGGAAGCCATGGAAACCATGTCCTGTGCATTGATGAGGAGAGGGACCAACCAGCTTCTTTTCAGATAGGATGGTATGAGGTTACATTAGTGCCTATGGCATAGTCAGTTTACACATCTGGAAAGATACTATGCGAAAAAGTACAAAAAGATTTTAGAGGTTTTGGGCACATAGTGAAAAGAAAATATCTGGTAGCAAAAACTCAGGACTATAGAGGAACTAGAATTTTGTATCAGACATGAATGGGACAAGAGAACTTTCCTGAAACTCCACTGACTGGTCTTCTCACTGTACTGATGTTTACAGACCATTTCAACAATTTACAGACCGTTAAGAGAAGAAGGAATGTAAAATATAGTAGACATCTCCCTGCTCCAACGTTTTAGATGTTGCTGCCATCAAATTCATCCATCCATTGTCTACCGCTTATCCTAGTCAGGGTTGCGGGGGATGTTGGAACCTATCCCAGCTACCATCGGGCGAGATGGTGAGGTACACCCTGGACTGGTTGCCAGTCAATTGCAGGGCCACATATACAGACAGACAACCATTCACCCTCTCATTCGCACATCTTTTCCAATTTTTCCAATTAACCTGCTGCTCATTTTTCAACTGTGGGAGGAAACCCACACAGATACAGGGAAGACATGCAAACTCCACTCAAGAAATGTCCCCTGTCGTAATCAAACCCAGCGTACTTTCTGCTGTCAGGTGGAAGCACTAAACACTGAACCACCTCACCAGATTTATGTATGGGAATACAAAATGTGTTTATGAGATTTGCATTTCATTGCATCCTGTTTTACTTTTCATTTTACACTGTGTAGGAACTTTTTTTGCAATGGGGGGTTATAAAGGGACATTTGGAATAAAAGGTCATTCACTTTCCAGGGGCAAATTGGTGGTTGGGTATTTGGCATAACTCTTGGAATAAGGCTGAAGTATCATATTTTGATTTCCACAATTGATTTATGCATTCATCCAGTCATTGAATGTCCAGCTGCTTATCTACGGCCAGGTTCGGGTGGCAGCAAGCCAATGATTTGTGAGCACCCCAACAGGATTGTTTATTTGGGCTGTACCTGACTGAGCCCTGTGGGCCAAGACTTGTCACTCACCAAAGATTTCCTCTCCCAGGCCTGGCTCCAGGAGGGTGTCCCTGTATCCCTAATCTAGATGAGGTATGTTGCTGCCTTCCGTTATTGTCCATCATCAGAATTTTTCGAATTGTTCTTAGTCTGAATGCTCAAGCACACCCTACCAGGGGGCCCCAGGATCACAGACACATAAACTCCTCTACCAGATAATATTATGATTCCAGGAAGGGTGATTTTTTTGAAAATATCACATCCTAGTTCTTCTCTTATTATCAAGCTACTAAAGTTTGTTTAATAAGACACATATAACAATGCATATACATTTCTATTTTAATACACACAAAGACAGATTACAAGTACAGGTCTTTCAAACATGTCAAATCCCAAAGCAATATCTTCAGTTGTCTTGGTCAACCATAAGAGTTCTCACCATGCCACTTTGAATCTACTAATCTTGAATGTATACATTCTTGTTGCCAAAAAATAGAAGCTTGCAGAGATATATTACTTCCCATAACCCAGTTAATCCAAATATATATATATATATATATATATATATATATATATATATATATGTATATTCCCATCAATTTTAGTTATATGTTATTACACCAGATTACAGCTTTGAGACCCACCTTCTATGCGTCAGGAAGCTGCCACTGACATGACCCGACCCATCACAGCCTGGAGTGGGACAGGACATCCCCTCTGTCTTGCCCGACTTCCATGTGAACTGAATACCATTTAGATAACCGTCCTTCTGTCTTTTGGCTGCAATGGGGCATCCTGATGCACTTCTGTGAGATGCATACTTCCCTGTAACATGCCCCTGACCATCACAACCTGGGACTGGACACCTGCAGTAGAAAAGCACATGTATTTGTTTTAGTGCAGATTTATTGGCAAGAACACAAGTCTGATTTGATTTCTTTTTCAATGGAGATGTTTTCTTTGAACTTCACTTCACCATATGAGAGTTTGGTTATTAAACATTGTAGTCTATATGGTCCTTAAGTGCAAAACATCCCCAAACTATACACATGTTGAGTGTGTATATATATATATATACACACAGTATATACAGGACTGTCTCAGAAAATTTGAAATTTTGTGATAAAGTTCTTTATCTTCCGTAATGCAAACGTGTCATACATTCTGGATTCATTACAAATCAACTGAAATATTGTAAGTCTTTTACTATTTTAATATGGCTGATTATGGCTTACGTCTCAAGAAAACTCAAAAATCCTGTCTCAAAATATCATGAAAAAGTAATTTTTGTTTTTTAATTGCATTATAGAAGATAAAGAACAGTCCTGTATATATGTAAAATCCTGAGGTAACACAACTAGCTACTGCCAAGGCTAGGAGATGAAATACCAAAGGAATTAATGCAACAGTCATCCCTACAATCTCAAATAGAAACCATGTAAACCAATCAGCTGATATATGGAGTGGCAACAGTCGTCCTTCAGGCTACTGAGCTACAAGAAGAAGAGTGGTAGCTTAAAGGAGCAGGAGAGACATCCAGAAGAGGAAACTGGAAAACAAAATCATGACAAGGAGAGAGGCTAGCCAGCTTACTGAGCAAAAGAAGGTTGCTGAGATCCGGATGAAAGTGCTGGCCAGATACAATGAGATGCCAGGACACAAAGCTCTGGAGACAGCCAAGCAAAGGTCTGCAGCCCAAACTACCTGTTTTAAGTGATATAGTAGAGAAGCTCTGAGCAGGAGAGTAAATATACTGTTCTTCAACAATCGAACCAAGATCTAATTTGAGTTGCAGTGTAAATGAACAACCACCTACACCTGGAACTTAGCTGTACAGGAAGAATATATGGGAGAAGTAAGCATCACATAACACCAATGCCAAGTGGCCGCTTGAAGTGAAAGCAGACCATAGTAGCCTCCCAGAACAGCGACTATTTTCAAGAAAAAGTGTTAGAGTTTTTTTCTCTATATTCATAGCTATGTTATTTCGAATACTCACATGAAGACAGCCAGACGTGTGAGCACAAATGGCCTTCGTCCTTAAAAAGGAACCAAGCCCCATGATCGTAAATTCAAATGAGCATAAAGATAATGTATACAGCTCAGTGGTAGAGTCCATGTTTCACATGTATGAGGTCCTGGGTTCGATTCCTGGCACCTCCACTGTAAGTTGCTTTGGAAGAAAGCGTCTACCAAATGACTGTAAAATAAATGCCTGTAATAAACATCTTTGAACAGGAACCTACCCCCCCCCCCCGAATGTGAACAGGAATTACCCTCTCCCTGTATATGATCTTGTCAACAACACCAATACACATTCACACAATAAAAAGCCGAGCAAGGAAGAACTCTGTGGGATTCTCTGGATCTTGCCTCCAAAGAGTCTCCCCCTCGGCAGAGCTCAAAAGAATAGTCGCTTGTCTGTGTTATTTCTTATGACAACCTCAGTCTCCGCTTCACAGGCTTCAACTTAGACCAGCCTGAATTAGAATTACTCCCTGACAAAAAGTATCTTAGATGAAGAGATGGACAGCACCAGGGCCTGACATGATCCAAACTTCCTGGTTCAAGAAGCTTACTGTACTCCATGAGTACCTGCCAGCAAAGATGAACCAGATTGGGAACCCACACAGAGTGGCTGACCAAGGGCAATGTGGTCCTCATCTTAGAGGACCTACAGGGAAACCCAATACAATCCAACCACTGGCATAAAACTTGCCCAAGTACAACATGGAAGCTCCTGTAAGGTATCAGAGCAGCTAAGATGAGTAGGTACAGTACATGGAGCCAAGTGGAGCCAAATGCCAGCTACTGGTTTACAGGGCAATCACCCAGCACTACAACACCAGAGGTACCAATCTGTGTACTGCCTTGATTACAAGAATTATTCAATGCACGTGTGGATACGGAGTGCAAAGAGCGATGTAAGATTGGCACACGGTGCTCCTTTTTTATTTTGCATTTTCATCACCTTGCGATCGGAGGGTCGCCTGCAATACTAACAGGGTAACTACAAGGAGGAGTTTGAAAAGATGTGGGGCATATGGGAAAAATTAGTCCTAGTGGTGATTTGGTCACCTGGAGCAGTAATCTCCATGCTGCGGGAATGAGCCCAGCAGATTCTGGGATGAATGTCTGAGGTTTCTGTTCAGATGAGTGCAAACTTGGGAACAGCAAAAATGTCCAAAGCCTGTGCAAAAACCTCAAGCTCCTTGGCCTCAGGTCAAGGGCGAGAGCTCAAAGGAGACGCAATACCACCCAATCTATATATAGACTCACCCAAAAAGTTTTTACTTTAAAGAGAATAACAATAACAGACATGCTGCTAAAGCTGACCATGGACAATGTTATTACGACCTGTGCAGTGAAGAAGTGAGTACAAAGAGGCAAATTATGGTTTAAATTCTAGTCTGGTGACTAGAGTCTAGTCCAGGGGCAACCTGGACTCGAGTGGGTTTGGAAAATTAATTATAAGTATTTAATTAAGTGTATTTTACTAAATGCAGCCTCAGGGCGGCACTGGCCCGTGTCTCTCCAAGACTGCCTTGGGGGGGGCACAGAGCATTGTCTCCCTGTATCCCTGCTATCCCCTTCATAAAAGATTTCAAATGCGTTTAGCAATATTAGCTCCATGTTTAAGAAAGGTTAGGACAAATATGACTGCCCTACTCCTACAAATCCACTGAATGAGCTGCCTCCGGTCTGGTTCACATATTAAAACACAAAGTGGCCACAAAGAGGATACAAGTGGCCAAAATGAGTTTCCTCCGAAGGATGACCGGAGTCTCTCTTTGAGATAGGGTGAGAGGTTCAGTCATCGAACTTCTCACCCTATCTCAAAGAGAGTCCGGTCATCCAGCAGGGGCTTGGAGTAGAGCCGCTGCTCCTCCTCATAGAGAGGAATCGTGGCTCGAGCAACTGTTCAGGATGCCGATTCTGGGCATATCCTTCTGGGAGAAGACCATGGGGAAGACAGAGGACACGCTGGAGAGACTATGTCTCCAGGCTGTCCTGGGAATGCCTTGGGGTTCCCCCAGAGGAGCTAGACCAGGTGCCAGGGAAGAGGGAGGTCTGGGCCTCACTGCTCCAGCTGCTGTCCCCAACCTGACCCTGGATAAGCCAGGGAAGATAGATGGATCGAAGGATGTTTGTTCATACATTTTTACAAATGCACTGTGGTATTTCGAAATCCTCTCAATGTTACCTTCTTTGAATTTAAATATGGGGGCTTTTACGGTCAGAGGCAGTGTGCAATAAAAATTTTCAAGCACTTATGAGGTCCTGATAGGAATGCAGCCACAGGGCAGCCCGGGCTGGTATGTCCCTGATCCAGCCTTGTTGGGGGCACAGGCCAGTGTCTCCCTGAGCTGGTCCCAAGCCCGGATAAATGCAGAAGGTTGAATCAGGAAGGGCATCCGACATAAAACTTTTGCCAAGACTAAACGTGCGAATCAAACCTAATAACCATATTATATCAGATTGGTCGAGGCCTGCGTTAACAACGACTGCCTTTGGAACCGATGACCTAAAGGGTACCAATAGAAACTGGACCACTGCAGGTCAAAGAAGGAGAGGAGAAAGGTGTGTTCAAAAGCAGAAAAAGAAGAGGAAAGGCAAGCGTCTAGGACTGAGAGTAGGGACTTTGAATATCAGGACGATGAGAGGAAAAGGTTAAGAGTTGGTCGACATGATGCAGAGAAGGAGGGTGGATATACTGTGTGTCCAGGAGACCAGGTGGTAAGGCCAGAAACTTAGGAGATGGCTCAAAGTTGTACTGTCATGTCACTGTCAGGAAGAGAACCGCTGTAGAAGTTATCTTGAAAGAGGAGTTTGTTGGGAATGTTCTGGTGGTGAAAAGAATGTCAGATAGACTTATGAGTCTGAAACTGAATTGAAGGTGTGATGCTCGATGTTGTTAGCGGCTATGCCCTGCAGGTGGAATGTGAGTTTGAGGAGAAGTAGGAGTTCTGGAATGAGCTAGATGAAGTGATGCAGAATATCCCTAGGGATGAGAGGGTGGTAATTGGTGCAGACTTCAATGAGCATGTTGGAGCAGGCAATGGTGAGGGGATGAATAAGTGATGGACAGACTTGGTACACAGGATAGGAACGCAAAGCAGACAGTGGTAGATTTTGCAAAAAGGATGGAAATGGCTGTAGTGAACACCTTTCTCCAGGAAAATCAGGAACATAGGGTAACTTATAAGAGTGGAGGTAGGAGCACGCAGGTAGACTACATCTTGTATTGACGAGGTAACCTGAAAGAGATCACTGACTGCAAAGTAGTTGTAAGTGAGAGAGTAGCCAGACAGCATAGGATGGTGGTTTGCAGGATGACTCTGGTGACAAGGAAGACGAAGAGGACAAAGGCAGAGCAGAGGACAAAGTGGTGGAAACTGAAAAGAGAGGAGTGTTGCATGGTTTTCAGGGAGGAGTTGAGAAAGGGTCTGGGTGGTCAGGGTGAGGTTCCAGATGATTGGACAACTACAGCTAGTGTTATCAGGGAGACAGGTAGAAGAGTACTTGGTGTGTCATCTGGAAGGAAAGGAGATAAGGAGACTTGGTGGTGGAATGAGGCTGGGCAGGAGTATATACAGAGAAAGCGGTTAGCAAAGAAGTGAGATACTGAGAGGACTGAAGAGAACAGACAGGAGTTCAGGGATATGCGGCAAAAGGTAAAGATAGAGGTAGCATAGGCAAAACAAAGGGCGTACGATGACATGTATGCTCGGTTTGATAGTAAGGAGGGTGAGAATGATCTATACAGGTTGGCGAAACAGAGAGATAATGGTGGAAAGGATGTACAGCAGGTCCAGGTGATTAAGGACAAAGAGGGCAATTTATTGACAGATGGAATGGAAACAAAGTGTGATGGTGCCTATTTTTTAAGAATAAGGGGAATGTGCAGAATTGTGGCAACTATATAGGGATGAAGTTGATGAGTCATACAATGAAGTTATGGGAAAGAGTAGTGGAAACTAGACTGAGAACAGAAGTCAGCATTTCTGATCCACAGTATGGCTTCATGCCTAGGAAGAGTACTACAGATGCAGAATGCTAATAGAAAAGTACAGAGAAGGCCAGAGGGAGCTGCATTGTGTTTTTGTAGACCTAGAAAAAGCATATGACTGGGTGCCAAGAGAGGAGCTCTGGTATTGTATGAGGAAGTCTGGACTGGCAGAGAAGTATGTTAAACTGGTGCAGGACATGCATGCTAGCTGTGAGACACTGGTACTGTGTGCTGTAGGGGTAACAGAGAAGTTCAAGATGGAGGTGGCACTCCATCAGGGATCAGCTCTGAGCCCCTTCTTGTTCGCAATGGTGATGGTCAGGCTGACAGATGAGGTTAGACAGGAATCCCCATGGACCATGATGTTTGTGGATGACATTGTGATCTGTAGTGAGAGCAGACAACAGGTTGAGGAAAATCTAGAGGTGGAGGTATGCTCTTGTAAGGAGAGGAATGAAAGTTAGTCGCAGCAAGACAGAATATATGTGTGTGAATGAGAAGAACTCAGGTGGAACGGTGAGGCTACAGGGAGTGGAGATCAAGAAGCTGGAGGATTTCAGGTACTTGGGTCAACAGTCCAGAGCAATGGAGTGTGGAAAAGAGGTAAAGAGACGGGTCCAAGCAGGTTGGAATGAGTGAAGAAAAGTGTCAGGGGCACTATGTGATAGAAGACTATCAGCCAGAATAAAAGGAAAGGTGTACAAGACAGTGGTGAGACCAATGATGCTGTATGGCCTAGAAACTGTTACAATGACCAAAAGACAGGAGGCAGAGCTAGAGGTTGCAGAGATGAAGAGGTTGAGGTTCTCTTTGGGAGTGACCAGGATGGATAGGATCAGGAATGAGTCTATCAGAGGAACAGCACATGTTCGATGTTTTGAAGAGAAGGTCAGAGAAGCCAGACTGAGATGGTTGGGTCATGTACAGAGGAGGGATATTGAATATATTGGTAGACGGATGCTGGAATTGGAGCTGCCAGGCAAGAGGTCTCGAGGAAGACCAAAGAGAAGATTTATTGACGTAGTGAGAGAGGATATGAAGGTAGTTGGTGTGAGAGAGGAGGATACGGAGAATAGGGTTAGATGGAGAAAATTGATTCGCTGTGGTGACTCATGAAGGGAAAAGCCGAAAGAAGAAGAAAAAGAAGAATTGAAGTATATTTTACATGTGTTAGTTTCTTTTTTTATATTAGTTCTAAATTGCAAGATTATT
This sequence comes from Fistularia commersonii, assembly GCF_037954325.1. NCBI lineage: Eukaryota > Metazoa > Chordata > Actinopteri > Syngnathiformes > Fistulariidae > Fistularia > Fistularia commersonii. The sequence continues at coordinate 9,860,292 of NC_141284.1, forward strand.
GTGATCTTGAACAAAATTATATAGTGTATTTATTATTTTTCGACACTCAAAATAAACATCACACTTGCGGAAGCCAGTATACCCGCAAAAACGCCATCAATTTGTCAAGACATTCAACCCCTGGTAGGCAAAATATGGAGAAATGGATGAAAAGAAAAATATCTGAAGAAAATATAACATTTAATGATGCCAGGGCAGATTCATTTGCATTTACTTCTGACCAGAGTGGCCTACCAGTATGCCTAATCCTGTGTAAAGATGAAAGTGACTTCTTATAGCTCTGATTTGCAAATGCTGTGCGCAGAAGTTCAGGAGCAGAAGTCCCATCAACCAGGTAAAATAAATGTTTATGAAGATAATTTGCAAATATTTATTTTTTTATTGTTTACTGACACAGTTTTTTCCCAATTTATTTTTAAAATTCAGGTCAAGGCTCAACTACATGATCTGAAAGCCCAAAGGCGATATCAGGATGATGGCTCACAGCATTTTTTTTTTGCTTTTGTTTGCTAGATGGATAATTTAACTTCAGCTTTTTAATTAATTTGGGTGTAATCAGGATGTTGCTTTTTTGTTAATATTTAAAAAAACAGACACATTAATTAAAAAGAAAGAAAATTAGAAAAAAAAAAAAATCTTTTCATTCTTCAGGGTTAACCCCCAACCGTACATCTTGGTGCTTTGACTACCCTTAAGGATGGGTTACCTGTTATTATTTTTTTTCAAGAATTCAAAATGTTCAAAATGTGTTCATTACATAAATAAAATTTAATTTTCTCTGAAGCAATTCATAGATTTTATAAGCATCACGCTATAGTTGTTTGTACAAAGTGTAAAGGTAAGAAAAAGCAATATGTACAGTGGTGCCTTTATTTTAGACGTCAAAAAGTAATTGTGGCTCCCAGTTTTTTTCTGTGGAAACCGGGTCCAAATAGCTCTTTGGGTGGTAAGGTTGTCAACCCCGGGTCTAGTCACTCTATTTAATTTCCCCTATGTTTGATGTTGACTTTGCTCAGTTCTCCACAAATAGCAAAATGTCATCACTCTAAGCTATACATTCCGCCACCTTGGTTGTTTCCCTTGCATCTTTATTCTTAATTTGGGTTGAAATTATAATCAAACTACTTTTGTGCATTTGTCAGACCAAATACTTTTTTCTCCCTGCATGCACCAGATTGTGCAGGCAGCAATTGTTGTAATATATCCAGCTATTATGTGTCCTTCTACAGTTGTACTTGATATTTGCCAATGAAAATATCAAGTACAATGTAATATGTCACATGTTAAAACTAAACTAACCAGCACATCGTGTTGGTATCAGGTGGATGGATTGTGAGATGGTAATCGATCAGTCTTTGTCTATCACCTGATAGGCTCTTGGTCCTCCTTGTTCTCTTTGCTGTGGATGATCTTTAAACCACTCTTCCTGGCACGTGGACACCCTGAGAGACTGAAGATAAATAAATGTTACAAAGATAGGAGATACTATACATCACACTGTACCACTGCAGAGACAGAGGGAAAAGAAAAGAAAACAGCCCAGAAATACATTTCAGAGTTTGTTTTTTTTTTTGAAATAGGAACTAGTTCCCATGTCTTTATTGCTGCATGTACACTACCTTCTGTGAGAGGCGTAGTTGCCAGTGATATGTCCCGAACCATCGCACCCTGGTGTCGGGCACCTGGGGCAGAAAATACCACAAGGGCTAAGGGTCTTATATCGTCCGGGTTATGTCCACCAAAAATTGAAGGAATTCCTGATCTCGTTTATTGTTTTATAGTCCTTGTAGCCTCAGACAAATAAATATGCAAAACACTTTGTCATCAACACAACTAAGCCACGTAGTTAAGTATTTACTGGGAAAAATGTCTCTTGGAAAAATATCCATAATCTTAAAATTTGTGAAAACATCTTTGAATCTCTTTTTGAGGCTTTTAAGATTCTGCCATTGTTTTCTTTTAATAAAGAATTATTGTTTTGCATTTTCAAACAGAAATTAAACAATTTCAATGTAGATTAGAGAAGATGGACAAAATTTTTTCACATATTCGACAGACTACTCTGTTACCATCATCATTAGATACTTCAAAATGTCTCTGAAACCTATTCAGGAATCTCTGTTATGGTTGCTATCAGCTGTAGTCTTCTCCAGCTGTCTTCTACAGCTGATAGCAATACCTGTCTGGCTGTTAAAGCTCAACATTTTTCAACTATTTTTACTAGCAAGTTGACAACTTTATCCATTGTCCAGTTTTATTCCAAACAATAGCTGTAAGCTGCATTTGAGACCAATTCTAATGTGAGTCCTCTTGCTGTAATAGTTGCTGAAAGACCAGATTCTGTTAAATTATGCTGGAATTCTCGGCAGTGCACAGAAAACCTGCAAAGTTCAATGATAATTCACATGAGTTTTTTCACTATGAGAAAAAAAAGAGATGTTACGTGATGAAATGATGTATTAAACATACTGATTCTAACGGATTGAATATGAATATTTTGGATTCCCTACAATATTAACAATATTAACAACAATATTAACCCGACATGCCATTCATTGGTGTTTGCACCAACACTTGGTACTAACCTTAATTTGAGCCTTTTGAACAAGATATACCAACACAAATAAAAAGAGAAATAATTTACAGCTTACTTGAGCTCTTGCGCGTTGCTGGCCAGCATATTTCGAATACTTTTATCAGCTAAAGGGCAACCTGAGAGACTGAAAATATACCAGGGGAGCATTAGTGACAACGCTGGTTGAAAAAACTAAACAAAAAAAAATTGCAATAAGGAAACAAATACACACACACACACACACACACACACACACACACACACACACACACACACACACACACACACACACACACACACACACACACAATCCCAAAACATCAACTACATGATGCATAAAAAAAAATCAAAAGGAAGACAATGATGCAAGTGCAGGGCCTTGATTAGCATCGATATTCATATGCAAATACTGGACTTATTAAATTGGCAGTCTTTTATTCTCATTATTGAGATTTTGTGTTATTTGGTTAGACATAGGTGACTAAAAGTGGAATTATCATATCCACATGGTCATGTGAGCAACCCACAGTGATATCATCAAATTCTTCAAGACCAAATTCAACATGTGACTCAGATGTTGTGTTTCCTTGCTCAGAATGTAATACTTTAGTCTGCCTTGCACTGTGGGAAGTTACTGGAGAAATGACTGATATCCGCTCAGAAGACTTTGCCCACAGCCCATAGAGACGTAATCTTATGTTCGGATTAAACCGAAATAATAGATTAAAGTCAATTTTTTTGTCTATTAGCCTTTTAAAAACAGTCTTTGACTGAAGTAATGCCAAAAAAATCAAGGGGCCAGCAGAAAATAAAGAGGGGCATTCTACTAACAAATATTTGACAGCATAGTTGAGGTAAGCTGAAAACAATAAAGGAAATAGACTGAAAATCCACCAGGAGAAAAGGAAGTCACACCTTCGATGTGAGGCGAAATTGCTCGTCAAGTGACCACTTCCATCACACCCCGGTGTGGGACATCTGTCGCCAGAAAAATAGATAGATTTTTAAGCCCAAAGGGAATGAAAAGAAACTGTGCAAATTACATTTTTTTCTGCTTTTGTTTACTTTCATTGTTTCCAGTTTAGCTGCACTGTCCGAGTTAAATAAAGCCAATCCCGAGATAAGTGGCATCTGATCCAACATGGAATCTAATTCTATTGCAGATTGTCGGACCTACTCTCAAAACACAGGAGCTACAGTGAAGATGATGAGGTAACAAGCTACCAAGATATATATGAGCAAAATGGATATAAAGCTGTTGAAGAAATCACCTAGCAAGCGGTGAGCAAAGGATGATGAGCAGAGCAGGTAATAAGTAGCTCTCTGTCATTAGTAGTACTCATATGGAAGAGGTGTGAAATGAGAGAGGAGAAGCATATGGGTTCAGGTCTATGGATGGAACACTGGTAGGGATTAGGAGGGCTCTTACGTTATCAGGTCCTTCTTACTCTCCTTGCACTGGGCATACTTGGGCTTTGGGCTGGGTATGTTAACATCATTGGTATAGGACCGGTCCTCCAGCAGTTCATGGAAGGGATCAAGGTCATCTGGCTGTTATGTGGGGTGGGAGTGGAGTGCAGATGGGAGGAGGAAGACAGAGGGAAAGGGATAAGAACAGGTATTGCCATTTCTCACTAAATCAACTCGTTGCTGTTATCAAAAAAGCATGTGGGTATTGTAATATTGTCTACTCTATGGTTTAACATGACACAAGTGATGCACATTTTGCCAAAATCTACATATGAATTAATCCTAAAACAATTTGTCAGTCCTGCTATGAGTAGCGAGGACTCAACATATCATCATATTAAAAAACATACGATTACTAGTCCTAAAATTGAATTGGGGTCAGGGAAAATAATTGGCCAGTTAATCTCGGGCCACATATACAGACAAACAATCATTAACTTTGTTATTCACACATCAAGACAATTTTCCAGATTTTTCCAATTAACCTGGACTGTGGAATAAAAGCAGAGAACTTGGAGGAAACCTACTCAGACATGGAAAGAACATATAAACTCCACACAGAAAAGGTCCCATGTTGGATTCAAACCAGAAACTTTCTTGGTGTGAGGAGGAAGTCCTCACCACTACACCACCCCATGAAAAATAGTTTTACCAAACTCAGTTCTAGTCAATGCCATCTTCTTTTTATCCTCTGGTAAACATTTCAGAATAAACTAATATACCCCAGTTTTTCTTTCAACTGATGAATGAAAGATGCTTTCCACTTTGCTGTGATGTCAATGCCAGCTCTATATGCATCGCTGTAAATATATGGATTTACATCATACTCTTGCTGCTGAATACTGACAAGCTACTGACCTAAAAATATTGAAGATGTGACAAACATGCATTATAAAAATGAATACATTCTTTATGAATTTGAACATTTCCTACCACAACTTTTGAAGCCAGAGGGAAGGATACACATAGAAAAACATGAATAGATATATTCATTACAAAATGTGCACGGAATAATTTGGTGGTATAAATATCAATCTGTTTCAGTCTCTCTTTCTTTCAATAAGGCAACAAATACACACACACACACACACACACACACACACACACACACACACACACACACACACACACACACACACACACACACACACACACAAGTGGCATGCAGTTCTAAAACAAAAGCTTTGAGAGGCGCAAAACCAGTCCGATGTACCTGTAAAATTGACTTCATTTTGAATATTTGTACAAACTAGTCGTCGCCTTTCGGTCACAAATTACAAATAATAACAGCAAACATTTCATTTGGGATATTGTGACAGTTATCTTCGTCTATCCTTGTAGTACATTAGAAGGTCACTAGATGGTACTGTCGTACAGCACGTGGCCATGACCAGCGCTCTGCTTTGTCTGCCGTACCTGCAGCCATGATTGATGCAAGTTCTCTCTATGTTCTTCTGTGCCTGCAATATATGTACACTACAGTAATGCCTATAGAATCGTAGGCCTTGAAATTATCCCATGCTCAAGCTGCTTGTGTGTGATGCTGGGTTAGCCAGCAAGACAGTTTTAAATAAATGAAGAACAGGCTGAGAGGCAGACAAAAAGGAGAACAACACCTTCCTACATACAGAGACGGAGAGTACATTGTAAGCTAGGGATGAAATTGACATACACACACAAACATGTTGCCGGAGAGATAGGACACTCATCTGAATGTACACACTAACACATTCATGTACATCTGTGCCCTCTGAAAGAGGCACTTCACAGTGGTGCATTTATTTCCGGCAGTTCTTTGATGAGATAAGCTTCTCTGACTCACCCCCAATGTGCTACTTTGCATAATTAATTTTGGAGAACAGCCAAATGTAGAAAGAGAAAGGCAACATGTGCAAGGCATGACATAATCAGAAAGACATCCCCTTTCATCATCAGGCTGACGTCAGTAAACATGCCAATTCATTAAACATCTCTTAATAAAAAATGTCAAACATAGTTGTGAATCTGATAGAAAGTATACCCTAAATACCCTAAATAAAGATGTAGGAGAAATCCAGTGTTAGAAAATCAGACACCAAATGAAAATGTTTCGGCTGGTAATTTAAAACATGGAACACCAATGAGTAATGCTTGCGATTTGCAGTGGCCTTAAAAAACAGCTTACTTTATAACATAGCTGTATATTTTACACTGAGGTCAAAATGTCAAAATCACTCCAGTCTTTCCACTTAGAACATTCTCCTGTTTATTTCTAAACAATATTGTTGGTATTAATAATATTAGGAGGAAAATGTTCCTGACCTCCCTGGTCAGTAAACTGAATTAAATTCAAGTTCAGTATAGTATCAGTAAATGCGTCATTATTGAATAGAGATGACTAAATCATATCTATCTGCCAAATGTGATTGACAGTTCGTTCCAAAACAATTACATTTTTTTATTTAATTGTAAAGTTGAATGGATGAGACTGCACGTGAGAGGCCAAATGCATTTCCTCTTCTACATTAATTTGCCATCAAGCATTATCCTTTACAATTTTACCTCTTTTTCGTCCTCATTTATGTGTTTGATCTTGGTGTAGTCTATAGGCAGGTCCCAGCAGTCAGTAGTGTCCCTCATGCTGTAACAGCGGGACCCCAGCAGGGCAGCTTGCCTCTGGGGGGACATGGGCTCTAGAGGGGTTAGCACTGACTCCCCTCCTCCACCGCTGCTGCACAGACGCTTGCTCATACTCAGGTCCAATGTACCATTCTCATCAACATCTAGGTTGGGACTCTGTAAAATGTATGAGGATGTGGTTTGTGTGTGTGTTGTTTTTTTTTCAGTCCGATGATCATGGTAAAGGGTCAAAAGGATGCACAGAAGATAAGGGGGCGGGGATGGACAAAAAGATAAAACAGTCTGATTAAATAGCAGTCAACACATTCATGATTATGGTCAGAGATGTGCAACACAGTAGCTGACAAAATAGTGAATTAAAACATTTTTTATTTCTTGAAAGTTGGTTGATGTGAGTGAAACATCCAAAATAATGTTAATTTTATTTCTTCGCTTATTCTATTAGGGGGCAACATTGGTACGTTTTTGTCTAACAGTAAGATTATAGTGTTAAAATCAAGAGGGCCAAAATAGCAGGAAATCAGAGCTCAAGGACAAATGCAGCCCCCTATAAGAACCGGATTTTCTCTGTATCTCTCTTTCCTCCCATCCCACTACGGTGTGTCCTGCATTCTGTGCACTCAGAGGGATTTGTGCATGCATAACTTTGTGTTGAGTTTGTGAGTATAATGTGAGTAGACATCAGAGGGAGGCAGGGGAGGAGGCTGAGGAGGAAGGGCTTAGGGTAGAGATGAGCAACACAGGCTGGAGCCAGACTGAAGTACATTCCCAAAATGAAGATGCAACTACATAAGAAATAACATACAAAAGGAAATGACTACTTACTCAACTCACTCGCTCAGATTATATCTACAAAATTTCTTGAATTTGCATCTAGCTGATATATGCTTTTCCTCAAAATAATGTCCTTGCTCTCATTTATATCAACAATTACTGACTCATCTCATCTGCTCTGTCCTCCCCAATCTCCTCCTGACTTCCTTCACTCCATTTTGTGAGTGGACCAACTCCCTAATGATGACCCTAATGATGACTTAAGCTGACAGTGTCCCTGGGCAGGGATTTTCCTAGCGCCAATAATGCACACTGATTCCAATGCATGGGTTGATAGATTTGGAACAGGGCATGCAAGACCAATGGCTGAACCAAACTTGGGGACTTTAGAGCAAAGTGTCAAAAACAAACAAACAAACAAACAAACAAACAAACAAACAAAAATTCCAAGTAATGTGGAAAAAAATTGCAATAAATTTTGAGTGACATTTGGAGTAATAAGCACAAAAAATCATATTCAAACTCCTCTGAACAAGATCATTAGCAGTTTTGGTTGAAAAATGCAAAGGAGGGATTACAAAAGTAATAAACTGTTGGAAGTCCAATGCATCATAGTGGGTTGCCATTACTTATCTTGTCCTTGTGAATACCTTGAGTGGGATGCTCTCTTCATTTAAGCAACCACCCCAAATTTATATTAGATGCCACATAATCAAATAAATTAGGCAAAAATGAGAACGCCTGCCACCTCTTTTATTAGCTATCATTCTTTCCTCCTGCAAACCAGGCCCCTTGGTCTTGCTGCATTGTCTTGCTACAAAAAAGAGGGCCATAGCATTAGGGGTCACTTGTTAATTCTAGGCTCATCATTTCAGCTTGCTTAGTTAATTCTTTGAGTTAAAAAAAAACACCTATTTCTTCTTTGAAGCTTATATTCTTACGCATGCCTCTGTCATATATGCTCCCTGGTTCCACACTCATCTTGTCAAATTCCTTTATAGTTTTAACATTTAAGCCAAAATTTGTCTTTGGATTCATCTCAATATTATACTGTGCAATGAACCATTTGACTGAACAGAAGAAATGTTCTTTTGCATCTGTTTGGCCTTGATATTTTTAAAATGCTTAACTATAAAAAGGAACATGTTTTGGATGTCTTTTTTTTCTCACTTGGCAGCCTCTTAAGCTAATTCCCCCCCCCCAAAAATGACAAAGGAACATTAAGTAAAGAAAACATATTTTCCTTTTGGTTGCTCCTTTCAGGATTGGCCACAGTGAATAGCCTGCCTCCACCTAATAATGATAATAATAATAATAATAATAATAATAATAATTATTAATAATAATCATCATCACCATACATTTTATTTATGTCGGCTTAATCAAGACATTGTACAGACATAAAAGGTCAAATTTTAAAATGTAAAAACATTTAAGTTACAAAGTGGTAAAATAGAAAAAAAAAGATTTAACCCTATCCTCTGCATCCTTCTCTCTCATGCCAGAAAAAAAACATGTCCTCTTTCGGTACATCCATAAATGTCTTCATTGAGATGTAAGCATTAAACTAGAAGTTCATAAAAATATTGCTCCAGTGTTTAATAAATCTGTTCGATTTGAGAAATAATACAGCCTCAGGTAGCCACAGACCAATGTCTCCCTGAGCCAGTCCCAAGGCCGGATAAATGCAGAGGAAGGGCATCTGGCATAAAACCTTTGCCACAACCAAATATGCAAATCAAAACTAACAATCTCATTCTAGATCCGTCGAAGCCTGGGTTAACAATGACTGCCATTGGTACCGATGAACATAGAGTACCAGTGGAAATTGGGTTACCGTGGGTCAAAGAAGGAGAGGAGGAAGCCATGTTTGGAAACAGAAAGTGAAGAGGAAAGGCAAGAGTCTGGGACTGAAACAGGGACTTTAAATATTGGAACAATGACAGGAAAAGGTAGATAGTTGGTTGAAATGATGCAGACAAGGAAGGTGGATATACTTTGTGTCCATGAGACCAGGTGGACAGTTAGTAAGGCTAGAAGCTCAGGAGCAGGTTTCAAGTTGTACTATCATGGTACTGACAGGAAGAGAAATGGAGTAGGAGTTATCTTGAAGGAGGAAATTTTTTGGAATGTTCTGGAGGTGAAACGAATGTCATATAGACTTATGAGTCTGAATCTGGAAATTGAAGGTAGAAGAAGAAGAAGACGGTGTGATGCTCAATGTTGTTAATGGCTATGCCTCGCAGGTGGAATGTGAGTTAGAGGCGAAGGAGAAGTTCTGGAAGGAGTTAGTTGCAGACTTCAATGAGCATGTTTGTGCGGGCAATAGAGGGGATGAAGAATTGATGGGCAGATTTGGTATACAGGATAGGAACACAGATGGACAGATGTTGTTAGACTTTGCTGAAAAGATGGAAATGGCTGTAGTAAATACTTTTTTCCAGAAAAGACAGGAACATAGAGTAGCTTATAAGAGTGGAGGTAGGAGCATGCAGGTAGCCAGACAGCATAGGATGGCGGTTTGTAGGATGACTGGTGACAAAGAAGATCAATAGGACAAGGGCGGAGCAGAGGACAAAGTGGTGGAAGCTGAATAGAGCGGAGTATTGTATGGTTTGCAGGGACGAGTTGAGAAGGTTCTGGGTGGTCAGGGAGAGCGTCCAGATGACTGATCAACTACAGCTTATGTTATCAGCGAGACAGGTAGGAGAGTATTTGTGTATCACCTCGAAGGAAAGTAGATCAGGAGACCTGGTGGTGGAATGAGGAAGTGCAGATGTGTATACAGAGAAAGCGGTTAGCAAAGAAGAGGTGGGATCCTGAGGGGACTGAAGAGAACTGGCAAGAGTACAGGGATATACAGCATAAAGTAAAGATAGAAGTAGCAAAGGCAAAACAAAGGGGGTGCAATGACTTGTATTCTGGGTTGGAAAGTAAGGAGGGAGAGAATGATTTACACAGGTGGGCAAAACCTGAGATGGAACGGATGTACTGTCGGTGTGGATGATTAAGGATAGAGAAGGAAATGCAAGAAGAGTCATGGGAAGATGGAAACAGTACTTTGAAGAGCTTATGAATGTGGAAAATGAAAGAGGCGTAAGGCTAGAAGAGGTAACTATTGTTAGTAGCAGAGAACAGTGAAGTGAAGTGAGGAAGGCATTGAAGAGGTTGAAGAATGGAAAGGCAGTTGATATGTCATGATGATATACCTGTGGAGATATGGAATTTTCTGAAGGTGCCTGAGGAATTGAGAAGCGTGATGATGTCCATATTTAAGAATAAGGGGGTTGTGCATTGCAGTACCTGCAGAGGGATAAAGTTGATGATCCATCCATTGAAGTTTTGGGAAAGATTAGTGGAAACTCAAATCATAGCAGAAGTCAACATTTGTGAGCAGCAGTGTAGCTTTATACCTTTATACCTACTTTATACCTAAGAGTACTACAGATGCAGTATTTGCTTTGAGAATGCTAATAGAGAAGTAGAAAAGGTCAGGTGTAGCTGCATTGCGCTTTTGTAGACCTAGAAAAAACATGACAGGGTGCAGAGCAAGGAACTTTGGTATTCTATGAGGAAGTCTGCAGTGGCAGTGGAGCATGTTAGACTGATGCAGGACATGCATGCTAGCTGTGAGACAGTGCTGAGTTATGCTGCAGGTGTAACAGAGAAGTTCAAGGTGGAGTTGGGACTTCATCATGGATCAGCTCTGAGCCCCTTCTTGTTTGCAGTGGTGATTGACAGACTGACAGAGGAGGTTAGACAGGAATCGCCATGGACCATGATGTTTGCAGACGACATTGTGATCTGTGGTGAGAGCAGGGTACAGGTTGAGGATAATCTAGAGGTGGAGGTATGCTCTGGAAAGGAGAGGAATGAAGGTTTGTCACAGCAAGACAAACTATATGTGTGTGAATGAGAGGAACCCGGGTGGAATGTTGAGGCTACAGGGTTTGGAGATCAAGAAGTTGGAGGATTTCAAGTACTAAGAGTCAACAGTCCAGAGCAAGACAGCAGGATTGAAGAAAAGACACAGGAATCAGAGCTGGAGGTCACAGATATGAAGATGCTGAGGTTCTCTTTGGGAATGACAAGGATAGATAGATCAGGAATTCCTCTTTTAGAGGGAACTGTCCTGCTAACCCTGGGTGTAAGATTCAGCTTTTTGGTACGTCTGTGTGTGTGTATTATTGTCAGTCTGTCTGTGCATGCATGTGTGTGTTGTGTATGTGTGAATACATATGTCTACTACTACAGTCAACCTATCTTAGTCGGTTTTCACAAACAGCACAAGTATGATGAAGTACGCACAGATATAATCTTTCAAGGCCAGGCTGGGGGAAATAACTATTTCACAGCTGGGTATGAACTTGTTCATGGGTAACTGCTGAGTCATGCTGTGAGCCCATTTTAACTAATTCCCATTTAGAGGACAAAATTGTCTCGCTGTGTGTGTTCAAACTCTGACGAAAATTAACTTTACTTGGTATCATTTATTTGGTTTCTCCATACAGCTCTGTGACACCCACGAAACTATGTCATGATGGTCTTCATAGACGATAGCTTGGCTATACCATCATCCTTGATATACTGTACTGGTCAAAAAACGTTTGCCTTGACTGACTTCCACACCAACATTTGTACCCGGATCAGACTTTCTCACCAACTGCCAGACTGTGAAAACTGGCCCCTCCCATTCCTCCACCATCATCCCGTGAACCAGCTCCCCTCAGGGCTGTGCGCTGTACAGTCTGTACACCCCCAACCACCAGTCAAATACCAGTCAAATGCTGATGACACCATCATGGTGGGTCTCAGACATGGAACCATGAATCAGCTTACAGATACCAAACCCTTAAATTGACAACATGATGCAATGTCAATAACCTGACTGAACATCAGTTAAACCAAAGAGTTTGTTATTGACTACAGGAGGCAAAAGAGCTGGTTATGGGCTACCGGAGGCACAGGACAGATCCTGCCCCCATCATATCAAGTCCACATTCAGACTGGAGAAGGTTTCCAACTTCAAATTCCTTGGGGTACAAACCTCTCCTTGTAGCGAACAGCTCAGTAGGAATAAAGAGGGCTCAACAGCAGTGCATTTCCTGATGGTGCTTTGAAGATGCAGTCTGAACCAGCAACTACAGATCTTCTTCTACTGGTCAACCATAGAGAGCGTACTGGGGTTCTGCATCTCTCTGTGGTACAGCAGTTGCTCAGCAGCAGACAAAAAAAGCTCTGCAGAGGGTGATTAGGATGGCAGAATAGCCAATTGGGTGTACTCTGCCCTCCCTGGAGGGCATTTGCAGCTCATGGTGCTTCAGTTGAGAGAGAAATACCATAATCGGCTGCTCACATCCATGCCATAAGCTGTTTCCTCTCTTATTCTCTTGGAGGAGATAAGACATTCCAATAACTTGAAGAAACAAATGTATATATATATATATATATATATACACTGCTCAAAAAAATAAAGGAAACACTTAAAAACACATCCTAGATCTAAATGAATGAAATATTCTTATGAAATACTTTTCTCTTTACACAGTTGAATGTGCTGACAACAAAATCACACAAAAATGATCAGTGGAAATCAAATGTATTAACCCATGGAGGTCTGGATTAGGAAATTAAAAGTTAAAGTGTAAAAACACACTCCAGGCTGATCCAACTTTGATGTAATGTCCTTAAAACAAGTCAAAATGAATCTGTGTTGCTTCCTGAGTGGACACTATGATTTCACAGAAGTGTGATTGACTTGGAGTTACATTGTGTTGTTCAAGTGTTCCCTTTATTTTTTTGAGCAGTATATATACATATATATATATATGTATATATACCCATGGGCCATCAGACTGGTCAATCAAACAAGGAAAAGGAACAATAAGAATAGTTTAATAAGGCTAAGTCACTTTACTTTCCAATCACACTTAATTATTTATGCCCTGTACTCATACTGCAATACAACCACGTGAAACAGTATCTTTTAAATTGTCTATTGCCTTAAGTGCATTATTCTGCCTTGTAATGAATCTTATTCTTTCCCTTTTAGCTTTTCCCTTAAGGGGTTGCCCCAGCAAGGCAACCTTCTCCATCCCACTGCCTTGTAATTAATATAGTTGTATCTATTTTTGCTTTACCATACTTTTTAACTATAGTGAATGTGTGATGTGTGAGATTTTTTTTTTTCCACCAGAAGAGGTGTAGCTATCCAAATTTCTGTGTGCTTTTTGGCAATGAAAATAAAGGCGTTAATTTGATTTAGATTGCATATATTTCAAAAATATGAATATGCAATTGAACATCGTGATTTTCGACTCTCCCACCTGTGAACACAAATCCTGTGATTTTCCCCCCATGCCTTGGGGCATCTCCCGACAGCGAGTGGAAAGGTTGAGAATGGCTGTTGCTGCCATGTGGGCGGCCTCCATATCATGACTATAGTCAAAGCTGCTTTTGCTGCAGGTACTGCTGGCACTGCTGCCACCACCACCTCCCAATCCCCCTCCTCCACCTCCACAGCTGAGGTTGCTGCTTCTGGTGCTTGGGGCGTAGGTGCTGGTGGTGCTGCTGGCTGAACTGGAGTTCTTGCAGAAACGTTTGGCTGCAGGACACATTAGAGTAAGGAAATATCATTTTAACCATGAAGGGATGTGGTTTGAGATTCTGGATTCTAGTAAAAAATAAACAAACAAAACAACAAAAAAAATCATAACAAAAGCCCCACCACATAATCAGTAGTGGGTTGCATGATGAGACAGGTACACTTCTCAGAAAAACATAATTTTGAGCCGATCCCAGCTGTTGGGCAAGAGATGGGGTACAACCTTGATCGGTTGCCAATTGATCACAGGGACACATATACTGACATAAAATCTTTGACTCAGTCATTTACATGTCTGGGCAATATCGGGTCTCTAATTGACCCACTGCATGTTTTTGGACTGTGGGAGGAAACTGGAGAATCTGGGGGAGTCATACAGACATGGGGAGAGCATGCGACATGCAGTCCACACAGGACTGTTGTGATTGCACCAAGCACTTTCTTGGGATGAGCGCCAACCACTGTGCCACTCTGTCACTGCCCTCTGAATTTTGGGGGAAATTAAAAAAAAAAAAACTACCTGGAAAAAATTCAATGCTATCGTTGGCTCTGTTGAGCGACACCAGATATTTTTTCAGTCTGCTTTATGGTACCAAATTTAAATTGATTTAACATCAATACTCAAGGAAAAGTCTCTAAAAAAGGTCTTAAAATGGCCAGAATCTTAGTTTTTGAGTAAATTGTATAATACTTGTGCAAAATGTATGATAATGTCATAAATATCTACCGATATCTACAGATCTCTGGAAAATTATGACTCAAGTGAAGGGGCTTCACAGCTATCATACACACATAGGATCTTGATATATTCTGGAAATTAGATTTCCAACGAATAAAAATACGGCAAGGGAGAAAATTGCATGGGTTAGGGTTTGGTGCCACTGAGAAGGATTTGATGAGTGATGATGTTTGTCTTCAAGAAACTGGAGAATAATCACACTACTCTATCAAAGTATCAAGTATTATAATTAGTATATCAACTTTACAGTCTTTTATATTTTTTCATTACAATGCAGATTTTTTCAATTGCTGTCACTTTACCTGTCTGTAATCGCTTACCTTGCTCGAATGTAGTACAACAGGTGTAACGATATTCATTGTAAAGTTATGTCCATCTTGGTGAGACTGATACCATTTTTGAACAAAGAAAGACCCTTTTGGGGTTTGCAGAAATGGTCAAATGTTTTGTAATTTGTTCCATCAGTGAAATTAAGTCTCTACTAATTACTATTTTGGTTGTTTGCATAAAATTGATACAATCAATAATTTCAATGTAAAATGATGTAAATCTCTTAAAAACTTGCCTGCACCCTGAATGCCTCAATCATTTGCTGGCAAATGTCCATCTGATGATGTGTTGGCTTTTTCAAAACACAAACTGCTCTTCCACTTTGCTGCCTAGCTGCAAATTTAGACAATTTTACTGAAAGAAGAAAAGCAACTAGTCAGTGCTAAAAATTTCAACAGCCTGACCACCAAGAATACTGAACGTACAAAGAGGTCAAGGGCATTAGAAGTGAACAAATCAATTGAATACTTGTTATTGGA
The DNA here is from genome assembly GCF_037954325.1 of Fistularia commersonii. Lineage (NCBI taxonomy): Eukaryota > Metazoa > Chordata > Actinopteri > Syngnathiformes > Fistulariidae > Fistularia > Fistularia commersonii. Next base: position 9,875,882 of record NC_141284.1, read on the forward strand.
TGCTGTCTACCTTTTCTAGAATTCAATTTAGAAACAATACTGACTTTTTTCAACACAGTTAAAAGGAAAGTTTGCCAATTATAGATGTGAAATACTGATTTATAGTATTAAATAATACAGTGATTTCAGTACAGGAGAAATATGAAAATAAATGAATAAAAAGGAAAAATTCAATACAGTAGTATTCTCATGTCTTCATCCTCATTCCCCCTTTTTTACCGGCTCCCTGGGTAACGTAAGCTGATTAGGGGTGACGTTCACGTTGCCAAATAAACATTGCGAGAATTGACAATCAACCAATTATGTCTTAGATGTTGAATTTTAACACAATAAAGCACTATAATGAGAAATCCATCCAATTTCATATTCACCGTAATACAGTACCATCATATCCTTTAGGGGATGTATCCCTCTGTCCATGAACTTTGGGGGCAATGGCCCGCTTCCCGTACAGTTGGTGGTTGTTGCTTCCCTCAAAGGTGCTGTAGTCAAAACTGGTCTTGGAGTACTTCTCTAGTTCCTTGGCCAGGTTCGAGTGGGGAGTGCTGGTGGAAACATTGTTTTTGTAACCATATTGTGGATAGTCCAGTTGTTTGACAAAGCACAGAGGCTTGGGAAATAAATGATGATGGGGTGGATGTTGAACCGAGGCACTCAAAATTGCCCAGGGAAAGAGAGGGAATTTAGGGTTGGGTCAAAATGTTGGAAAGATGCAACTGGGAGGGGTAGACTGCCAATAAAACTCTGAGATCAGAATTTGAATTATTAATGGAGATGTGTGTCTTTCAGATGTTGTTGAATATGTTCGTTTTATGGCTTTAAAAAAAAAACCAACACTGCTACAAATATTTCACGTCTTGTCAGTGAAAATAAACTGAACTTGTACATTTCTTACACTGGACTTTTTGATATGCTTTTATCAACTTTTACAAACTTTTAACCACAAACTGAGTAGGTTTAATGTTTACCCTATATTTTTCAAGGTGTGAACATAAAAAATTACCACCTTTTCAACGTATCATTTTGATCACTGTCAAACAGTCTCTCTGCTATTTATCTCTGATAATGACAAGTCAAACTTTTGTTTGAAATTTACCCTTAAGAGAGCAGGACGGAATTAACATGCAGTTTCTTAGGAGTATTTATCAGGGATAAATACTCAACAACATAACATAAACATTAAGCAAGAAGGGCAGACTTTTCAATAGCTTAAATAAAATGTAATGGAAAAGACAGAGAACATTCCAATATGAGTAATTCATTTTTTCAAGAATTAAACACCTGTAAAGATAAACAATTCAAGAAAGTACAGTACAATCCATAGACCAAGTTGAGGATCTGTTAAAAGATGTGGTAACATTATCTCGCATAAGAGAGGAAACTACCTCAGGACTCTGTCTGATACCGGGTTGGACTTTGAGCTGTCACAGTTCTGGTGTTTCTCCTGGGCTTTGGCCAGCTTCTCTGCTGCTGCGATAGGGCATCCTGACAAACTGAAATGGCAGAATGACTTCAGTTGTGCTTTTTTGCGTGTCTCTGAGACACCTTCGGTTTGATGACAACTTGAGAAAATTGTAAACTTATAATATGGTAAGTTAGACAATCAGGCATGCAATAAGTATGCTTGAGCTTTTTCGCTATCTCAGTTGCTCCCTCTTTGAACATACAGTAGCCGTGATTGCATTTCAAAATGTTATTAAAAAAACCTTCATTTTAGTCACTTTTAGCTCTTCACAGGCTCCAAAGTGAGGGTTGAATGACATTTGAAATCAAATGACATTTTACATTTTGAAAAACAGCATATTTTAGATATAATTGTCACAAAGGATAAAACACGATAGTTATTTTTATATAGTTAAAATAAAATCTAACTTGACTTAATTACCGGTAAGTTTGAAATTGTTTGAAAAGTATATGCATATTGTTGGATTACTTTGTGTTGAGGGGATATGTTTTACTTTTTATTTTATCCAGTCGTTTATTTTTTTATTTTGCCCTATCCTTTTTCAATCATAGTTTCCTATCACTTTAATCCTAAACTATGAATAATTTGGTATCTATTTTCTCTAAACATACTATGATGCCCTTTTACACTTTGGTTCAAGGGTGGTGTTGTTCAGGGGGTTAGAGCGGTCATCCTTCAAATCAAACATTCCTGGTTTGATTCCTGTGTTCCTTCTGGTCTGTTGAAGTGCTTTTGGGCAACTGAGCCCCTATTTGCACCCTGGTGCCACTCAGTGGCTGCCTTCTGCTCATGCTTCGTCCAAAATTTAGCCGATGTTGTGCTGTGTGCCTAACTGAACGTTACTTCCCACTCCCGTTTCTTCTTCTTTCTTAAAAAAAAAGTTATATATCAAGTTATTTATTTTTTTGTTGTTGTTATATCATTTTTGAAATATACTTTCAATCTGTTAATATTGAACTTATGGCCATTACATCTGAAGAGGTTTGAAGCTACTAATATCCAGCACTATTAGACACTGCCTGCATGTATCATGTTGATAAGGTGACACAAAGAAAACTGAATCGTTTCGCTTTATCTCTTCTCCTTCTCCGCACGCACAATCAGATTGAAGACAGGACCAAATGATCAAATATAAATTTTTTTTTTTTTAAACCTTCCTTAACCCCCATTACTCTCATTCCACTATGTTGATGTAGTATGTCAGACCTGGCCGAAACTATTAATTCTAAAAGTGGCCTGCAGGCATAACAGAGTATTTTCACGTGCTCTGATTTAACATAAATGTGTGCTTATGCAGGGATGTGAACTTGACAGCCTGCAAAGTGTGAGTGACTTGGAGGCTAAAATTTTTTCCTGTAAAAGTGAAAATTTATGATGTGTGTCTATGTGTGTGCCTATTTTGCACTGCAGCCATGTCACTGAGCGCAATATGGAGGCATTATGGTCCTCCTAGGTCTGTATCTTTTCTGTTACACTGGCTGAGTGGCAGAAAGGTGCTAATGGCTGTTGCTTTGCCAGGGTCCCTGCACATCTGCTGTGGTAGAAATTCCTGTTTCATTGTTATCTAATGCCATCTGACAGTCACTGGCAAGAAACATGCACACCAGGGGCTGATAAGTATTTTTTGCTGTTTCATTGTTAATCATCACATTTAAAGTATGGCATTCTAGTCATTTGAACAAACTTGAAAATTGGATTTATGAAAAAAATATACTAACAGACCAAAAACCATGAATGTTGGAAAGACAACATTGAATTTAATAATTATCAAACAAAAAATGTTGGCATTAAAAGATGGATGGGATAAAACGATCGGTCAAACCATGAAAAGAGGGATACTTTGAAGGCCTTGCCAGTTTCAGATTGGCAGGCTATCACTTACCTCCTGTGGGAGTTTCTGTTGCTATTGACATGACCACGTCCTGTGCAGCCAGGTGTAGGACACTTAAGCACATTCTCATACATAGCCACAACTTAACAAAGGAGATAGAAGTAAAAGACAGGGAAGGTTAGGAGCCCCTTACAATCAAGCATTAGCTCTATTAGTATGTGAGCTTGGCATTATTGACATAATTAACAATGAGCCTGCATAAACCTAAATGACCTCTTCTCTATTTTAATCAATACTAGTTTGAAATGGGCAGTGAAGGTTTCCCACATTACTTCCACTTACCCAAGTCTTTCAAATTAGTATTTGTGGAATAGGCACAGTCATGAATTAAAGAGATGCCATTTAAGTTTAACATGTCAAAGCCAGGAAAACACAGATGTATGAAAGTTTCAGGTGTGCTGGAAATGGCGCAACCAACAGCTAACAATCATGCAAAACACAAGTCCTGAAATCAGTGAAATGAGACCTGGAATATGGTGCTTGAAAGAATATGCTTTTTTTTATCATGCACACTTAGTTAGGGTAGAAACATATAGTCTTCAGTGCCATTTACCATTACAACAGTCCATAACTGCTTAAGTGATAGGGTTTTGGCTTTCAGCAGTCATGTGCTTTCCTGATGTGCTCCTATTTTGGCAGCACACCTGCTGCGGACTGCAGTGTGTTGGGAGTGCACAGATAGAACTAATTACCAGTATTCAGGAGTACTTAAAAGTTGGAGCTTTAGTCTGCTTGCTTGCCAGATTACTTGCATCCTCCATTTGTGCTTGCTATCATGTTCATGAGCTGCGCCTTGCGCACAGCATAACCCCCACCCTAACCCCCCCCCCGGCACTGTAAACCAGTGCATTCCGTCTGACTCCTGGTTTTGCCTGGCCCCCTGTTCCTCCCTCTTTTGTGTATGCCAGCATCTCTCACCTAGCCACCTGGCCCGGCTGGGCTCCGCCAGACAAGTTTGGATGTCGTGTTCCTTGCAGCATGGCCCAGTGGATCTCCTGCTACCAGGGTCATGCCGCTACCCAGCAAGCAGCACTACCAGAGTCCTACCAACACAACAGACCAGCATGGCCAAACTAGCTTCCTGTTCATGCCCTCACCTGTTGGAGCAAGTGTTTTGTCTGCTAATGGACCCATCTCGCCTCTTCGGGTCCCCTGCCCCATCATTGGATGCTTGTGTCCCACCTGACCAGGCTTCGCACTGCTCCCAATGTCGCAGCATCAAGAACCTTGAGGAACTCAGAGTGGATTTCATTGACCCCCAGGGCCCCTCCGTTGAGGAGCTTTTAACCACCTAAGCATCTTCAGCCCTACTAATAGGGAACCCAAACCCTAAGTTCCCAGACGCCGCCTACTCATTGGAAGATATGTTGGTAGGATTGAGGAGGTCTCCGAGGTGATCCTTCCACCGACCCACAATGACCTACGTCACGGTTAACAGTGCACCATCCCCACTATATACAGTGTTGATGGAGCACTGCTCCTCCTCTCAGAGTAGCTGAGTGTTGGACCAGAATCTCCTGCAAAGCCAACCTGAAGTCATTCTCCATGACCTCATGAAATGTCAGCTGCCCCTGGATCCTCACAGGCCGAATAAAAGTTTTAAGAAGTCATATGGTTTAGTAGGACAATTACAAATCAAAAACTTTAAAACCCATGTTCATCACATTCACAAGGAGATTCCCATAGAAGGCATCCTTTCATCCTATCTCAATGAATCTACAGTACTGACTCATGAAATTTATACGAGTTGAATCTCATGTGATATATACACAGCAGTTTGGCACAAAGGAGAAATGGTCAAGTGGTGTCTTCAGGACAGAAATCTGTCAGCTCCCTCAATTGCACACAAAACAAAATTTGAAAAATGCCATTTTGGATATGCAAATGTTGCACACCTGCTTCTCATCTCCGTTTGTAGCAGTATTTAGGCTGAGGAGATCAATTTGCTCGCTGCTAGATTGTGGCTCCTGTTCTCCTGGCCTGAGGTCTTGACCCCCCCCCCATTGTTTAGGTTCTGGAGTTTCCTCTCTTGGCCTGATTTGTCACCCTGCCTACATCATACCTCCATGTACGGAGCTACCCCTTTTTTCCCCCAAGTCCCTGGTGTCTGTTGTTTAGGTCCAAATCTATCCAGTCCTAGCAGGATACATGGTCCTTAAGCCATCTGTCATGTACATATGATGTAGGAAATTTTCATATCCCATGAACGTTTTCCAGTCGCTCAGAACTATTGAGTTCTTATGGTGAAACACTGTAGTAACAAACTAAATTATTAGTGACTAATAATTTTTAAATGGATAATGTCTAAAAAAATATGAAAAAAGCCCAAGATTGGTATTTTTTGGCTTTATACACTCACAAGGAGGACAATGACTTTCATGCTGTCTTAGAAGAACAAACAAACAATCTACAGTGCCTATCATAAGTATTCACCCTCTTGGATGTTTTACCCTTTTAGTGCTCTCATAAATCAATCATGGTCAATAAAATTTGCCTTAAACACAAATTTTTTTTGGAAAAAACGCTTGTAAATGCAATAAAACACAAAGAAATAAAAACGCAATAAAAATACAGAAAGAAATATAATTGTTTGCATAATTAATTACCCCCTTCCAGTCAGTATTTTGTAGATGCACCTTTGGATACAATCACAGCAGTGAGTCTGTGTGGATAAGTCTCGATAAGTCTTGTACATCTTCCCACAGCAATTTTGCTCCATTCATCCTTGCAAAAGCGCTCAGGCTCTATCAGGTTGCATGGGTATCCAGCGTGAACAGCCCTTTTTAAGTTCAGCCACAAATTCTCTATAGGATTGAGGTCTGGGCTTTGACTCGGCCACTCCCGAACATTTACCTGGTTCTTTTTTAACCATTCCTGTGTTGCTTTTGCAGTATGCTTCCGATCATTGTCTTGCTGGAAAATGAATCTTCTCCCAAGCCGTAGTTCTCTTGCAGACTGAACAAGATTGTCCCCCAGGATTTCATTGTATTTTGCAGCATTCATTATGCCCTCTATCTTTACAAGGCCTTCCAGGTCCGGCTGCTCAGTCTCTCCCATCTGAGCAGCTTAAGCTTGTAATGCCTTCAGAGTAGTTGTAGGGGTCTTGGTTGCTACTTTCACTAGTCTCCTACTTGCACGGTCACTTAGTTTACGAAGGTGGCCTAATCTAGGCAAAAATTCACACAAGTGCCATATTCCTTCAATTTCTTGATCACGGATTTCACTGAACTCCGGAGGATGTTCAATGCCTTGGAATTTTTTTTGTATCCAACCCCTGAATTGTACTTCTCAATCACCCTTTCCCCCGAGTTACACGGCATGTTCTTCTGTCTTCATGATGTAATTGTCGCCAAGAATATGGATCCACCAGTCTGGACCATTTGGACAAAGGTGTTTTATACCTCAATCACTTGAAGCACATCTACACCACTCAGGTGATTTTCATTTCACTAAATGTGAGACCATTGGCAAGAATTTGATGGACATCTATTGAATTAGATCATTAACTTAAAAAGGGGGTGATTAATTATGCAAACAATTATATTTCTTTATATTTTTATTTAATTGACATAACTTTGTAGAAATCTCTTTTCTCTTTGACATTAAAGAGTTTTTTTCCCCAATACATTTTTGAATTAAAAAAAGCCAAATTTTATTGACCATAATTGATTTATGAAAGCACTAAAAGGGTAAAACATTCAAGTGGGTGAATACTTATGATAGGCACTGTATGTATGGATGCTTATCGTCTATTTGTGACATGCAGCCTATGTATATTTTCAGCCTGGATCATTGCTTTAGAGTGGCTGCTGCCACTGTAGTTGATTGTACACCTGTGTTATCGGTCTTATAATCCCTGATTGATACCAGCAGAGAAAGCATATGGACTTTTCAATGATTTGGCCATTACAGTTACATCTGTGGGGATATGTGATATGATGAATTAGGACATTAACAACAGGTTATGAGGACTTTAAGTCCTTATTCATGTGTCTTTGCATGTGTGTGAGTGTGAGTGAGCAAGCGAGTGTTTGTCACTGTACGTAAAAGTGAGGGCTGAATACAATGCAAGAGAGATTATATAGTGATCCAAAGCATTTTACACAATATTAGTTCCATCATTCCTCCAGAAGTCTGACACCATGGAGACATAAGCTAGTAGCCAATTACACAATTTAACCACACTAACTTCCATTTTGGACCTCTTGAACCCAACCAATTGACCAAACACACAAACAAACTTCGTTTCAAGTCTTGTTTTGCGTTTTAAAAAATATTTAAATTTGACTGTGTATTAGGGCAGATTTTTATACTGCAATTAAAATATTTACAGGCGCTTTTATTGAGAAGTTTGCAGAAGGTAAAGGAGGCTAATACCTAAGGACTAAATCTCAAAAAGAAAAGTGACAGCTCACTCGAGTTAATGTTTCTTGCCACTATACTCATTCTCTGGGTTAGAGATACGATAATAACTCAGCAACACAATTGGTGTATGGTATGGGTGACTGAAATAGAATCAGAGCTACCAAGGTCCTTGTCTAATTTCAAATTTTGTGTGAAATGAAATGAAATGTAAAACACTACACTAAAATGAAACACAATACAAGTAATTTTGATGATAAGTCATACGTTCAGCAAATAAAAAAAACAGCAACAAAGACACTATGAATGAAAGTATGAGTTTGGGATCAAGACTCAATCATTGCAAGTCAGCGGAGTTGAAAAGATGGTCTCATGCAGTGAAGTGAATCACTGTTTTATAGATCATCATAGACCATTGCACCAATTCCTGCTTTGTTACTATTTGCACATCACCAAGACCTGATCTTCACTTCATCACCATGGCACACTAAGCAGGCAGTCTACAAGCATTATTAAGGGTTCATGCAACAGGGAAGTACATCTACAACCCACGCGATCCTTCACACTACCACACAAAGAAATTTTAACACCACACCAACTCGACACTGAATACAAATGTCAAGCCAGACATAGCAGTGGTCGCTGGGAGGATACAGATTTCTGTGTGTCAAAAGCCACATGTAACTTACTTTCTGGAGGCACTCTGTCTTTGTGTGGACAGCCAGAGAGGCTCCGATGGTGGGGGTACAACCCAGTTACATGACCAGTACCGTCACAGCCCGGTGTTGGACAACGACTTTCCTTCTTGTTTGCCCGTGAAGCATCTGTGAACATAAAGTTTTTACTCATGGTTGCTGTATGTGATCTAATCACACCAGAAAATGAACTTTCCGTTGTGACCAAAAACAATGTCCTGCTGATACTGGGCAAATCACAAGGAGCTAACTTACCGTAAAGAGGAGAGTTGATAACTAGATGTATGCGACATATAGATGCAATCATGAAAGAAAAGATGTGAAAAAGCATTATATAAGTTTATGGCTTTTACATAAATGTTGCAAGTGATGAATCTGTTCTGAATTAATTTTACTCCTAACCACAATGTAGCCAATAAACTTGTTATGCTCCAATTCATTTTCACTTTTATTTTTGGTTTTAATCTGGAACACATATGGTTTTGATTCCGATCCAGGTAATAGGAATATCTTCTTGGAATATGGTGTAGTATGCTGTGTTCTTATGAGCATGCCATGGTCAAAATTACTGTGCGATGCATAATCTTCAGGGAAATTTAGTGTGTTTTGTGTCAGTTTTTGAATTCATAGCCCATTGTCATATGTTGAAGTATTCAATTTGGTTTTGCAGAATTTTGCTGCATTAAGTCATGTATCTATTTTATACAACAGTATTCTATTTATTTTTCACTGTATTTTGAAAATTACTTTTCCTAAAATTGTTGTTAATTCATGACTGCATATTATTAAATAGCACAAGTGTTTCAAATAAGATTCAAGCATTTAACATAATCTGTTTAGAAGGGCTCATTGCACATGTCCATAAAATCATTGTGAATGCTGAGGCGCTGTGGCTCAGGGGGGTTAGAGGGATTTTCCGTGGAACTGAATATTCCTGGTTCCATTCCTGACAGGTTTTGTGTCATGTGCACTATTTGTAAAGTGATGAGCTTTGTGAGATAGAGTTCAAGAAAATCTTAGCATACAATAAGAAAGCAAGTATAGAGAAACCAAAACATCTACTGATGTTTAATTGAGCCTCAACAGTCTCAAATGGTAGACCAGAAGAGCAAGCAGAAGTGGTTTGCTGCTCAAGAAATACTCCTTTGTCTTTGCAAAAGAAATGTGTTGATCTGGCCATCATAAGTGGATATCAGTAGGCAGCCATGCTTGGAAGATAGACTGCCAGCCCAAGTCAGCATTCATGACAGTGTTTGATTCTTACAAGTACAGTAGGTGTTAGTGCTTTTCAATGCAGCTATGTAGACAAACACAGTGCAGTGAAGTTCAGAAAAATCTTGGCAAGCTGTTCTAAAAAAGTCTTCCAAATTTGTTCCAATGCTCATGCATTAATTGTGCTGGTGAGGAAGTATTAGTAGTCAGAGGTAGCTCAAAGGATACTCAATTTCAAGAGGAGACATAAACTCCCAAAGACTGCTGAGATGCACTGAAATGATTTAAGTTATTCTCAACTTTAGATCTGGCAAGTTGATATCACCAGGCAGACATGTTCGAAGAGACTGACCCAACTCAGCATTCACTACTATATTTGGTTCATACAAGTTTGTGAGAATACGTTCTACCGTTTGTATGGATCAACACATTCCATTGACTTGTTCCGCTTGCTATGAGCAATCCCATTTTTCAAGTAGTCTCCGAAATGTTTTTTTTAATCGACATTTGAATAACATTTAAAGAGAACTAAAAAGGCAGAGGTGTGCATTCATTCAGAAGAAATTTTAGGGTCATCAGGTATCAGAAAAAAGTAAAGGAACTGACCACCCAAGTTTTTTTCTGAAAAGAACTGAGAGGTCCCAATCACTGTTAAGGTGCTTCAGTCATTCTTTAACTTCTGTAGTTGTTATAGGAGATGATTTAACATCTCACAGATTGCTATACCTGTGCATGATCTGTTCCCTGGTGTGAAGGTCCCTAGTATTATGTGAATGCAAGATTCTTATCAATTTCTCTTTATTTTTTTGAATTCTTTACTTGATAACAAGCAAAACAAAAGACAAATGTTGAGACAATTGCCAGTCAACATATTATGCTTTATCAGTGGCAGGTTGATAAATAGTAAGGGCCTGATTGCAACCTGACTGAATGAAGTGCCTGACCCTGTCTAGTCATAAAAATTTTTGAGAGCTAGATCGTGAGACAAATCCATGTCACCCATGACATACTTTCACTGACCAGAAGGACAGGTATATTGATAGCAAATAAACAGGAAGGGAAAGCCAGGAACAGCTACCTCCTATTGGGAAGAACAAATGGGTGTCTGCAGGGACCTATTCAAACTCCTTTCAGTTTGTACAGTTTGTACATATTAAGCATTTCAAGGAACATTTCATTATGTTCATGTTTGGGAAAAAAACATGATGTTTATTTATTTTGCAGCAGAGAATCAACCAGGGTTGGTGTGGCCAATAAAGTTGTTTATATATCAATCCAGGTGGTAGTCAAATGTCAACAATTTCCTTGATTTTTTTAAACAATGTAAAATGTTAGGCGAGCATTGGTTGAGCGATAGCAATTCCAGTTATGTGAATAACATTGGTCACTGGGTGACACTATTGAGTCACTTTTTTGTTACTTTGCCAGGCACTTGGGAGGCTCTTCGCTTCCTAGAGACTTGTTGATGGAACGGCAATCAGTTGGTTTTGGTAGTAAGTTCTGGGAATTTGGAGCAAGTTGAAGGCCAAATTATTATGATTAGCAGATAATGGTGATAAAGAATTTAAAAAAAAATCAGAGATGTGCAATCTCCATGAAAATCTGAAATGTATTCTGCTGAAAGTCGGTGATTTCATAGCCCACTCTCTTGTTCACATAATCCATGTGTTTCTGTAATTGCTATTTTGCCACATTCTTTATTTCTATTGTATTTTTTATTGTGATAAAAAAAAGAAGTTACTTCTTATTTCTCTTGAAATGCATTCTTTATTCATCAGCGGAAATTATGAAACCACAAAGTTATTGCCAATAAAGTTTCATGGAATCCGTAATAGTGGTCAATTGTGACATCTAATTTCACAGGCTCCATTAGTAAAAATCAATACAGTATGATTTTACAAAATATAACTTTGAGTGAAGAAGTGGGTCACATGTCTCAATCATGCTTAAAATGATCATTCACAATCCAATTCTCCATCTTTAAAAGGAGAATAGTAGTAAGATATGCACAGAACTTTACCACAGACTGATTCAATTGTCGATATGATCTACACCCTTGACAGCTGCAAACAGAAAAAAACCAGAAACAGAATTTTATTTGCCTTAGCTTGCCACATTTTTTATTGTATTATCATTAGTATCGTTTAAATAAATGAAGTGATGAGTGACAATACATAATCAACTCATTTAGAAGTCTTTTTATTAAGAAGTATGTTTTTTTGGATGGAATTATGAAACCTTACAATTGCAGTGCCCTCAAGACATTTCAGTTTTGATTCAGAAAAAATACTTAATCTGTTTCCAAATTAGATCCCTAACACCTAAAGAGGTGAAAAGACTCGTCTTTTTTTTTCTGTCTTGGTCACAGTCTCTCACTCACTCACTCACTCACTCACTCACTCACTCACTCACTCACTCACTCACTCACTCACTCACTCACACACACACACACACACACACACACACACACACACACACACACACACACACACACTCAGGGATAAGGATGAGATTGTCTTTCAGTCCTCAAAAACTGTTTTTAATTTCCTACTTCATTATATCACATATGTTCAGTCCCAAAATGAAATTTTGATTGTTTTCCTTTTCGAAACAGTTGGATAAGCAAACAATGTAAAGGATTTCCCCCAAAATGCTGAATGATTCAGCCTGTTATACAAGAGGTTTCAGCTGTCAATAATCACTTCATAAACATTCAATAATTTTGCAGAGCAAGATATAGTAAGTGTGTGATGGATCAGATTATACAGTTAGGAGAGGTAGAGAGGGATGGAAGAATTTTTTCATACAAAGGCTCTAGAGCAACAAATAAGGCACCTGTTGGTGATGTAAAATGGGAATAGCATGCGGCTTTGTAACAAACAAATAAAAAATAAAATGCAGAGAATGAAGAATAGACAAAACTGGGAGGTGCCTTGGAGCACAACTTAATGCACATTTGTTTTATGAAAATGAAACCATTAATAACCATTTGTTTCTTTCATTAAAGAAAATCAAAACGAAAAAACCTTGACTGTTGTCTACTATTTGTGCTATGTTATGCTCCAGTAATGCAATGTAATGTCTGGGTTATCTGACTGACACCAATGTAAGCACAGTATACAGCTAGTTAAATTAAGATATAAATATGTAGTTTCAAATGGTTTCATTTTACAGCACATTATGCTACAATATGTTAGCACTGGGACATTAAATGCAAGACATTTGTTCATACACCTTAATTATACCTTTGTGTTTTTCCTGACATATCTCCCTTGCACAGGGTAGATGCAGCCAAGAGGAAGGCATATTAGAAAGCAGGGATATTGATTGTGGCTATGAACGGTCTGCTCTTTGCATAGCAAATCGCTTCCATTACCATACCATCACTGGATAATTAATGTGCAGTCAGTGGGCCTATCGTTTGTTATTAGTCATTCTGATGGTCTTCAAGCTGTGTTCTTGCCTGACCCCTAGCACCCAATCCTCAACTAACCTCCTGTCTCCGTGCTCTGTTTTTATACATCACACGCAGGATCTGTGGCCAAAGAGTGCCTGCTACCACCTTGCCTGACACATAGTATCAATAATGCACCTATAATGACAAAAAAGAGCCAGGCACAAGAGCTATTGACAGCTGATGAAATTGAAATTTGCATGGATTTAGTTCAAATACATGACATTTAAGGTGCAATGTGTGCAATTTTGTTGCACTCAACTGATAACCCCATTACGAATGCAAATATTTAACCTATTAAGTTCCAGTGTTGGTAAAGAAAAAAGACATGTTGATTTAAATTAACTGAGACTTAACAAAGAAGCTTGTGGATAGACTACTGCAGATTTCTGTTTATGTTTGCAGCTTGTTGCTCAAGTTCACAAGCAGATATCTAGCGCATCCATAACAGAACTACTAAAGAAGTTCAGTCATTTAGTCTTTTTAATAAGCTGTATATGTCTTTCAATCAAATCAAAAATGATATCAACTGGGCAGAGTGAGTAAGCATGATCAAAGAATGAAGAATTATTTCCTAAATAATTACTTAGTTGAGCTAGCAGGCGTCCTTCATTCCCAATGGCTTTAAAATGGGTTTAAAAATAGACAGCTTTTCCCAAATCACAGGAATGAGATGTGTGGTCCTAACAGGCAGAGCAGATTGCTTTTACTTATGCCTGACAAGCCTACCCTCTGATGTTTCCATGCTGGCCTATTTTAACAACATAAGCTGCTGCTAACGCTCTTGCTGCAGTGGAGATGCAAATTTTCCAAATTGGCTGAAAAAGCTTGTCCTGGGGTTATGGTGATGTTCCCAGAATGTATGTGGGCTGTCTTGTCTCTGGTGTAGGATTGATAGAATACACAGTCAGATATTGTCAGACGAACTGCATACCTTTGCTTTTTAAATGAGGCAAACATGGTTTCTGGGGGAAGCATATAATGTTCAGCTTTATTGTGTCTGATTTTGACAGAACCACTCACCTTTATGGTAGAAAAGCTTCTTCATGCTGTCAGGAAGTCGGGCTTTGCGATCCACTCCGTAGGCATGCCTCGGGCCATGGTCTCCAAGATTATACCTCACCCCATCTCTCCTGGCCTCGTCAGCCGTGGCTTTATCCCGCATTGCTTTGGCCCGTTCTGATTCTAGTGCAATTGCCTTTTCCAACAAGGACAGATTGCCCTTTGACATATCAAAGACTTCTTCTGATCTGTCTGATGTTACTGAAGCTGTGTCCTCATCAAAGTTCTGGTGGTTGTTGTGATATTGTTTGCCCTGTGCACAGCTGAAGAAAGCCTTGGAGCGTGGGCTCAGCTGCTCCTCCAGCTTCATGAGATTGTCCATGTCAGAATAGTTCCTATCAAGTATCAGCCTGTCCTCCTGGCTATGATGAAAATCTCCATAGCTATGATGCTGGGGCTGTTGGCTGGTATCCCCATGTGTAAAATGATTTAGCTGGGATGTTCCATTTCGGTCAGCAGACTTTGTCTCACTTAGTTTCCTAGCCAAATCAAAACATTGGTTCCGTAGGCACTCCAAACTACTCAAACAAACTTCCTCATCACTGTCTTCGATTTTTCCATTAAAGTTGGCCTTAACTTGTCCATTACCACCATTGTATGCATTTCCCCCATTGTGCAAAGAGTCATTCTTTGCCCTTTTCTCCCCCCTGCCATCCTCATACTCATGTCCATCTAAATTGTCAGACAACACTGCCCCATGACCTTGAGCCAGCAGTTTAAGGGAGTCCACTGTCTCCCTAACCACATCACTGTCAACATCCAGATGCAGATTCCCTCTGTGTGTATCATTTCCATCTGTATCTTCTTCCTCTTCAACATCGTCTTCCTCCTCTTCTTCCTCCTCCACCTCCTCCTCTTCATCTTCCTCCTCTTCCTCCTCCTCTTCTTCCTCCTCCTCCTCCTCCTCCTCCTCATTTTCTTCTTCAGCACTGTTAGATGAATTGCTGTTCATCTCAGATTCCGTCATTGCCCTGTTTGCAGCGTCCTCTGCTATTTTTCCAAGGTTGAGTAGGGACTTGGCCACAAGTTCATCGTAGTTCTCATACTCATCATTGTTGTTGTCATCCTTTTCTGGTGTCGGCCCAGATTTGGCAATGTTGCTGCCAGCTCCAACACCACCCTTGCCCCCTTCGCCACTGCTCATCTGATCATCCTCTAATGGAAAGAAAGAACAAACATCTGTAATTTAATTTTCATCATTCTATTTAACTGGTAAATCAGATTTTTGGGTTTGGTCCATTTAAACTGGATAAGGAACTATTTGCTTCCCCTAATAATTTACTTTAACTGCAGCTTGTGTTCCTAATAGAGGCTAAGCAGAAGAAGTTCAATATAATGGTTTGGAACATTCCTGTGAAAGTGCTGTGGTAAATGAGTTTTATGAAATAAGCTATGACTATTGGAGAACTTTTTAAATAATGGTCACACTTTTTAAACGTTTCATTGTCCAAATCTATTCATTAGGCTTTTGATGTATGTATGAATATGTACTAAAGATTCTGTAAGAAGGTGAAATTTTAGAATGTTTCATTCATTGTTCTGGATCATTGATCACAGCTAAATGATAAGGTGATTTTTTGTTTATTTTTTTTTTTTTTACGATGTGAAATCATTCATCTACATTTAATCTACATTCCAAATAACCCAAGTTGTATATTTTGCATCATTGGATAGTCAAGCAAATTTTGTTGTTCAGTCACTAGTATCTTTCCTTTCACTGCCTTATTGAATTACTGGACCTGGTGTTACATTTGTCAACACAAACATGCACTCAGAAAAAATGAGCCAAAAGTCATACTGTATTCCATTAAAGTGGTCAAATACAAACAAAAGAAAAAACATGACCGACAAGAAAATCTAAATATTCAGTCACTTGTTATATCTACACTATTACCCTGCATACAGGTGAATAGGAACATGCTAATCTCTGGGCAAAAGGCAAGGAACACTATAGATCTCTCAGTGGTTGGGCCACAGGGCCACATATATAAACAGACAAATTACTGTCTGAGTTACAAATCAATGACCAATATATATTTTGCTTAAACATCGCATCTAATGCGGGGAAGCCAGAGAATTATTGCAGGTAAGAGGTGAAACATGAAAACTACATACAAATAAACCCCAGTGGGTTACTACAACCACACCAGAAAAACACAAAAACTTTCATGTCAGGAAGTAAGAGTACAAAGTCCAAAACTGAGCCTTTTGCATCATGGTTTTTCACACACACACACACACACACACACACACACACACACACACACACACACACACACACACACACACACACACACACACACGCACGCACACATACACAGACATACACACACACCCACACACACACACACACAGGCACACACACACGCACACAATCATGCATGTATGCATACATACATACACCAACACACAGTCACCATGACTGTGTGCTTGAAAGTATTGTGTTATGTTATGGGATGAGGGCTTTATAGCAGGAAGAGGCAACAATATAACATGCCACTGAGTATCTTAGCAATGCTCCAAAATGTCACCACAATCACATTTTGGTGATTCCGATCCCCTCAGCAAGCTTCCAGAACTAATATAGAATGTTAATGTTGTAACGAGATGATGTTTATAAATGATATGACATAAATGTGGTCATTTTGATGGTCAGTGGGATTTTGCAAACTAATTTGTAAATACCCTCTAATGACAGCAACATACTGCGTGGCTTGGAAATCTGATTCTGTTTTTTTTTCCCCTCAGTTTCAGGGCCTTGGCTACAAGATTTAATGAAGCAGTCAGTAGGGATGTTTGAACATTCCTGTAAGAAAATAGCCAACACCGGTGAGATACAACATCAACACTTTGGGTAGGTAGAGCTGAACGCCACACAGGGTTAACACACACACACACACACACCTCTCAGAGCTTCACCCTTAATTGGACTTGAAGGAACTGTCAGGTCCAATTGTAATGCGGGGGTGCAAAGCAGAATCTGCTGGAGAGAAATCTGCCAAATCTGGTCTTTATTGGGGGGAGGGAGAAGATAGCATATGGGGCAAGAGATTTTCAAATTCCAATCCAAAATCAGCAATATTTTGTTGATGAACCTTTAGAAAAAAACATTCAAGCAGAGCTTTACTTGCCGATGGATTAATAGTCCTAAAGAGGCAGACAACTTATGAGTCCTGTTCTTTAAGTCTTTTTCTCAAAATCATTCTGTGGTTTTCGAAATAATCGCCTGTTTAGTATGATTCATCTCCTTTTAGGCTTGAAACTTCTATAGAGAAAACTGAACATTTTGTTGGGAAACTTATAACAGAGGGACTTTAGGGATCAATTTGGTTCCATGTAAATATAGTTATTCATAAGCATAGCAGACTTTCCCCATTTCAAATACAGTAGAACCTCGGCTTACGTAATCATGCACATTGGCCTTAGAACAGATTTTTCAATCAAATTTTGAATTGAGCTATGAACAAACCTTGGTGCATGAACACATTAACAAACAAACACAGGCTTGTGGCTGTGTGGCATTGTAGCATAGCAGTAGTCGTGCATGGTACTCCGCATTGCTTATATTGTTCATCGTTGAGTCTGCCTTTTATTATGCTTTTTTTCAGTAAGTTAGCCCTCATTATGCTACCAAAAACATTAAGAGTCCTCGTGCTAGTGGTGTTAACAAGAAGTAAATAATTACAGTGGATCTGGAGAAGGAAATAATAGCTATAGCTATGGTGTTCATGTTACATATCTAACCAAGCACTACGACATGGCTAAGCCAACTATCTGGATAATCCTGAAGAGCTTAGATGTGCTAAATGGCTGATGTGGCTAAAAGTGTGACTACATTAAAGAAGCAAATGTCAAAAAGTGATTGTTGTTTGGAGTCATGAAATACAGTTTGCTAGCGATAGCATTGGCAGTGTTCTCATATGCGAGAAGCTTTTACTTTTGCAAGCTGATTTCGTGAAGGAGAAGTGCAAGTACAGGCACAAGTGCTGACAAGTAGAGAAAAACGTTAATGATTAAGGTTAGCTTAAATTCCTTCTTTTTTTTTGCTGCCACACATAAACCCATAAAAAAGGTTGAAAACGGGAACAGTATGTTTTGGGGGCTGGAGAACGGATCAAGGGGGTTTACATTGATCAACAACATTTACATTGAAAATTGATTCAGTTTGCGAACATTTCGGTTCAAAGAACAAATTAAATTTGTAAGCTGAAGTTCTACTGTAATCTACAATTCTAACTGACCACAATGTACAAGTACATTGATGAATGAATTACGTAAACAACAGAAAGGAATATAATAGAATATTCCTTTAATCATCCCCACAGTGGGGACATCTTAAAAAGAACAATGGGTCACAACCATGCTGGAATTCTAGTTTGTTGTAAAATGTCTTTCATTTGACTCCAGTACAAAGCACATACAGCAATTCATTTCATGTCCAACCTGGCATGCTATTCAGTTCAGCCCATTTATTTTTTAATATTCACCACCAAGTATGCAAATGTTATGGTTATAATAATGTTAGTTTTTTTCTTCCAATTTTTCTGTCATTAATCACAATTTGTCTCACCTTGACTTTGTTCTTCTTCCTTCACCTCCCTCTCCTCAAAGTCCACTTCAGCTACTGTTTCCTCCTCTTCATCTTCTTCATCTTGCTCTTCCTCGTTCTCCACCCTCTCCTCCTCCTCCACGCCATCTTCATCTTGCTCTACCTCAACCTCAACCTCTTCCTCTCCTTCCTCTGCAACCCCCCTCTCCTCCCCACCATCTTCATGTTCCATTTGATCCTCGTCATAATCCATATAGCCTTGAATATCCTCTTCAACCTCTCCCTCATCCTCCTCCTGTACTGGCTCCTCCTCCTCCTGATCGTCCATCTCCTCTGCCCCATCTGACTCGTAGCACTCCTCGGTACTGGAGATGTCCATGTCACCTAAGCAGGTGTTCCTCTTTGGGGAGATTCCCAGGGTTTGCCTGTCAAGGCTTTTTCTTTTCTTGGCCAGAGGGCAGCCGTATACACTGTAGAGGAGAGAAAAGAGGGCAGTTTTTAGCTTCTAGGCCGTTTGGCCAAAGCATTAGAGCATTATAAGCATTAGAACCTCTATGTTTACAAACTGAAATGGCATGTAATGTAATGCACACAGATGTTATAACAAGACTTACAGTATGTCTACCTTGTCATGGATACTATGTAATGGAAATAGCCTTTTATTTATGACACAATTAGCATGGGATAAGATCACTAAACAAACCTAGCAGGTTCAATTTGCTTGTACTCGGATCACACCAATGTATTCCTCAGGCAACGGGAATCTCTTTGCGTGCCCAGCACTTCATCTGAAACTGAGATGCCCTTGCTGTGGTGTGAACCAAAATATAGAAAAACAACTATTTGTCTGGATTCAACTGAAGGGTAGAAAAGCAACCATATTCTGATTAATTGACTCTTGCCAGCGGTTTCCTCATTCTAATGAATAATTTGGCCTATTCAGGAGCAGGTGAAAAGATTATTGTTCCAAAATCTGATAATCCATTTATTTGAAGACAGAGGCTTCTTCAATTTTTCACAGTACCAAGCTGCTATCTGTTACCCATATACATTCCATGTATACACAGCTTTGACATATACTCTACTGTCTGTACATCACATATTGCGAATGTGAGTTCACATATCAAACACATTTGAACAACAGTTAACACATGGATGTTTTGGCCACCAAGTAAGCCTCCTGTTCAGAATACAGTGTAAAGGAGCTAAACATTCCTTTGGGTCGGTTCACTCAGCTCTGAAATATCCGTTGCTCCTATATAAAACCTCTGGGTGTTTTCGCTTACTTGACAATACTTACAGCAAGGACTGCTTTCAATGAAAAGTATATGATACTGTGTTTCAGAGCAGAAAATAATATTTGCTTGTCAGATTATGCTGCTTTTGTGAAGATGAATTGCAATGGTTGATTTTTGATACAAAAATATAAAATGGTGGAGAGTCTGAGATGTAGTTGTCTAGGTTGGGATTATAAAGGGGTATTGTATAAATACCAGCACTGATTTATATATATATATATATATATATATATATATGTATATATATATATTAAAAAAAAAGAAAACACAAAAAACTAGAAATTGTCCGTCTATTTATTTCCCAAACAAAGCTTTGAAAAAATTCCACACACCAAGAGTGCTCCAAAATTCAAAATAATTTATTTTACATAGAGTAAAGAAAATTCATTATAGCATGACATTTTGAGCAAAAATGCACTCTTCTTCAGATGCCATTTTGGCACCATAAATGTGATTCCCTCTTTTTTTTGTGTGCCTCTTGTAGGATATATAATTTCATCTCAACATTATGTTCAACATGTTTTGAGAAAAGAGACAAGACCCCAGAAACAGATACTCTTAACTTATGTACAAACAGAACACGAAACATGAACTATTTTGTACATATACACTGGAAACACTAACCCCACACAGTTTAAAGGAGGATTTTGTTATGATACCCTTTCTATAGCGATGCTCTTTTTTATGTCTATTTGGGTTGTTCTTGCCATTTTCTGTTTGTCCAGTTCCTATGTATTGTATGCTCAAATCCTCTGATCAAGAATATTCAATTCTATCTCTGTAGATATCTTACAAGTAAATGTGTCTTGGTCCTTTCTCGAAGCATGTTGAAGATAATGTTAAAATGAAATTATATATCTAACAAGAGGCGCAAAAACATTTTTCGATTTTCTGAAACATCTGAAGAAAAGCAGATTTTTGCTTGAAACATCATGCTTTAATTCATAATGCATTTTCTTTACTCTATGTAAAATAAATTATCTTTAATTTTGGAACACTCTTGTTGTGTATATTTTTTTCAAACCTTTATTTAGTCCATATTTTTGATCCAGCATTCATCCCTAACTGGGCAACAGATGTGCGTGTTTTTCTTTTTTCTTCTCTGATATTTTAGTTTTTTTTTCCAAAAACATAAAATATTTATAATCATTAACTGCCACCAAAAACCACATGATGTCATCATAATGTTTTTCATTTTGAATGTCACAATGGGAATTTGGAAAAATATTTGTTTTTTAGAAGTAGAAAAACTAAGCTTGAGATTTCTCTTTCTTTACTATGAAGCCTATTATAGACATTAAACAGTAAGCTGCAAATTTCTATATTCGGATTTGAATTGCTGAATGTTGAACCATGGTAATTTTGTGTTGACATACAACATTGATGTCACAGATATCATTGATGGGTTCTTTTTCAATTCTGATTGTACATCGACACAGGAAAACAATATTCATGAATATGAACACAATGATTTTTGCGTCAAGTTCACATAATGCATTATTCTACAAGGTCAGGCTCAGGGAAGGAAATAGAATTGATTAAACCAGTAACTGGATAAAATCCAGAGCCTGCACCGGTACTTAGAGCAGAAACTGAGAAAATGTTGCTGGGCATGGACCAAGGTGAAACTACTTTGGGGGTCTATGAGTCAACCTAGGGAAGGCTAATTGTAGTGGAAGAAACTTGAATCAAGTTTGCATTGTAGTTTTTGTGGTAGGTTAGACAAGAAATGAATCATCAGGGTCGAGTACCACACATAGACTAGGAGAAGGAAGGCTTGGAGAGCTTCCACCCAATATCTATCAATTTTCCTATACTCAAGGTTGCAGGGATGCTGGAACCTGTCCCAGCTGTCATTGGGTGAGAGGCGAGGAACTGTACTGGTCGGTAATAGATCACAGTGGCAAAAATAGACAGACAGCTATTCACTCTCTCATTAACACGTCAATTTTCCAATTTATTCCAAACCAGAGAACCCAAGCAGACATGGGGAGAACATGCAAGCTCCAAACAGAAAGGCCCACTGTGGGCATTGACCCAGGGTCCTCCGTGCTGTGTCATTGTGGGCTTGGAGAACCTGTAGCCCCAAATTAGGCTCAAACTTACACACTTTAGGAGGGCTAAACGCATCAAACAGTAAAAAGTTGCAAGGACAAAGCAGGGGCAGCTTACCAAGGACTACTTCAAGTGTGCATGGGCCCCTATAAAAGGATAAAAAATATCCCGGAAGTTGCACGTCACATAGATGGAAACTGTAGATCTAAATCAAATACCTAGTAGAGGACAGCCAGAAGGAAACGTCAGCAGATCATATAACTTGCCTTACTGAGCCCACTTTGCAACTTTACAATATTTCCCCCAAATTTTCTGAATTCACATAGGTGGTAAAGCCACCAGGAGCACTTTTTGCACCACACTGAATGATGTACCCTACTTGGTATATGAGAACTGCGCTAGGCTCAGAAATACATGAGGCAGGAATTCCGGGTTTGCCTGACTGTGAGGAAAAATTGGCTATGATCTGGAAATATATCCTTATAGTCAAGTGAAACAAATAAATCTCCATGTAGCCCAGTAAAACGTTGGATTTGTCTCTGAGTAAGTTCCCACAAGCTTAATGCCTACTTGCTAAATGTCATGTCATGTTTTGTCATGCTGCTATTATATAGTAGCAATCTACTTAAATACCTTTGAGATCAATTGGGGAAATCTTGATTAGTTGGCATCAGCTCGAGAAGGGAAAAGCAATAGGAAAAGCAACACGTTCAATGGCTTTCCTTTACCGAAAGGCGCCATTTAATAATAATAATTAATAACATTTACGGTGACAGATACAAACAACCACAATTGAGTGGTCCCTGAGGTCGGTGAAAGATGACTGGAACAGTACATCTGATCTCAGCTGCCAATAGAAGTTCCCCTACTCACAGCTTACTGACAGTCTGTCTTGCCTATCATGTCTACGCATATGAACAAACTGTCCTATGGAAGAAGGGAACAGGTATCTCTGAGTGTAAAAGGGGCAAATACACAGGTGTGCTAGCTGTGTGAATAGAGTTTCACTCGATGAGGATTATCAGTTTGTTGCAGACATTTCACCTCAGTTCTGTTCTCACTGCAACTAGTGACTTTAACAAGTGTAATTTACAGACTGTAATCCCTACATATTATCAACATGTGAACATTCCTGTGTTAAGAACACTGGATCATATTTAAAGTAAAATACGTGGCGCATACAGGGCTGCACCGTACCACGACTTGGAACACAGATAAAGAATGAAATAAACAAACCCTGTCATCAAGTCAAATTCTTGAGCAATGAAATTGAGAGCTTTCAGCAGGCTTGTTTTGAAACTGGGATGTGTTTTTGAGTATATAACTTGGTTTATTAGCACTTGTGTTGACAACATTGTTTTCACCATAAAAATCAGGACGTTTCCCAACCAGAGGCATTGGTTTAGCAGAGAGGTATGCCACATGCTCACTTTCTTGCATTTACGTCCGGCAATGAGACGTCAGAGTACAAAGCTGTGAAGTACAGACTGAGAAAAGCCATTGCAACAGCCAAAAGACAGTAGAGATAAAAGCTGGATGTCTATGCAAACTCTACACAGAAAGGACCCGTCAGGAACAAAAATTCATCTCAATACTTTGTTATATACCCTTTGTTGGCAATGACAGAGGTCAAACATTTTCTGTAAGTCTATCTAAGGTTTTCACACACTGTTGCTGGTATTTATGCCCATTCCTCCATGCAGATCTCCACTAGAGCACACTCCTTGCAAGAATTTTCTATGGGGTTGAGATCTGGACACTGGCTAGGCCACTCCAGGACCTTGAAATGCTTCTTATGAAGCCACTCCTTTGTTGCCCGGGCAGTGTGTTTGGGATCATTGTTATGCTGAAAAACCCAGCCATGTTTAATCTTCAATGCCCTTCCTGATGGAAGGTTTTACTCAAAATCTCACAATACATGGCCCTATTCATTCCTTCCTTTACACGGTTCAGTCGTCCTGGTCCCTTTGCAGAACAGCCCCAAAGCATGATGTTTCCACTGTCATGCTTCACAGTAGGTATGGTATTATTTGGATACAACTCAGCATCCCTTTCTCCTCCAAACATGACAAGTTGTGTTTTTACCAAAAAGTTCTATTATGGATTTATCTGACCATAGGACATTCTCCCAATCCTCTTCTAGATCATCCAAATGCTCTCTCACAAACTTCAGATGGGCCTGGACATGTACTGGCTTAAGCAGGGGGGCACGTTTGGGACTGCAGGATTTGAGTACCTGCGTAGTGTGTTACTGATGGTAGCCTTTGGGGCTTTGGTCCCAGCTCTCTGCAGGTCAAATCAATAGGTGCCTCTGTGTGGTTCTGGGATTTTTGCTGACTGTTCTTGTGATCATTTTGACCCCACGGGGTGAGATCTTGCATGGAGCCACAGATCGAGGGAGATTTTCAGTGGTTTGGTATGTCTTCCATTTTCTAATAATTGCTCCCACAGTTGATTTCTTCACACCAAGCTGCTAACCCATTGCACATTCAGTCTTATGACAGTAAATACTTTGAATCTTTAAATCTTTCACCAAAAAAGTGAAAATGGCTACAGACATTACTCTCTCCTTCTCTTGCCATCACAAGTCTCCAAGCAGAACAGGACTTGACAGTACTTGGCAGAGGATGAAGAAAGAGGAAGTGCCTGGCTTTGTGTTTGCAGAAAGCATTAAACCTGGGGTAAACATAGATCTTGTGCCCAACTGCTCCAAGAGCCCCAAGAATGTAAGGAGCAAAACATCAGTCGAGGCTGGCTGAGTACCCTGAAGGTGGCTCAATGGCACTTTTGGAAGTGCTTCAGTCAAAAATGCCCCACAGTTGAGCCCACCTGGTGTTTACACCTCGATAAATTTGATGAGCCTACTGTGGCCTACTTTAAATCTTTCAAGTCTGCCTTATCTGAAATTGAAGCTAAGTCTTCATTTTATGTTTAATTTCTAATCTGATAATTTTAAAGTTATTGATTTTTGACTTTTCCAGATTTTAAAAGCTCCATTGATTACTATTAGTTTGTCTGATTTATCAACATAGGTAATGGTCACCATAAGATGCCATCTGATAATACTTGTGTTAAGATATGACAGATTTCACTTTTTTCTCCACCTTAAAATCTATATGCACTCATTTTGAAACAGTTGTGTTTGTCCTGACTGAAAAATTACAAACTTTGCACTTTTATTACCTGATGATTAAAATCTTGCTCAGAATACAAAGTGAATTTCTCCAGAAAGGGTAATCATTTTTCATTCCAAATTAGGGGCCTATGAAAATTTAGTTTTGTCTCACAGGCCACTATCCTTTCCACCGCTTCACACTCTTTATTCCTATATTCACTTCAGTTATCCAGTATTCAGTCATCTGGCAGCCCAAAATGGTTCTGGGTCAATCTTTCTACTGTGACTGGCTCCAGACCTGCATGAACCACACACACGAGTACTGGACTGCCTCTATCCTTGTATTTACAGAAACATGGGTAAACAGTAAGGACAATATTGATAACTAACTACAGAACAGTTCGATCATCCCATTCCGGGATGCTGCTCGCACGGAGAAACAGCAGGGTCGGGGGTCTGTCTCTACGTTAACTCCCAGTGGTGTGAGGGAGACGCTCTGCAACTCAGACAACAAGCTCCTAGGGTTCCCCCTACACCCCTGCTATCTCCCTAGAGATTTCCCACAACTTTTCCTGATCCTGATCCTGATATACAGCCTTCCCAAAGCCAATCCATTCACAGCCTCAGAGCATATCCAATCCATCCTTGATAGATTTGAGCAGATCTCCCCTGATGCCCCCAAATTCATCATGGGTGATTTCAATCAGTGCTCACCAGACAAAGCTCTTAAAAGGATTCCAGCAGTATGTCAACTGTAAAACCTTTCTGGGAAATACACTTGACAAATGTTTCAGATCCATTCCTGATGCATATAAAGCTGTCCCTCTCCCCTCCCTTGGCTCTGCTGACCACCAGCACTGTTGGTAAGGAGAGTAGGTAGAGTAACTAGGATCATCAAGCAGTGGATGTGAGATAGCATTTGTCAGGCCCTTGTGCCCCCAGATGTGGAAACACTCAACAGTGATTCCCATCCCAAACAAGGGTGACCAATAAGACCCTGAATGACCTCCGCCTAGTGGCTCTGACCTCAATGGTGATGAAGGCCTTGGAGAGAATTGTAAAAACTCAAATCACTGGAGTAATTGAACCTCTGGTTGATCCTCTCCAATAGATGATGCCAAGATCTTTCTCACTGATTCCAAACACAGACACCTTGGAACCTTCCACAATACAGTCAGGCTCCTTTGACGACTTCTCCTCAGCTTTTAACACCCTGCAACCGCACATACTGCAGAGAAGCCCATTTCCACCTAAACCTCCAGCTCATCCAGTGGATCATCAGCTTCCTCTCCAACAGATCCCAGATGTCTTCTCTGACACCCTCTCCACCTCCACTGGCTCAGCTTAAGGTTGCAGGTCCTGTCTCCCCTTCTCTTCATCCTCTGCACTGATGACTGCAGGTCCACCCAACAGGACCGCCACGGGATGAAGTGTGCTGACGACACTTTTCTTCTGTCCCTACTGTCCGGTCCTTCGCTCCACTCAAGGACTTCGTGCTCTGGTGTGAAGCCTCCTGCCTGAAGCGGATTGTGAGTAAGACCACGGCCATGGTCATCATGTTCTACAGTAGGCAAAGGCAACTGGCAGAGGCAATCACCACCACCATACAAGGGAAGCCAGTAGAAATGGTGAAGGAAAATAAATACCTGGGCACTGTCTTTGGCAGCCTCCTGAAGTTCTCCTCTAACACTGAGGAGATTGTCAGGAAATGTCACCAAAGGCAGTACCTGCTCAGGAAGCTGAGGTGATTTGAGGTTAGCAGCACAACGCTAACCACATTCTATTACGCCTTTATTGAGAACGTAATGACCTTCTCTTGCTGGTTCCATTCCATCACCCAACATGACAGGAACACACCACCTTCGTCTGTTCCAAAATAACTGGCCACCCCCTCAGACCACTCTCACGCTTCAATGACAGTCAAATCCTAAAAACAGCCAAAAAGATCCTTGGAGACCTGTCCCACATCTTACACCCTGCTTTTGAGTGGCTCCCCTCAGGTCGCAGACTCTGCTGCCCCACCTGCAAAAAAGAGGGCACTTTTTGTCCCCCAGAGCTGTCCAACTCCTCAGTTCCCAGTAACTCTGCCACCCCATCATCGCCTTACCAGCCACCAGCACAAAGCAAGGTTCATAAAGACATGGATGAATTAGAGCGGAGACTGAGAGCCAGACCTCCTAGTCTAACATCAGCGTGTGAACTCACAAATGCGCTTCTGGAAGAATGGTAAAAATTTCCCATGAACACACTCCTGAACCTAGAGAACAGCCTTCCCAGAAGAGTTGAAGCTGTTATAGCTGCAAAGGGTGGACCAAATGCTTTTAGCCCTATAGTGTATAATTATCATATAAATGCAGAGTGCATCTGACTTCACAGTCTCTTCCAATGGTACAATGTGCACAGTACTGTACAATGTACAGTATATATCAGTGGTTCCCAAACTACTGACACATTTTGCCCGGCCCCTGAACGATACCAGAGATGCATAATATTTCTTTTTTTTCATTCTGGCCATGTAATCGTGACTTGTACATACATAGAACGTAACATTTTATTCCACCTTCTGAAGTCTGTGCTTTATCTGAAACCCCTCCCTCAAAAAAAAAAAAAAAAAAATCCTGGACACACCCCTGTCAAATAACACAGACTAATGGCGAAAGGATTAAGTAAGAGAAAAATAGAGTCAGAATACAGGGTATTTAAACTGCTGTGGATTATTTTTTTGTTCAATTCAAAGAAAAGGCTGTTTGTCTCATCTGTCAACGAGACATTGGCTGTATTCAAAGAATACAATCTGTGCTGGCACTATGAATCCCATCACAAAGACAAGTATGATACCTTGCAAGGCCAAATGCAAGCAGACAAACTCTCAAAGCTAAAAAGTGGACTGTTAGCTCAGCAGAGTTCATTTGTACGCCAAGCTAAGCTGAACCAGTCCTCTTTTCGAGCGAGCTTTCGGGCTGCTCAACTGATAGCAAGCAGCGGTAAACCCTTCACTGATGGAGAATTTGTAAAGAAATGTTCACAGTGAATTTGATATGAGAGAGCTGCAAATGGTTGTGTCTACAAGAAAGTTAATGTTCCTTGGTCTTTTTTCTGTGAAAAATAGTGTTAATTTAATAATAATAATGATTATTTAATTATAATTCATTTGATTAATAATGTCATTACTTTTTTTCAGATTTTTTTTTCCTGTCAAGACCCCAGAAAGGGCTAATTTTTGGAAAACATTTCTGGAAAACAATAAATGTTTACATTTAGACAGCTCAGCGACCGTCAGAGAAGGGAAAAGTTATTTGGCCCTCGCAGGAAAAAGTTTGGGGACCCCTGGTATATATTACTGTATACTCGCATTATAAATATATTCACCTTTTATTTATTGATGCTCATAATTTGATGCTGCTACCCCTTGTGCCCCAGAGGGACAAATAGAGTTTTCCTGATTCTGATTCTAAATATCACCTAGCCCCGGGATTCTTTAATGGCCTGTATTATGTTCCCTAAGTAAGTGCACTTAAGTACCTATACAGTCGAGACATAACGTATCCAAAAGTAACGGGGGTGAGGTTGTGATACCGTGTTTCCGTTCCGGAAGTACTTTATTTACACACTGGAGAGAAAGACGAATGATACGGCCTTAACCACAGCACAAAAACACTATCACCCCCTCGCGCCACCCAGGGGAAATGACCAGAGTAGACAAACACAACCCAACACATAACATCTCCCCTCACCTTATTTAGGATACGGTCCCCCAACTCTGTTGGATCTTAATTGGGTGTTCAAACAGCACAATACGAAATATCTTATAAAGCTAACTCCAAAATCAACCCCCCCCTTCTTTTTTTTTTACAAACAACAAACAATAAACGGACCTAGCCTTGAGGCAATGTAAAGAACCAATACAATAGCACCACTCGCCTGAGGCTGGGGGTAAACTCCCCCACACCTCAAGACTGTCTGGAGACTTCTGCCTCTTTGCTGAGACAAGACTCACTAACAGAACAAGTGGGGTGAGGGCCTGGGCCTGTACCCCAAGTCTCTTAAAAGGTTAGATGGTCTGAGGGTTTGGTATGCCGTGAAGAATACCCAATCATTGTCTCTGGAGCCATCAATGGCTCTATCATGGGGACTGTAGCTGTTTGAGTCAGTACCGTTAGTTGTTGTGGCAGCTTACTGGCCGCATCTGACCAGTGTGACGTTTCCAGAGTACTCACAGCCCACATCAGCCATGTAAGAAACTGGCCTCGACTGTGACACCACCAAACATGGCATCCACTTCTCCTCCCTCCACCTATAATTACGGCCCGGAATGCCTCACTGCAAAGTTTTTGTCTTTAGCAAATTGGGCCCTGCGATCCTGCTGATCTGCCTGAACCTAATCCACCAATGCTGCTACACTTGGCTTGAGGAGGTTGAGGCGGAGCGAAGCTGATGGCGGAGGAAGAGCATGGCCGGGAACTCATTAGTTGTGGTGTGTGGGGCATCTCTGTAGCTGGACAAGAATGAATCGAGTCTGTGTTGCACTGTGGTTGACCCATGAATCAAATACTTTAGCCTGCTGTTCAATCTGAGCATCAATTAAGCGAACACTGTTTCATACCTTGTGTCTTTGCAAATGTCTGCGCTGCACGCTGGCAGAGTGTCCAGGCGATGTATCTGCACCCTGTTCACTGAACATAGTTTTTCTTTGTGAACTACCTGCAGGGGCAGGCGTGAAAGGCCGTCCGCATTTCCATATTCAGCTGCACTTCTGTACTTAATCGTGTAATGGTGGGCTGTAAGTTTGAGGGCTCACTGTTGAAGCCTGGCAGCTGCCATAGATGGAATAGCCTTGCTGGGGCTCAGTATAGTTATCAGTGGCCTGTGGTCCATGAGCAGGGTGAAATGGTGGCCATAGAGATAGGCATGGAACTTAGTTACACCAAATATGATTCCCAAGGCCTCCTGTTCAATCTGAGTGCAGTTTTGTTCCGCTTTGCTTAAGGTTCTGGATGTGAATGCTATTGGCCTCTCTTGACCACCAGGCATCACATGGGAAATCACTGTGCCCATGCCGCTTGGTCAGGCATCACATGCCAGCCTGAGTGGCAGTTCGGGGTCATAATGAGTGAGGGCTCTATCTTAGTGCTCTGTTCTTTTGCTGTGCTGAATACTTTTACACACTCATGGATCAATTTCCATTGTACGCCTTTGTGTAATAATGTATGCAGGGGACCGAGTGTGGTTGCCATGTTTGGAAAAGACCTAATATAATGGTTTATTAGACCCAGGAAAGAGTGTAGCTGGCCTACATTGTTTGGGGCGGGAGCCTCTGCGATGGCAGAGAGCCTTTCTGGGGATTTGTGGAGGCATTGCATTGATGCATCTGTTGCATTGATTATATGCCCCAGGTATTCCAGTGAGTCTCTGAAAAACGTACATTTTACATGCTGCACAGAGTGGTCCAATTTTCACAGGAGGCTCAGTACTGCCTGAGCCTCTTGGGAGGCTCAGGGGTAAGTTTTTCAGGTGATCAGCATCATTAGGTTCTGCTATCAGGATGTTATCCAGAAAACAGTGCACAGGAGGACTCCCTGAGGCACCAGATCCATGTCTCGCTGGAAGATGGAGGGTTCTAACGTAATGCCAAAAGGCAGTCGGTTGTAACAGAACAGTCCTTTGTTTGTTGTGATGGTGAGTGAGCTCTCCTGGACTAGCACTTGCCGGTACGCATGCGAGAGATCCAGTTTGCTGAAGTGCTAGCTTCAGCAAAAACGGCAAACCAGCTAGCGTGGCAAACAGATCTTCTATCCTGGGGATAGGAAAATGTTCTGCACAGAATGTTGAGTTGATGGTCACTTTAAAGTCCCAGCAGATTCATTGTGATGGGCACAATTGAGGTGGCCCATTCACTGCATTGCACTTGGGAAATCCCTTCTAGCTGCTGTAGGTGCTCCAGCTCTTCCTCCACTTGAGTGCATAAGGGACCAACCGCGCCTGACAGAACTTGGGCTGATGCTTGAGTGTCAGTGCTACCACAAAGTCCTTCAAAGTTCCCAGATTATCTTTGAGCACCTCTGTGTGGCTGTTTAGTGCTGTTCCCAAGGTGTCATCTTTCCACTTGTGATGGATGATTTTGGCTGATGCTACTGCTCTCCAGTTTAGTCTCACACTTCTCAATCACTCACAACCAAAAATGAGGGGGGGGGGGGGGCGCGTTACCTTGGTGCACATACAGGGAAAGCTGTGCACGTATTTATTTATCTGCACCCTAACTTTCACCACACCTACTGGGGCGATGACTTGGCCAGTGTATGCTTTCAGCAGGATGTGAGCGTAATCAGACAAATGTGGCTGCATTATGTATTATATACATTCTCTGAAAATGGACATTTCTGCACCTGTGTCTAGTTCCATCTTGTCCCTCAACCTTTGGCTTGACCCAGATTACTGCGGAGGCGGGGTTATCATGCTGTGCAATGTTTACTCTCTGTCTTCCCCTATTGGTGACATCTACTATGTGCAGGGCTACATCTGGGTCAGAATCAGTTGTATTTGTGTCACTCGGCTTATCATTACTGGCAAGCTTATTTACCCATCTCTTTGAATTTTCCCTCCATTTGTTGTCTTTCCTCTCCCCCATTGTGCTTCCAGCTTTACCTCTTGGTCTGCTCTCTTCACATGTGCGTGAAATCCTTTCTCACCACAGTAGTGGTAACTCTGGTCCTTGTAAAAGCAGTCACTTTCAGTATGGTTTGTCCTACCACATCTGGTGCATTTCCTCCCTGGCGTGGATGAGAAGGAAACTACATTCACCTTCAGGGCGCTGCAAAGCTGCTGGGACTCCCTTGCCACTGTCTCCATAGATATAGTGATTCCGTCCGTCCGGAAGTCCACAACCACCTCCTTGGTCTTGGAGATGTTGAGTAGGAGGTGGTTCTGGTTGCTTCACCCAACAAAACTCATGATCAGACCTCTGTACTCCTCCTCCTCCTCATCGTTGATGCATCCAATGATGGCAGAGTCATTAGAGAACTTCTGGGGGTGGCAGGAACCGGAGTTGTACTGGAAGTTGGAGGTGAAGAGGGTGGGGAGGAATGGAGAGAGAAGAGTACCTTTGGGCACTCCTGTGTTGCACGCCACAGCCTTGGAAACACAGCCATCCACCCTGACATACTGTGCCAGTCCTGTGAAGTAGTCCAGGTTCCAGGCAGTGATGTCAGGGTGAAGTTGCGCACTTAGCAGCTTGTCCTTGAGGAGGGTGGATATGACGCTTATGAAGGCAATGGAGAAGTCAAAGACGGTGACTCATAGTGCGACCTGTACCAGATGGGATAGGGCCCTACCCTGTCCCATCTGGGTAAGGAAGATAATTGCATCCTCCACACCCATGTGCTGCCTGTAGTTTGGAGAGTTTACATTATAGTAAAACGCGAACTAAAACATTTATCATCACAGGCATTGGTTCCCACTCACTCCTCAATTAAAATTTCAAAAATAATTTGGGGGTATTTAAACATTTTTTGACTTTATAGTCCTCAGAAAAGGACAAGAAAAGGAGAAACAGTAGTATTGCTCTGCTTTATCTAATAGCAGAATTATAAAATCTGAGTCTGTGGTATGATAAGAGGTTGTAATCGAAGAATAGAACTTAAGATCACAAAAACACCCCTTCATATATAATTGAGGGGACATCAGCATTATTCACTGTCAAGAATTCTATTACAATGTGAATAAGCACCCCTTTTAGAAGAATAACTCCAGAAATAATCCTAATGATTAATAATTGCAATATTTGGTAAATTGGGCACTCGAGGCATTAGAGTGCCCATTTGACTAATTTAGGTGACCCTTCAGCAGCTGCTGGAATGTGACAGTGCTCCATGGCACTTTTATTTGCAGTGGTTTTAGCAGCTCTTCTCATAAGGAACAATGAGAAGAGCTCATAGCATGTAATATCAGTCATTAGCATTACACGCTATTTGCCTGCCTGGTACAGGGATGTACCTTGCCTAACCCTCTGTCTCCTTTAAGGCAGGGGTGGGCACACTGGGCCCCGTTGGCCACTTACGGCCTGTTGATCTTTTTAATCTGGTCCGTCAAAGATTGGTACAGAATTCATACTTGATGTGAATGATTGAATGATTGGATCAATGAATGTGATCCTACGATGACGTAGAGGTCAATATTAGAGTTGCTGGTGCATGACGGTGGCAGCTTGGGATCACAGCAAGACGAGCGAGTGATAGTGATCGAGAAAATAAAAAAGAAGACGATGAGCTTGAGGCAATACAGCGAAAGCTATCTTTCATTTGGATTCACTTTCACCCCGGATGCAATGGCACCGACTCTACTGTGGTTGATGTGTGGTGAGAAGCTATCCAAATAGCGCCATGGTGCCAAGCAAGCTTAAAAGCCATCTCCGAAACAAAACAACCTTCCATTCAAAACAAGCTGATGGACTATTTTGTACGTTTATGTACAAACAATGAGAAAGGAGCAATGTTTTAGAGAAAAATCAAAATGGTAAACCAGAGAGCCCTCGAAGCTAGCTACCTTGTTGCTGAACTTGTAGCTAAATCAAAAAAGTCCCACACTGTGGCAGAAACATTAATTCTGCCAGCTTGTAAAGCTTGAGCAAGAGCTTTGTGTGTGTCTCTCTACCATTACTGCCAGGATATCCATTTTGTATTCATCAAAACAGCCCAAGGTCTCACACTAAGTGAGTATAAATACATTAAAAACTATATTATTAACTTTATGTATGGTATGCACTGTGTTAGAGTGTCATTTCGTGTTATTTTGGTTGGTGGTGTGCCCCAGGATTTTGTAAATGTAAAAACTGTGCCGCGGTTCAAAAAAAGTTGAAAATCACTGATTTAGCCTTACTTTCAAAATACTGACACACATGAATGACATGAAGCTACAAGAGGAAAACTGGTTTGTCCATGAAATGCAAGCAAACGCCAGAGCCCTCAAAACCAAGCTATTTTATTTTCAGAGCAAATGTCAGATGAGTCTGATATGTACCGTTTATAAATGCGTTTTTTTTTTTAATATGTATCGTATTTTGTGGTGACCCGGCCCGACTGTCAAATTTTAAAAGTCAATGTGGCCCCTGAACCAAAAAGTTTGACCACCGCTGCTTTAAGGTCTGCTTCCACCCAACATTTGAATCCTTTTATTCAGTATTCTCATGTCACTGTCCCCTTTGTCCTCAACGAGCACTAATTCATCCTGGTTACATACATGCCTCCTTCATTCATATCGCTTGCTCTATATGTCTCCACCTACTCTGCTTCCAACTGCAGTTATTGACTAACTCTACAGAGATACAGGGAATGCAACACCTTCGGTTTTTTGCCCCCCTATCCAGCTGGAGATCTATAGACATGTGTGGTAGAGCGCTGTCTCCATGGTGATAGCCTCCAGAAGTCCCTGAGGGATTTGCTATCCTCACAGCCAGAAAGTGAGGAAAATTGGAAGCAAGAGACAGTGAGAGATGGGGAGGAAAATACAGCCATTATGAAGGAAAAAAAAGGAGGAGTGCATGTTTTGGCATGTGTTAGCCTATTTGTAAATTCCCCTTTTGCAAAATTGGGAAATGTGGCAGACAAAGAGGGGAACATTTTTTGTGCATTTCAGTGTGCGTTTGTATGCATGTGTAGGCATCATGAGCTCATCATGAATTTTGGTTTAGTGTTATTGTTTCGATTGATGACAGACTGAAACTATATTGTGGACCAGGCCAGGATATACCCTGCCCCCTGCCCAATGGGGATAGTCTCCAGCATCCCCCACAACCCTGGGTGCAGGATCAGAAGATGGGTGGATGGATGAATAAATGAATGAAAGAATGCATGAATAAATAGAATTAAAAACAGCCAGTTAATTTTATGGTAAAGCCTATAATATTTATGATGAGGGAAAGCCATTGTATTGTCTTATGAGGTCATGGAAACACTGTTTCTTGTATGCTGGGTGATCGATGTGTTAGCATGTATGTGTTTGCCTTAGTTAGAAAGACAGAGACGGAGAGAGAGAGAGAGAGAGAGGATAATTTCAGAGTTGTCTGGCTTCTGTCCTCCAGGAAAGAACAAAAGACAATGTCTTACCGCGGGAGGCTCAGCACATGGCAGATGCAGCATTGCAGCTGCTATGGCTCTTTCTCTCACACCCACCCTCCCACACATGCACGCACTCACCCACACACTCATATTCGCACACACACATAGCAGTGCCAGATTTGTTCAGGTGCAGAGGTTATTTTTCTGTGCCATGTTCCCCCGTTGCCAGAATTGCCAAACCAGCCAGCACCATTCTGTGGATTGCTGAGTGTCTTTGTCTGAAAATTAGCCTATTCATACATTTTCTGACACAATCCTGTCTATAGCACACTTCGTTTAAGACAGAACCACTTTTCTTCTCTTGCGTCTGTCTTTGCCAAAGGTAATTTAAAGCCCCTGACACACAGCTCAATGATATTTTAAAGGCAAGAGGCACAATTGCACGCGTTTAATCCATTTTGAGGCTTTTACCTTCAACTTTGAAACACATTTTTGTGCTTACTCCAGCTTTGCATGATATTTCAAACATAGTTATTCAAACCGATATTATTAATAATGAATCAAATTTTGGAAACAGATGGCAGATCATAGATTGTTAAGTCAAGATCAATGACAACCAAAGACTATATGATTTTATATAGTCTTATATAGTATATTATAATTATACTGCTTGTCATTCGATATGTGCATGTATACATATGTGTTTTTATAAATGTGTTTGTTTTTTTGTTCTGTATGGAGAACTTGATGTATTTTGCCATGATCGTGTTTTTTCACTTTTGGTTTAAGACAGAGGAAAACTGTTTCATGCAGTACTTTTTGTTAAATACTTGGCTGAACGTGCAAAAATGCATACTATTGCACTCTCCCAGTACCGCTTTGCTAAAGACACCTGCATTACTGGTGCACCTGCTTCTTGATTGGAATACATGCATGAATTGATACACGGACTTCTTATAGCAGATGATGATTCAGTTCTTTAATTAATGAAAATAATTGACATGTGCTCAATCAATAATGTACATTAAATTATCTTCATAAAGTCCTTGACATTTACAGAATGAAAGTAATGCAAATATGGAGTAGCTGACAAGCAACACGAAATCAACAGCCTTCTTTCCTGAAATTAATTCAATCGTAAATTGCTGTCGCCCATTTTCTGCTCTGGCTCCTATGTTCTTGCATTCAGCTAACTATCCTATCTTAGTTTTCATAAAACACTCTCCACTTTGCTTTGCCTCGACTCTTGTTGCTTGCTTTGCCTCAACTCTCCTCCACATTATTCAATTCTTGTCTCTGCAAGTATCCTCGTACCCTTCGGTCTGGCATGTCTCTTCTTTATCTGGATCCCTTTCAGAGCTTTTGAGCCTATACTCCTTGACATGTAATACAATACAGTGGCTAGCAACAACTCTAGAGGAATTTCACATGTTCTGAAGCACACCCCCCCCTCTCTCTCCCGTACCTTTCAAAGACCTCAGCTACATCCCTTTATCTCGTTTTGTCCATATCTACCAGTTACCATATCTTATGGTGGGAAAAAACACCATCCATCCATACTGTTTCCATGCAGTACCCAATGGAAGATGCCGAAACTGGTGAAGCTGCAATGATGCTGATAGCACCAAATGGGGGTTGACACAGATTCAAAGCAACACAGATAGTAACCTATTTTGCTTTTTGAACTGCACTAGATAAGAAACTTCTGTTAATGTTGCCATATTATAGGAAAAAAGATCAAGGCAATTCAGAGCTTGTCTGTATCATATGGACCTGATGATCTAATCATGTAAAATTGTGTCATAATATCAAACATTCATGTTCCAACTGTGCATTTAGGGGATTAAAGATGACTCTTATAGGATACTGGTGTGTGTATCTTCAAAGTCGTTTTGCATAATTTGGTAGCTGAAGTCCCCAGCAGTAAAGCTCAACAGGCAGCAGATTGTGGCAATGTAGTGCAGATATCTGTCATCCTGCAGGTACATTCACTCTGGATTAGCCAGGTAAGGAGTCTCTCCACTGATGTAATTACTTCAATCAATCACCCTAACTCAGACACACATACACACACACACAGCGGTAGAGCGAGAGAGAGAAAGAGAGAGATGCCAGCTAGTTAATTGCGAGCCCAACAGAAATTTTTAAAAAGGAACTCCATCACGTTAGATTATCCATTTGTCTATGTAAACCACAGTGGAAACTGCTACAGTAGTTGTTTATTTGAAGAGGCTGAAAGTGCGGTACCCATAACTAATAAGAACTCAATAGATTGTGATAAGGAAGACAATGCACAACACTGCGTAATATCACATGGATTTTTTAAATTTATTTTTTCTATGAATGTCATACAAATGTCTCTACTGCAAAACCTCTCAGCAGTTGTCAGATTCTCAAAGACTTAAATAAAGTAAAAACAACTGGTTTAAACACAAATCACTGAGGTTAACATTGTGCTGATTTTAAAATCTATGAAACAACTTAAACATGCAAATCTGTGATTTCCAATCTTCAATCGCATTTTGTATGATTTTATACAAAGGCTTGACTGTGCTTGTGACAGTCTGGGTATAAAATTTTTAACTGACGTATTCAACTGCCATATTTCACCTAAAGAAAATATGGAAGCATATTTAGTTTTATTTTTACTCGAACAAATAGCTCTTTTCTTTTTCCTCAAAGTGAAAATCTAGAAGTCCATTTCTAAGATTTTCCTTGCAATTTGCAAGGACAATCTCAATCATTTTTTTTCACATCAAATTACAAATCATAAGAAAACATGTGGTGAATCAGAAAAAAGAGAAAGAAAAGAACAAGCATCATCTGCAAAATGGCAGCTACCAGAAGTTACAGAAGCTGACTTTAAGATGCTTTGACATGTAGTTTTGTGTATTTGGTCCAAAATTATTGAATTATACTTCATCCAACCACCAGGAGGTAGTCAAGATTATTCAGCCAAATTTCAATCTCCACAAAGACAAAGGACAAAGGAATACGGAATTTATCCACATCGCCACAACTTAAATTGAATTTAAGTTGCAGATAAAGGGACAAAGTCTCAGTTGCAACAGATTGATGTTCCTGGCTGACCTCCATATAATATAATTTGCCAGAAGGCTCTATTGGTATTCAAGACTAATCTATGGCACATGATCCATGAACAGATATGGACAATTCAGATGATCATATTTTCCACTGCTGGATAAAACAATGCTGTTTATAGATCTCAGAGACAGATGACATAGACTTTGAATTATTTTATTCTTTCTATAAATTCAATCTTTAATAAAAGAAAAGCATTGTGATCTGATCTTAAATATATGTGTTTTTGTAGCAGTTAGTAAGTTTCATGCTGATGGTCCAAGTCTCGCTCAGGAGTGGGGAATTGGCACAATGCTGATTTTGTCGCTTAATGGGATTTTTGATACTAACCAGGGCACAGGATATAACCAACCAACTGCATTGTAGTTGTAAAATTACGTCTCTGCTTTTCCTGTGATGTCCTATGATCTCTGCTTTGTGTTATGTTTACCATCCTCTCAGCAGAGGAGTTTTTTACCATGATGTAATGTAGTTGGCAGCTGCTCTGGGGAGGGACTGGCCAAAGGCTATGGAAGTTCAGAGGTTACAGGTCAGATTCCACAAAGCCTGATGATGGCCTGAAGCAAATGCCCGCCCCCTTCATTCACTCCCCCTCCCATGACCACATCCCCGTGGCACGTTCCGCACTCACAGCACATGTTCTGTTATTCCCTATGATGTGCTTCCTTGGGGAGGTGATAAGAGGAAAAATGAGGATGATAAAAAAGATAAAAAGGCGCAAACACCACCTGTTTATCCAACGCTGGCTAATATCAGCATGGTAGTTTAAAGGCTTGTCATGATATACACAGGATGTAAATTCAAAAATTTTTTTACAAAAAGAAAAGAGATTAACAAATTACATCAGACAAGGCATGCAAAGAAAGGTTACATGATCATGTCAATTTACATATCATGGCCCTGATTTAGTTTTTTTCAAAATATGAAAAAAAAACTAAATTATATTCAGGGTTTTTTGCTGTACGATGTGATGGGAAAAAAAAGAACAATCTGCCATTCATATGCCAGGAAAGAGCTTGTAATGAAATATAAAGAATGAAATACAAATCTATATTGCTATAATTTATTATTGATAATCATAACTACATAACAAAAAGTAGCACTCTGTGTCCAGATTCATCATCTTGTTGAACAATAACTATAGTATCACAATCAAATGGATGAACACCCAGAATCCACATGCTTTCTAAAGTAGAAGCTAGTGACATAGGCGACAGACACAACCGATTCTGTTCTTTTCACTCTCAGCCCACACTGATTTTTTGGTGATATAAAGCGTTCTCATTAAATATGGAAATTTCCGTTTTGGTGACAGATACTTCACAGAGGGGGGTTGATGGCATGTCTGCTTTTTTTCTTTTTTTTGGAACGGGAAGTGGCAGATTCTGATTAATGTGACCTTATCTGGTGATGCATGTGGAGCCAGAGAGGTTGCTGGGATTGGTAGGGGTAGGTGGCTGCCTGTTCCCCTTTTTCCAGCTTGTTTCTCTCCTCATTTTGAAATAATTTTTCTCACATACACTTCCTATCTGTTATGGTCTACTCTCCACTCTCCCCCATCTGAGATTGCACTTGTCCTCTACATCTATTGTAATGTAATTTTATATCGTTTGTTTAGTTGTCACACTTTTCGGCCTCATTTTACCATTTCATAATTCTATTTGATGTGCTTCTTAACCTTTTGCTCAATCTTCACCCCTGCAGTCTCCTCCATCCTCTTTCTGTTTTTCTGTTTAGACAGATGCTTAGTTTCTGGAATAGGACTCTTCCTCTCTCTTCTATAAAAGTCCTTTCTTAATTTTCAGAATACTTAAAGCTACTTATTTTCCTCTTCTCTTCTCTTCTCTTCTCTTCTCTTCTCTTCTCTTCTCTTCTCTTCTCTTCTCTTCTCTTCTCTTCTCTTCTCTTCTCTTCTCTTCTCTTCTCTTCTCTTCTCTTCTCTTCTCTTCTCTTCTCTTCTCTTCTCTTCTCTCAGAAACTGAAATGCACTGTTGTCTTATCCTGTTACTCCATCACCACCTGACGCCGGTCAGTGCTTTTAGTGATAGTTATCTGTTTTGCCAAGAAAAATCCAAGGTTCAGTGCTGGCATTAGCATGTTAGTTAGCCATGTGGCATCCAAATTAAGTGTACAGCAGAAGAAGAAGAAGAGAGGACTTGACTTTTCACTCGCTACCACACTGTCCCTATCACAGCAGGCGATTACTCATCCCAAACTGCAGACGCAGCAATCGTAGGCACAGAACTGTTTCTGCAGAGGCACAGACTTTTCATCGATATGCATAGACAGCATGTAATGGAAGACATGCACCCTGCAATTCCTTATTGAAATAAACCAAACCTGTTAAACAACATTAGTCCAGAACATTACAACATTAACAAGTGCTTCACTTTCATTTGTATTCATGATCATATCAGCCCACTGACACCCTTTGAAACAAAAGTAATTATGGTACAAAAAACAAAAAGAAATAATTGCAAATGTTATTTTCATCATCAGTCTTATGCCTCCTTGATATTGCCTTCTTGATATTTTTAAAGCAAGTTAAAAATCTGTCGAAGATGATCAGTTCATCATCATCTTAGTCACTGTATTATCATTCATTTCTTTTATCTTGTATCTTGTATCATTAGCACAGGCCTGGCCAACCTGTGGCTCCCGAACCACATGCGGCTGTTACATGCATGTAGATTTTTTGTCTTTCTGTGTTTCTTTTTTGCTGTGCGGGAAGAAAACTGGAGCGGGACGTGATTGCACGAGTAGAAAACACATAAACACAAAATTCAACATGAACTTAATAGCCGCATGCAGCTTGGGAGCCACAGGTTGGCCAGGCCTGCATTAGCATGATACATGTAATCTGCCACTGTCATACCTTTTGTGGCATTTGCATTAGATGCATTGCTTGTGTGGTCATGTAATTACATTAATACTCAGCAATTCTACTGAGACAGCATCAAGCCAACCACCATTCTTAGCTTTCTTTGGTAGAGTGTGGGATCTAATTACAGAGTATTAGGCAACAACAGGCTAAATGCAGCCTCAGGGCGGCATGGGCCGATCTCTCCCTGAGCAGTGGAGTAGCAGTTATCTTGAAGGAGGAGTTTGTTAGGAATGTTCTGGAGGTGAAAGAATGTCAGATAGACTTATGAGTCTGAAATTGGAAATTAAAGGTGTGATGCTCAATGTTGTTAGTGGCGATGCGCCACCCCGCAAGTGGGATGTAAGTTTGAGGAGAAGGAGAAGTTCTGGAATAAACTAGTTGAAGTTATGCAGACTATCCCCAGAGATGAGAGAGTGGTAATTGATGCAGACTTCAATGGGCATGTTGGTGCAAGAAATAGAGGGGATGAAGAAGTGATGGGCAGATTTGCTATACAGGATAGGAACACAGGGGACATATGGTGGTAGACTTTGCATAAAGGATGGAATGGCGGTAGTGAACACTTTTTTCCAGAAAAGATAAAAGAGCGGTGGTAGGAGCACACAGGTAGACTACATCTTGTGTAGACGAGGTAACCTGAAAGAGATCTGAGATCAGAGTGACTGCAAAGTAGTTGTAGGTGAGAGTGTAGCCAGAGAGCATAGGATGGTGGTTTGTAGGATGACTCTGGTGACAAGGAAGATTAAGAGGACAGAGAGAGAGCAGGGGACAAAGTGGAGGAGGCTGAAAAGGGAGGAGTGTAGTATGGTTTTCTGGGAGGAGTTGAGGTAGGCTCTGGGTGGTCAGGGAGAGCTTCAAGATGATAGGACAACTACAGTCATAGGCAAAAGTTTTGAGAATGACACTTTCACTAAGTCTGTAACTTCAGGGTTTTTAGGTGTTTGCCAGACGTTTCTATAGTTGTGTCATTCTCAAAACTTTCAGCCATGACTGCACAGCTAGTGTTATCAGGGAGACTGGTAGGAGAGTACTTGGTGTATCATCTGAAAGGAAAATAGATAAGGAGACTTGGTGGTGGAATGAAGAAGTGTAGGAGAATATATAGAGAAAGATGAAGTGGGACACTGAGAGGACTGAAGAGAACAGACAGCAGTACAGGGAGATACAACATAAGGTAAAGATAGACGTAGCAAAGGCAAAACAAAGGGCGTACAATGACTTATATGCTCAGTTGGACAGTAAGGAGGGAAAGAGTGATCTACAGAGGTTGGCAAAACAGAGAAATAACGATGGAAAGGATGTACAACTGGTGCGGGTGATTGAGGATAGAGTGGGAAATGTATTGACAGATGTTAGAAGAGTGTTTGGAAGCTGGAAAGAGTACTTTGAAGAGCTGATAAATGTGGAAAATGAAAGAGGGGCAAGGGTAAAAGAGGTGACAATTATAGACCACAAAGTAGACAAGATAAGTAAAAATGAAGTGAGGAAGGCATTGAAGAGGATGAAAAGTGGAAGGCAGTTGGTCCTTATAATATACCTTTGGAGGTGTGGAAGTGTCTGGGAGAGGTAGCGGTATAGTTTCTGACTACATCATTCAACAGGATTTTAGAGAGAGAGAATATGGAGAATATGGAATATGGCCTGAAGAATGGAGACGAAGTGTGATGGTGCCCATTTTTAAGAATGAGGGGGATGTTCAGAATTGCAGGAACTATAGAGGAATCAATATTACATCTAGTGTACTTTAACAGATTTCTCATTTCTGCTGAAATGTACAAATTTGGGGAGCATTTTTCTACATGTGAAGTCGGTTAGTGTCTGTTTGGACTTGGCAATGTACAGTCATGGCCAAAAGTTTTGAGAATGACACAACTATAGAAACATCTGGCAAACACCTAAAAACCCTGAAGGAACAGACTTTGTGAAAGTGTCATTCTCAAAACTTTTGGCCATGACTGTAAGCTTGTGTGCAATGTCTATATGTGTCAGTGCACATATGTATATGTACCAATTAGCTGCTCTTTGCCTCTCTAACCAGCTCTTACTCCAAGTGAAGAGATTGTTCTGAAGACAGCGTCTCAAGTCGAGGACCCTTGAAGCCCTAAAAAGACCATTAAACAGAAGCAACAAAATTGACACCATTACAAAATACAGCCCCAAACAGCAGAGAACATTGATACCTACTATGCCACATTGTTGGCTGGCAAATTCCTGATTACTAAGAAGCATTTTTGTAGATTTAAGTGAATTATTTGGTTATTCATTGTTTTGTTCATTAATGCAGCTTTGGGGGGAGGGGGGAAGCACTGGCCGGTGTCTCCCTGAGACAGTCTCAAGCCCGGATGTAAGCAGAGGGTTGCGAAAGGAAGGGCATCCGGCAAAAAACTTGTGCCAAAACCAATTATGTGAATCAAACC
Organism: Fistularia commersonii; assembly: GCF_037954325.1. NCBI lineage: Eukaryota > Metazoa > Chordata > Actinopteri > Syngnathiformes > Fistulariidae > Fistularia > Fistularia commersonii. Next base: position 9,919,492 of record NC_141284.1, read on the forward strand.
TGAGAAAAGTACATTTAAGAGCAGATGAATGAGGAAAATGAAAGAGGCAAGGGTAGAAGAGGTGACTATTGTAGATCACAAAGTAGTAGAGATTAGCAAAGCTGATGTGAGCAAGGCATTGAAGAGGATGAAGAGTGGAAACGCAGTTGGCCCTGATGATATACAGGTATCTGTGGAGGTGTGCAAGTGTCTAGGAGAGGCAGTGGGAGTTTCTGACACAACAGGATTTCAGAAAGTGAGAATATGCCTGAGGAATGGAGAAGAAGTGTGATGTTGCCCATTTCTGAGAATAAGGGGGGTGTTCAGAATTGCAGGAACTATAGAGGGATAAAGTTGATGAGCCATACAATGAAGTTATGGGAAAGAGTAGGGGAAACTAGACTGAGAGCAGAAGTCAGCATTTGTGAACAGCAGTATGGCTTCATGCCTAGAAAGAGTACTACAGATGCAGTATTTGCTTTGAGAATGCTAATAGGGAAGTACAGAGAAGGACAGTGGGAGAGGTGAAGGTATGTATGCTCTGGAAAGGAGAGGAATGAAGGTTAGTCACAGCAAGACAGAATACAGTATATCTGTGTGAATGAGAGGACGCCGGTGAAATGATGAGGCTACAGGGAGTGGAGACCAAGATGTTGGAGGTTTTCAAGTACTTAGGGTCAACCGTCCATGGAGATGGTGGAAAAGAGGTAGAGAAATGGGTTCAATCAGGTTGGAATGGGTTGAGAAAATTGTCAGGGGTACTATGGAAGACTGTAAAAGACTATTGGCCAAAATGAAAGGAAAGGTGTACAGTCATGGCAAAAGTTTTGAGAATGACACAACCATAGAAAAATCTGGCAAACACCTAAAGACCCTGAAGGAACAGACTATTTGAAAGTGTCATTCTCAAAACTTTTGGCCATGACTGTACAAGAGTGGTGAGACCAACGATGCTGTATGGTTTAGAAACTGTGACATTGCCAAAAAGGCAGGAGGCAGAGCCTGAGGTCGCAGAGATGAAGTAATGAGGTTCTATTTGGGAGTGATGAGGATGGATAGGATCAGGAATGAGTCTATCAGAGGAACAGCACATGTTAGATGTTTTGGAGAGAAGGTCAGAGAAGCAAGACTGAGATGGTTGGGTCATGTACAGAGGAGGGATAGGGAATGTATTGGTAGATGGACGCTGGAATTGGAGCTGCCAGGCGGGAAATCTGGAGGAGGACCAAAGAGAAGATTTATAGATGTAGTGAGGGAAGATATGAAGTTAGTTGGTGTTAGAAGAGGATACAGAGAATAGGATTAGATGGAGCAGGTTGAATCGCTGTGGCGACCCCTGAAGGGAAAAACCCGAAGGTAAGGAAGAAGATTCATTGTTTTGTTCATGTCCCTATCTTTTTTAGACTGGATCATTGGGTAATTTCCTATAGATACAATTTATATATGTCTAAATGTTTTTTGTGTACGTGTAGGTTTGTGTAGTGGTGAGCATTGCCCATAATTATTATATACTGTGTAATAGTAATAATAATAATAATCTAAATAACAATAATAATAATCATTATTATTATCATTATTATATAATTATGAATATTATATAATAATTATATCAGACATGGATATATATAAATTATATAATTATATGTAAAGAATATATAATATTTTATAATAATATTGATACTAATAATACTGAATATACCAATACTACTACTACTACTACCTATTAATAATAATATAATGATATTATAATAACAATTATTGTTATTATTATCAAATATGGCTTTGCTTAAATCAATGACCATACTTTATGTATGCTGACTGTCAGGAAATGACTGGGTTTTCTTCTGTGTGGATATTATATGTTTTCCCTGTGCCTGCCTGAATTTTCTGGTTTCCTCCCAAAGTCAAAATCATGCAGTAGGTGAATTACTGGCACATGTTAAAAAAAAACCAAACATGTCAACCATGTCAGCCATCTTGCTCTGATATATATTTAGATTTACATGTCTATATAGTTTGTACTATGTTGTGCATATGATATGCTAAATCTGTATGTTAATTCTTTGTATTCTTTTCCATAGAAATGTATATAACATGCTGCAAATATATGGCTGTAGATATGTAATCGATGGTAAAATGATTTTTTGTTTTGTGTTCAAACTCACTCACTCTAAAATACATGCACTCACACGTCAGATAGCTGTGAACCTAAACTAACCCTTTGTGTGAACATATACAGTCTTATGACATTTCACCAGGTCTCTGAGGGCATTCAAACATTCAAAGGCTGAATATGCGAATATGAGAGTGAGGTGGGGAATATGGATCATGCACCAGTGTCCAAAAGTGAAGGGGGGAGAAAAAGGTAGGGTAATTATCATATTAATGACCCCACCTTCTTACGGCTGCTGTCGGGTAGTCCTAACACTTTGATAAGTATGCAAATGAGAGCTGCACCATCTGAAGAGGGAATTAGGTCTGCCAAAGACAGCCAACAGAGGGTATGGGAGGGGTTGAGAGAGGAAGGCAGGAAGGAAGGATGGGGGAAGCGGTTGGGCAAAAAAGCAATGGTAAGGTAGGGGGTGAAAATAGATAAAAACAAAGGGGTCTCAGGTACACTGATCATTGTTTAAATTCTATTCAATTATATATCAAGCACTATGCAAAGGCGCTATATTTGTTATATTCAATGGTGATGCAGAGATTGAGAATTAATGAGAGACATATTCTTCTTAACACTTGATATATACCAGTCAACCTTGCAGTGATGTGGACTGATGTCTGCAGGAGCTCAGGCTAGTGGGCACATAGCCGTGCTCAAGGAGGATTAGTTTGGATGACTCAGAGTAATGAGCCTGAAAGCAAGTCATAATAACACTGACCAGTCACCACTCCTCAATCAGTGAAGAGAATGGAGGGCAATATTGATTAGTATAAACATGGAGGGAAAGGATTCACATATGTGACAGAAATGAAGGAAAGGGTAAAGAGCAAGGGAAGACGGCATTAAAATTTGGTCCATGCGCATGTGTATGTGTGAGGTAGTAGGTTGGTGTCTCAGTATGAGGACATGTCGTCTGAACTGCCAGACCTGGGATTTACATATGCTATTATCACATTCCAGAATTATGTAGGAATTATCAAACATTTCATTAACTTAATTATATTCTGTTCTGCCATGTTTTGGCCTTGACACTGACAACTAAAATCAAGTGAGAACTGTAAGCCTCTCATATTTTGTCAGACAGGGACACAGGAGAGCCTTGTACCTTTTTCCTATAAATTAGATCAAAATAAAAAGTAGAAATTTGTTGTTGTCCCACTTACTCTGTTGTTGTAATCACTCTGGTCCAAAAGCACAGACCATTGTGTTTTTGTTATTCTTTTTTTGATTATTATATGACATATGAGTGTCAAAACCCTACTTTTGCTTCCCTCTGACATATGGAGCGTCACATCACAATGATACATATAATTGGATTATATATAATTCTACATACTACATATATCATTCTACATATATCAAGAAGAAAAACATCAGTGCCTGGCTAACAGCAGGGACAGCCTCATTCATGGTGCCTCCATAATCTGCACTTTTGATCTGCATCGGTACAGCACAGGTACATAATATAAGCCAATGTCCCAGTCTTTTCCAAGCACATAATATAGTAAAATACCCAGACATGTGAAATCAAATGATTAAAACCCACAGTCATATGACCCTAAAAGCCATTACTCGCAGATCAGTCCCATATCCTATATCGACTTTTGAGCGGCTCCTCTGTAG